>NW_026294436.1:1882500-3108758 GCF_007827085.1 Peromyscus californicus insignis
TTTCGAGACAGGGTTTCTCTGTGTAGCTTTGCGCCTTTCCTGGATCTCGTGCTGTAGACCAGGCTGGCCTCGAACTCACAGAGATCCGCCTGCCTCTGCCTCCCGAGTGCTGGGATTAAAGGCGTGCGCCACCACCGCCCAGCTAGAATCATTTTTATTAAGAACCTCAGTTAAGAAAATTTCCCCACTAGATTGGCTCATGTGAAACCTATGGTATATTTTCTAGATAGATACTTGATGGCTGATGTGGGAAGGTCCATATTACTATTGAGTGGTATCGCTCCTGGACCAGTGTTCCTGTGTGCTATAAGAAAGCAGACTGGGGATAAACATGCTACAATCCACGAACCCAGAGAGATTAAGTAACAAGGAGGGCTCAAGAGGGATGCAGGGATCTCTCTGAGAAGAGGAAATAGAATAGGTTTTTCAGGTGGACTGGAGGTGGGTGGGAACAAAAGAAATCAGGTGGAGTTGAAAGGAATGGAGTGAGAGAGTACTAGGAGAGACAACTGTAATATGGCAGCATCTGGGGAGTGGTGTAGAAACCTAGCGAAATGAAACCTCCTTGGAATCTATGGGGGTGACCTAGTGAAGCCTCCTAGTAACAGGGGATACCAAGCCTTAACTGTCCATCTTCTATATCCAGGCAAGGATTCTAGAAGTGGGACTGATGCATCAACTCAGCCATAAAATCTTTGACCTGTGTCTGTCTTGCTTTCACGATGTACTAGGGCATTGGTGGTGTAGATTTATGGGAGTGGCCAACCATGATTTGTTCAACTTGAGACCCATGCCATGAGATTGAGCCTATACCTGACACTGCCTGGATGGAAAGGAGCTAGAGAACTGATGTCCCAGAGACCCAGGATAAAACCAAACACCACTATCAAAAGAAGGGAGGGCAGCGAGCAATGAAATGATTCCTAATTATAGATTGGCACCTAGCTCAATTGTCTTCAGAGAAGCATCATCCAGCAACTGATGGGAACAGATGCAGAGACCATCAGTCAAACACTAGGTGGAGCCAGGGAAGCCTTGCAAAAGAGGGAGAGGAAAGATTGCGGGAGCCAGAGGAGTCAAGGACACCATGAAAACAAGGCCCACAGAATCAACTAAGCATGCCTCATAGGGACTCATAGAGACTGAAGCAACACACATAGACCCTGTATGGGTTTGAACTAGGTCCTCTGCATATATGTTATGGCTGTGTAGCTTGATGTTCTTGTGGGACATCTTGTGGGAGGTGTCTTTGACTTTTTTTTTTTACCCACTCTTGGGACCATTTCCTCCTACTGGGTTGCCTCATCTAGCCTGGAAATGAGGGTTTATGCCTAGTCTTATTGTAACTTGTGATGCCAAGTTTGGTTGATATCCCTGAGAGGCCTGCTCTTTTTTCTGAAAGGAAATGGAAGAGGAATGGAAGAGAAATGAAGGAATATGGATTTGGAAGAGAGGGGATATAGGGGGAGGAATTGGGAGGAGTGGAGGGAGGGGAAATGTCGTTGAGATGTAAAGTATGAGAGAAAAATAAAAGTTGGACAAAAAAGAAAAAGAAAAAGAAAGAAAGTAGACTGACAAAGCAATGAGGAACAAGTCAGTTAGCAGCACTTTTTCATGGTCTATGCTTCAGTTTTTGCTGCCTAGGTTTCTGCCCTGACTGTCATCCCTCTTCCTATGATGTCAGACTATTATATGGAAGATAAAATAAGCCCTTTACTTCCTGAGCTTTATATTTTGTTTTTTTTTTTTTTTGTTCTGGATTTTTCTTCATAGCAATAGAAACTCTAATAAAACATCTTTGAGGAAAACCACATGTCCAATTTGTAAACAGCGTCTCAAACAGTGATGGGGCCTTATGAGGTCCCTCCTCAGCTATGCTATGTGACTGACTTGATCTGGGTTTTGTGCAGGCGACCATAGCTGCTCACCAGCCACTCAGCCTGGTCAAACTGGAGCATTCCACATCGGTGAGAGACCCTGACTCAAAAAATAAAAAGTAGGTAGTATCTGAGGAATGACACCTGAAATTTTCCTCTAAACCTCTACACACATGAACATGAATCTTCTCCTAATACACACACAAAAGAAAACTAGAAGCATCTGCCAGAAAAAATCAAAGTATCCATGTTAAAATCATTTCTGCTGCAGTTACTCTATTATGGTCTTCATAGTAAAAAGCCAAAAATGAATTAATTTATTAAAATAAAAATGTATTAATAATTAAACACATACTTAAGTAATTAATTGTAGGGGTGTATATAAACATCTCAAGTTGTGTAACTAGCTAGGGAACTTCTTCAAGGAGTTATTTTCATTCTTCTACTATCTGAATTCACATTTCCTGATTTAAGTATGCACTATATATGAATATATGAATATTCCTTGTGGTTTTCCCATAATAATAATTTGATCTAAGGAAAATTTGAGATGCTTTTGATCATTTATAAATTAATAGCTTCAATGTAGTGCATATAAACTGGCGCATACCCCAAGCAAGTCAATGATCATAAGAGAAGTTTCTAGAACTTGCCACCATTTTTTTCCCTAAGACTGTAGCCTACTCCTAGCTTAATGAGCTGACTAAGTTATAGGTGATATTGTGGTTAAGCCTTGGTAATCCAGAAATTAGGCACCAGTTTTAAGAATACAGAGTTAAAATGAGGCAGCTGATGTCAGACTAGACCATATTCTAGAGACACAACTAACAAACTACTCAGAGTCTTTCCTTTGAGATTTGATTGTATTTGATAACTTTGATTCTGAAAAGGTAGAGAACAAATGCTTTCAACTACAGATCCTACAAACTAAGGATATCTAAGCAGTACTGATAAGAAAAAAAACATAATGTTCTTAAACTTATCCTAATGAAATGATCAGAACACATACACCTAGAAACTAGTCAAACTGTCCCCACAACATACACATACACAAAATTTTTGGTTTCTAGTTGGTAGTCACTAAGCTTTTCAGGATCTTGTATTCGAGAACAGTAGAACTGGGTGAGGGACACATGAATAGTAGCGGAAACAAAGAGTTTCTTAAGAAACAGCATACTTCCAAAGAGCAGCAGAGGCAGAGGTGGGAGGGAGGTTATGAGGAAGCTCAGTGATGCCTGACTCAAATGGTCATTTGCATGATGAAAGCTCTTCTCAACATTTACACAGTGCCTGCCTTTCCCTATTCAGGTCCTGTGATATTTTGGCCTATGTTGTCTGAGGCTTGGGTGTTTCCTAGTTTGCCTTTCTCACAACTGGTTTATTTCTGGAATTCCAAGTACTTATAAGTTGTGTCATTGCAAATATGTCCACAATTTGTGTGTGTGTGTGTGTGTGTGTGTGTGTGTGTGTGTGTGAATTTCCCTTTACTTCAGCTTGTAAGATTCTAATGATTCTTCTCCATGCTCACTAATCCTTTCTTAGTAACATGTAGTCTACTGACAAGCCTACCAAGAAAAATTTCGTTTCTGTAATACTGTGTGTTTCATCATGCAAAACACTGCTAGTGCTTTGACAATTTCCGAAATTCTTTTGGTTCATTCTCAGAATTCAGAACAGTAACTCTCATTGAGAAAAGTGGAAGTGAAATATGAGGTTGACCCTTTTGAAAAGCAGTTTACACTGTTTTTAAAAAGATCGATGTTCCTCTTTTGAGACATTCAGCAATCACACTTGTATATAATTAACCAAATGATTTGAAAATTCAAGTCCACATAAAATTCTACACATAACTGTTATGACCTCTTTTTTCTATAGTAGCCCCAACCTGAGGAAACTAAGGATCCTTTTATATGTGGCTAAAAAATAATTGTCTACCCAGTGCAATACCATCCAGTGACAAAATGTGACTATATGAATCCAGAAGTTAGAGGATCCAGGGCAGACAAGAACAAGAGAAGCAAAGTCTTATAATAATATTCCTGACTAAAAAGCTTAGTGCTAAGGTGGCAACCTAAGAAACACTGGAGAAAATTAGAGAGTCCAAGAATAAAGGCAGGAAGACTGGCAGGAAGTTTTGGAGGTGGGTAAGCTTTGGGGTTGAACACATGAGCAAGTAAAGAGCAGCAAGGAAATGTCAGATTGTCCCACAGATTGAGAGTTTAGATATAGGTAAGAAGATAATGTTGGAAAGAGAAATATATTCCAGGGGAAACTTGTAGATGTTAGTGTATTGTAGAAATGTCCACACCGTGGAAAAAGTTCCTGAAACAAACACGTTGTGCTGAACTCTCTACATGGCTGATTAACTGAAAGGTGTTTCAGTGATAGTGGAGAGGTTGGAATGTTGCAGTTCCAGAGCCAAATTACAACTTATCCTGAGTTATCTTTAGCCCTCTGAGTAGCCATCCTTGCTCAACTCTGTGGCAGACATATTTGTGGCTATCAGGAGAAAGCTTTGTGAAAGTATGAACTTAACAGATGACTGTCTCCTACCAACCAAAAGGCTATGAATGCCATCAGATGACATCGAAAAGCAATAGCTGAGATTTCTCCACTTGCTGTAACCGACTATCTGATATTTCAACCAATGAAATGTGCTTTGATTTATGACTTTGTTTATTAATATAAAAACCTCCTGAAAATGTTACCACACTGGAACATGGGGTCTAAGGTAACTTGAATTGCATGTCACTCATCTTGGGCTCCAGAATAAGCTGTCTTTACCCCCTACTGAGGTGAGAGCTATGTTTCCATGTTGCTGTTCCCTTAGCTTGTCATGGTATCCATCTGCTGTCCTGTTCATCCTCTCAGTGTTCTCTTTAGCCATGTCTAATCTATACTTGAGGGCATCATATACTCCAGATACCTGTGAATGTGGTTTAACACAAAATTGGCAGCTTACTTTATGAAATTTTAAATATTAGATGGAATGATTCCAAAGCATCGACTTTAGAGACAAATTGTTTCCCAACGACAAAAGGTTGAACCCACATGCACACTGAACTCATAACAGACCACTGAGGGAATGAGAGAAGGATGCCCATCAAGCACTTTTCCAGTATTCCTTATTCCTAAAAAGAACATGGAAATCAAGGGGGTGCTAAACACTAGCAGGTGTAACCACAAAAAGTCAGCTTGCACCATCTTGGTGAATCTGAATTCTGGCTGTGAAACTGGATCCAGGGCCAGGAAAAGAATGCACAGTAAAATAAACAGAGGAGACAAGTCCTGGGTGCTGACTGGAAACCACTCAACATTACTGGCCTAGCACTGTGCCGAGTGCCCTGTGGTAAGTGGAGAGCTCCCAGACCAGCTTAAGAACTCTTCTGGCCTCCGATCTTCTGCAACTATGGCTGGCCTCCAAAATTAATGACTGTTTAAACCCATTGCTGATGACTATTGCTCCACAATCCTGGAAAAGTTGCTAACTTAATGAGTTTATACTTTAATCAGCGAAATAGAAATCATTTATAATATTTATAGAATACTTTGAAAAACATTAGTTACATATCTCTAATGTGTTTTTCAAATAACAGTGGATGCAAATGTTGCTGGTAACAATAAAAAATGTAACCTGCTGTGTTACTCAGACAGGTCCAAGTGAGAGCTCCTTTAAGTAGCGTGTGTACAGGTTTAAATCCGTGCAGATTTGTATATAAATGAAACATTTACAAAGGAAAATGATACACCTCAAACATGTGATAAATAGAAAACATGGTCCAGATTCACTAACAAAAAAAATAAGCAACATAATAATACAGATGTTATAAGAAAAACTTAACTCTGAAGTCATGTGATCTATCATGAAAACATCCTGTCACAAAATATATAACACCATTTGTGGCTTGAAGTGCTACAGCATCAGACATGGTTCAATCTGTGCTTCATTTTACAGAACCCACAGTGGACAGCTTAGCAATGTACAGCTCCTCACGGCAGTTCTGAAGTGGCTTTCACTAGTGATTTGCAGCAGGAGGGGATTTAAGTAACAGTTCTTCACAGCCCTATGAAACCTTATGGGGGAAGGAGAAGAGAAAGAAGGAGGGGCAGGAGGAGGAGGAGGAGAAGGAAAGAAGGAAGAAGAAGAGGAAGAGGAATAAACCACAAGGCTATGTTAAAGAAAAATGTTTTCTTAGCAACAGCTTTAAAGAAGTGTTGAAGGGAACAGATGTTTAATATGATGAAAAACAAATAGGTTTTATCTATTGAAGGGAAATATGGCATCTTCAGAATAACCTAAGACCATTATCCTGACCTTCTGAACAATCAGATTAATTCTTTTCAATGAAGTCACAAGTTAGCGACGCTGAAACTCTAGGATAGATGGGATAAGTGGAATCTTTTGAATTGGTTAGTTTCTTTTTCTTTCATTCTCTCTCTCTCTCTCTCTCTCTCTCTCTCTCTCTCTCTCTCTCTCTCTCTCTCTCTCCCTGTGTGTGTGAGTGTGTGTGTGTGTGTGTGTGTGTGTGTGTGTGTGTGTGTGTGTGCGTGTGCGCACATGTGTGGAAGCCAGAGATCAACAACAGGTGTCTTCTACAGTCAGCACCCCTCCTGACTTTCCTGAGGCAGGTCCTCTTGCCTGACCCTTTCCTTCATGCATTCAGCAAGGCTGAGTGGAGAGGGAGCTCTACAGATCTGTCTGTCTCAGCTTCCCCAGCTCTGGAATCACAGACATATGCACTACTGTGCTCATCTTTTCATGCTGGTGATTCAAACTTAAGTCCTCATGATTGCATGCCAAATAGTTTACTGCCTGAACCATGACTGAAGCCCTTATTTTTACAGTTTCTTATAGGGCCATTGTACAGAACCTACATTTGAATTCAGCATTACAAAGAGATCTTCACTGTTCTCATTCTCATATATCATTGTAAAGATGCGTAGTCACTCATTTCCACACCACAGCAAAGGAAAGAACAGAAAATTCATTGTGGCAAGGCTTGTTGAAATTTTAATACTTTAAAAAATTTAATTGGTGGAAATCTTGAGACTGATGGGCTTCACAATTATGGAAATAGAGGAACGCACCAAAGCACCTAGCTGTATCTTTCTTGATAAAATCATATTCAGCTTGTTAAAAATAAATTGAGACATAAAAGACCTAGCAACCAACCCTACTGGTGATGAAACATGTATACAGTCCAATAAATAAAGACTTATTTAATGCAAATATAGCAACTTTTACCTATAATTCCAGCCCTTGGGAGGCAGAGGACTGAAGACCAGAAGTACAAAGCCACCCTATACTACACAGGGACTTGGTGACCAGCTTCTAGCACAAGACTTTTTCAAAAAAAAAAAAAAAAAAAAGAAAGAAAGAAAGAAGGGGGGATGGTTCTAAAGATAACAGTACTTAATGCACAATCATGAGGCTATGAGTTCAAATCCCAACAAACACACTAAATTCTGAGCCTGGTACACCAGTATTCAGGGATGTAAAGACAGAAGAATCCCTGGGGCTTCTCTGCCAGCAGTCTACCTCCAGATTTAGTAAGGAACTCTGTCATAGAAAAATAAGGCCCAGAGAAGCAAGCAGGACACTTAATGCCTTTTGGCTTCTCTATGAACATGTACAGAGGCATGTACCCACATACATGTGCACATACATCAAATATATATATAACACACAAACATATATAAATACACTTAAAATTTAGAAATAAAGAAAGAAAAACAAAGAATCCCAGCAGAGAAGCATGGATGGAGATATATTATGCTCTTAAAATACCTTTGCATAAAGAATGAAGCAACTCAGCTATCAATACCTTGCAATATAAATTGTTACAGATATGTATTTTTTGGACACTTGACACTTACTCTTTCTTTTCACTGTTAATAGTTTGATCTAGATGTTATTTGGCAGTGGACCTCCTCTTCTTACTGCATCCATGTTTTTTTTTGCGTGATTGATCCATTGTAAGCTCTGAAATAAGCATATATTTGGTACACTGGCAGCAGTTAACAGTGAACACAGGCCTAAACCAGAATTCTCTAAGCAAAGCACTCTCTCACTTTGACATGGGAATATGACAAGCAGGTGACTGAATATGACAAGCAGGTGACTGCATGTTGATGCACAGAACAGAGACACAAAGAAAGCAAGAACAAAAAAAGCTGTATCCTCAAATGTCCCTTCCCCTATTTCCTGACCCTTTACAATGCCAATGATGATAGCTCTAAAGAGGCTTGGAAACACTCCATGGCTTATTTATTTATTGGCTGTATAGTCTCTTGTAGCATAGACAGACATGGAACTCTTTGTGTAGCTAAAGATGACCTTGAATTTCTTTTTCTCCTGCATCTACTCACTGAGTCATTTAACTGGACATCATTTAACAATTTTTTAAAGTAAGATACATTGAAATAGTTAAATATTGAGATTAATTACTAATCAATATATACATAACTACTGTGAGCTATTTTAACACCGAAATTAATCCCACAGAAACTTTTTCAATATGCACTTTGAATCCAGTTCTGCAGCTCCCTGTCCATGTTGCTATATAACACCCATCCCAGATATCCTACTTTTAAGGAAGTGATGACAAATTTTACTCAGTCATGTTCAGCTGACTAGGCTAGACAGAGCTCATTCAATTTGTCTGGAGTCTTTCTATATCATATTAAGTATTACACTATAATGTATCCCAGTGCCCTCTATCTGGTTTCTCACCACTCAAATTGCTGTAAGTGTTTAGTTGCCATCTGATCTTCAGAGTAATTCCACTTAGTTTAGGCTTCCATCCTCACTACATTTTGCTCCCTACTTATATTACTATTGTCTGTTTCACAATGCTGCTGCAAGTAAACTATCTCAAAACTCAAGGTTATAAAACTTAAATACATTGATAGGCTATAAAACTGCAGTTTCTTTTCTTCACATGAATGTTGTGTATGTTGCAGGGGATAGCATGCACAGATACACACACATTTAATAAGTATACTTTAAAAAATAAAAATGAAATTGTCTAAGGAAAATAAATTTAAGTAACAAATTTTCCACAAATATTCTTAGTAAACTCCCCTATAAACAGACCCATGTTTTCCAGCAGTTATAATTTCTAACCATCTTAAGTCAATTAAAATATTGGGGAAATTTTTCCATTTTACTTGAGGACTTACTTAGTGATTATTCTTACATTGCCCAAGGAATATCCCTTAGTTTAAGCAGGTCACACACACACACACACACACACACACACACACACAAAAAAAAAAAAACAAACAAACAAACAAACAAAAAAAAAAAAAAAAAAAAAAACTTTATGGATTACTACTAGTGTACGCATTTGCCTGTGTCACTTTTGATTTAGCAAATATAGTCCAAGAAATTTTATATAAATATATGAATAGCATTGCTTTATTGCAATAAATTAACACAGAGTCTAGAGAGAAAACAAAAGTGAAGAGATAAAGTAGAGGTAATAGTTACTTTTCTTGTTAATGTCACAAAATTCTAATCAAGAAGTAACTCCATGGAGAACTGTCCATTTCAGTTTCTAGTTCAAAGAGATGCCACCCATCATCTTGCAGAAGAATGATGGCAGGAACATGAGGCAGCTTGTCACATTGGATCTGTAGTCAGAAAGCAGAAAGAGCTGAACAATGGTGCTCAACTCACTTTATCATTTTCATTCACTTAAGAATCCTAGCCTACAGACTGGTGCCACTCAAATTTTGATGGATCTTCCAACTTTAATTAATCTAATCTAGAAACTCCCCTAACAGACATGCCAGAGTCTTGTCTCCTGGGTGTCCCTAGATCTTGTCAATTTGGCAATCATATTAACAAGCACAGTAGGAATGTTTGCAGCAGTGTAAGTGATATTTACGTATAAGTACAAGATTCCAGTGAGACAAAGAAGAAAACAATTCTGTACTTATTAGAACACAGAAGGTCGAAGTCAAAGATAACTCCTAAACACCAAACACAGTGTGAGTTTTAAAGGATTTTTCCAATTTAAAGACTGGAAATGTTCTGGAGGACAGACCAGTATAGACATTTCTAAAGAAGCCAAAAAGGCAGGAATGCTTCGAAGATCAGAACAACATGGAGTAGTCTGTAAAACCTACTCCTGTAATGTGTAAAAGGAGAGTCCCTGGGAGTGAGGGCTTTTTATTCTGTGCTGAAGTTTTCATACACACTTTGGTTTTTTTTTTTTTTTTTTTTTTGGTTTTTCGAGACAGGGTTTCTCTGTGTAGCTTTGCGCCTTTTCCTGGAACTCACTTGGTAGCCCAGGCTGGCCTCGAACTCACAGAGATCCGCCTGGCTCTGCCTCCCGAGTGCTGGGATCACACTTTGGTTTTTATTCATTTCTCCTCCCCAGGAAATGGTTTGATGACATGCACATCTTTTTGTCACAGACGTGTGGCTGGGATCACACTTTGGTTTTTATTCATTTCTCCTCCCCAGGAAATGGTTTGATGACATGCACATCTTTTTGTCACAGACGTGTTCCTGGTTAGAATGTTTCCAAATCATCACTATTTAATGAGATCATTTAATCTTCCTGTATCCATTAACGTGGTAATATGTCCCTAATGATGAAGTCAATGAACATGTCATCAAGTTGTACCTTATGAACTATTAAGGATTGCGTTTTATAGCAACTACCAATTACTAGAACCTTCCTAATATGGATTCATAGAAGAGATCAGAGAAAATAGTAACTGTAGTTGATCCACATCAGAGATTAAATGGCCAGGTTTCATGAATAAAGTCAAATCAAAATAAGTTACTGTGGGGACTGAGGAGATGGCTGAGTTGGTAAAGTGCTTGCTGTAAAAGCCAGCCACTGGTGTACTGTCTACACCAGTCTGTAGAACAGGTAAGTGGCCTGACTCCCAGCTGAGCTGCCCCAATCACCAGACCCTGTTTCTTAGGGCCACAACCCATGGTCCTCTCCCCTGCTCATAGTTCCAGAAGCTTTACTGGAGGCCAAATTGGTCCTACAGACCCCATGTAAGATATAACCTACTGCCCATGAATACTCTTTAAAGCCCACCCTCTCCCCTGGGCATCTTATTCTGGCCTACAACTTTGGAAGAAGACTTAGGCTTTACTGGAGGCCAGGCTGGTCCAAGGGGCCCCAGGAAAGATACCATCAACCACCTACTAACACTCTTTAAAGCCCACCCAATGACCCCAGGGTGCACTCCCTTCCCTGGGCAGCATACTCTGGCCTACAACTTTGGAAGAAGACCTCAGTTTTACTGGATGTCAGGCCAAATCTAAGGATCCAAAGGATGAGAAAAAAAAAAAAAAACTCAGCAGAGACAGTAGCTTGTCAAATCCATACTGAAGGGTAGAGAGAAGATGAATGTCTCCATGCTTAATACTCTCCTAACTTTCTCTACTCTTATGCAGTCCAGATCTCCAAACCAGGGAATGGTGCTGCCCCTTTTAGACTGAATCTTGCTATATATACGTGTGTGTGTGCATGTGTGTGTGTGTGTGTGTGTGTGTGTGTGTGTGTATGTGTGTGTGTATTGGTTTTTTGAGACAGAGTTTCTCACTCTGCCTTCCAAGTGCTGGGATTAAAGGCATGAGCCACCACCCAGTTTACATACTCATTTCTAACTCTGCCAGGCTACATAGTGAGAGTCTGCCTAAAGGTAAATAAATAAATAAATAAATAAATAAATAAATAAATAAATAAATAAGGAAGAAATAAATTACCTTGAAAAGTGGGCATTTTCATGTTACAGAAATCAGTGTGTATTATTTTTTCCAAACATATCAAATAAAAAAACTATTAAAAATCAAGTGATAAACATTCTCAGAAGTCTTCTGTTCTAGGACCATCCTTTCCCATTACATTCGAGAGATATTCAAATGTATGGGATGAGATGTAAGGATGTAGAAACATTCCAGCATAGCCATTTTCCAAGTCCTACACGGAAATTGTATGGACCAACATTGACTTTCAGCAAGTTGCATTGTTATTCTCCCAATTCCTCCTTCATTCTGTCTTCTAGTAGCTAAAGAGTTTTGCAAACCTGAAGCCCTCATTCATAGATAATGTACCATGGTGTCTGTAAAGAAAATGGCCTGAAGTCTGGATAGCAGAACTGATCCTTAATGTCCAGAAGGTGGACATTCAATAAAGTCAGATAGCAAAGGACACGGTAAGCACAGTATGGAAGACAGCAGAAGCTGCCCATTGTTAAGACAGTGGAAATGTCTTACTGAGTCACATGTTCCAAGACACTTAATTTCAGTTTTTCTATTATAGCTGAATGTTGAAATATGTACTGGGGGTGGTGGTGGACCAGAGTCCTTGTCCTAATCCCTGGAACCCACTAAAATCAAGGTAGGTGGAACAACCAGCCTGTCATCCTAGCATCCAAGAGGAAGAGACAGAAGTCGTTGGAGGAAGAAAGATACCTACCCCAGATTAACCTAATCTGAGTGCTCTTATTTCAGTGTAAAACCCTGCCTCAGTAAATAAAGTTCAGAGCAATTGAGCAAGACCCAATGGCAGCTCCCAACTCCATACATAAATGTGACATGCACACCTATACACATGTAAACATGCATACACACACACACACACACACCATTCATACACACCCAAAAACAAATAAATAAAACAACATAAATCTTCTAATAAGACAACTGCAAATATACAACATCTATGTGAGATTTTGTCAGCAACAATAAAGTAAATTATAAAAACTTTAATGCAAAATGAGATATCCTCTCATACTAGGTTTAAGTAGATTAGCATTGAAATGCATGCAAACTCAAATTTAAAAATAAAATAAGAGCCAGACTGCCATGTTTTGAAACAAGGTGCTTTAGGGAAAGCCAGAGAGATACAGCACAACTCAATTTATGTCTTCAGAGACTTTCAAAGTACTAGTAAATATTTTACTGACCATTTTATGTTTTTTAGTAAATGAAGTGCATAAAGCACTAGAGAAACGGGAAAAATGTTATTCTATTTCAATTTTATCACCCCTCTCACATTAGAGGTGTGAGTTTATCTGTAATGTGTAATGATACAGTACATCGATTCTAATGGGGTGTATTATAATATTCAGAATTCTCAAAGCACAAAGTAATAAAATGCCTTCCAGTACACCTATAATTTGAAACTTCAAAAAATACAAACAGGATTATATATGTAATGTAAATAAACCTTTTAAATACTCCTATCTGCTGCTTTGACAAGCAAGAAAACTTTTATGTTATCAGTGGTTTGAGAATGTATAATTAAGTTTTAATATTAAAACTATAACACTTTGTTGATATAGTAACTATCACCATGAATACACAATAATGCAGGTAAAATATTGGCCTCGAGCACAAGTATAATCTCTTTGTAGAGACCCAATATGTAGTATAAAACTCAAAGCAGATGATCATTTGTGGAATGATATCTCATGAACACAACATTAGGTACATACAAATTTAATATGCCACCTACAAGGTTTATAGCAAGTGATATGCTTTCTATACATATATTTCATATATTTCTCCATGTCAATGTGACTTTATCAAAGGGAGAAACATTAAAATATGAGGGTAGAATAAAAAAATAAAATCATGCAGAAAGAAGCCAAGAATATAAATATCAATACTTTTACACTGAGGCCCACAAAGCCTCCCTCCTTACCGTTGGTATGTAATAACACAATACAGACATGACAAAGATGAATGGGATTGACTTGACATTTTATTTCAAAATTAATATCTGTCAAATATAGTGGTTTCTGTGTGGAGTGTCTCCTACAGGCTCCTGTATTTCAACACTTATTCCCAAGCTGGTAATCCTGTTGGAGAAAGTTGTGGAAATTTTAAGAAGTAAAGCTTCATTGCAGGGAGTGGATAACAGGGCTGGACCTTGAAGTTTTGGAGTCCAGCCATCCTTCTGTCTCCTCTTCAACAACTGACTTCAGATTCAGTGGTGACCAGGTGTCACCTGCATTTACAGCTGTGCTTTCTCTACCATGGTTTATCCTGGGGACTGGAAACTGAAATAAATCCTTCCTCCTTTAAGTTGCTTCTTTTTATATACCATGTTTTATTAATTATTTGAGAATTTCATATACGCATACAGTTTATTTTGATCATATACCCCTTTGCCCTAACTCCTTCCAAATCTACCCTGCTTTTGCCATCCAACTCTCAAATTCTTGTCTTTTTCTTTTATTTAGATTGTTTATAATCTGCCAGTTGAATATGTGCTGACTATGCATTCATGTGGGTGGGACATTCACTGGGTAATGGTTCATCTACCAGGAGCTACATCCTTAAAGAAAAGTGATTTCCATCCCACAGCAGCTATCTACTCTCAAAAGGCGCTTAGATTGGAGTGGGAGCTGATAAACTCCACATCCCTTCCTGCTGGAATACTGATTGATCTTGTGCAGGTCTTATGCAGGCAACATCTACAGGCAGTTCATGAGTGAAACACACCTGGTATAACCAGAGGACATTTTTTTGTCCTGGCCTTCCTGATTTTAGACTTTTATAGTCTTTTTATTAGTTCTTTCCCAACGGTCTCTGAAATCTTGCAGGGGAGGGTGTCAGATGATATTGATGTCCTACTCAAGTTGTTTATTTTCAGGTATTTTTCATGGCAATGAAAAAACTCACACACCGTGTTTCTGTCTTCTTGATATTGATTGAATTGGATCCAGAAAGACTTATGGTTTAACAAACAACTCTTGCCAAATAAGGCAAATTAGCCCGAGATAGCTCATCCCAAAATAAATACCACACTCCGGCATATAAGTGATTTCTTTGGTAAATTCCTCTGCCTGCTTTTCAATGTTGGCTGGAATCATCTTGAACATTTCAATCTTCCCTGTGTGATTTCATCCATTTCCTCATGAGGAAATAGGTAGGAATGTAGCTCAGTTGGTAGAGTGATTGCCTGACATGCCTGTTCAATCCTTAGAGGCATATAAACTGAGCTTGGTGATGAAAACCTATAATCCCAGCATGCACAAGGCAGAAAAGAAGGATCAGAAGTTCAAGGTTATCCTTGGCTGCATAGAAAAAGAAACTAAAAATAAAAAGAAATGGTTATCAAAGGGAAACAAATCTTATGAATTCCAGATACTGGCTGCAATCCTTGCATTCATGTGTCTCTCTGCCTCAGCCTTCCTGTTCCCAGAATTCTCTTCTCTGTTTGTCCCGCCTATACTTCCTGCCTGGCTACTGGCCAATCAGCATTTTATTTATACAGAGCGGTATCCACAACAGGTCCATAGGCACCAGTAAGTAGCCATTCACAGAGAGGTTCACACATTTGTTCATCACTCCAAGAATCTCCTGTGGGCAATTGGAATCATGCTTTGATGTTCCATGCTTAATTGTACACTGTAAGGGAAAGAAAGCAATATATTCACTTATTAAGTATTGTTCAAAATTACAAATGGGATCTCAGCACCTTTTGTAACTTCAAACTATTTTAAAATTCAATTTTGACTATATTGTTATTTATTGCATAGGGTTTTCTCATGGAGTTGTGCATCTGAAAAACACGGTAATAAAATTTGTTTCCAATTTTTAAAGTTATTCTTTTCCTAACACTTTGACACAAAGATTAAAAAAAGTGTTTGTTTTATAATTTTGTACATGTACACCATACATGATTAACACTGTCACCCCCACCTCCACCCCTGCCCCTGCACATATCTCTTCCTCAATATATGATAATAAAAGCTCATGCATATTCTTTTGTTCTGTGATCCATTGTTTAACCAGAGCCATCTGTGTGACCATGAGTTCAGAGCTATTGTTTGGGTCCAGGTGGGCTCAGCAGTTGTTCACAACCCAAAGACAGAGATTCCTTATCCAGAACCTTATCAGAGATTAACGATAGGGCACCATGAGCCTTTATTCCTTCTTGACTGGCTATTGACAGGGTAAGACTTGTGTGGGCCTCTTTCAGGTTCAGATGACCATCTGTCTAGATGATGGCATTTAACAAAACAGCAGACACGTTTTTCTCAGTCATTGGTGAAAGTGATATTTTTATAACAGAGACATGGGGCAAAAGGAAAACTGCTGAATTATGAGTTCAATAAACATGTCATCTTGGAATTCCTTCTCCATCTCAAGGAACAACCAAATGTACCCTCTGTTATTTTCCATTAAATGAAACCAACATGAACCTAGTTGGCCTAGATACATTTTATCTCACTGCGGAAGTGAGATAAAGTCTGACTAAAAAGACTATTTCTGCAATGGGTGGCTGAAACCCAGCCAGCCAAACTAAGGAACTTCAGTGAACTGAAGGTGGGTCTTTGCTCAAATCATGTTCAAATAATACAAACACTAATCTTCAATCTACCAAGTATCTTTGGCTATCATTTCCATTTTCTACAATAAATTTCCTATTATATAATCTAAAATGAAAGTTTGTGGATGGCTTAAACCACTTTTTTTGCTGTTACTTATTATTTTTTTATTTTTATTTTTATTTTTATTTTTATTTTTATTTTTATTTTGCAATACAATTCAATTCTACATATCAGCCACAGATTCCCTTGGGGGGTGGGCTGGGGGGAAGGCTTAAACCACTTTTGCTTGAATTCCCTTTTAACGATCCTGAAATATTTCTGTCACATTGTCTCTTGCATGGCACACTTAGCTACTTCTTGTTTGCTTTGTCAATTTCATTTCAATGTCCTATTTGTACTCTCTCGGCTAGGCCCAAGGGTCAGACAGTATAGTTGATGTTTGTGCCTATTTTATTGGACTTTAGGCTCCCGTGGTAGGCATCTGCCCAATGCTCTAAGGGAGAAAAACAGAAAATCATTTCATTTGTATTAAGAATGGCATAATCTGAACATAGAATCTATCAATAGTTTGCTTTACCTTTTTCTATCAATATAAAAATACTTTGCATATCTAACTGGGATATTCACCTATTGGTTCTCTGTAACTCCATACATGCGCACACACGCACAGATACACACACACGCACACACATACACACACACACTTAGATACCTTTTTAACCATCATCTTCCTCTCGACTATGGTTCTAATGCAGGTTTAGGTCTTTCAAACCTCTTTGCCACATAGTCTACAAAAATACTTCCATTTCTCAACTATTTGTTTCCATTCTACTTCCTTACCCTTCATCTTTAATGCAGGCATCATTGGTGTCAACCTTCATTTCCTTGATGATCAATAAGATTGAGTTATCCTTTCACATATTCTGGCAACATGTGTTGGAGAAATACCTTTCCTGTTTTTCAGAATCTGTCTGTTGTTCAGTGTTGTTCTTGCCTCCTTATCCAACATTTGTTTTGTAAATAGTTCTCCCCATTTGGTAGCTTGCTTCATCACTGGTTTGAATACTTCCTTTGCTATACTGGAAGCCTTTCAGTTGGCTGGAATTTGACTTAGATTGCCATGTCCTGGTTCAGGGACCAAAAATGTTACCGGAAAGACTTTTCAAAGAATTTTTGTCAGATCCCTAATTTTTAAAGGTTAGAGATGACACTGTGGTAGTGTATACCTATAGTCTCCCAAACCCACAATCCAGGATAATCTGAGATTTTAAACTCCTTTCCAAACACTGGAATAATTATTTAATTTCTAAAATGATACAGAAATATATGCATAGTACAGCAAAATTAGTCTATGAAAAAAATTAAATCTTATAAGTTAGCAAATCTTATTTGTTTGATTACAAATACATTAATGATTTAAGTTGTTCAATATTATTTAATTTATCAGAAAAAGTTATGAAACTTAATTTTCAATTAATTTTCTTAGAATTTTTTAGTAAGTAGCTGTAATTATCTTTTTTAGTTCAACAATATGTATTGTGTTTAATTAATTAATGTTGATGAGCTATGTAGCACTGGAGTTTGGTTATTTAATGTGTGAAGGAATGTTGTATCATTAAAAGCATAATTTGTACATATATGTTATCTGTGGAATATATTTCTAAAAACATAAAGCAAATCTGTGTATCATGATGTTTTCTACACATTATAATTCCTAAGTATTTCAAACTCTGAGTAATAAAGCAACACTCTTGGTTGTGCTAAGGGAGCCCTGAGGAACATGTTCAAGTAGAGAGAAGATAAAGATTTGATATAAAGCTTAAGCAGTCAGAGAGGGAAGGAAAGAAGGAATTAGATGCTGGGCCCCTGGGATATGTTGCATTGTCTGTCCTTTGAGGATACTGAACTCAGAAATAAGTGTAGTTCTAGAGATACTGACAGCACACCCTTGAACAACCTTTTATTCTTAACATTTTTGAAAATAATTTTAAGCTAAATTAAAATTTTAATATATTCCTCTGATGATGTGGAAGGTAACATTTTTGAGGGGCTGGGGAGTTTGCTTATTCTGTAAAGTGCTAGTCACACAAGCCTAAGTCCTTGAACTGAGATCCATAGGAATCACCTAAAACAAGTGTGGTCTTACATGCATGAAATTCCCGACAGAGAGAAGGAGCAAGAAGGCTCTCTGGAGTCACTGGACAGCTTGCCTACCTAAAGTGGCAAACCCCAGGCCAGTGAAAGAGAATGTCTCAAATAAATAACACAGAGAGCAATTAAGGAAGACATTCTATATCAACTTCTGTCTCTCACACACACATGCACACAGGTGCACAACACACAACAAAGATCTACTCTTTGAAAGGGTAATTTCTAAGAAACAGACAGAAGTCTCTTGCATTGGGAAACATCAGGGGAAAGAGGCCAGCCAGAGGCTCTCAGCCTATGATCGTTAAATGCAAGAGTGAACTCCTGAGCTGAGGTGGTAAAATGGGACAGCTGAAGGAGAGACAGATGAATAGCACTACCACAGAGGGCTGGGCAAATCGGTACTGGCAGGGAAGGAACCCAGGACAAAAGCTGCCCTTCTCCCTGGAGCCTGGGAAATAGCCCAACAGAGCCCATTCATTTTGAGAGGAGAAAGTCTCCTATTATTCCTCAGAAAGATTTATCTTTGCAGCTTGGCAGTCACAATGGTATATATTTAAAGACACAAACCTATCACTGTCTCTCCCATTGTGAGCTACTCTGGGAATTTCAGGTACCCCATAGTGGAGTCAATAGCCCAGTAAAATAAATGTCCCCTTTTAATCTTCTACAGCACAAGGAGGTATTTATATGTCAGAAAATTTTTTTTCCTCTGGGTCTCTGAGTCCATGTTGTGGACAATGGTTTCCTAGGGTGATCCAGTGTGATGAACTGTAACTCTCAAAACGGTGACAGTTTAACAAGAAGCAGGCAAGTAATTGTTTGCCAGAGAACAAACCTCCTTCCTAGAGTCCTCATGATGTGGATGGAGTCAATCAGGAGATTAAGTAAGTAGAAAGCAATAGATATTTTCTCACACACCTTCCTAAGTGATAGACAATTTTTTTTTCCTTTTTAAAAAGCTGTTCTTAATTTTTAAAAATTCCATTTATAAAATGTCCTGGGATGATATTCTCTCCCAATTTGCCTCCTTTATTTCTGCTTTTCACTCATGACTCCCTCCTTCTTCTCCTCAGTCTTCACATTCTCATTGTTTTTCTATTTTCTTTTCTTCCCCTGTCCATGCATCCTCCCACTCGTTCATGCCCTTTTCCCTGCTTCTTCCTCCTCTTCCCTTCCCTCTTTTTCCTCTCCCTTTGTCTTCTTTCCTCCCTCTCCTCCTTGCCCCTTCTCCACCTTTGTCTTTTTCCTCCCCTCATCCTCCTCCTTCCTGTTTTTATTCTGCATCTTCTCCTTCCTTCTTCATTCCTCCTCTCCTGCTTCTCTGTGTTTTTGTTTGGTGGTGATTGTTGCAGGAGGCCAAAGCTGTTATGAATTAATGACTACAATAGCAGTGTTCTATCCAAAAGACAGCCTTTAACAATAGTCCTACCACCACTAGCTCTTACAATCTTTCTGTTCTGTCTCTGATGATGTTTTCTGGGCCTCAAAGGAGTTGGGGATACAGATGTCCCACTTAAGGCTGAGTGCTTAACAATCATGTAGTCTCAGAACTTTGCTTAGTCTTCAGTCTCATAATCAACAATCTCTCTGCAAAGAGAAGCACCTCCACAGTTGCCTGTAGTTCTTTGAGTACAGCTGAGGCTTTGTGGGCTTTCCCTGCCTGCCTTGGCATGTCCATTGGTGTTGTCCTTGCTCAGTGCATGTTTAGGGAGGCAAGCTGGTGAGACTTTATGGGTGTAGAATGTTTTCATCTTTTTCATTCCATGTTCCCTGTCCACCAATCAAATTCTACCCTCCATTGAGAGAAAAGTTGCAAATTGTTGGATAGAAGTCTCAATTAGAATAACAAAAACATGTTTGTTTTAACATAAAATATTAATAATATGAATAATCAATTAGAAAATATATTTAACAAATGTTTGTAAACAGAACATCCTAACCTCTCAAAAATAAAATAAATCAAACAATAAACAAACCTGAAAATCAAGCCACATTTGGAGTCTTTCCTCTAAAAAATGTAAGAGAACAAACAATGACTTCTTTTTGGCGGTAAAGAGGCCAGTTCTGGGATACAATCTTCTATTATTATTATTATTATTATTATTATTATTATTATTATTATTATTAATTCATATATTTATTTTGCATCCCGGCTGCCACCTACCCCCATCCTCCCCTCCCAGTCCCCCCAGCCCCTATCCCCACTCACACCAGGCCACATTCTTAAAAGTCATTCTCTAGATATAAATGTAGATTTCTCAGCTGTCATCAAAGGGCAACCACCCCAACTCCACCAGGCTTAGTGTCTGCACAGCCCAGTGTAGTGCTCTTCAGAAAGTAGAAGCCAAGGACTCCAACAACAAGATGGTCAGCTGAGAGCTGGACCTGAAAACTGAGCAAAACCTGTATTATGTCTATTTAACCTTCTCTTTTTTGGTGTGTTAGTGTGTATGTGTGTGTGTGTGTGTGTGTGTGTGTGTGTGTGTGTGTGTGTGTGTGTGTGTATGTGTGTGTGTGTGTGTGTGTGTGTGTGTGTGTGTGTGTGTGTGTTTGCCTGTGTGGGCACAGTGAAAGCACAAGTCAGAACTTGACATGAGGATGTCCTTGTTTACCACTGAGTTCCTCCTGTCTCCCCACACAGCACTATGGTTGTAGGCACACATGCTTAGATTTCATAGGGGTCCTGGATGTCTGGTCTCAGATATTTACACTTGTGCACCAAGCAGTTTACCCATCAAACCATCTTCCTATCGAAGGTATCTCTCTGAGGACCCATCTCAAGGAATTTGGTGAACTGTACTAGACTTTAATCATTGTACTTGTTGTTTCAAAATATTAATTTTATTTTTGATTGAGTGTGTGTGTGTGTGTGTGTGTGTGTGTGTGTGTGTGTGTGTGTGTGTGTGTGTGTTTAATTGTACATGAGTGCAGGTACCCCAAGAAACCAGACATTGCATCCACCTAGAACTGGAGTAACAGAAAGATAAGGGATGTCAGACATGTGCTGAGAACTGAACTTAGGTCTGCAAGAGAAGCTGCATGCTTTTCAACACTAAGCTATATCTCTAGCCCCTGTACCATGTGTTGTAAAGATATTCTTCTTAGGTTGTGCAATGTAGGTTTGAGACTTCAGACTTCTGGGGCTCATTCCTTTCTCAGGAAGACTCCTCAGTATTGTCACTACATGGATTAAACCATTGCATGGAGTGTCTTGGGTTGATATTTCATCTGGTGTGGATAGAATTTTTAATCTGCTTTTAGACCTAAAATGTGCATATCACTTTTCTTGGATAACATGGTGATCTAGTGTTAATCATAGTATGGATGCATTTTATAGCAATTAAACTAACTCATAGGTAAACAAGCTATGACACACAGAATAATTTTATGAGAAAGTATTCTTTGGAATATGGTTGTACTAATTTCCAAATTGTCTTCATGGGACATCTGGGGAGCTGAACACTTGTGACAGCACTATGTGGACATCAATGCCTACAATATTGTTATTTGTCCCTTTAAGAAAAAGTAACAAACTTTAGAGCAGTCCATTTCTTGAAGTAAGTCAATGATCAAACAATACTTTCAGCACTTTGTGAAATGACTGCTGGGCTCATTTTTCTAGTTTCTAACATACCCCATGCACTTAGCCTCTGTGAATGACATGGGAAGAAAGAACCACAAGAACTGTTCTCCAAAAGAAAGTAAAAGGTCGTGTCATTTTATCTTCACCATAATAGACGGGTTATCATTTTTATGGCAACCAGAGATGCTTATGTATCGAGCCTGAGTTCTTAACTCTTCAACATGACAAACCTAACAATGTCCCCTCACAATTAACCGGTCAATTTCTTCAGATTATGTATTTAACAAAGAAGTGAAATAGTTTTGTTTGTTCATTCATCATTTATTATCACCTCAGGTGTGCTATGACTATAATGTATTCATAACACTGAACTAAGTACTATGGAAAACTAAGTAGAAACTACAAATTCCACAGTGGGAAGCACATATGAGCAGAAAGCTGTGGAATTCCTTCCTCTAGACTAAATGTAACTGTAATCCTGAAATGTAAATATAATCCTGAACTCAAGGCAACTGTGGCTACTTGCCCATTCAAGACTGGCCCTATCAACAGTTGGCAATGGAAGGGGCCCGTTTTGAGGTGCAGCATCCTTTTTCTACTGAGAAGTTAGTTGACTATTGGTAGATTCTTGGAAAAAGGAGAATCATGGACCCAAATTGTGTACCCACTGATTACACTAGGTTCCGATTAGTAACTCCAAACCTATGTGATATGGGATGTCCTTCTGTACACTGCAAATATGTGTTGCTTTTATTGGTTGATGAATAAAGCTGCTTTGGCTTATGTCAGGACAGAATATAGCTAAGTGGGAAAGCCAAACTGAATACAGGGAGAAAGAAGGGCAGATTTGAGAGAGACATCATCCAGCAGACCAAGGAGCAAGATGCCAGCCTACCAGTAATGCCATGGCCACGTTGCAATATATAAATTAATAAAAATGGGTTAAGTTAAGTTATAAGAGCTAGCTAGTAATAAGCCTAAGCAATAGGTCAAGCATTTATAAGTAATATTAAGTCTCTGAGTGGTTATTTTATAAGTGGCTATGGGACTAGGCTGAATGCAGAAAAGCCTCCAGCTACACCTATGGTCACACAGACAGATCTAGTAAAACTCAAGTGGGTCACTAAACAAAACACATGGATAGGACTGTGAGAGTGAGACTTGCTGGGAGGAAGTGGTAAACTGGTGCAGTAGGTAGGTAGAAGATAATAGAGAATGAAGGTCAGCATGCATGATGTACATGTGTGAAATTGTCTAAGAACTAACTCAATTAAATTTTTAAAATAAAATTAACATATGTGGAAGAAACATCTACAACTTACATATAATATGAGTAATTAATTCATCAAATGAAAAGCAAAGTCTATATCTATATGTCACATGATATTACTCACTTTATTCAACACCTTGTACTGGTGATTGTCCATTCACTATGCCCTATAATAGAATGTAATGATACCAAAGAGTTTAGACTTCAGTCAACCATAGCCCAAGAATAAAACTCCATTGATAGGGCCTTAACATATTCTCAATGGTTTAAAACATAATGACCTTACATGCTGTGCAGGCTACTGTGAGAGGTTCCCAGACAGAGAATAAAAATCAGTATCTGATCTCCAAAGATGTCTGCCCCCAAGCCCAAAATGCAATGCTTTCTATAGTCTTGAGAATGTGAATAAATGGCAGAGTTCGGCCCCTAACAGTTCACTTCTGCCATCTGTTTCTTAAGATATGTATTCCTTGGATGCTTGAAACATGACTTTGAAGTTAAAAAAAAGTATATTTATAATAATAATAAATAATAAAATTATCATTATTATTATTTGATGATGATGTTAATCCTATCAATCAATCAGAATGGGTGAGTTTCCCATCTTCTGGTATCTTTTTTCAATTTCTTTCTTTAAAGACTTGAATTTTATCAAACAAGACTTTCCCTTGTTTACAGTTACCTCAAAATATTTTATATTGTCTGATGCTGTTGTGAAAATGTGTTTCTCTGATTTCTTTCTCAGTCCATTTTTCAATTGTATATAGGAAGGCTACTGATTTTTTTGAGTTAATCTTATATCCAGCTATTTCCCCAAAAGTGTTTATCAGCTGTTGGAGTTCCCTGGTGGAATTTTTAGGGTCATTTATTCACACATCTACAAATATAGATACTTTAACTTCTTCCTTTCCAATTTGTATCTCATTTATCTCCTTCAGTTGTCTTATTGTTCTAGGCTAAGAATTTAAGTATTACATTGAATGGATATGGAAAAAGTGAACAACCTTTTCTTATTCCTAATTTTAGAGGAATTGCCTTGTGTTTCTCTCCTTTTAAGTTGATATTGGCTATGGGCTTGCTGTAAATTGTTTTTATTATGTTTAGGTATGTACAATCTCTCCAAGAATTTAATAATGATGGGGTGTTGGATTTTGTCAAAGGCCTTTTCTGCATCTAATGAGATCATTTTTTCTTTTAGTTTATTTATATGGTGGATTACATTTATTAATTTTTATATATTGAAATATTCCTGCATTTCTGAGAAGAAGTCCATTTGATCATGGTGGATGATCTTTTTGGTGTGTTCTTAGATTCAGTTTGCAAGTATTTTTGCATCTACGTTCATAATTGATCTGTAATTCTCTTTCTCTGTTTGGTCTTTATGTGGATTGATTATATGGCTTCATAAAATTATTTGGGCAGTGTTACTTCTGTTTCTAGTTAATGGAATAATTAGAGGAGTATTGGTGTTAACTCTTCTTTGGAAGTCTGGTAGAAATGTATGCAAAAAACATCTGGCCCTGGGCTTCTTTTGGTTGGAGACTTTTAATGACTACTTTTATTTTACTAGGGCTTAAATATCTGTTCAAAATGCTTATTTGATCTTAATTTAACTTTGGCAACTGGTACCTATCCATTTCTTTTAGATTTTCCAATTTTCTGGAGTTCAGATTTTTAAAGTATATCCTTTTGATTTTCTGAATTTCCTTGATATCTGATTTTGTTAATTAGGATACACTCTTTCTGTCTTTTGGTTAATTTAAATAGGGGCTTGTCAATCTTATTGATTTTCTCAAAGAATGCACTCTTTGATTCATTGAGTTGTTTTCCTTGTTTCTATTTTTATTTCATCCATGAGTTTTATTGTTTCTTGCTATTTTTTTCCTTTCAGGTGTGGTTTATCCTTTTTATTCTAGCGATTTCAGGTATATTGATAAATTGCTATTGTAAGACATCTCCAATTTTTTATGTAGGCACTTAGTGCTATGAACTTGCCACCTAGTACTGTTTTCATTGTGTCCCATGTTTGCATATGTTGTGTATTCATTTTTATTCAATTGTATAAGGTTTTTAATTTCTGTCTTGATCAATTTTTTTCACCAGTAGAGAATTGTTCAGTTTCTATGACTTTGCAAACTTTCTATTTTTTTTTTTTGTTGGTTGATATTCTGCTTTAATCCATGGTAGTCTAATAGGATGGAAAGGTTTACATCTATTTTCTTATATCTGTCAAAAGCAATCTAAAGATTCAATGCAATCTCTATCAAATTCTAACACAATTCTTCACAGACATTGAAAGGACAATTCTCAGCTTCATATGGAAACACACACAAAAAGCCAAAATAGCCAAAACCATCCTAAACAATAAAAGAAATGCTGTAGGTAACACTATTCCCAACTGCAAGCTGTACTATTGAGGTATCATAATAAAACTGCATGGTATTCTCATAAAAATAGACATGTTGATTAATGGATTTGAATTAAATTCCCAGAAGTAAATCTACACACCTACAGACAACTGATTTTTTTAATAAAGAATTCAGAAGTAAACACTGGAAAAAACAATATCTTCAACAATGGTTCTGGTCAAATTGGACGACTGCATGTAGAAGAATGAAAGAAATCAATGGATACCACCCTGAACAAAACTTAACTCTAAATATATTAAAGACCTCAACATAGAACCAGATACATAGAACCTGAGAGATGACAAACTAGGTAACAGTCTTGAACTCATTTGCACAGGAGAAGACTTTCTGAGCATAACACCATAAGCATAGGCACTGAGATCAATAATTAATAAATGGGGCCTCATGAAACTGAAAAGCTTCTGTGAAGCAAAGAACCATCAATCAGACAAAGTGTTAGACTCCAAAATGCCAAAAGATTTTTTTTACCAACTCCATATCTGATAGAGGACTAATATTTAAAATATATAAAGAGCTTAAGAAACTAGAAACCAAGAAATAAACCAAAACCAAAAACAAACAAACAAAAAAATAACCCAATTAAAAATTGAGATACAGATCCAAGCAGAGAACTCTCACTAGAGGAAACTCAAGTGGCTGAGAAACATGTAAATAAATGTTCAACATCCTTAGGCATCAGGGAAATGCAAATAAAAATTGCTTTGAAATTTCATCTTACAGATGTTAAAATTACCTAGGGTCAGTAACAGAAGTGGCAGCCCATGCTGGAGATGATGTAGAAGACAAAACATTCATCCATTGCTGGTGAGAGTGCAAACTTGTACAATCATGGAAATAAATATGGTGGTTCCTCAGATAATTGGGAATTGATCTACCTCAAGATCTAACTATACCAGTTTTGGGCATATATGCAAAGGACAGTTAAATCTACCACAAGGACACTTCATCAACAATGTTCATTGTTGCTCTATTCACAATACCCAAAAATTTGAATCAACCTAGATGTTCCTGAACAGAAGAACGGATAGACACTAAGTGGTACATGTCCACAATGGAGTATTACTCAGCAGTTAAAAAATGAAAAAGACAGCCGGGCGGTGGTGGCGCACGTCTTTAATCCCAGCACTCGGGAGGCAGAGCCAGGCGGATCTCTGTGAGTTCGAGGCCAGCCTGGTCTCCAAAGCGAGTTCCAGGAAAGGCGCAAAGCTACACAGAGAAACCCTGTCTTGAAAAACCAAAAAAAAAAAAAAAAAAAAAAAAAAAATGAAAAAGACATAATTTAATTTTCAGGCAAATGGATGGAACTAGAAAAATATACTGAGTGAGATAAGTCAGACCCAGAAAAATAAATATGGTAGCATTCACTTATATGGGGATATCAGTTGTTACATAAATGATAACCAAGCCACAATCCATGGACTGGAGAGTTTAGGTATAGAGGAACGGACTAGGGTAGACACATGGATCTCTCTAGGAAGTGGAAATAGAATACATTTTATGGGTCAACTGGGTGGGAGGGTCTGCAATGGGAGGACCAGATGGAGAGGGGAAGAGAATGTAGGGAGACACAAGAATTGAGGGCATTTATGGTATGTTATGTGAACCCAGTGCAGTGGAAACTTCCTAAAATATATGAAGCTAATTCTAATGAAGTCTCCAAACAATGAAGGAGATAGAGTCCCAACTGGACATCTCTTGTCAGCCAGTTAAAGCTTCAAGCATTGGTACTAGCTTACATACAATTGAGTTGTTGGCCCAAGGGGTCCCTTGAAAATCTCAAAACAACTGAAATTGTTGCCAAGACAATAGGTTGCTTTCCATAAACACACAGCAAGGACCCAATGATGAAGGCAACATCTACAAAACTCCTTGAACATGGAGAGTTCGAGCTGGTGCCTACATAGAACCTTAATCCCTATGTTCTAGTGTCTTTGGTATGGTAAGGTGTTCTACAGGCTGACAAGAGAAACATGCACAACAATTCAGCTACAAAACCTTTGATATTCCATGCTGTCCTGCTTGCAAAATATGATAGGGCAATGGTGGCACAAAGCTGCATGGAGTAATGAACCAATAACTCCTTTGACTCTCACTCCATGAGAGGGAACCCATAGCCAACTCTGTGTGGGTGACAAAGAACCATAGACTAGATAGGCCAGAGACCTGGGGTAAAACCAAATACTACTGATGCCTGTCTCAAAAGAATAATAAAGAAGTAAGCAATGGTAAAAGGATTCCTAATAATATTCTGCTGTACTCATAGATCAGTGTCTTATTCAGCCATCATCAGAGAAACTTAATCCTACAACTGATGGGGAGTAATATGGAGACCCACAGCCAGATATTAAGCAGAGAGAAAAGACCTTGGAACATCCATCTCTAAGTGGGTTGTCACAACCAAATCCCTCCCCTCAGAGCTCAGGCAAACTTGCAGAAGAGGAGGCAGACAGAGTGTTAGAGTCAGAGAGGATGGAGGACTCCAGGAGAACAAGGCTTTCTAAATCAATTGAGCAAATATGAACTCACAAAGACCAAGACATCATGTACAGGGCCCCTGCACACATATGGCTTTCAGTTTCATGTTCTGTGGGATTACTGAGTGTGTAAATAATTGTGTATCTGATTCTTGCACTTTCTCTTGAGTCTTTTCCTTCTGTTGGTTTGCCTTATCCAACATTGATGTTATGGTTTTTGTTTTATCGTATTGTAGCTTATTTTGTTAAAATTGTCTTATTTAAGAAAATTTAATTATCATATTAAATTTAGTATTTCGTTATAGCATTTCAAATAGAATTGTTTTTGGTGATTCTCCTCTCACTGTTGCCAGGAGCTCCCTGTCTTCCTTCCATTCTCCATCCCCCAAACCTATTTTCTACTTTACTTGTCTCCTACGTCCTATTGCCTTCTGCTTTCCTCGGTATCTCTTTCCCACTTTTATCATCTCTGTTTAGTGGCATAGTCTAAATCCATGCTCACTCCCACATGCATACATACATTATAAACAAGAATCTGCATATAAGAAAGGACACATTTTTATCTTTCTAACTCTGGGGTACCTTGCTGGATGTTACACTCTCCTGATTCACTCATTTTCTAAAATCTTCATGATTTCAATTTTCTTTACAGCTGAATAAAATCACATTATTAAGGTTCACAGAAAATATTGGGGTTATTTTTTAGTAGGAAATATTGGCATGTTGCTGGAGAAGTATTAGCTGCTGGAACTGGGTTTCTAGGTGAGCCCCATGACTGCCCCTGCATTATCTTCCTAGGGAACCTAGTCATTTTAGTCATTTTTAGATAATAAACATCTATATGAAGGCCATGTGACATTTGCAGTTTCAATTACACTCACTGAACATTATATTTAAATATACCAAATGGGAAAATAATGTGTATGTTGTTAATTAATTTTATTATAGTAATATGTTATATAATTCTATATTTCTTCTGTCACTAATTATTGTTGCTAATACTTTACTACAGCTAATATATACATTAAACTTTGTCATGGGGTGTGAATATTGGAAAAGTTGGTAAATGGAGAAGGCTGTACTCTGTGTTCAGGCAAAAAGTTGGAGGGTATAGCATGAATCCACCATGGCTGTGGAGGGACATGCACTTCTGTTTCTCACAAGAATAAATGGAGCAAAGTATGATATGGATTTTTCTCAAACAGCAATCTGGAAACCCTTTCAGGAATGTTCTACTTCTGAATAGCACTTGGGAAGACTACTTCACTTTTTCTGAAGAAGCATTTAAAGCAGCATAAGGGAGCAGAAGCTAAACATCTTTTCAGAAATTGTATCTGCACAGTGAAGTACAAGAGCACACACATGTCCTTCTGTGATCTTTGCAGAAGTGCAACAATAGTTTCATCCCAACAAAAGATCACCCTCTTAGTTCCTGTCAATTCCATCTGGTTCTATTTCTTCTGGACTCCGTAGTAAAGCTACAAGGCATGGTCTTTGATTTTTACCCACTTACTGTAAGTATGTGTGTGTGTGTGTGTGTGTGTGTGTGTGTGTGTGTGTGTGTGTGTGTGTGTCCCTCTATATTCTTGTGGAGGAAGTCACCTAAGTGTGCAAGTGCATATATGTATACATGTGTGTGAAGTTTTGAGGCCAAACATGGATGTCATTCCTAAGGAGAGTACTACCCTGTTTTTAGGGAAAGTATCTTTCACTAGAATTTACCAACTAGTATAGAATGACTGACTTATATTTATCTCTGCTTAAAAAATTATAAACATGTGCTGCCATGCAAATACTTTTACATGTGCTCTGGCGATTGAGACTGAGGTCCTTGTGCTTGTAGAGCAAGCCCTTTACCAACTGTGCCATCTCTTCTCATCTCAGATGTTTTAAAATGTCAGTGTTACAGACCAACTCCTAAAATTTCATAAAAATTTCCAAATATTTATAATGTCACAAGGACCCTGTGTATTATAGCTTCCACCTGCCACTCCCTCTTCCTACACACACACACAGATACACACACACACAGACACACACACTTTAGCTCCACTGGCAGCTCTGAAAATTATGTAGAATCACTCTACTTTCCTCTTCCCACAGGACACTTATGAAAGATAACTCCTGTCTCACCTCATCCAGTTGAATAATTGTGAATTCTTTACTCAATCCTCACTTCCTCTGTTACATTTTACTTATGTACCCTAGTGTAGAAGTTTGCTTTCCATTTTTGTGATAAAATACTAAACAAAACCAACTTGGAAAGGAAAGGGCTTATTTGGCTTACATATCTTGATCATTGGCCATTATTGAGGCATGTTAGGGAAGACATTCAAACAAAAGCCGGGAATAGAAAGAACTGAAGAAGAATACTATTTACTGGTCTGTGCCTATTGCTTGAACAATCAGTTTTCTTACACTACCCAGGAACACCCACCCAGAAGTAGGACAACCTCCAAGGGGCTGTGTTCCTTCACATCAATCATTAATTAAGAAAATTTGAAACATGCTTTCTTATAGATCAATCTGAGGGAGGAATTTTCTCTCTCAATTGAAGATATAACTTCCCAGATGAACCTATCTGTGTCAAGTTGATGAAAGAATAATTACCATACGTAGTCTAGAACAAACCTTTCATTTTATATTTTCAAGACATCATCCTTTCTTCTTTCTTAGAATTTATTCCATGGTCTCATTTGACATTTACATGTATAGTACCTTAAATAGTGTCTTGGAGATTACTAGGTAGTAATTTCTGTGTGAGGGTTAATTTTGACAACTTGACACAGCCTAGAATCACCTTGGAAGGGATTCTCAATGGGGAATTCTCTATTTTGAGCTAGTCTGTGAACATGTGTTTGGGGGTTGTCTTTAAGTTAACTGATATGAAAAGACATTACCCACTGTGGATGGTGCTATTCCCTAGGCAGAGGATCCTGAATTGTTAAAGAGTAGAAAAGTCAAGCTCAGTATAAGCAAGTGAGCACATACAAATTCAATTCTCTCTGCAATTGACTATGGATATGACAGGACTGCAAATTTCAGTTCTTGTTTTACCTTCTCCAAATGATGAATCTGGAATTGTAAGTTGAAAATAAACATAATTTTATACAAAGTTGAGTTCTGGTGACATTTTATCAGAGGCACAGAAATGAAAATATAATCATACAGGAAGACAGGATCATTTATGAATTTTATCTCATCCTAAAAGCACAAGTGTTAATGGAAATAAATGAATAACTTGTTCAGCCTCAGTTTTAAAGGACCCGCGGCAAACAGAGTAAAACACTGGTGTCTTGAATTTATTACTTACCTTTTTATTAGTTACTTTACTCCTAACTTTGTAAAAAACACAAAAACATCATCTTGGAGGGGAGGTACATCATGGCTCATGGTTTAAGAAAAATTTGAATTGGTCATGACAAAGATATCAAAGAAACATGAAGTAAGTAATGGTTACTTACATGTTGCAGAACAAATCCAAGAAATCAGACCTAAATACACAGTGACAAAAACATCAAAGTCTCATTTCTAGTACCTTATTTCTACCAGTCATACACAGTCTCCCAAACAAAACACAGACTTCAATATAGTTCCACAGGTTTGGGAAAGAACATTTCTAACATGAGACTGAAGGAGACATGTCAATCAAATTGTAACTTCCTTGATTGTAAGTTTATATTTATAGAATCAGTGCCATGAACTTTGACTTGTTCCAAACCCTGTGAAAAACATGAGATGGATTGTTCTTTTCTTTCTTCAAGACAAAGGAAGATGAAGCAGGGCAGACAATGGCATTTTCTTAAGCCCCTGGTGAATACAGAAATAAATTGTCTCTGAATCCTACCCTGGTTTGAGTTCCTTTCTTCACTGACTTTTTTACATAGTTATTTTCCATTTTCTTACATTTTCAACATTGCTTCCAATACACACACACACACACACACACACACACACACACACACACACACACACACATACACACAAATACACAAATAGACAAAAAATGGTAGAGGCCAATGTGAGGTATAGACTAATACCTACAGAGGTAATTATTCCACCTATTGCCTACTGGGTATTTTGTGAATTATCTTCAATAACTAACAGCTTTCTTCAATTATAAAAGAGTGTTGATAGCTTACACTGATCATGGAGAAAGTAACTTAGAATTTAAAATGCCAAATACAGTTGTTGACATGTAGTACACTCAGAATACACAATGCAGTTCTATCAACACTGTTTAATGCCATGTCCACCAGTTAGATTCTTGTCACTGTCACTCTAAGTTTCAGCATGCAACTGAGCCAAGCATAACACAAGAATGAGCTACAGCACTTCAACACAAACTTAATGTGCTTCTTCAAGTAACACTAAGTCAGCTGGCTCTTTGTAAATGAAACACTAAATGCAATATCATTCACAAGATTGTTTAAGTATGTGCATAAGTATGATCAAGTTTCTGGATTAATTGACTCCATCATCTCTGTAATCAGAGAAGGAGCAAAAACTTATCAAGTGAACTACAGATAAAAGATTCATTCCTTCTGAATATAAGGAGAGCTTTTGATGGCCATTGCAGAAAGGCTGCCCTCCAGTATTTACCATTCTGAGCATAATTCACTTAGGACACAGGCTTATTAGACAAACTCATGTTATTTCCTCCTGTTTATGCCTAATTTAGAACCTATCTGATCAGTCTGGAGACATAAGTACAAGGTTACTCAATTTAGGTGAAAAAATTTGATTTGTTTTGTGTGTGTGTGTGTGTGTGTGTGTGTGTGTGTGTGTGTGTATACTGACTATTGAGAAGACATTTATAAAACCACTTTTCAAAATGCATTGTGTGAGTGTGCATGTGTGTGTGTGTGTGTGTGTGTGTGTGTGTGTGTGTGTGTGTGTGTGTAACACTAGTGCTGGATGGGGAGTTCAGGCAAATGGACCAGGTGCAATTTCTAGCCAATCTAGACGATTCTTGAGTTTTGGATTAAGTGAAATAATTTGTCTCAAAAGATAAGATGGAGAGCAACAGTGGATGACATCCCATTTCTAATCCTGGCCTCCACAATCATGGACACACACATGTGCCCAAGCATATTCACATGATGTAGATATGCACTTATACAGGCACACACACACATGTATATACATGTATGCATATATATGTACATGTATATATGTGTATATATGTACAGTGTGTGTACTCTATATATGTACACAAATATATAGATGTATATAAATATATTATGTATATAAATAAATGTATATTATACATATTTCTATATATACAGAGAGAAGGGGGATTTACAAATGAATGCTTTATAGCTCTTTGAAAAAAACAAGTCTTTTATCAATGAAGAATTGAGATTTAAACTTGATTTCACTTAACAGTCTAATTTCTTCTTTTAAAAAATTGTTTAGTTCAAGGGGACACACGAATCTGTGAAAAAGAAAGAAAATAAATATCACAGGTAGATGGGGGAGGGGTCTGCATGGGTGGGTGGGCATGTATCCTTGAACAGATGGATTTCTACTTCTGGAATGCTAGGATTAAAGGTGTGTGCTACCACTGCCTTTCCTCTATGTTTAATATTGTGGCTGTTCTGTCTCTGACCTCAGGTAAGTTTATTAGGGTGCACAATATTTTGGGGAACACAATACCACCACAGGGGGGAATGATGTGGGATGTTCTGTATGTTAAATGTGTTGCTCTGATTGGATAATAAATAAAACACTGATGGCCAGTAGCCAGGCAGGAAGTATAGGCGAGACAAGCAGAGAGGAGAATTCTGGGAAGTGGAAGGCTGAGGCAGAGAGACACTGCCAGGCGCCGCCATGACAAGCGGGATGTAAAGTACTAGTAAGCCACGACCCATGTGGCAACTTATAGACTAATATAAATGGATTAATTTAAGATATAAGAACTAGATAATAAGAAGCCTGCTGTGGCCATACAGTTTGTAAGCAATATAAGTCTCTGTGTGTTTACTTGGTTGGGTATGAGTGGCTGTGGGACTGGTGGGTGAGAGAAATTTGTCCTGACTGTGGGCCAGGAAGGACCAGAAAAACTCCAGCTACAGGGGAACTGTGATTGGGCTGGGGAAAAATAATTAATTAACTAATAAAAAAATTAAAAAGTATAGTTTTGGTGTAAGACAATGGTGATTAAAGCAATCAGTGAAAGTAATGATAAAAAATGAGTTGAGGATTATAATGGGGATAGCATGCTGGCAGCAGTGTGAGGCAGCTGGTCATGGTGCATGGACAGTGAAGAAGCAGAAATGTAAGAACGCTGGTGCTCAGCTTACTTTCTTCTTATTAATCCTTAGGATGATGGGTCTTCCTTTCTCAGGAAAATTGTACTGGAAACACCCTCATAGGCATACCCAGTGATATGTTGCCATGGTGATTCTAAATCCAGGCAAGTTGATAGTGGAGATTACCCATCACAGTAATAGTGAGGAAAGAGAAGTTAATTATGCATCACAGTAATGCCTAGGAAAAAGAAGCTATAGAATAATATACATATGTATGTTCAATTAAAAATAGGTAAATCTGAACAGTAACCTGACTGAAAATTAACACAAAGTCTAAGAGAGAGTGGAAGAGTGAAAGGGGGATTGGAACACTTGTTAGTGTCTGAATAAAGTTAGTGTCTAGGTGAGAAGCACAGATGCATGTATGTATTCTGTAAAGCATGCATAGGTGTCATATGTATAAGTGTTTATGTATAAGTGTTTATGTACATTAAATTCTGTCCTCCAGACTATAGCCACAGTATGAAAGAAACATTTTATCCATCAAATAATGTTAAACAAATGATCTCAATGTCTTATTTTCCTAGGCTAAATAAGTAAAGGAAAGATGAAGTTGGTCATATGTACCTGTTTGTGAGGGTACTTTATACTTAGAATGGCGAGTATTTGAGATTCATCAAATTCAATTTCAGATTCATCAAGCATTGTGATCACTTAACTTGATGGGCAAATGTCTCTTTTATACTGTGGCTATAGTCTGGAAGGTAAAACACTATATATATACATATATATGTGTGTATATATATATATATATATATATATATATATATATATATATATATATATATATGACACATGTACACGGTTTAAAAAATAAATAAGTGCACCTGTGTTTCTCACCTAGATATTAACTTTATTCAAAGGGAATATTAATCACTTTTTGAATGAGATACCTAGGAAGACGTATGTGATATAACAATACCATCTTTAATTATTTCTCTGTCTCTGTCTGTCTGTCTCTGTCTCCCTCTGCCTGTCTCTGTCTTTCTCCCCATCCCCATGGGTATGGGTGTAGGTAGACACATGGCATGAATTATATATCACAGTCAGAATACATATAGCCTTGGGGGTTGGTGTTTGACTTTCACTTTGTTTGACATGATCTCTTGTCCACCAGTGAGTGCACCAGGCTTGAGCAGCCATGATTTCCCAGAGATTTTTTTGTTTTAACTTCTTATTTTGCTACAGAAGCTCTGGGGTTGAAGATGCTTCTAAATTCCCTAGAGATATTTAAATACAAAATTTGAAAATGAGAGAGACCGGTGTCTGACATTGATAATGAGAGGTAAATATGAAATTAATTAAGATGAGAAAATGTATACAGCAAAAAATTTTACAAACTAGGATACACAAAGTCCATTTTAATATACCCACAGTGATTTAATTTTAAAATTCCTATAAGAAGAAAGCAGTTCCAAGTATCAGGAAAGGCACACAAGCTGAATAGATGGCTCAGGCAGTAAAGTGTTTGCCATGCTAGCATGAGGAGGACCTGAGTTCCGCAGAAACCATATAAGAATCCAGGTGTGGGGACGCACTTGGGAGACAGAGTGACTCATTGGTCTCTAGCCTAACTGTGGGAGCCCGTTTTTAGGTTCCTTGTGGCTTTACTCAGCAGGTCTTCATAGAGAGGATGATTAGGACCACGGGCATGAGTGCAGTGTCTGAGATGGTCTGCACTTGGCTGTGCTGGGGGGAGGTCTTTTGCTCCACCCCTTGGCATCTCTATAAACACCCTGAGGCAGAGACAGTCAGGGCCCGTTGGAATAGGTTCCAGGCCCTCTCAAGGCTATCCTTTATTTTCTATCTGTTTATCTCCACAATCTAAATCCTTCTATCTAATATTTCCTGCTGCTCGCACTCCAGAAAACTCTGGGGAGCTGTGGGGTTGGTGGGTAAATGCCCCGCACTACACATATATACACACCTGTCCACATGATTATATGCATGCATACCCATGTAAATTCAAACATTAATGTGTACACAGACACACACCACATAAAAATGGAGGAAGGGAAAAGGGGGAAAGAGCCTGGCTAGCCAGTTTTGTTGTTTAGTCAGCCTACTAACTCCTCCAGTCTTCCTATCTGGTGTAGTGGAAATTGCTATCCTGGATGAAGGAAGAAATGGGTGTATGTGATCTGAAAGACCAGACCAGTGACAGCATAAACACTCAGTGCATGTTACTATCACACTACTTTTCTTTGGAGTAGGCTGCAGGCTGCATGCTTCAAGGCTGGTTATTTAGAAATACATATTGCAAAGAAGTTGGAGTTCAAAATGGTTATTGAGAATCACTTTCTAGGAAAGGCTTGGGAGAATGCCAACCCAGGGATCAATGCGGAAGTCTAGTGCATGTACTGCTCATTTAGAGTTATCTTCATTAAGCCTCAATATGAGGGTCTTGACATTGTCCCTTCACCAGTCACTGATGATGGCTGCCTTCAGCATCATGAAGCTGTGGCTAAGGCAACACTGAGCAGCAGAGAGACATCCTAAACCTGGGAGCTGCTGGGACTGATGCTAGGTGAAGCTGGCAGTAGATCTTTCTAGAATGGGAAATGAGACCTGACACTTACCTACTTTTCTGAACTCATTGAGCCATCATGTGTGGCCTTATTTATGTTGGCAATGAATGACAGCAATGATACGTGCATTTGTTAGTACAAATGTCACTCCCAGGCACTGCATTTAAATAACTGCTGATGGGTGTAACCACACATTTGGGCTTCAGATGATTTTAGGTGGACCCAAGAGACACTCCACCTCTCTGGCTCGGCTACCTCCCCAATACACAGCTGGCTCAGGAGCTGGCACAGATCTGACACTCAAAAATTTCTAGTTAATTTAAAAATTACACATGCCTGGTACCAAGTTTTCTAGATATTTATGAAAAATTGTTTAAGAATCATAAAACAAATATTTGCAATTTAAATTCTACCACCTCCCACATAGAAATCCTGCAAGCATCCATTCAGGACTAATTCACCCTAGAAAACTTGGGTTAGTTAGTTATTCAAAATATATCGTCTAAGCTTGACTCATTTGATGTTTTTGGTGGTATAAAGAAAGAATCTCTCTATCCATATATATTCAAGAGATGAGAAAAATGTCTTTATCAAAGTGAGAAAAAGACCATTTCTGGCAATAGGAATTTGGGCAATATAAACAAAATTTCCTCCCTTAGCTACCTAAATTATTGTGGACACTGATACAAGGACTTATTTCACAGTTCTGTTTTGAATATTAATCAAGCCAATACTTGCACAAAATATTTCAAGTGGCTCCTGGCTTAACATTTAATGTCTACCATGATATATGCAACGGGGCACTTTATCAAGTCCCAAATGTCGACCACTGAACTGAGTGCACAGGAGGGAAAATGGATTTGCCTGATAGCAAAGAGTGATAGATTTCTAAAAAAATATACAGGACTAGAAATAGTGTTTTAGACCTTACCCATTCTATTTTCATTAGATATGGATTCTCATGCAAAAGTAAGAGCTGTCAAAAAGCAACCAACTACTTGTTCCCCAGTTCCCTTCAGAGCACCATCCACTAAATAATAGTCCTATTTTAAGCCGGAGACATTGGCCTAAAAGTCAGACCCTTACCTGTTCAGATTTCTCCAGTTTCATGCAATAGATATTCAGGTTCTTAGCAAATATGCCTTATCACAGAAACAGGTGAAAGAGCTGGGCCAACCCAACATCTGGCAAAGAGATCTGTTTTTAACCACTGTGGAAAAATCACCTAACATTTGTATTTTTGCAAAATCTTAGTAAAAAACCTCCATATTTATCACTTGTTAAATGTAATGCTTTATTTTTGTAATTCTAATAATAACAGGATCAGAAGTCTCCACCCATTTCTCATTCCCTCCATCATTCTACCCACAGCTTCTGTCTCCTGATGAGTCATTCTGATGACCTCAAGAAAATCAAAGAAAATAAAACAATGACAACAGCAGCACAACAGTCTGTCATCACTTGACTGTCTTCTAATTTCTATATCAAAACCCCACATCCTCACAACCTCAGATCTTTGCAGAAACTCCTCATGTCACACTCTGTTATTCATTGTACAACTGAGCAAACCTAACAGCATCAGTACTGGGCTAGGCACAGAGGTTTCAGGCTCTTGGGTCATCATTTGTATTGGAGTCAAGATGGCGTACAGATTGCAAATCTGATTTTCACATCTTTCTTTCCTGTTGTAAATATTTTTCTTAGTAGTAGAATGAAGAAAAATAGAGTTAAAAATAACCATGTGCTTAATAATACACAGCTGGTTCATCCTGAAACACCGGAGACCAGAGGTACACGTTTGTTTCCTTTCCTTTCCTTCTCTTCCATTTCCTTCTATTTTTTTCCCCTTTTTAAGACAGGGACCCTATCTGTTGTCCAGTCTGTCTCACTATATAACTTAGGATCACCTCAGTCTCAATATAGCTAAGGATATTCTTAAATTTGTGGTGATCTTTCTGCCTCATGCTCTTGAGTCCTTAGATAATCCTGTTTACTGGCTATTTTATAATAAATTTCTGTTAGGATTTATGACCTCCCTGTAGTAGGTCACTTCACAGAACTGTCTCCTCAGCCATGATTGGAATCTATGTCTTTAAGGAAATTGAAGTAGAAATCACAGCTCTACATGCATGTGTTAGCTAGTAGCCCATTTATTTCCTCAAGTAAAAGAAAAAAAAAAACCTCAGCAGTTAACTGAATTGAATGTTTCGAGATCCTTATAATTTGGTGGATTATAGAGATTTTGATTATTTTGTTAACAACACACTAGACTCTTTTCTTAATATGGGGGACACATCCAGGGATACCCAGGAGATGTTGAAAATTACTGATAATATATCATACTGTACATCATTTGTTTTTCCTATTCATAAATTGTATATCAACATTTAATTTATAAATTAGATGTTATTAACAATAGTAACTTGAAAATTATAGTAGTATACTATAAGAAAAGTCATCTGGTTGTAATGTTTCTCTTTTCCTCTTTCAGTTTCTCTTTTTTAAAAATGTTAATATATTGTATTTTACTTTCAGAGTCTGGTTAAACCTAGGTGATGGAAACCATTGAAAGAAGAAAGGTGCACAAAATTCTAACAGAAACACTTATTTTCTTCAAAACATGCTAATATAACCATTCTGGAAATTGGGATACCCAATGTTCATCAATTCCTTTAAGAAAAATAAACAAAAAAACAAAAATAGCTACTTTAAGAGATTTGGTCTCTTCAGTAATCATTTATTTCTCTGAAGTGGCATTCAGTTTAAGGAGAAAAAGTTAAAATTAAATAACTGCTAAACATTTAATAAGTCCCTGAATAACTGCCCTATGCAATGAGAGACAAATAGATAAAACTATTAAATGTTAAGCTGACATAAAAATATGCATAATTCTTTTCACATCACAATCACCATGCTATAATCATGATAGAGATGGGATGATATCAAAGAACTTATGTGTTTTTGTGGCTTCTTCCCTCCTACCTTTAATGTGGACATGATCTCAGGCAGTTTTCTTCCTTCTGTTCTCATTTTTATACTCCCCTTCCCTTCCAGTTGAAATCAAAGCAGACAATAGCATCACATCTTTGATGGCTCTGTCAGAGCAGCAAGTACCAGACTTGCAACCCATAGCCAAAGTGGGAAGGGGAACTTGCTGTGGGATGTCTTTCAGGATACTGTGAATGTGTGTTGCTCCCATTGGCTAATGAATAAAACTGCATTGGCCTATGGCAGGGCAGAATGGAGCTAGGTGGGAAAATCCAAGGGAGACAGTGAGAGGAGAAAGGAGAGTAGGAGAAGAGGCCAAACGGCTGTCCAAGGAGCAACATGTAACGGGCTGCAGGTAAAGCCACAGAACAAGTGGAGACACATAGATTAATAGTTATGGGTTGAGTTAAATTGTAAGAGCTAACTAGCAAGAAGCCTGAGCCAATAGGCCATAGAATTTGCAATTAATATTCAGCCTCTGAGTGATTATTTTATAAGCAGCTGTGGTATCGCAAGGTGGGTAGGATGGGAGAAAACTCCAGCTACAGGAACTTTTTTTAATTGAGAAATTTTTATTCATTTTACATATCAATCACAGATCCCCTTCTTTCCTCCTCCCACCCAACCCATCCCCCATCCCCTCCTACAAAAAGGTAAGGCCTCCCTATTCAAATTTTTTCAGTAGAAGTGCAAGCCAATGAAACACACCATTCATCACTCTCTCCAATCATATGACTCATTCAGTCATGACTTGTGCATTGATTCTGTCCTCCCAAGTTGCTAAGCAACTGTGTTGCCCTGTTACTATAGCCGCCTAAAGACTGGTTCTACTGTCTTAGATATCATTCATATAATTACAAATATAATAGGTTTCATTAAATAAAGTAGTCATGGGGTCTTCTGTTTTGTGAAAATTTTATTTATGGTTTTAATTTTGCATGTGGATTCAAGTCCACAGAACCTTTTTTTAAAACAGCAGCAACACAAGTATTACTAATTTAATTGTCATGTTTACACCTGTGACTTTGAAATTTTCATCTCCAAAAAAGAGATGTATTCTCACTTCCATTAGAGGATGGCATCTAATTCTTACCTATATCCTACATGCATGTAAGAATCATAAGTGCCCCCATAAAACTAGGAATAACAATTGACTTTAGTCCATTATCTCTTAAATCAGGTTGCCTCATCAGAAACAAGACATGATTGGACAGGCTAATTCATATCATTGTTTCCACTTTTAACAGTTAGAAGTTCTAATTCCAAATAACAAGATATTTATAACTTTGATATTAAACATTCATATGCTATAATGCAAGTATTGAATCTAGGATGATGGTCACTTAGTAACTTGGACAATAATAACACATACTATTCCTGAAGTAACATGAAGTAACCAAATATACACTGGATGCCCCTCAAGGCTTATGAGTATCCAGGCCCCTCCCCTGAGGACCTACAATTGCCAGGTTCCACCCACACATCACTCTAACTGCCCTAATAGCTGGACCCTGACCCTGCTCTACAGAGTAAAAAACCCAAGCTCTGGACTTGGAATCCCGCCAATCTCTATCCTGGAAAGCTTCACTCTGGAAAGTTCCACCACCCCCACAAAGAAATGCTGTATAAATCCTGTCTTTTGCTCATTTCTCTGCTGCTTCTCCCCTGAGCAGAATTAGCCACCCCCCTGGTTTTTTCCTTCCCAATAAATCTCTTGTGTAAGTTTTGTTGTCTGGTGTGACTTTGTGTTATTCCTTTACCGCTAACCACCAGGATACCTTTTCATCTGAGCTAAAACATTTACATATACATTCTAATAATTCACAGTTAAAGAAAAGTAACAGACATAAACTATTATGAGAGGAATTCTATGACATTTTCCATTCAACCAAGAGGTTCTTGGTTTCAGGGGACTTGACAATGTTTTCTAACACACTAATGCTAAAACACCATGAATTTCATACTGTGTTGGCACAATATTGTTGAGAATCCATATCAAATGTGAGTTGGAAATAGATGTGCTTTAACTGCATCCTCTTAGTAAGGTTACAAATGAATTTGACAATGGCTCTGTCCTGTTTAATATGTTGTGCTCTTTTATGTGAAAGAAAGAGTTCAGCTTCCTACAGGCATTTCTTATTCATGTGCACAAACTAGTTGTTCCTTTTGTTTAATTCATTCATTCTACCCTCAAAGATGTGTGTTTCTGTCAGAACCCAGAAGTGGTACAGCTTGATCGTGAAATAGATAGAGCCTATAGAATCATGAAACAAAACAACCATTCTCTTTGATATGTTAACTGTCTCAGGTATTTTACTGGAGTACTAGAAAGCTAACATAATGTTAAAAATTCAATTCACCGCCGGGCGGTGGTGGCGCACGCCTTTAATCCCAGCACTCGGGAGGCAGAGCCAGGCGGATCTCTGTGAGTTCGAGGCCAGCCTGGTCTCCAAAGCGAGTTCCAGGAAAGGCGCAAAGCTACACAGAGAAACCCTGTCTCGAAAAACCAAAAAAAAAAAAAAAAAATTCAATTCACCACACAATTTGTATGTTTGTCATATAGAGAAAATATTTACTAAAACACATATGCACACACACAGAAGCACATAAGAGCAGAAGAGTACTCTCTGTGGAGAGGATGAAGACCAATGAAGGCAGGAAAAGTGAACAATAAAGCATAATAGGACGCCCATATGAAAATGTTGTAATGAAACCCATTGTTTTCCATGCTGTATTTAATATATGTGATTCAATATATTGCTATTAAATACATGAATATATTACATAAAACATCAATCTTGGGGCCGGGCGGTGGTGGCGCACGCCTTTAATCCCAGCACTCGGGAGGCAGAGCCAGGCGGATCTCTGTGAGTTCGAGGCCAGCCTGGACTACCAAGTGAGTTCCAGGAAAGGCGCAAAGCTACACAGAGAAACCCTGTCTCGAAAAAAAACCAAAAAAAAAAAAAAAAAAAAAAAAAAAAAAAAAAAAAAAAAACATCAATCTTTCCTCTTTCATATCACCACATTAAGACATATCCCATGAAGCAATCTTAAATACCAAATACAGATTTTTGAGTTTCACATTCATCATAGTCTATCATCATTTATATGAAAAACCTGTAGAAGGCTGGACCCTCTGTAGTGCCTCTTTTCCTTAGAAATAAATTATTTCCTACTTATTTTCCTTAGAAGTACATAAAGAATTTTAGACATGTGTCTAGAATGCCTAGCAATAAATAGCTCACTGGCTTTAAAAGAATTAAGTGACTTGGCTTTGTGGATGGTTCAGTGCGTAAAGTTCTTGCTGTATGAGGACCCAAGTTCAGATTCAAAGAACCCATGAAAAAATGATTATGGGAGCATGTGCCTGTAATCCAATTTCCCTTACATGATTAAACATTTTATGTATTAAAGGTGAAAAACAAATTATCCCCAAGAATCCACACACAGTTAAACATTTATCTTTTAGACTTCTCATAGATCAGGAGCTTTTCAGCCATTTACATAGGCAGTAGTTTTTATAATTGCAAGAAAAACAGACTACTAGTATCACTTTTCATATTTTAGAATCTAGTCTAATTATCTTAACTAACCACACAATCCTTTTTTTTAATTACCAGGAGTCATTATTTAAAGCTTTGTTTTAGTCATGATGCACACTGAGACCTGTGAACACATTTCCCAATATCAAAAAGAACTTGAGCTAACTCCTGGAACTTGATTATTTTCCTTAGTCATTAACCTAAACCATAGTCTATATGGCTCATCAAAAGAAACTCATAAGTCCTAGCTGCATGACACTTTCTTGTTCTTTTTCTATCCTCTGAAGCCCTTGCTTTATCAGGGGTGGAAGAAACACTACACCCTACATTTACCTATGTAATTTTCCCACTAAACTAATATCTATCTTAACCTCTTACTATATTTGTTAGAAACCTTTAATAATCAAATTTATATTTAAATTAGTACTGTTACTGTATAAAGGCATTGATTCAATTAACAGTACAGCTTAAGACGAAATTATCTTCATAATAATCCATAGGTAAATATGCCTAGTAGAATGGGATATTGTCATGAGATAATAACATTACATTAAAATAGAGGTGATCCTCCCACACCCATTCACACCATGCCAGATACCAGAGAAAACTGGCAGCAGCAAATATGTAAAGGTACAGCAGTAGCAAGAGACATTCTGGAGCCAAAGCCCTGGGGGCCTTGCCTATTTGAGATTCACCCATCAGTATCTTACATTATGGTGGGCCAATCTCCTGACGCTCAAGTGCCACCTGCTGCTTCTGTGACATGGCCACTGGCAAGGCATATATTTTTACATGCTTAGCTCATAAATTGTAACCAGAAGTTAAGCATTTCAGAGCTAAAATATCCTCTATTGTGGAGTTTATGATATAGCCTCCTCTGAAAATCCTCCACCCTTTCAGTCTCTAAGGACTCCTTTGACCCAGAAACTTCCCATCTGGATCACCTAAGTTATATGTAACCCCATCTTCTCATTTTGAGCTAGAGTAAGACCTGCCATCTACTTCAGACTTTGAACCTCACCTTGAATTTCTTTTCTCATGACATTTCTGAAATTATGACCTGAGTGAAAGAAACACAATTTATGATCCCTTTGACCTTTGTGTTAAAGCTGAATTTGGGAAGGTAGCTAGGTATGTACTTATCACCTCCCAAATCTTGCAATTTATTTATGCCATTTATATATAAAAAATAATAACAAATAACCAAATCCCAGGACATATACTAAAATTCAAAGATTTATGAATGGTAGAACTTATCATCTGATCTCTTCATTCTCCATCTGGGGGTTATTCCTATTCAAATAACTGGAGATGTCAATCTAAAGAGTTAAACTTTCTTCTCATAATTCCTCTCAGTTACCTGTGGATACACCTAATTACATCCAAGAAAAACAAAATATGTGATTTTTGACAAATGTGTACAAGAAGAAATTTGTTTGTCAATGAACAACTGAGCACCATGAAGATTATGGGAAGGGAGCATTGGCTTCACCCTGACATGTACTGCATGGGATAATCGTATGTAGACCCAAGTCGCTAATACCAGCCACACCCTCTGTTGTACATGATTAAAATAAAGAATCAATCGTATATTATTTCAACAACCACATGGCCATTATGATAAAACAGATTTTCTTCTTGTGCTCAGAGTACTTAAACAATGGACAAATTGTAGAGATTATTTCATAGTGAGTACAAGCTACAATGAGGCACTTTAGTAGCTAATGAATAGGTTACAAACTTATTGTGGTCTGTGTACTCAGTTAGTATGGAAATGGGCCTCTGTGGAAAGTAAAGTTACACAAAAGTTTGAGATGGGGAAAAGGAGACTAGAGAGATGTCTCAGCAGTTAAGAGCACTTTCTGTTCTTCCAGCAGAATCGGGTTTGGTTCCAGCACCCACATTGTAGCTTACAACTATTTCTCATTCCAGTACTAAAGGACCAGCACCCTCTTCTGGTGTCTGTGGGCACCAAGCAGACACACTTTTATACATGCAGACAAAACATTCAAACACACACACACACACACACACACACATGTTTTTTTTCAAAACTTTTTTTTCAAAGTTTGAGTTGGGTCCAGTAAGAGGGCTAATGTGTAACTGGTCTTGTTTCACAAGTTTGATAACCTGTGCTCAGACCCCAAAACTCAATAAAGGTGAAAGGAGAAAATTGACATACAGATGGATCTAGATATCAAAACTAGTTCTTTCTGAATATTTTTGAACCTTCTATTTTAAAATCACATTTATTTATGTTTGGATGGGAGTGTCTCTGTGTGAACTTAATCATGCTGTGGTGGGTGTGCAGGTGGAGGTCAGAGAACATCTCTTGGGAATTAGTTCTCTCCTTCCACCCTAAGGGACCCATGTCTCAGGGTTAGAACTCGGGTCTTTGGATTTAGTGAACACGTGTCTTTACCTGATGAGCCAAGATGCATACTCCTGTTTTTGCGTATTATGTTTTATGTAAAATAAAACTTGTGCAAATTGCAAACTTGAGGCAAGCTAGAAGGACAGGGAACACTGGGGACTTAGCAAGGGAATGGGTCCTTCATCTCAGAGTCTGGCTGGAGCCCCCCGACAGCACAGGAGCTGGAATTATAGAACAATCAACATTTGCTGTAAGTTTTAGGACACAAGTAATATTCATTCAGACACAAACATTTTGTGGTAACATAGTGCACAGAAGCTTGGTTAGGGCCCAATTCCTCTACCAGACGTTTCCCGGGGATCTCAAACCAGACTGGGAACTTCCTTTACACTATTGATAAACTCTGTCCTGTGATCTTAGCAACTTCAACCTGATCAAGTGCCCCTCAGAAACCACTTGTGATATCACTGGGCCCCTTGCTCACTCTTTGAATATAATAGCTTCAAAACCATCAAAATTTTATATATCACTGTTATAAAGCAACAAAGTGGAACACTCTGAGACTCTCACATGCATGCTTTTACATGTATCTACATTCTTCCCTAATAATTCTCTTTTTCTTAGGCCTCATGCTTAAAATCTGTTAAAATATATTTAATAAAATCTGTAACTCTACTTTGTAATTAGTTTACATTGAAATTCTTTTTTGTATCAAAGCCAAGGTGCTGGTTTCATTGGAGTAAAAGTTCCTAAAAGGTTAAGGGATCTCCTCAAGCTACCACTGGTGTCAGTATATGAAGCTATGCCTAGATCTCTGTCACTACTGACATAATGATAATAAGTAAAAGCTATTTATTCAAAACCTCATGTGAAAGAAGAGTCAATCTCTATCATTTGTGATTCTCCGGTGATTAAAAGGCAGACAAGGAGTGAGGAAATTTATAATAATAAGAAGAGACGGGATATGCCTCGATTGGAACCTGGCAATATGGAAAATTCACTGGCAAGCTTAGTGAATATGGGGCTTCCTCCCTGAGTGGACAGGAGTTCACATTTAGCTTTTCCTCATTGTTCCTAAGATAGAACAATCTTAGATAATTAAGATGGAAACTTAGATTAAAGAGAGCAATCTGTCAACTGTTAGTCAAACTCTGGGTCATTTTAGGCCACTATTACATGGGTATTATTTAGTTTTCTGGAGAGTTGCAAGTAGTGGTCTATCTTCTTACAAGTTTGACTTAAAAGTAGTTCTTGGCTTCCAGGACTGCCTACTCCTAAACACATGCTCAGTTTCCTGGGCTGGGTACTTTTGATTATATTAAGGTCTCTGTTTTGTGCATGATTAGACCCAAATTTCTGGTATGTGACAATGCAGAGTCAAAGCTGGCAAATTGGTGCATTCCAATATTTCCAGTACTTGGATGATTGAGGCAGGAGGATCAGACTTTCTAATCTAGCTTCAGTTACATAAAGAGTTCAAGGTCACCTGGGGTACATGAGACCCGTCTAAGAAAAAACAATAAAGGGTCATTGAATGTTTTTTAAGTTTTTGAATTTTATGTTTGTATAGTTGCTTTAAAAATTGGTCTCTTTACCAAAATATTACCACTGTTAGCTAGTGTAATTTAGTTATAATTTTAAAATACTAAAATAAAAGGTAGGCATACAGTTCTTGAAGGATAGGAGAATGGATATGCTTTCAAATGAATAAAATCATATGTAATGGAGATGAAAAGATAGAACAGTTTGACCAAAACAGGAACATGTGGGAAAGAACCATTGGCTGTCTTTCCCTCAATACTTGGTTAAGACTCCTACATGCAAACATTGACTTTACTATGTGCTTTGCGTCCACACATTGTATTACAGACTATCAGCATCTTCTTCATCTTACATTTCATGTGCACACTTATACACATTTAACTCTGCAATTAACTAGCATCAATCTCACTGCCTTACAGCCAAGAGGACTATATTCTAAGACCCCCAAGGGATGTTTGAAACTGCAAGCAATGCCAAATAACATGTATATGCTTTTTTAAAAATCCTGCATCAAACACGTGATAAAATTTAACCTATAAATTCAAAACAGGAATTGACAATAATTAGTAATAAAATAGAATGAACATAGCAATGCATTATAATAAAGATGCTTAAGTGTAGCGTGATAGTTAATTTTACTGTCAATTTAATTGTATTAAAAAGCACCTAAGAAATTAGTAAAATGTATCTCTTTGAGGATATGTCCAAAGATTATTAACTAAGGTGTTGGATGAGTGTGGGGCCATCCCACAGGCTCATGACCAGAGAGAGTAAAGGGGAATGGAGAAAGCCTGTGGACAAATGTATTCTCTCTCTACTTCCTTGCCCACCATGCTGTGAGTTGTACTCTCCACCGGGATGGACTGAGATCTCTGATACCCAGAGACAAAATAACTCTATCCTCCCTTACAATCATTATGCCAAGTATTTTACCACACTGAAGAGGAAAGTGAATAATACCCATAGTAGTTCTTCACTTATGAAATTTTCTAATCTTTTCAAGCCATGGTTGAGGACACATAATTGAATCCACAGAAATCAAGGTGGCAAATACAGGCATGAAATACAGTTGCTTTATTCTCTCAACAGGAGCCATGGAACAAAGATCACCTGTACTGGATTTCTTTCTACTATTACCTCCTCTCCTTCTCACACAGAACACTTTGGGCTATGGGCATGAAATGTAGAACCCACAGACGAACAGAAAGAGTAATTATCCACAAGTGTTGTGGAGTAGGTCTAATGAAAGCAGGGCCCCCTTGCTCTTTGACATCTCTTTCCCCACTAACCTGTGCCTTCCTGCTCTTCAATTCCATGGTGAAGGCTTGTAACAGAACAGAAGAAAATGTACACAGAGAAACTAAGAATGAACTTATGGAGCAAGAGCTATGCCTTCCCAGAAGAAAGACTCCTTCATTTGCTGAGCCCTGGTATCTACAGTCATGCCACCCCTACCTTTTCCCCTCGTGTCTGATCTTCTATAAAAGACTATCCTTTTCACATAGTGCTCTGAGGTGACTTGCACTGACATTTCCTCTTCCCTTTGTCTATCATCATTTTTTTTCACTTGCAAAATTAGTGTGTTAACAGGGATAGAGATACACTGGCCTCAAGGAAGAAAAGCAAGCTCCTACCCTATAAATGTTTCAAAGATGTGAGAGAAAAAAATCTTCTCAAAACACAGGTATCAGCTTTTCAATCACTGGAATCTTCCACCTATGACCCCACAAAATCCCCTGGATTTTCCCAAGAAGGGACTTAAATGATAGAATCCAGACTAAACTGCTACTCAAATTGTGATACCCAAAGAAGACTCTTCCTCTCCAGGTATTATTTGATGTGACTCTTACTGAGAGCCTGTCAGAAACTTTGCAACTTCCTAGCAGTCTCCCTACATGGCTAGATTTCTCATTCTTTCCAAGTGAGGTTTGTTGTGGAATAGAATATTTGTTTAACTACATAAAGATGTGTTGCTTTTGTTTATGCTGCACTTGTTCAATTATCAAAAGATGTCTTATTGTTTTACCTTGCCTGCCTAAGGCACCTGATTGGCCTTTTAAAAAGTTGAACAGCTAATAGCTAAGCAGAGGAGGGAAAGGTAGGGCTGGAGGGCAGAGAGAAAAGGGGAGCTGACCTGCCAGGAGGGAGCCAGCCTGCCAGACACAGAGGAAGTGTGAAAATAGAATGGACAGTATGTAGATGAGGTAAATGAGCCTCAGGGCAGCACATGGATTAATAGCAATGGGTTAATTTAAGTTAGAGGGGGAAAGAGCTAGTTAGAAACAAGCCTAATTTAAGGCCAAACGTTCATAATTAATAATAAGTCTCCAAGTCATTATTTGGGAGCTGGCTGGTGGGACAGAGAAGGAGCTCAACTAAAGAGGTTGCTAGACTCAGGACATCCAGGGCTACTGGTGACTACATTCCCTCCCTGCCTTCCCTGCCTCCTGCTAGGGAATCACAGGCATTCAGATTATCTAAAGGTTTCCCCTCCACCTGAGACCTATGAGAAGCATTCCCCCTCTCAGCCTTCTGGGCCAGAACTCTCCTCAGAGCCTCAACCCTGATGCTGTCTGTCTACCTATGATGTTAGTAAATAGTTTAACAATCTTATTTTTCAAAAAGACAGTCCTCCTCAGCATCCCTCTTGACTCACAAACCTAAGACTCTTCATTAAGTAAAACTATCTCTTCCACCAATCTTTGTCTCTGTGAGTGGGTGGTAGAACCTCCAGGCTTCAGTCACAGCTTCCTACATAAGCTCATGGGTCCATTATCCTAGGATTGCCTCTCTTGCCAGCATGCTTCCCCCTTTTTAACATACTTAAAGCTTTTGTATTCTTAGCATGATTCCCTCAGGCTCTAGTTAAATGCCTGCAAAATGCAAGGAGCTTTGTTCATACTTAGGCGATAATGGTTGATGGTGATAAGCAATTATTTCTTTTGCTTAACATTCCAATCCTAGCAATTATACTAATGTTTAACACCCAAGAAAACCCAGGGGCAGCATTCAAACCATTAAACAATTCATATGGTAAAGTAATTAAAATGTAAATCTACACATAGCATTGAGATCTATTTTTAAAAATTTCCCACAATTTTCTATAAACAAATCACATACTATAAATTATAAGCAGTTATTGAATTCTAAAAGCTGCAATAAGGCGCCGGCTTTAACCAATCATTCCAGTAGTTTCTCCATTATATATTGATTTTTCTAAGTCTGTATTTGATGTAAGAACTAATACAACCTCTGCCCCAACCAAGATTTGACAAACAAACAATCAAAAATGCACATCAAGCAATCATAAATGCCACCCCTTTATGTTGGTAGACCATGAAAGAAGACATGGATCTCCACAAAGTGGGAGATACAAATGGCTTCTTTCACCTTCTCCTGTTTGAGTTTCCCACCTGTCTCCATTGCTTGCTCTTCAGCATCCCCTAACCCATGCCCTACTTCCCATTTTCTCTCAGGATAATATTTTAAGGGAAGAGGAATCAGGAATAATGAAGAAAAAAGTTAAAGAAGATGAAAATGAAGTGGAGGTATCCAAGCCACTGGGATCCAGTTAGGTTTCTATTACAGCAGGACACATGGCAACAGAGTAGCTCAAGAGAAAGATAATAATTATGATTTCAAGATCTCCAGCTCTTTAAATAAAGATGACACAATAAAACCTTTGTCAAAGGGGTGGGGGAAATTAATACCAAAGTCTAGTAATATTTGTTCAGGACTCTTAAAGTTGAGTCAGGCCATGCTTACCCGGAGATGAGACATTTCTTCACACGAACCTTTGGGCCTTTCCAAGTTCATGCAAGCTAACATTTTAGTAACAAGCCAAATTGGGACTTCTTGAAACATTTTAGTTTTGATAACTGCCTACTTGCTTTCAATCTAACAGATTCCCAGAAATTAAGAAAACACCCAGTCCCTATTTGTTAACAGTTTGACATTTGCTAATACCAATCATCTGTCCTAACAAGATATGACACTTTAACCCTCTCTGTGTTTGAAATCTAAAAATACAACTCAGGCATCAAACTGTAATACTTCAGAGTGCCCCTGAAAGATTGATGAAACATGTAGTACCTGTTTCTCCAGAAAAGAGATTTACACAGTTCCGACAACTTTCCAGGCCCCCCTGTGGGAGAGACTGGAGTCCAGACAATGTCACAGTAGTTGTTGGCTAGGACTACATCTTGACCAGGGCAGTTTAGTTACACATTCTTTATATATATAAAATTTAATTTAATTTTACATATCAGCCACAGATTCCCTTGTTCTCTCCCCTCCTGCCACCCCCCCCACCCCCCGCCTTCCCCCCAGCCCACCCCCTCATTCCCATCTCCTCCAGGGCAAAGACTCCCCTGAGGATTGAGTTCAACCTGGTAGATTCAGTCCAGGCAGGTCCAGTCCCCTCCTCCCAGGCTGAGTCAAGGGTCTCTGTATAAGCCCCAGGTTTCAAACAGCCAACTCATGCAATGAGTGCAGGACCCGGTCCCACTGCCTGGATGCCTCCCAAACAGATCAAGCTAATCAACTGTCTCACTTATCCAGAGGGCCTGCTCCAGTTGGGGACTCCTCAGCTATTGGTTCATAGTTCATGTGTTTCCATTCGTTTGGCTATTTGTCCCTGTGCTTTATCCAACCTTGGTCTCAACAATTCTCGCTCATACAAACCTTCCTCTTTCTCACCAATTGGACTCCTATAGCTCCACCTGGGGCCTGGTAGTGGATCTCTGCATCCGGTTCCCTCAGTCATTGGATGGGGTTTCTAGCATGACAATTAGGGTGTTTGGCCATCCTATTACCAGAGTAGGTCAGTTCGGGCTGTCTCTCGACCATTGCCAGTAGTCTATTGTGGGGGTATTTTTGTGGATTTCTGTGGGCCTCTCTAGCACTTTGCTTCTTCCTATTCTCATGTGGTCTTCATTTATCATGGTCTCTTTTTCCTTGTTATCCCTCTCTGTTCTTGTCCAGCTGGGATCTCCCGCTCTCCTAAACTCTCTTTCTCTCGACCATTGCCCTTCATTACCCCCACTCACGTCCATGTTGTTCATGTAGATCTCATCCATTTCTCTGTCATTGGTCGATCCCTGTGTCTTTCATGGGGTCCTGTTTTCTAGAACTTTAAGTCCCTGAAAAAAGAAATTGAAGAAGATGTCAGAAAATGGAAAGATCTCCCATGCTCATGGATAGGTAGGATTAACATAATAAAAATGGCAATCTTACCAAAAGCAATTTACAGATTCAATGCAATCCCCATCAAAATACCAACACAATTCTTCACAGACCTGGAAAGAATAATATTCAACTTCATATGGAAAAACAAAAAACCCATGATAGCCAAAAGAATCCTGTACAATAAAACAACTTCTGGAGTCATCACAATCCCTGACTTCAAGCTCTACTATAGAGCTACAGTAATAAAAACAGCTTGGTACTGGTATAAAAACTGACGGGTCGACCAATGGAATCGAATTGAAGACCCTGACATTAATCTGCACACCTATGAACATATAATTTTTGACAAAGAAGCCAAAACTGTACAATGGAAAAAAGAAAGCATCTTCAACAAATGGTGCTGGCATAACTGGAAATCAACGTGTAGAAGACTGCAAATAGATCCATATCTGTCACTGTGCACAAAACTTAGGTCCAAGTGGATCAAAGACCTCAACATAAATCCAGCTACTCAAAGGATAGTTCTTGTTGTCTAATCCTGCATAAGCTTATTTCTTTCTTTTAGTTAAATTGGTCTATACTCTGAAGTACAATATTAATGAGCATCAGTTTACAAACCTGCACATTTATGCTTTCAAAGATATTGGAACTCTAATGTGATATTTTGTTTGTACTCTTAACAAATAAAGTTTCCCTGAATGTAAGAGGGCAAAGACAGCCACTAAGCATAGAGACCAAGCAATGGTGGCACCTACCTTTAATCCCAGCACTTGGGATCTCATGCCTTTGCTTCCAGTATTTGGGAAGCACTTGCATCAATTAATCTCAGCTCTAGGAAGGTTGAGACAGGAAGTGATACGGCTGGGTGGAGAAAGGCAGATAAGGCAGGAACTCAGTCCTTTTGGCTGAGGGGTCAGGGGCATTCATTCTGAGGATTTGTGGAGAAAGAATCTTCCCCTTTTGGCTGAAGAGTTGGTGAGGTGAGAAGTGGCTGTGGCTTGTTTCCACTGATCTTTCAGAACTTACCCCAATATCTGGCTCTGGGTTTTTATTGTAAGACCAATAAAGGTCTTTCATGTACTTTCTTTTGTTGATTTTTAATGCTAGTGATTTGTATTTTCTCTGGTTTTGGCTTTATTTTTTATAATCTCACTAGAGCTTAAACAATTTTATTGATTTTTTTTGTTTTTTTGTTTTTTCGAGACAGGATTTCTCTGTGTAGCTTTGCACCTTTCCTGGAACTCACTTGGTAGCCCAGGCTGGCCTCGAACTCACAGAGATCCGCCTGGCTCTGCCTCCCGAGTGCTGAGATTAAAGGGGTGTGCCACCACCGTTCGGCAATTTTGTTGATTTTTTGGCAAAGTTAATTTTTATTATTTCATTGACTTTCACTATTTTTCTAAGTGTTAAATTGTGTTGTTTTATGAGTTTATTAGTATTAATTGCTTTATTTTTCTTGTATTGTTATTTTTTAATTTTAACTTCTTTTTGTAGAATATCTGATTATTGATTTGAAATTATTCTTTGCATCTAATAAAGGCATTTTGCACAGCAAAGTTTTTTCTCAACATTCAGTCAACTTCCCAATGTCTTCAGTATATAGTATTTCTGTTTTCATTTAGTTCTAAGAATTTGTCCAATTATTATTTTATGCTTGTCCTTGATACATGAATTATTTGAAATAAATTATTTAACTAATACATGTTTAGCAGTTTTCTTTTGCTTTAATACAAAACACATTCAGAATGATAACAGCTTTTGAAATTATGTTGGAGTCATAGCCAATGGCTTAGTGGGTAAAGGTGCCTGCTAAGACGGGAAATCTGAATTTTTTTATTACTAAGACCCATCTCCGTGTGTGGAAGAAGAGAAAGATGCTCTCAGGGTGGTCCTCTGATCTTCACACACACTCTGTTGCATGTGTGAACCCTTACACATATACAATTTTTAAAGTATATTATTTTATGCATATGGATGTTTTGCCTACATGTATGTGCATACACCATTATGTATTCCTGGTGTCTCCAGAAGCCAGGGGCATTGTATCCCCTAGAACCAGAGTTACAAGTTATTGTGAGCCACCATGTGGGTGTTGGGGAATCAAACCCAGGTCCTCTGGAATAGCGGCCAGTACTCTTAACAGCTGAGACATCACTCCAGCTGAAGCACAGAAAACATACACACACACACACACACACACACACACACACACACTTTTTTAAAACTGTATTTTTAGAAAGTCTGAATAAGAAGTTGTAGTGCTGGGAATCCTTCTATGCTGTAAGAATATGGACCATCTTGCTGAACAAGAGAACAGATCAGTGATGTAAATCCAGACACAAAGTATCATGCTCCAATAGTCTTCCTAATACATTATCCCCACATTCTTAAAGCACACTCATATAAGAACCATATATTTCTAAACTTATTTGTAATCTGAAAGGAAACTCTTTTACAAGTGGCTGTGATACTCTCACAAGGATAAATCTATCTTTCATAGTCTAGTATAATGATATTATAAGATGGTTTCCAAGTTGAGAATGCCAGCTCCGAACTCCCTACCTTCTGGGCACATGTTCTTTATTATCAATCATAATAAGATAAATAAGAAATAAGTAGTATGAAGAAGTATTTGTGAATATTTATCATACCACTTTTATCATTAAATGTCTAAATTATGCCTTATGCTCCTACTATTTGTATTGCTCTAACAGCTATATGTTATCTATCAATAATCTATCATCTATAATCTAGCTAATATCTGTTTATCATCTGTCTAGCATCTGTGTATCTATTTATTTATCAAGAACCTATCAATAATTTATTATCTATGTAATAATTATAGTATTTCTATTTTTCTATCATCTATCTATCTATCCATCAATCCATCTATCTACCTATCATCTATCTACCTATTACCACCGAACTACCTCCCTGTTCATGTATTATCTAGCTAGCTAGCTACCACCTGCAGCTTTGACATGTTCTGTTGTGAAGCAGGTGTTATATATTTTTTTTCTTATAGACAGTAGGAACATGAAGGCTACAGATGTGGCTAAATTTGGAGCACTTACCAAACATGCACAAGGTTCTGAGTTTCACCATCAACAATGCAAATGAAAGCAGAAAGGAAATGGGAACATTAAGGAAAAGAATGGCATTCAAATTTTCTGTATTGTTTAGAGGATATGTTGTAAATGGGTTTATTGGTGAAAGCATATGTGCCACTTAATACCACGGGGGATTCATGTCTTTACTATTCTGAAATTTTGTAAGAATTGTCTTTAAGCTGTAAAGAAGGCTTGAGTGGCATCTGTGGTCATTATCCTGTTCTGTACCTTAAACAAACATCACCAGTCACCATTATTAATTCCAGCATATGTTTGGTCAAAGAAGACTTAATCTTATATTTAAAGTTTATTAAAAGAGGAATGACAATTTATGGTACATAAAGATTGTATGAAATTTCAAGTTCATACGTTGACAGAGAAGAAGCTTTTTCCTGGGATTTGGCCACACCATCCAGTTATGCATTACTCTTGGATGCATAAAAGCACAATAGATGAATTTAGTAGTTGTCATCAGACGGATTTAGCCAGCAAAGTCAAAATTATCATCAGTTCCTCCCCAAAACTATTGACCACCCTTGGACAAAGGCAACCTTTTAAAGCATTGCCAAGACCACAGGAACTGAATAAGGGCTGTCAGTCTGAAACTCTTTCACATTTGGGTTAGTAAATACAGAATAAACTCATTTTAGTATTTACAGAGTTTTTTTTTTTCATCTAATATAGCCACCACCATACGGTAGAAAATGCCTCAGCAATCTTTAATAATAGAAACAATGTTTTTCCTCATAGAGAATTAATTAATGCGTGTGTTCAGAAATCACTAAGCAATTAACTAACAAAACGATGAAATATTTATAGGAAACAGAAAACAATAAACAACGTAAATACATTAGAGACTGAATATGTTATGTTGAGGATTATTTAAAATCTTATCAAGATACATATTTAATTTTACAATTTACTTGCTGGTTTGTTAAATTTATTTAATTGCCTCATTTGCTATTTAGAGAGGAAGGAATTGTTTTCATATACTGACTTCAACCTCCATGTAGTATTAGTAAATTGGGAAGCAATCTACTTTTAGTATTTTGGGGAAGTGTCATAGAATTAATATATTTTGCAAATGAAAATAAGCAGAATTTTTAATCTTGAGAGAGAAATAAAATTTGACTTGTTTTCCTATTCTTTACAGAAGAGTTAATAACTCTGATAAAGATAGAATAAATGCATAAACATATACATAAATGTAAATTAAGAATACTTTTAGCCAGGCGGTGGTGGTACATGCCTTTAATCCCATCACTCAGGAGGCAGAGCCAGGAAGATCTCTATGAGTTTGAGGCCAGCCTGGTCTATAGAGTGAGATCCAGGACAGGCACCAAAAGTACACAAAGAAACCCTGTGTTAAAAAACAAACAACAACAACAAAAAAAAAACTAAGCAAAAAAAAAAAAAAAAACCTAAGAATACTTTTAAACAAAAACGTAGCTATATAAATAATATTTCTCTTTATAAATTATAACACTTGATTTGCTCATAGTTTTAATTATGAAGCATTTTTGCTTTGTTTTAGTTTTCTGACATCTGAGTTATGTGTGTGTGTGTGTATGTGAGTGTATGTGTGGGATTATACACAGGCATGTTAGTGTTTGCTCATGTAGGTGGAGGTCAGAGGTATTTAGTTTCTGTCTCAATCACTCTCTGTCATAGGTTTTGAGGCAGAGTCCCTCACTGAACCTGGTGTTCACTGCAGTAACTAGATGGATTGGCAAGTGGGTCACAGAAATCCACCTGTCTCCACTTTCCCAGAAATGTACACTGCTGTGCACAACAGTTTATGGGATATGAACTTAAATCCTTGTTTGAATGGCAAGCATTTTTGACCAAATAAGCTGTCTTCAAGCCTCTTGATTAGATTCTTTAAAGAAATTCCTGATTGAACTTTTATAGGAAAGAGGCAGAAACAAAATAAATACCAATGCAAAAAAAAAGGAACTAATCAAGTGAAGATGTACTATTTTAATTTTACTTTTGTCTTTAAAATTAGCATATGGCTACATGATGAGGAGGTAGTACTGTTTGGTTTGATTTTTAAACCTGGTCTGCCTGTATTTTAACCATTTTGCTTTCAGTGGAGATTAAAGCTACCTTAAACAAATCACAGGATTCATTAGTATAGAGGGACAATGGAGAAAAGCAATGCCATTATGATGACCGAGGTTACAGGCTGCATTACTAATGCAGAGAAAACAAGGACCAAGTCAAGGTGGTGCTGAACCAGCTGTTACAATGTGCAAATAACCTATAAGAAATAAGGCTCATCGTTATTACTCCCAAGTATTTACCCAAAGGACTCCAAGTGAACATATCAGAGGTTTTTGTATGTCAGTTGTTACAACACTAGTCACAGTAGCTGAATTACGGGGCCAACCTAAGGGTTCAACAATAGGGACGGCTAAGGAAAATATGGTTTATATACACAGTGGAACTTTTTTTCAGTCATAAAGAAGAATGGAGTTACCGTGTTCAAGAGAAAATTGATGTGACTGTAGATAATCCTATTAAATGGATTAAGGCAGCCTCAGAAAGACAGATTTTGAGTATTTTTCTTAGCTGTGGTCCAAAAGCAGATGAAAGAAGAAAGGGTTTATTTCAATCCAGGGATAGAGACCATCATGACAAGAAAGATGCAGCAAGAGGCAGAGAAGGCACAGTGGCAGGAGCAGGAGGCCAGCGAATCACATTGCATCTGCCCTCTGAATGCAGAGAGCATGAACATCAAGATTGGCCCAGTTACGAAACCTCGAAGTTTGCTCCTGGTGTCCCACTCACTCCAGCAAGTTTCTACTCTCTAAAGGTGGACTGTACCAGACTGTACGTGCAGCTGTGGACCGAGTGTTCAAAGACCCAGACCACAGAGAATATTTCACCTTATTAAGACATACACTTAATTAATTAAATAAATAAACAATGAAGGGATCCAGAACCTTTATCTTGCAAAACTCAAGCCTACACGACTCACTCATCCACACAAGAATTTTTCTCTTGCGACCATAAAATGTCCCAAACCACATATTTTATATGGCAAATAGCTTTATTTTGGCTTATGATTCTGAAGGCTGGTGAGGGACACAATGATTCAAGATTAGGAAGCTTGAGGCTGAGAGGTGGCTTTGTGGATAAAGCACCTGCTTTACCATCTCTGCTTCTGCCTGTATTGTAGCAACTGACAAACAACATTCCTTTCTGTAGCTGAATAATATCCCATTGTGTTTATGTACCACATTTTCTCTGTGCGTCCTTCAGTGAATGTACACTTACACTTAAGATCTTCATGTTTGTTGACTATTGTCAATGATGCTACAGTCATTCTGGAAGTATACATGTCCTTTCAACATGCTAATTTATATTCTGTAGATGTAATACTGACAGTGGGTTTATGATATCCCATGGTAATACTATTTTCTTCACATACTTCTCAGTTTGTTTTCTGAAGTCTTTATTGATACTGGAATTCTTCCTGAGGTGATGTGATGACTTTTGGTTTGATTCACAAACCTCTACTGCATTTTTTTCTGTCCCATGAGTTTCCATAGTGTACTGCACACTTACCTGATGAAATGAAAGAATCCTTCTTTTAGATACCATAGTGTCTACAAAGCCCAATGTCAAAAAGAAATATTGGCCCCAGTGAGGTCTGCAGCTCAGGGAATGAGATGTTTTACAGTACAGAAGGACAGGAACAGATCAATTGCTGGAGGTTCTTATACATATTCTGGTTATGTAATTTTAATTCATTCACTATAGAATAAAGAAAAAGTAAATGGACTTACCTTGGAAAAAGCTATATGACCTTGGCATTCATGATTGCTTTGATGGTCAGTTTTAATTATCAAGTTGGCACAATGTAGAATCAAATGGGAAGACAGTCTCAATGAGAGATTGTGTAGATCAGGTGGGCCTGTGGGCATGTCTGTGAAGGATTATCTTAACTACATTGATTGATGTAAGAAGACCCAGACCACTGTGGGGAGCATTATCCACAGGGTTTGTTTCTGGACTGCATAACAGTTGAAGAAACTTAGCTGAGAAGTAAGCATGCATTTGGTTCTTTCTGCTCCCAACTGTGGGTATGACATAACTAGATGCTTCAAGCTCCTGCAAGTTTGGCTTCTCTGCCCTGATGGACTATAACCTGAAACTGTGAGATAAAATGAAATATTTCTCCCCAAAATTGCTTCATTGAGAGAATTTTATCATAGCAAAAGAAATGTGAATAGGAAAATTGTCTTCCTAGAAGTATGAGTTTCCTCCATCTTGATAATTAGTCTTAACAATTTTAGGTAGCCATGGAATTTATTTTTCTTAGTTTTTAAGACAGCCCTGTCCATTCTGTACATCCTGTACTTCAGAGAAACTTTAAGTCACTCTTACTGTGTTCCTGATGCTAGGACTGTGAGAAATCTCAAAACCTATGCTTGGTTCTAAGAATTGAGGGAACCTGGGATTCTGACCACAATGTGTAGCTTTCTAGTATTGATTTGGGGTGAAGCAGAGGTAGCTTTGTTTTATTCTGGGGAATTTTAACTGTAAACATAGCCTACAATCACCAGGGAGGAGAGTCTCAGTGAGGAATAATCTGGACCAAGTTGGCCTGCAGACACACCTGTTGGAAATTGACTTGATTAATTGATTGATACTGTCAATGAGGGCAGCATCATTGCACAGATTATATCAAAGTAAAATAAGATAACTCAGTTGAAGCAAGAGAGCAGGTCCATGATGGACTGTAATGTGGTGATATTTTGTTTATGTTCTAATAAATAAAGTTTGCCTGAAGATCAGAGTGCAAAGCTAGCCACTAGTTAACCATAGAGGTCAGGCAGTGGTGGCACATACCTTTAATCCAGCACTTGGGATTTCATGCCTTTGATCCCAGCACAAGGAAGGAGAAAACAGGAAGTGATATGGCTGGACAGAGAGGAATATAAGACAGGTAGAGACAGGAGCTTGACCCCTTTCTGGCTGAGGAGTTGGCAAGGTAAAGAGTGACTATGACTTGTTCCTTTGTCTCTCTGATGTTTCAGCATTTACCCTGATATCTGGCTCAGGGTTTTCATTATTAAGACCAATTAGAATTTGTGCTACACTGCAGCCTGGAATTCTAAGCCAGATGCATTCCTTTCCTCCCCAAGTCATTTGTGGTCAGGCTGTTTTATTTCAACAACAACAGAAATGAAAGTAGAACAATCATTGTTCAACCTGTAGGCAGTAGCTTGAAGCAAGGCAGAAACTTGGCTCACTATAAAGATTCACTGTTTTACTTCATAAATAGGACAGCAGTTGCCAGCTGCCAGGTTATGTTGCAAATAGGATGCTGGTCAAAGACAAAGCTTTCACTTACAGAATAATAAGATAATAAATGCTAAGCATGGTCACTGAAGATAATAATGCAATAGCTGTCCTTCAGAACCTAGGGCACTAGATTCCAGAAGCCCACAGATGCCACAATCTGCAACACTCAAATTCCCTAAGGAAAGTGCTATCATATTTACATCAATCATTTTACATCTACCCAATGCTATGCTTGAAATCATGTCTAGATTACTTATGATACTGTGCAGTTTTTCTGTGTACACATGTATTAGACAATATTGTTTAGTGACGAAGAGAGCCTATACAAACATGCAAACAATGGACATCTAACTACATAGTGATCACAGAAAGAAAATATGTGTTCATTTCAAATACTCTCCACCTGTGGTTGGTGGAATCTTAGATGTGAAATTTTCAAATATGGAGTGCTGGAAAAGTGGTTTACACTTTACAGTTTCCAAAAGAATGCATCATATGTTTCTTCCTAAATAAATACCCCAACAATTACCCCCAAATGGTGATGATCAGTGATGATGGAAGTTGTTGACCTGATGCAGTAATGAGTATGCTCTGTGTATATACATTAGACATTATTGCATATCTTTCATATATGTAAATTCATCAAATTGTTTCAATTGTGCTGAAACATATATTCCACATACCAAAGCACCAATTTTCCCATCCTTGCAAGCATTCAAGCAGGATCCATGATCACATTTTAGGAACATTTGTTCTAGTACTCCTTGTTACTATTTTTTAGCTATGAGGTAAAAAGCTATGAGTAAGCACTAATAATTTACTTATCAAATGGTAACTTATTCCCTGGTTTCTCTATGAATGTTTTAACTAGAATTCTAAAATTACTAAATGTATTTTGATGCATATTAACATTTTATTCTAATAGTAAAGTCTATTTTCCATAATTCTAACATTTTATTTTTATTAACAAGTGATATTATTCCAATTGGTAACCTTCAGCTAACAAGATTTTGCTATAATTCCAATATTCTGTCACCTGCTTTTGTCCAGGTATGTAGTACTTTTGATTTAAGGTATTGTTACATTTGTTATAAAATTATGCTTGTCAGAAAAGCAATAGCAATGTTTGTAAGACACTGACTGCACCAAGTCTCCTGTTAAACAGCCCGGGAGACCCTCTTTCCTAGCTTACATGATACTGTGTTAATTTTTAAGAAATCAACTAACTGCAACTGCTCTTCTGTGCAACTAGCCAAGGTCAAGACATCCCCAGTTCCAGCTTCATTCAATAACATTTTTTTTTTCAGTAAGAGGCCCCAGAGTACACTCAAGAGGAACTCACAGTGCACCACTCAAGAAAGGGCATGTGCAGGAGTCAACTCATCTGGCCAGTAGTCCTCTGATGTCACAAGTTCAAAAGCCCCCATGTGACATATAACTCTCCCCAGAAGAAACATTCAGCCATGGAAAGTTATCTTGGTGATTTACACCTCCACTAAAGAACCACAGACTCCCTGTTCTCTCCATCCAGTCCACAGGCCACTGCTCTCTGCTCCCTTCCTGTGGGTTCCCAGAGGACACTCCTACCTGGGAGACAGATCTTAGCTCATAGCTCCTGACCTCCCCCTACTAAGATTTTTATATTTACAATGAACTTTGTGAATCATGATGACACTCACACACATGGCCAGTGAGTAACCCCTTTTCAACAGGTGTCACTGGCAACTCTTGCCAAGCAAGGTTGCTGTGGGATGTTCTGTATGGCAAATGTGTTGCTCTGATTGATTAGTAAATAAAACACTGATGGCCAGTAGTCAGGCAGGAAGTATAGGCGGGACAAGGAGAGAGGGGAATTCTGGGAAGTGGAAGGCTGAGTCAGAGAGACACTGCCAGCCACCACCATGACTAGCAGCATGTGAAGATGCTGGTAAGGCATGAGCCACGTGGCAAGGTATAGATTTATAGAAATGGATTAATGTAAGATATAAGAACAGTTAGCAAGAAGCCTGCCACGGCCATACAGTTTGTAAGCAATATAAGTCTCTGTGTTTACTTGGTTGGGTCTGAGCGGCTGTGGGACTGGCAGGTGTCAGAGATTTGTCCTGACTGTGGGCCAGGTAGGAAAACTCTAGCTACACAAGGTCCTTCTTTATATGAAGAGATCAGTTAGAAGGGCCCCCAAACTTCCAAAAGTCCCAAATTCTGGCAATTGCTAAACAGAGCCTGTCTCAGTGTCTTTGATCCTTTATGCCCAGTTATTCCTCAACACCATCCCATGGTGTCTGAAAATCTATGAACTACAACCTTAAGTTTATGAATAAGCTGATTTAATCCTTTATGTCTCAGCCTTCAGTTTAATTTTGCTCCACATCCTCTTCTTGACGCTACTGAAGGTCATTATTAAATGGAATTCCAAAGTTAGAGATGAATTAACCATAAAAAGCTCCTAGTTTTCTTAAAAATACCTTCCTTGAACTTCTGGCTATATTGTGAAATGTGTAGAACAAATCCTTTCTTCCATAGCTGCTCAATATACAAGGTGTACAGTACAAGGTATATGGTATATACTATATAATATGACTTATATCATTCATGGTACATAATATAAAGTATTTACTATACAATACATAGTATAAGGAATGACATATACACTACCATGTAATACACACAATACAGTATATTATAAAGGTGGACCTTCAAAGTATGTGTATATTAAGCAGTATTCAGTATATGTATATAGAACACAGAATAGGAATTACTTATACAATATATTATAATTACATAGTATACATTGTATAGTATATAGGACACAGTCTACAGTACATAGTATTTATTGTAAATTGTACATTATAGATTCACTGCAAGTATTTAGGCTATAGTGTATAATATATAGTGTAGTATCTAAAGCCTGATCTTTAGGAGTCATATTCTCAATCAATGTTCCTTCCTTTCAAATGGCTATAGGCTGTGCCACATTGACATAAAACCAGCAAGCATAGCCAGACGGCCTATCCTGTGTCGTGGCAAACAAGAGAACATGTCTCAAACAAGGTGGACAGTAAGGACCCACACTCAAGTTTGATCTCTGACCTCCACACACATGCCCAAATTTACACACACTTAAATTACGAAGCTGATAGTGGGTTTCTCCATAGGCTCTGATTTTTCTGCCAAGAACGGATCCTTCTGCTTTCAATTCAGTGGCCAGCTTGCCCTCAACTCCACTCACATGTATGAAGAATTACCCAGATACTCCCTTCTAAATGCAAACACTGTTGACTTGCTTTCCTCGATTTCTTTTGGATTGAAAGTTGGAGAGGGTTTCTTCTTTAGATTTGTTAATTAGACCCATCTGTTATTGGCATTGTTATTCATGAGGACTGCCTGACCTGTGGCCTGAGTCCACTAAGGACACCAGACCACAAATGCCCTTCAGATCGATGGCAGCATTCTGAAGGAGGCAGGGAGGTGCAGCATCTGCAACGGGCTGCCTCTAAGATCACTGGGTAGGAAAGGAATAGAAATGCTGAGGGATGAATGCAATCCAAATGCTAGTTACTCTCTCTTCATTTGCCTTTTGTGTGTTTGTGTGTGCATGTGAGCGTGCACCTGTGTTTGCAAATGTACACAAGGGAAAGTGGAAGACAAAGGACAATCTCAAGTGTCTTCCTTAGTTCCTTTCCAACTTATTTACTCATTTAATTTTACTTATCATTATATGTGTGTTTGTTGTTGTTATTGGTGGTGGTGGTGGTGTGGTGTGTGTGTGTGTGTGTGTGTGTGTGTGTGTGTGTGTGTGTGTGTGTGTGTGTGTGTGTGAAGACCAGCTTACACAATAGTGTGCACGACTTTCAGGAGTTGTCAGTTTTCTTCATCTGTGGTTAGGTATTGTGATAAAAGCCTTGTCAGGCTTGTGTGTCAAATGCCTTTCCCTACTGAGCAACCATTCCTGCCCTCCATTATGATTTGTTTGTTTGCTTTTGAGATAAGGTCCCTCACTTTTATCTACATCTCTCCAATTCAGCTAGAGTGGCTACCATCAATATCTAGATACACCCCAGTGGTGAAATTACAAGCATGTTCTACCATGCCAGCATTTTACATGGGTTCTAGAGACAGAACTCAGATCCTCATGCTTGTGCAGCAAGGATTTTACTGACTAAGCTATGTCTCCATCCCCTTATTAATCTTAGAGACAGAGTCTCAGTATTTTACCTAGACTTGATCTCTTAAACTTGTGAAGCATTCTAGTCTTAATCTCCCTAGCAGCTGGAATTCTGCTATCATGCTCAGCTTCATATTATATCTCTGTAGAAAGAATAGTTAAAATTTATTAGAAAAAAAATTATGAAGACTGGAAAAGAGACAGCTATATGAACATTAGCTATGCCCCAGTGTGTGTGTGTGTGCTTCACAAGCACCAGAGTCACTATGCCTTGAATCTTCTCTAAGTCTGGTATTAGAATGACATCTTGATTAAAGGTTGACTCAGAGCAAATAAATCAATGTGTGCTTGTAAATTTCCTTCCAACAATATAAAGAGCAAATGTATCATTTAATGTAGACCACACAGTATCCTATCATTATCCCTCTATCTTTGGTAATCAGAGTTTCTTACTTGTTGAGACTCTGTGTGTGTGTGTGTGTGTGTGTGTGTGTGTGTGTGTGTGTGTGTGTGTGTGGCACATGCCCACGCTGTATGTGTGTACATGTTTGAGTGCACATGTGTGTGCATACATATGTATATGTTTCTAGGGACTACACTTGTTGGTATGGGTGGATACAAACATGTCTGGAGGCCAGAGAACTTGGGTACTGGTTGCTAGGCATCTTCTACAATATTTTTTTAAACTATCTATTAACGATCTACCAGTGGCTGGAAAATTTACCAAAGTAGGCTGGGCTAGCTATGCTCTGAGCTTCTAGAGATGCTTCCATCTCTATCTCCCATCTCCCTAACATCAGGATTACAGTATGCAACACCAGTCCTGGCTTTTTAAGTGGGTTCTTCAGCTTGTGAGGCAATCACTTTGTCAGTTGATGCCTGTTGTCCAGTAAGTTATTTTTCCTGATAGAATTATTTGCCCATTACTTCAACTTGTCACTTTTGCAGCTAGAAGTTCAACCTTTTAGTGTCTGTGTGGTTCTTCAAGTCTGTATATTATTTGAACACTGTCCTTCTAGTGAGTCTTGAGCAACTGTTTATATTTTTTCTTTTTTAAACCTTGATGAAAACAGGGATCACACAGTGTACAGAAAATTTCCATCATCATGCAGGGCCACAAGTACTGTGGTGGTGAGGTGGGAAATAGAAGCCAGTAGACATACCAGTTTCACATTCTACACATAGGACCATAGGCATGCTGTTCTCCGTGAGCTGTGGGTTCTTCTAAGAAATTAGCAAGGTTTTACCCATCTTACATAAAGTCCTCTGAGTTTTATGTAGTTCAAATTTGTAAAGCATGTTTGATATTGGACACTAAATAACCAGAAGCCCTTGACTGGTTTATGGGGTAGCAAGTGGATGAAAGCTCCATCTTCATACATTAATTAGTGGATAGGATGAGGGAAGTAGTCTTTCTGGGTCATGTCTGCTGATTGTATCCTCATCACCCCTGATAAGGACAAATAATCAATCATAACAGCTTAGCAACACACCAATAGCACATAGCTACCCTCCTGAAATTGTGATAAATAGAAGTCTATATGACACCAAGATCTATAGTTTTATCTACTTATCTATATTACTCCCAAAACAGGGTCACAATTGACAAAAAGACCAAAAAAAGTCCACAAGAATATTAGCCATTTACACAATAAGGAATCTCCTTATTTTAACCTCTGATTATTTACTGCAATATCCCCAAATAATGGAGAGATTAACAACTCTGTGTATACTCACTGTCTAGGCTGGAATTCTGTCTCCATTGCAAACCACAGTGCATCATTAGGGAAATTAGTTCTTTTTTCTGCTCATCAACTTCAACATCTCCAGAGATAGAACAATTAAAGAATCTACTTGATATACTTTATGTGAGTATCACATGAGTGAATATGTACACAACCAGAGCTGAGTCCTAGTGAGAGGAAACATTTGTGTTAGCCTTAAATATTGTGAGCATTGTCTGCATAATTTAACATAAGACAGAATGTATGCATGTTATGAATATAATATGTATTTTATCCATCTATATGAACTGTCTAGTCTATAAAACTAATCACAATTATAAGCCATCTGTGTTAAAGTGGTGGCTTCCCTTACATGACATAGTAAGGGCTGGCCTGCTTCATTTGTTTATTTTTAGATACTTGTTTTTATTTTGATTTTGAGGTGGGACAGGAGAAGCCAGAAGAGGGCATCAGATTCTCCAAAGCTAGAGTTACAGGTAGTTGTAGGCAACTCAGTGCAGTGGCTTTTATCAGAACTCAGATCCTCTGGAATAGCTGCCCCTGGACTAATCAGTTTTATTTGGATTTATTGTTGATGTGTTTACAGACTAGGTGTAGCTATATGTATACATCTTTCTGTTCTTCCTGCATTTTATAAGAATGAAATGCTTTTATATTGAAACTATTTCTCGAGGTATGTTTGGTTTCTTTGGCTTTCACACCAGCATCATGTTTTTATCCCTTTACTTTCCACTGTTTTCTGCATCACTCCACTTTCCCACATCTATTGTCCCTTCTCTCTGAATATTACAATTCATTGCAATGAAAGATGCAACGTTCCTGGGCAGAGCAATATTGGGAATAAAACTGTTCCAATATCTCTTTGAGTCTACTTAAAAATTTATCAGTGTTGTCACTGTAACTGCTTAGAAGAACAAGGAAGAGAACTAAGATAAAGAGGATAAACAGAGGGTGCAGGTGAAGAAAAGTGGGATCACTCTAAGGTCTCTAAGGAAAAAAAATCTACCAGTTGACATCTGAAGTATAACAGCTTGAGGGATTTTTAAAATTCTTTCATAAGTTCAGTTTACTCTGAAGGGAGCCATGACACTGTGTATATTCATATCTGGGAACGTTGTCAGAGATCCAGATTGCTGTTGGTGTCATCATCACCATAGTCTGTTGTAAACTACTCTCAAAGTTGGAAAGAAGCAACAGCAGGGCTAGGAATATGGGAATGGAGAACTGAGTTTGATCCCTAACACCTAAGTAAAATGGGAAGTGTGATGGTGTGTGTTTTAATCTCAGTGCTGAGGAGGTAGAGCCAAGAGGATACCTGGGGTTCAGTGGCCAGCCTGTCTAGCCTACTCAGTGATCTCCAAGAAAAATGAGAGACCCTTTTTCATAAAGCATGGAGAAGACTCACAAAATTGACCTCTGGCCTCTGTACACAGATACATGTACACACACACATGCATGTGCGTGCACACATATACACATACAAGGGGAAGGTGGACAACACTGAACATAAAAAAGATAAACTCTGATTCCTCATTTGTGTGTAGGCATGCTCCTATTGTTTACTTGATACAGAGAATGAGCACCGTGCTTTCTTGTCTTTTAACTAGGGAAAAACACACACTTGTTCCCGTTTTTCTATGTCTTTCAAGGTTCTCTGGACATAATCTTTGAACTGCAGACAGCTTGCCCTTTTCTGAAGGACTCCCCAACATCTTCTCCCAAGAAAATGTCATGTTAGTCTCCATCTCAAATGGCCTATTTTACTTTTGGTATGAGCACTCATTTATAAGATGACTCAAGAAAACATTCTTGTACATAGTCTGTAGACTGCTGAATGAAATTGCTTTTCTTCAGGTCTATGATGGCAGCAGCTTGAGTTCCTATTGTACCCCTCGGCACTCCACGGGTTGTTCTTTACATTCCTGCCTTCCTTATTCTCTACCTTGCACTTACTTAAATGTTACTCTCTTTCAGGCATCATTTCCTCCAGGAATACTGCTTCAGAACATCCCCTGTGTGCTTCCATGTTACAGAATGTGAAACTCTCTGTTCCACACTCCCACTGAAGCATAAGATCTAATGGTGTGGTGATGCCTTATTTCAATACGTGACTGTTATTTTGTTTGATTTTGCTCTTTTCTTAATCTCTGTATCTAAGACCAAATACCTTATTGTATTTGTATGAATATGGATGGCAAAAGAATTTATACATGATATGCTGAAGTGAAGTAATTAGAATATTTTACCTCTTTTCTGCTAGTATGGTTAAGCCAGGGACCGAAAGATTAGTCTAAGACACTTCTTCTTCTTTAGGTTTAGCTGAAAATAATTATAGAAAAAGAAACCTTTTGTAGGGTGAATAAACTACTTTAAAAGGTTAACAATGCATTACATTCATGATCCACATTAAAAACAGATTAAGCATTTACCTAAAACTCTATTGTGAGATGTTCAGGGTTTATCTTCATTCTGTGTGAATATTATCCATTAAGAGTTTACTACTTACAGCCGATTACCAGAAACTAATATATCCTTCCTCATACTAGAAATCCTCCACCAGTAAGGAGCTTCTGGGAGAAGCCCGAGTACACCAGATGCTTATGCAAAACCTATTACAGTACCACTCATCCTGTACTGAAATGATTGCTTAATGGCTCCTTAATTATGTACTTTTCCATTTAAGCTTTTACCATTTCAATATTGCTAGATCAATAGGATTCCACATTCCCCAGTATTTGAAACAAATATTGGTTTAAATGCATGCATTTTCATCTTTAAAAGCAGATCACATTAAAAACAAAATAAAGATCTCTGTAGTTGGTATGTACGTGTTTTGTATGACAATTTCTTGATTTTGCAATACTACCTGAACCTCTATAACACATTTTTTCTAATATCTGTTCAATAACTTTTGTCTACATTTTTTGTTTTAAAAATATGCAAAGTCCCTTTCTTGCTGTATCTAACCTCTCCACCTAGCCAGACCTCCTACTTCCTTCCACAGGATCTAACCCATAACTAATGCAACTAGAAAAGGTCATATTGAGTAAGGTAACCCATACCCAGACAGTTAGATGCCATGTTTTCTTTCATCAGGTACTCCTAGCTCAAAATATTCAAACATAAGTATAGTCCTCACCCCTCACCAAGAAAACTCTTTGCAAAATATGGAGACCATTGCAGAAAACAAACAGCAAATGCATGGTTGTGGGCCCCAATCCTAATGAATATGTCCAAAGAACAACTCCCACACCTAAGGCTCAAGGATCAACATTGCAGAAAAGAGGATGAAAAATAATGAGGTTTTGGAAGTTTGCTTTGAGACTGTGTCTTCTAGCAATATCAAATGCTACATTTGTAAATTCTCAGCAACATGACTGCCTAACCATGAATTAAATAAGGAAGACAAGAATAGATATGCCAAACTGTATGAGACGAAACCCCATGAGGCCTGAACCCTACACAAAGAACTACAGGCAACTGAGGAATGTTCAGAATGAGAGAAATAATCTTCCCCTGGGATGATCACAATTGGTTGTCCAATACCAAATTGTCAGCCCTAAAAATATAGAAGTAACATCAAACAGACTGGGAAGGTGATATTTAGGAATCTACATCTGTATGTGTGTATGTGTATGTGTGTTTATGTGACAAAAATTAGTGAAAAAAGAGATCAGGAATTTGAAAGAGGGTAAGTCTTTGGAGGGAGGAAATGAAAAGAAGAAATGATACAATTATTATAAACTCAAAAATAATAGAAAAAATACAAAAGATATAGGAAGAAATAAAATAAATCTGAACAAGAAAACAAAGCCAATTAAAATGGGAACTATTGAACGGAGTAGAGAAATCTCAGAAGAAAATATATACATGGCTTAGCAATATTTTAAAAAAATTAAATATTGATTTAAAAAACTGCTCACCATTCTTAGCAGGTATACATCAGGAAGGTACACATTAAAATGACTTTGACATTTTATCCTACCCTAGCCAGAATGGTTAAGATTAAGAATACAGAAGACAACATATACTGGTGAGAATGGGACTAATCAAAAACCCAAAAATACTGTGGGTGGAAGTAAAAATTCATGCAGCCACTATAAACATCAGTGTGGGGTTCCTCAAAAATCTATCACCCAGCTACACCACTCCTAGATATATACCTAAACAATTCTATTTAATTCTAATGAGACACATACTCATCGAAGTTCATAAGTCCTCTATTCACAACAGCTAGGATATGGAAACAACCTGAATATCAAAAATTAAACTTAAAATGTAATACCTATATCCTTACAGTTTCTATTGCTGTGAAGAGACACCTTGACCATGGCAACTCTTATGAAGGAAAACATTTAATTGAGGTGGTGGCTTACAGTTTCAAAGGTTCAGTCTATTATCATCATGGCAGGGAGTATGGTAACATGCAGGCAAATGTAGTGCTGGAGGAGTAGCTGAGAGTCCTTCATCTTTCAGGTAACAGGAAGTCTACTGAGACATCAGATGGTATCTTGAGCATAGGAAACCTCAAAGCCTTCCCCACACAGTGACACACTTCCTCCAACAAGGCCATACCCACTTCAACAAAGTCAACCTCCTAATAGTGCCACTTCATTGAGATTATGAGGACCAATTACATCCAAACTACCATATTCTACTCCCTGAGCCCCCATAAGCTTATAACAATATCATAATGAAAATTCATTTAGTCTAACTTCAAAAGTCCCCATTAGCATATCACAATCTCAGAAATGTTTAAAAGCCCAAAGTTCAAAGTCTCTTCTGAGATTCATGTAATCTCTTAACTATTATCATCTGTAAAAACCAAAGTAAAAAAGATCACATACTTCAAACACGTAATGGCACAGGCTATGAATTACCATTCTAAAACATAGGGAAGGGAGCATAGTATGGAAATACTGTACCAAAGCAAGACTAAAAACCAGCTGGGCAAACTCCAAACTCTGCATCTCCATCTGTGATGTCAAAACACTCTTCAGATCTCCAACTCCTTTCAACTTTGTTTACTGAAACACACTTCTTCCTCTTGGACTGGTCCCACTCCATTATCAGTTCTCTTCAGGTATCCCACAACTCTAGCATCTCTAACATCTTAAGTTCTCCAAGGCAATACAGGCTTCAGTTTCATGCAATTGCTTCTCTACTAGGCCTCCATTCATGGATACTCCTGACACACGCCTGGCCTCAAAGGCTTTCTTTAGGCATGGAGGCAAATTCTATAACCAGTTTCTTCTAACCCTAACTGTAAAGCCAAAACCTCATGGCTGAAGCTGTCAAGTTCTGCTGCTTACTGAGGCTGGAACATGGCTTCCTCACTTGATTACATCTTCACCAGCTTTCTGTCCTTTACTGCTTAAGCTTGACTGTCTTGAAACTTACTCTGTAGAGCAGACTGGCCTCACACTCAGAGATATGCTTGCCTCTGCCTTCCCAGTGCTGGGATTAAAGGTGTGCCCCTTCAGAGCTGGCTCTAGGCTTTTCTTTAGTTCCTTTTCACAAATTGGAAACTTAGTTGGTTAGGATCTTGTCCTGGGGTCACAACTCACTATATTCTATTTCCTAAACCATTTATCTACTTGAATACAGGACTTAGCTCTATTCTACTTCCTAGTGCTTTTTTTCTCCTCAAAATTTACATTTTGTAATTTACTCTGCTCAGTTTGCTCCTTTTTAATTATAAATCTTTATAAGCACTAACACTAGTAACCATATGACAGAATTTATGCTGTGCTGTTTTAAGATTTTTTCTGTCAATGGAATTAATCCAAAATACTTCACATTAGCCTCAGGCAGACTCTTCAGATAAGAGCGAAAGACCCACTTTCTTCACCAACATATCACAAAAATGATCTGTAGGCAACATACTAAAATTCTTCTCCTCTGAAACCTCTTGAGTGAACCCCAACAGTTCAACATCTGTCTTTCATGTCCCTATCTGAATGGTCCATTAAGCAGCACTTAAAGCATTTCACCACTTTCATAACTCAAAGCACCAAAGCCCAAATTCCTCTAAGCAAAAACATGGTCAGGCCTTTTGTAGCAATACCCTAGTCCCTGGTACCAACCTCTGTCTTAGTTGCATTTTTTATTTCTGTGAAGAGACACCATGACCACAGCAAATCTTGTAAAGGAAAATACTTCATTAAGTTGGTAGCTAACAGCTTCAGAGTTTCAGTCCATTATCATCATGGGGAGCGGGGGAGTATGATGGCATGAAGGCAGACATGGTGATGGAGAAGTAGCGGAGAATCCTACATCTTGTAGGCAACAGGACATCAACTGAGACCCTGGGCAGTATCTTGAGTATAGGAAACCTCAAAGCCTGCCCCCACAGTGACACACTTCCTCCAACAAGGCCATGCCCACTCCAATAAAGCCACACCTCTTAATAATGCCACTCCCTGTGAATTTATGGGGGACAATTACATTCAAACTACCAGTCCTATATACAATAGAAATTTTTTTCAACTGTAAAGAAAAAACTTAAATTTTAAAAATTTCAGGTAAATGGCTTGAAATGTAAAGCTTTATACTGAATGAGGTACCTCAGACCTTGAAGGATAAACATATATTGATCTCAATGTTGAACCTTTAGATTTGCGTGTTTAATTTGGAGTATTGTAGAATCTTAGAAACTATACAAATAACATTGGCGGAGATGGAGAATAAAGATCTGAAGGAAGGGAGGGTAGAATCACAATGGTGCTATGAAGGGGGAAGGGAAGATAATGAAGAAGGAGGTTTAGGTAGAATAGGGATGGTGAATGGGCATAGAGAGATAACAAACACTAAGGATACTTGAAAAAGCCATATGGAAACCTACTAGTTTATATGCTTCGTGTGTGTTTGTGTGTGTGTGTGTGTGTGTGTGTGTGTGTGTGTGTGTGTGTGTGTGTGTGTTTCAGGGAGTTACCTACACAGGGGATAATGCTACTCTCAGAAGTCACAGATTTAATAAAGAAAAACAAAAAGCCTAATGCTATGGATACTTCTTCTCAAGTTATTGGTCAGGGCTTTCCAAATACATTACAGGCTACTATCATTCTTCTTGATTGCCTACCATAGCTTGATGGCAAGAGACCTGTTGCTAAGGACACCATATATTATGATCACAGAATTTAGAGATATCAAGTTGAAACTGCCTTCCTGACTGCTGGCTGGCTTACATGGGAGATACTCCACACGCTACTAGAAGAAAAATTATCAAGAGTTTGGCTGTGTGTCCTTTGTGCTACAATAGTGACTGGTATGATATAATATACCCATGGGTATAATGGTGTCAAAAGTGTTATGGTGCTAACAAACTGCTTTCTGCTTAGATGAAAGGCCCACTCCATAGGGGAAACATGTACTTGTTACAATAAATTTGGCCAAGAACCCTTGATTAAGTAACTCAGCCCCCAGGTTAATCTATTATTTTGGTAAAATGATAAAGTATTGAATTGTTCTCTAAAAAACATACCTTTATCAATAGCTTAGTGCAACTCTTAGACATCATTGAAGAAGTTCCTTTGGGTGATAGATGCTAGGTAATGAAGAAACTCACAACTGGTCCAAGTGTAGAGATTGTCAGTGAAGGCACAAATGGGATATCTGTATCATGCCCAAACCTCCAAGGTTCAAGGGCAATTGAAGATGATGGGGTAGAAAGATTTTAAGAGTCAGATTGTGGGGGACAGGAGTAAAACCATGTCTTGTGGATATGACAGGACCATTGCACTCATGAAACCACAGCTGCTATCTTACCTGCACAAGATCTACAGTATCAAGACAACCAACAATTACTACCCCTATTCTACCTAAACCTCCTTCTTCATTATATCCCCTTCAAAGCACCATTGTGATTCTACCCTCCCTTCCTTCAGATCTTTATTCTCCATCTCTGCCAATGTTATTTATATAGTTTCTAAGATTCTACAATACTACAAATTAAACATGCAAATCTAAAGTTTCAACATTGAGATCAATATATGTTTATCCTTCAAGGTCTGAGGTACCTCATTCAGTCTAAAGTTTTTCATTTCAAGCCGTTTACCTGAAAATTTTAAAATTTAGGTTTTTTTTTTTACTAAAAAAATGTTGATTGTCTTGATATTATGTAGGTCTTGTGTAGGAAGGAGGGGTTTGGGATTTATGAGCAACCAATCATATCCAAGAAGCTATTGGCAGTTGATGGTTTCTAGGACAGAGAGAGCCAGTTGGTAGACCATGCTCTACCCCCATGAGTATATGAGGAGCACAAGTTAGACTCGGTCAATTATTATAAATATAAAAGAGAGGAAGGGGAGGTGAAGAGTGAAGCTAAAAAGACTCACGGGGGAAGGGTCTACAATGAATACAATAAAAAAGAATAAAATAAAAAATGAGTAGCTGTGAGGTGTACTTGTATATGTATACACACATATACATATATAAATATGTGCAGGTATGCTTGGTGGTGGTGTGGCTACCCCCTTCTTTGAAACATGATTTGACATTGTCTTGGAACTATACAATTAAACTAAATTTTTCTAGACATGGAAGGGCAGAGAGATACAGTTGTCTTCATTTTCTTAGTGAGAAGATGGGTGTGTACCACAATGCTTATACCCTGTATCTTACATGGATATTGAACTCATAACCCACTGTTTGCAAGGCAAGCACTTCAATGATGAGCCATTTCCCCAGCTCAACTTTAGAATTAGTAAAACATTATGTGCTTTTCAAAACAGAACAATGTAAATTAACATTTACTTATCTTTTCAAACTTTATCACTATGTGTAGACTTGCTATTATCAACCATGGGTTGAAACCAGTGGATTTCAACAATGTATATTTACACTGGGCACCAATAATCTTAAAGCATTGCGGGCAAGATATCTCTTCAATCTAATAGTTAAGGGCTCTTAAATTTCTAACATGGACCTAGATGGTTTGTAAGGTTTTCTGTAGTTTTGGAATAAAAAACCAATATTTTATTGTGACACATTGCTGCTGCTTACCTAACAGTTGGTAGAGAGACATGCATGTGCATACACACACACACACACACACACACACACACACACACACATACACACTTCTTAGCTGATGGAGGTACTTTACTGCTTAAGGAGGCTGAAATATTGCACACTCAAGATAGCCACCTCCTCTTCCAGGGAAAAACAATGGACACCAATTCTGGCAAGTGAGGTTGGACAGACAGTTGTTGGAAGGCTTTGCTAGAGAAATGGAAAGCCTGGGAAGGAACGACTTTATCCTTTATTAAGTTTCTTGTGTGTCTATATGCCATTGTATCATGCTGATGATACAGATCCATCTAAGAATACTAAAACTGAAAGATGCAAAGGCCTCTGGGTCATGAATGTTCCAGAGTTGGAACTACTCAACTCCAAGTGTGACTTGCCAATTGTCCTTCCCTATATATTCTGCTTATAGCCCAAAATGCCCTGAATGACCCATGCCTACCATCTACTTGGAAATGTAATGACATAAGTTCATTTTGGTTCTTACCACTAACTTTCACGAATTTGGGCCTCTGTCTAGGTGCCTGAATTCTCAGGTACACTTTTCCAAGCATGGTGTTTGCATAGCCCTTCCCTGCTCACTGCTTCCTCCTTGGTAAACTATTTTACTTAAACACTCTATGCTCCTGCAGCTCTTCATTGCTGTTGCTTCAATTTCTTTGGTGGTTGTTTTTCTCCTGGGATTCTTTTCTTTTGATAGAATCAGAATCTGCATACAGTCTACATAGAATAAATATGTGTCTTATGAACTAACAATGGACCTATATAAAGATTACAAAAATGGTAGGGACTGTAGCTCAGTTGTTTCAGTGCTTGCCCAGAATGCACAAAGCCCTGGGTTTCATTCCCAGAACTACACAAAGTGGATGTGTAGAACATGCATGTAATCCAAGTCTAGGAAGTGGAACAGGAAAATTAGAAGTTCAATGTCATCCTTGTCTACACTGTGAATAGAAACCAGCCTGAGCTAAATGAAATCTTGTTTCAGCCAGTCAATCCATAACAATGAGAAAGGGGAGGGGGAAGGAGTGTCACCAAGTGAATCAGAGAAGATAATCCTTATGAGTGTGTCTTAGGGTTTCTATTGCTATTAAGAAACACCATGACCATAGTAACTCTCATAAGGAAAAACATTTAATTATATGGCTTTCGTTTTCAGAGGTTCAGTTCATTATCATCATGGTGAGACATGTATTGTGCAGGCAGACATGGTGCTGGAGAGGTAGCTGAGAGTTCTACATCTTGAGCAGGCAGTAGGAAGTGAACTATCTAACTGGGCATCATTTGAGCCTATATGAGAACTCAAAGCTCATCTCCACAGTGACAAGCTTCCTCCAAACAAAGCCACTCCTACTCCACCAAGGCCATACCTCCTAATAATGCCACTCCCTTTGAAGGCCATTTTCTTTCAAAGCAGCATAGAGTATTAATTGAAACTTTGGAAATAAAATTTTGAAAATGATGAACATCGCAAAGAAAGTATGACTTACATTTTAAAGTGACATTGCAAAAGTGGAAATAGTATATATGAACCTAAATTTTTAGTTGCATTTTTATTTGATTTTTGTGCATGAGTGCCTGTGTATGTGCATGGTGTGTGTGTGTGTGTGTGTGTGTGTGTGTGTGTGTGTGTGTGTGTGTGTATGCCGTAGCTTGTATGCAGTAGTTAAAGGACAATATTCATGAAAAAGTTGTTTCCTCCACCATGTGGGTCCCAGGGATTGAACTCAGGTTGTCAGACTTGTCAGCAGTCACCTTGACCAGATGAGTCATCTCACTGGCGCTTTCACATGCATTACATGCACATGTCATTCATCTGTTGACATGGAATATTCTTAAACTTTAGAGGATATAAATGATTTCTATTGACAAGAAAAAATAGGAAAAGAAATTGAAAATAAGATTGGTATTTATGCTTAATTGTTCAATTGTTTTCTTTTTCTTTTTCCTTATTTTGTTATTTTCAGATAGCCTTTATCCATATAGAGCACAGTACCCACTTGGAGAAGTGAATATTTAACCAGATGAATGTCCACTTGACTTGAGGTCACACACAATGTGTGCCTTCACAATCCAGGTTCAGTATTTGCCCTCTTCCTTGCTAAGCTAATTGCAACAGCCGGATTAATAGTAGAAAAACAGATAATGGAGGTTTATTCAATGTGCCATATTGGGAAGAGGGACAATGAGATCCTTCTTTGAGGTCTTGACTTAAGGTTTAGTTTCAGGTAAAGACCAGAGCTTTGTGTATATATAGGCACACCTGGTCAAGAAGGACCTATTGTCATCGGTCTTCACTACTTTGGTTTCATTCTCCTTCAAGGTGGTTTGACATGTTGTAAATCTCTTTCTGTAAGAAAAGTTTCCCACTGTCTGGCCAGGAGTTTGAGCTTTCTCCCCATCTCCACCATGAAGTTCCTGGAGGCAATTTTCATTGTTTGGCATCCAGTGCTCCAATAATCTGATGGCCAGAGGCAGATATACTGTGTCTCTTTAGAATATCTTCACCAATGCCAGACTACTTACAAGAGCAAAGCATGTTCCAAAGATAAGAATGATGTTTATTCTAGAAAACAGGTCATCACAAAAAGCATTTGAATTTGGAGTGGGGGAGGGTTCAGACTGGTTTTTATTTCAGATCAAATCTTGAATCAAAGTCAGTCCCTTTTTCCTTTTTCTGAGAGCTGTCCACAGAATCATGTTTCTCTAAAGGCAGCCTGTGGCATCAGACTCAAAGGTGAGGCTGCTGTGCCCTGGGTCCAGGCCCACCTCCCAAACTTGGTCTTCTTTGCTTCTTGTCCAAACTATGGCAGACTGTCAGAGGGTAAACTATAAATCAGATCAAGATGGTTTGCCATGAACAGTGAGGCAAATTACTTGAATTTTCAGTCTCAGTACATCTTTGGGAAATCTGGCTCCTAGGTAGTTTGTTTTATTCATGCAGACACACAATTCACCTCAAAGGAGAGAAGAGATAATTTATTCTGGAGTCTCAGGTGCATCTGATGATAGTCATTAGTTTTTGATTGGTGGAAGCTTAGTAGTTTGCTAACACACTCCCAAGGTTTCACTTGTCAATCACAAGGATGCTCGGTTAGACACTAGTGGGCATGAAATGCTGCTAAGGGGATCCAAGATAAATTGCAATTAGGTACTAGACCTACAACTTTCCAAGCTCTCAGGTTTGTCTGTTTGTTTGTTTGTTTAAATCATTCCCATTGGAATGATAATCATGCATGCTAAACATTCCTGATTTCTTTGGAGATCTGTGGGCACAAGGACTTTTGTGCTATGATCCCAGCACTTAGGGGCAGTTTCCTTCAAACAATTAAGTAGTCATCTAAGAAATGTTAAAGATTAAGGTAATGGTCAGAGCTGTGTTAGATACTTTAAGGCCTCTGCTCACACAAAGTGTCAGGCAAGAAGACACAGAAAAATGGCTAGTCTCCGAAATTCTGAATTGACTAATCTTTTATGAGTGAATAGATACAGATAAGTCTTCAAATGTGAAGAGAAGAAGGGCAGACAAAGAATCTCTTGTGTGTTATTGGGATAAAAACTCAGAGATAAGTTTCCAGCCTGGCCAACCTAACAAATGTAATTTTAAGGAATGGTCATTAAAAAAAAGAAAGAAAGAAAAGAAGACCCACAAAGAAGGTGAGATGTCCACTTCAAGAGTGTGGACAGAGAAGACTCATCTCTGAAAAACCTCAGGGAGTCTTTTCTGAGAACACATGCTCAGTAAGGGAGTATTTATCTAAATATGTGTGATTAAGCATGCTCAATGTTGGACTAAGAGTGGAGAGCTACACAAGGCCCATTGGATCTTTAAGGGAACAAAACCAATCACAGCATTTCCATGAATATTATGTGATTTGGTTGTCACTGTTCTGTTTATTTGCTCATTTCAATTTCAGTATACAAACATCTTATGTTTATATGTATATTCCTACAGTCAAATTGGATGTGTTTCCATAGATTGATGATGAAATGTCCATTGGATGGAGAAATGATGCAGAAACCAAGTTCCATTAGAGCTCAGAGAAACTCAAGCCTTCTATTCTTCCTTTGCCCTGCTTTCTCTCTCCCTTCCCTCTTCTCATCCCTTCCCATCACTCCCCTCCTCTTCTCTTTTTCCTTCTTTTTTCCCTTCTCTTCCCTTTTCCTCTCACTCACCTTCCCTTGCCTTGTCTTCTTTTTCCTCTTCCCTTCCATCCCTTCTGTTTCTCTTGCATCAGCCCCCTCTTGCCTCTACTCTGCTCCCACTGCTTCCCATCCTTTAACCAAAGACTTCAGTGACCAAACTTTCCCTCATTAATTTATTTTTTATACATGAGATAAAGGATATTATATCAACCACAGTATACTTTCACATATTAAATAAAGTGTGAAGTTCATAAAACATTGTTCATTCAGTATGTGACGAGTATTGTTAAGAGTATAACAAGGAATCTGGGTGGTGATGGCATATGCCCTTAATCCCAGGCCCCTGGAGACAGAGGTAGGTGGATCTGTGTGAGTGGAAGGCCAGCTTGGTCTACAAAGCAAGTTGTAGGACAGTCAGGGCAGAAAAAACCTGTCTCGAAAAACAAAACAAAACAAAACAAAAAAGAGTATAGCAATGAGCAAACATCACCTTGATCACCTTAGCAATGATACTAATAATTATACCATAACATTCAATGATAGAAGGGCAAGCCATGAGGACAATATGAGCTCATTTTTCTACCCAGAACACCTGATGTATTGGTGGGATGAGTCTACAAATCAGCAGAATGCCTTTTTCCCACTGTAAAGTATATGAAATTAGGGCTAAGACAGTCATTGTAGCCAGAGCCTGTACTCTCAAAGCTTGAGAGGCTGAGGTGAGAGGAGTCTGTGAAGGAAAGTTCCATGAAAGAACTGTACCTCCCACTGGGCCTTCTGCAAACCTGACTGACTGAATAGAACTTCAGTGTTGTAGAAAGATTGGAATGCTCCAAGCCCAGAGCCACATTCTGTTGGGGCATGCTTAGGGTCATTAATACCTATTTATTGCAATTCTCTGTAAATAATCTAGGTTTTTGTGACACTCAGGTCAATCTTCTGGAATATATGAACAGAATCTTGTTTCCAGCCAACAAAAGACTAAGAATGGTGTCCCATAGCATTGGATACCAATAGCAGAATTTTCCACACTTTTTTACAACCCATCTACCTGATACATCCACCAATGTATTTGAAAGGTACCTCAATTTATAATTTTCTCTGTTCTATTACTATAAAACCATCAAATTGTTACCATATTTGAACATGGAATTTGGGCTAACCTAAAACTTGAATTCCTAGGCCATGCCACTCATGTTTAACTCTAGAACAAATTACCTTAATCTTCTTGGAGGTGAGAGTTGTTGGTTATTTATTTGTCTGTATGTTTTCCTTGGCTTTTCTTCAGGTATAAGAATAGTTTTTACTCCTCATCAAGGAAATTTTCCTTTTCAACAGACAGATTCTGTTATAGAAAACCATAATCGAAATGCACAGTGTGGAGCCCAGTCCTAATGGATGCATCTGTGAAGCAATCTCCTTACCCAAGGCTCAGAAACATTTCAGAAGAGGGGGTGGAAGAATTGTAAGAACTAGATGATTAGGGAGTTTGCTGTGAGATTGTCTCCTAGTAATATTACAAGCTGTACTCCTAAAATCTCAACAACATGACTACCCAAACGTGTGATGAAGAAAGACAATAGAAATGCCCAAAACAGCAAACTACAGGCAACCAAGGAATACTCAGCATAGGAGAAATAGTCTTTCCTAGGGAAGAGCACATCATTTCTTTATCCAATAATAAATGGTCAACCCTGAAAACATACATATAAGTAACATTATACTTACATATTATACTTATCATACATTATATATATATATATTGTATAATACATATGTTATACAGACTAATCAACTTATATTTAAGAATATATAGGAATATACACATATACATGTAATAATGAGTAAAGAAGATATGAATTTGAAAGAAAGCAAGGAAGTGTATGTGGGAATGTTTAGAGGAAGGAAAGGGAGGAAGAAATGATATAATTATACTAAAATATCAAAAAACCAAAGAAACATGAAACTTAGAGGGGTTAAAGGGAGTTCTGAGAGGAATTAAGGAATGGAAGGGATGGATATGGTGAAAGTATTTTGTATGCGTTTATGAAATTCTCAAAGAATTAATGAAATATATCATATTAAAAGGTGAAAAAATGTTTTGATCATATTTTTCCTGTACCCCAATTTCTCTGAGACCCACTTCACCCAACTTTCATGCTCCTTATCTCTCTCTCTTTAAAAAAAATCATCAGAAAACCCAAGCATGGAACCAAAAATCTCAAAATAACTAAAATTACCAAGCCAACAAAAAAAGAACACAAAAACATGGTGTCTATTTTGTGTTGGCCGACTATTCCTGAGCATGGACCTGCGCTGGAGTGTGGATGGCAGACCCAGGGCCATTACACTGGAAGACATTGATTTATTCTTCTCCCATCAGGAATCAATTACAACGTCTTCTTAGACAGGAGTGGGCCTTTGTGCCACTTGATCACATGGAATTCTTTTGACTCTGTGACAGTGCAAGTTGTTTTTTAATGATGACAATTACAAGTTTAAGACTAGATTAGGCCACATGTGAGACTCATTCTAAATACAAATAAATAAGTAAACAAATAAAAACAGACAAGAAAACAGTAAAATACACCCCAAAGTTTACTATTTTCCTGTGCAGTAGCAAGCACATTACTGAATGTTTATATACTAAATATATAAAAGTACCATATACATTAATATTTATAAATATTATAGTTATAAAAGTATATGTTCATATGTTAAATTTGGATTATCTATGTATTTATGTAATATATACAGTTTTATGTAAAATACATATATATGTATAAATACATTATTGAATAGTTCTTAAAAACAAAAATGTAGGCCTACTCTGAACCAGCCCACTGATTTTAGGAGTAGAGCACTGCTTTAAGTCAGGAGACATCTGAAGACGATACAGCCTCAGTCATGCTTTCTCTCAGAAAACTTAATTATTTATTCACTTATTCTTCATATTTTGTAATCTATTCTGGAACTGATTTTCTGAAGTAACTTATCATTATCTTTATTTTGCTCAGTGTGTTCACATGTAGTACTTGCGTTTAGCTTCATAGTCATCCTGTTTTTTTGTTCTTTTCTTCTTTGTAAAAGTAGTTCGACACCGATCATTATTTTTATTTATTTATTTTTTGTCAGCATGGGGATTTCTCAAGAGAAGCTGCTGGAAAGATGTTCCTGGCAGAGAAAATGCGGTGGCTTCAATAAGAATCCTGCCCCCCTTGTAGGTCCACACATTTGAAGGCTTATTCACCAAGGAGTGGCACTCCTTGAAAGGATTAGAAAGATAAGGAGGTCTGTCTTTATTGGAGGAAGTGTGTTGCAAGGGGTGGGCTTTGATGGTTCAAAAGCCCATACCAAACCCAGAGTCTGTCTTTTTGATAGGGATGTAACTCTCAGCTACAGCTACAATGTCTGTGGGCACACCAACACCATGCTCCCCACCATGATGATAATGGAAATTTTAAGGAAACTGTGGAGTGAATACATTTTCTTATTCTAGTTGCCTCATAGTATCTCTTAACAGCAACAAAACAGTGACTAAGATGGAAGTCTTTGCCACATGCCCTAGTGTAGCTCTCCAGACATCTTTGTCACATCACCTGTATGGCCTGTACAGTACTGGCTTCTGAAGCAAGTGCCATTTCTTCATTACTCGGCTCACTGAAGCAGGCAGAAACAAGTGGCCCACTTTCTTTCTTGCTCTCATCCCTGAATATTAATACTGTCCCTTTTATGAGAACTCTTTAAACTTATTATCTGAATGGCAGATTCCTATCAAAATATAAATGATCAGTTCTCTGTAGAATTATTTACTTATCACAGTGTGTTGTCTCCATGGATACCATTACTGCCTGTTCATAAGCTACCCCACAAGACCTGAGTCTTAGGCCCAAAAACTGATTGAGCATTGTTGCTGTTTCATCTTTCCACTAACAGCAGTTACAGCTTAAAAAATAGTACATTTGTTAATCTATACTTATATATCTGTGTGTGAGAGTGTGTACACGTGTGCCCATGTCTCTGTGCCTGTGCATTGTGCATGTGTGTGTGTGTGTGTGTGCATGTGTGTTTGTGCGTGTGTGTGTGTGTGTGTGTGTGTGTGTGTGTGTGTGTGTGTGTGTGTGTGTGTGTATGTGTGTTGTCTGAGGACAACTTATGGTGGCTGGTTCTCTCCTTCCACTATGTGGATCCTGGAAATTGAACTCAGGTCTTCCCTCAGGCTGCAGGTCTCCAGGCCATCCTGTAGACCCTGTAGATGCCTTTTAGCAGTGTTCTCTTCACTTACCAGTACTTCACTATTCTGATTCCTCTTAACTTAGAAAAAGTTATAGGTTGTCATTGCTGTGATCAATACCTGAGAAGAAGCACCTGAAAGAGAGTTTATTTCGGCTTTTGACTCATTCATGGAGTTCATCATGGCAGAAAGCATGCAGAAGATCAGTGAGCAAAGATTTTATTTCAGTCTGGGAAACTAGCCTGGGAAGAGGAGACCCACATTTAGCTTGATCTTTCTTAGTGCTCTTTGGACTCACCTTCACTTATATGCTCAAAAGTGTACTTCACTGATGCCCTAGGCATTCCTCAATCCAATTAAGAGGACAATCCAAATTGGCCATCATGTCTGGATTTTAAATCTTCCTTCCTTGAGCTATGTGGGAGTTTCTTAGACGGCACAAACATGGATGATGGTGGAAATTCTTCACTTGTCTCACTTTAATTCATCACTTTCTCTACCACATGGCATTATTATAAGTTTGCAGTTAATATTTATTTTCATGATGATAACCAAGTTTATTATGAGCATGTCTGTTTATTATTATTTGATAATTAGCATTTACAACCACTAGGCCTTTATGATGCTGTCTTGTTTACTCATCACAAAACCTTTATAGGTAGAGACTTTTCCCATTGGAAAATGAGAACTGAGAGCAATTTAAAAAAACGTCAGCCAGGTGGTGAAGGTGAACACTTTTATTCTCAGCACTCAGGAGGCAGAGGCAGGTACATCTCTGTGAGTTCGAGGCTAGCCTGGTCTACAGAGTGATTTCCAGGACAGCCAAGGCTACACAGAAAAATCCTGTCTCAGGAAAAAAAGAAGTCACTTAAAGGGTTAAGCAATATATATATGGAAAAAATTGTAGTAGATCTATCATTTAAAACATGGTTTTTAATACTAAGAATTATATATATATATATATATATATATATATATGTGCAATTTTATGTTATGTCATCTTAGGCACATTGAAAAAAATGGTGATTCACCCATTATACATTCTCCAGGCTCTGTACCATTTTTTGAAACAAAGAAAACAACCAAGGATTTCTTCAAGACAATCTAGAAAGGAAAGAAGAAGTAGAAACAGGTGTTAGAAAGATACACAATAGATTATAGATAGAGTTGACAGATTGATGGACCTATAGATACATAAAATATTATAGATAATATAACAGAAATCATTTTAAAATGGGCTTTTCTTTGAATTCCTGAATTTAGCTAAGTTAACCTGAATTCACATCCACTGCTCTCTAAATATAACAGTTTTACATAAATTTGAGTCATTAATGTTTTAGTCACCATTAAAGATAATGAAAACTCATCCGACCCTGTAAGAAAATGTTTAAAATTGAAATTCAGATACAGTTTCTTTTAAAAGAAAAAGAAGTCCCCAAGGCATTTATTTCTTGTTTTGCAAGCAGAGACTCAAAAACAATAAATAAATAAATAAATAAATAAATAAATAAATAAATAAATAAATAAATAAATCCAAAATTGTTTATAGCAGATGATTTTTAAAAATCAGTACCTTGCCGGGCGGTGGTGGCACACACCTTTTATCCCAGCACTCGGGAGGCAGAGTCAGACGGATCTCTGTGAGTTCGAGGCCAGCTTGGGCTACCGAGTGAGTTCCAGGAAAGGCGCAAAGCTACACAGAGAAACTCTGTCTCGAAAAACCAAAAAAAAAAAAAAAAAAATCAGTGCCTCCAATGAGTTACACATAGTCTGTCAAGTCCTAGAAGTCAGGCGCTCAGCACTTGCCATGCTAGCAGGAGGGACATGGTTGGGTTCCCAACAGCTCTGTAAAGTGAAGTCTAATCCTGATGCCTCTGTGGAGAAAAGAGGTGGAGACAAGAGAAAAAATCTCTCTAGCCTGGTAGCCTGGCTAAAACCACGACTAACAAGAGACCCTGTGTTAAAGAATGTGGAAAGCTCCAACTCCCACCTGAAATGGTCCTATGACCTCCATGTTCTCACACTCATATGAACACACACACACACACACACACACACACACACACACACACACACACACACACACACCCAGAGAGAGAGAGAGAGAACACCCTTCCCTGCCCTATATTACACCATTTTGCATCTGGCTAAGAGTTAGTCCCTGGACCAACACCCATATGCATGCACCTTCCTTCTGCAGTCAGTTTGTAGCCTAAGTTGTTGTTTTCTGTTTGTTTGGTGTTGGTTTTTGCTTTTGATTTGATGTGTTGAAACTCCTGTGTTCAACATTAGTCCCTGAAGTTTAATAAATAAAATGTAGCTATTTCTACTTTCACTTGTAAAGCAGTCTAGGCATAAGAGGATAAATGTAAAAATAACTCAGTCCCTAGGATCAAAAGAACTATTGGAATAGGTGTTTTTTTTTTAAATTATCTTTTCCATTTTGTTGTGTTGTCATTAAAATCATCTTTTTAATTTTGTTGTTATTGGTAGTGGTGGTGGTGGTGTGTAAGTATGTATGTGTATGTGTGTCTTTCTGTCTGTCTGTCTATCTGTGTGTTTGTGTGAGGTGATGGTGTTATGGGCATGAACATGGGTCACAAAGTCACCTGTTGGGACTTTCAAGTTCTTTTTCCTGGAATAAGGAATCAGATCAAGCGCACATGGACAGCAATAGAAGGAGCTGGTTGTTAAGAAAGAACAAGTTTAATGAGCCTAAAGCCTGGGAAAGAAAGCTAGTAAGTTCATGGTGATGAAGACTGTTGTACAAAGGACTAAAACTTCAGTGTTGATAGGAATTCCAGACATGCCCCCGCAAGACACTTAGTCATTTCCAGGTCATACGTTCTACATAATCCATGCCCTGCGTGGTCACATAAGTTGCGTGCAGCATGTCTATGTGATCTATGTGCATGCATGGAGTAGCCATGCGGGCCTGTGTGCGCAGGGTACTCCTTAAAAGGTGGATCCCATGTACCCTCCGCCTCCTCTTCATGTGTCTTTCCAGCAGGCCTGATCATACTCTCTCTTTTTCTTCTTTTCTTAATAAAACTCTTGTTAGTGGGTTTTGTTGTGTTCTGTGACTTTTCCTCACAGGATAAGAGTGCCCTTAAAACCAACAAATATCCCAATAATGTAGCCTAGTGGCATGCAATTTTTGCCAGTGTTCTGCTAAGAGGCAGCTTTGGTGGGTGAGGGAGGGGTTTCCTGTCTTCCTACCATCTGTCTTTGTTTTTCACAGCTCCTCTTGATCCTTAGCTCCCTGTTCTCCATGACACACTGGGCTCAAATCCCCAGGTGGTCACATGCTAGGCAAATGCTCTACCACTGAGTCACACTCCTAGTTCTTAATGCTAATTCATTTTTAATGAAAAGGTATTAAAAATAAGGATGATTTATTAGTAGTCCTTGCTACACTAAAGAATGAATGAAGCTCTCCAAAGTCAGTTTCTCAAGAAGGCAGAAAGAAAACACTGACTGATGGGTGGCCACTGTGTCTTATAGGGTGCTCTATATTCCTCACAGCTCCATGTAAAGCTGTCTTTCATTGTGCAATTAATCCTGGTTTGCATGTGTATTTATCAAGCTGCATAAATGATCTATTGATTGTTAAATTGAAATAATTTTCATTGAAAAAAATAGAATCATAAGTAAATCTTTGTATATGTTACTTGCCTGCCTTTTACTGTTTGAAAATTTCATAAATGCATATGATTTTATTTGCTCAAACCTGCTCTCATTCACTTACCTTCAATCCTTTCCATCTCCACCCCACACCACTTTTCCTTCCCATCTTCATATATTCTTCCTTTTCAATATACACTGAGTGCAGTGAGTGCTCCCCGTACATGCATGGGTGGAAGGTTATCTACTGTAGCCTGGGTGCCTCTCAGGGGCCATGGCCCTGAAGATAACAGATTTCCCGACCTCTAGCAGTCATTAATTGTCAATAGGTCCTCAGCTAGGGGCGAGTGATCTTGTACATGCAGTCTCCACTTCTGTGAGTTCACTGTCATGGCCAGCAATGTTTTTCTGGTGACGTTCCCTACCTCTGGTTCTTGCAATCCTTCTAACCCATCTTCTATGGTGATCTCTCAGCCTAGGGAGAAAGAAGATAAAACTCTAGAGGCACATGGCCTAGCAAAAGTTAAACTAAGATAAATAAATCTTAATACCTTTGATTACAGGTGTATAATATGTAATCTATCCTACTTACCCCTCACTTGTCTCTTAGATGTTGCAAAGTACAAGTCTCCTGACATCGTTCCACATTTAACTTTAATTTCTACTGTTTCCTTCCTTTCATTTCTCAATAAGATCTGTGATATTTCTTGTTACTAGAGATTATCTTTCTGGAGTTACCGAAGATTCCACTTCACTTGAAAACTAAATGGCTGCTCCAACATACAGTGTGTGTAGAGCTGACAGAACCTGGTAAACTGGCATGTCTTAGTTGGAGACACATGCTACCACCTTTGACACCGTTACTTGAACATTCCCAATATGTCTGACTGGTTTGTCGCCTTTCATTTGCTACTTACTCTCTACCTCAGAGTCAGGACTACCTTAATGTGTCAGGATTTCTCATCCTGTGATTTGTGATTTTTTCCCCATAATAATTATCTTTTTATTGTTGTGAGAAAATATCTCATGAAAGCAACATAAGAGGATTGGATTTGCTTTGGCTCATTGTTTAAGTGCATTGTCCATTACATGAAGTTATGGTGGTGGAAGTGTGAGGCAGCTGGGCACATTGCCATCACAGTCAAGAAGCAGAGAGAGATGAACACTGGTGCCCAGCTCATCTTCTCCTTTTTTCAGTTCAGGTCTCCAGCTCATGTGGTGGTGTCACCAACATTCAGAAAGGGTCTTTTCCAACCTCAATTAACCCTATGTAAAACTCTTTCATAGATATTCCTAGAAGGTTGCCTCTGGTGATTCTTGATCCTATTAGGTTGATAATTGCTATCAAATATTACATTACTTGACTAAATCTTCCAAACCCAGGACCTCTAGACTTACATCTCACTTTCATGGAGTCTGGTTTTAGTGGTTCCTGAACACTGCGTCACAGAGCTGTCTCTCCCCTAGGGTGTTTTATGTCAGGAAGATAGCACCTCCTCCATAAATGCTAAGTTCATTTCCCACAATTTAATGACCTCTACTTGTCATATGACTGTTGTCAGTCATTACTTTTAATCAAAGCAGTGAGCCCAGTGGTCCTCACACTGCTGGGAAAACTAGAATGTCTCTGGTTCCCTGACCCCTAGATTTGTATACATACTCACAATATCAACTTGTTCCCTGCTGACGCATGGCTCAGCTTTACAGTATTCAATTAGGTCATTTATAATGGTATATAACCAAGTCATTTATAATGGCAAGGGAACCTATTCTGAAGCAAAATTTCAAGTAGGAATGTGACTTAGTAAATTCTTTCACAGAAATACTTTCCATGTCATGTCTATGAATATATTTATTCTTAGACACTATGAGGGATATCTAAGCACACAGACTATCATTTTACCCTATTCAAACCAGACTAACTTAGAAATAGTATTTATTTACTATTGCTAATTTAAGTTAACACTACTATTGTTAAAATTCCATTTTTCATGCATGTATGAAGCTTCAAAGGGAACTTGGTGCTGTGGGTGGGGAAATGACTCAGTCAGTCAAGTACTTGCTGCACAAGCATGAGAAGTTGAGTTCAGAAATCCAGCACACATGTCAGACTTCCGTCATGGTACATGTCTGGAACCCAGTGCCGGGGCTGTTGTAGAAAAAATGGTTGTCCCTGGACTCTACTAAGCAGCCATCTAAACAGACTGCTTAGCTGTAGGCTCAGGAAAAGACTTTGTCTCAAAAGTAATGTGGGAGTGACGTACAAAGACACCCAATATCAACCTCTGACCTCACACACATAAAATCTGCATGCACATGTGCGCACACTTACACTTATCACTCTCATACACATACACGTACAGCCAAAATGGAACATAATGCCTTATAGGCACTATAGTAATATATAATTAATATTATATGTAACAATTATTCTTGATTATTGTAGAGAACAAAGAAATTTTAAAAATACTTTTCTTAATTGTATGTAAGTAGATCAATAATAAATCTAGTAGTATAAAACTAGAAATATGAACTGTAGGTGAGTGACACAGGTGTTTGGAAAGTAAACAACTTTATGAGAAAGATTGACATCAACTATGCAGCTAGAAAATTCTTCAAGGACCTCTGGAGAGAAAATGGTTTGGTGATTAACTTTTGTTAATTGTTTCAAGTATTACATTCTGGCAAACATCCATTTTGTCTGTCAATGACTCACTCCTGTTTTTTCAAGCCAAGACATGAAGTGATGAACTAAGAATAACCCTTGAAGAAGTAAGGCTACCTGCACATATTATCCAGAATTTTAACATGAATAATAGCTAACAATTCAGCATAAAATCTACATCAGCTAAGAAATAATTTGCTTACACTAATTTGACCCTAATAAATTCCTCAGTATGAACATTAGCAACATGGTACCAACTACAGGTATATAATTAATTTCATTGAATTTATAATGGAAATATTGAGAAGCAATGAATATTCAGTCACCCCATTAGGGTAATTTAAGCCACTGAATCTTTCTGTGAACTAATATTGAAAGTTACAAGGTAGAATATTTTAGTGAAGCAGGAAAGAAAGCTTGCTAATTTGACAGTTCTAACTCTTCATTTGTTTTCTTATTTAATTTTGCAATATTTATACATTTATTTCATAGATGGCACTCATTCATTGGCCATGTGCTATGAAAGTACATTCCTCTATATGCCAGGAACACCAACTACGAAAAGATAGAATTCCTCTCTGTATTCAGAAGGATTTCTCTGTCCTACCTGGTCCACAGCTGCTCAGACCCAAGTAAATACACAGAAGCTTATATTAATTAAAACTGCTCACCATTAGGTCAGGCTTACTACTGATTAGCTCTTACACTTAAACTCAGCCCATTTCTGTTAATCTATATGTTGCCATGTATTCCGTGGCTGTACCTGCCATTACATGCTGTTCCCTGGATGGTGGGCTGGCATCTCCTGACTCAGCCTTCCTCTTCCCAGAATACTCCTTATCTGCTCATCCTACCTATACTTCCTGCCTTGCTACTGGCTAATCAATGTTTTATTAAACCAGTGTACAAAAGTGTTATCCCATAGCATTTCCTCTTGTCTGTTTAATTAAAAAGGAAGATTTTAATTTTAACATAATAAAATTTCATATAACAAACAGTTATCAAGCAAGAGTTGCAGTTACAATATCTAGTCTATTTGTATTTGGCAAAAAATAAAGAAAATATTCTATCTATCCTATATTTGTGTCTAAAAATTTATATCTAATTTATCTTTTATCATAACCAAGGAAAATTATAACTATCTAGTCTTCAACTACATCAAAGACGCCAGAAGGATATAATATTACCAAAGTAAATAAGAAGTGCATTGTAAGCAACTTCCAAAAATCAAGAATGACAGAGACAGCTGTCTGCCTGGACAGTCATCCAAAGTTCCTCTGTAATGTTGGGGCATCCATCTTCAGCCCATAGGCCTAATCTCTCAGTCATTTTTTTCTCTCTGTCCTGTAGAATTTTTTGGAGTTTCTTCTGTGAAGCAGGAACCTGAAGGACCATCTCGTCTTACAAAGTTCAGTGGTCATCTTCCTATGGGTTCTGCATGTCCAGTTGATATAATATTTTGTCAAGCACTGCAGGCAAGAACAGTTTCTTGCCCAAATGGCTATTTTTGCCAAGAAGAGAAGATAAACTCTACATGGAGTGTCTTTGAAGCCCATCTTTCTCTTTGAAGTAATTTGATGCTGTCAGAAGCAGACATGTCACACTGTCCAGAAAGTCTAAGTTTTTAAAACATTTTAAATACCATATTCTATAGGTGTTTGAAGATTACCTACTGAATTGAATTATATCTATGTATACCCAGAAAACTTAATATGACTTTAAGTTTGACTATCATAAAAGACTAATTATTAATCTGTATTTCTTAATTATCAATTACAATTCAAATGAGTTACATAAACATAATACCTTAAATAAGAGTAGAAATATATATATATATATATATATATATATATAGTATAAAAAAAAATCAACTCTAAATTTGTATCAATAAACTAAAATCTATACCAATGTAAAACATTTTAAACAAGTTGCTCTTTAAAATGGGTTTAACAATCCACCCTTTTATCCTATCACATCTATATCCTATATTTCCATATCATATCCCCCTTTCTTCTTTTAGAAAGATATTGACTATGACCAATAATAATTTGTAAACAACAACCTATACAAAGACAAACATCCATAATCCATTTTTTGGAAATGTGGGTGTAGTGTTCTAGGCTACTTCCTCTTGATAGGGAGTGCTGGTAGTCTTACAGGGATCCTGAGAAAATTTGAGATAATGGTCAAGTCCTGGGAAGAGTGGCTATAACCTTTGTTGATGGGTATCATCTATTAAGGTTCAGGAGATCTGGCTTGATCAAATCTGATCCATCTTAACTTGGAACAAATCCATAGCCTCTTGCTTCCTGTGGAAAAAAAAAAACAGAGCCTCCTTTCCAAAGCAACATATCCTTAGATCCAAATTTTGAAGTCAAGATACTTTTAAAACATACATATTGGTTTAACTCATCAACCTTTACAATTAAACGTCTCCCTGAAGTTAAAGATCCCAAAGACAATATAATACAAACTCTCTGTGTAATATCCATCTTTACATGGCTTATTTTTCATATTACTTTTATTTTCTCTTTAAAGACCATTATTTTTTTAAAACTTTCTATTTCTTTATATAACTGTCTATATTCCTTTTCCTCTCTCTTCCAAGACTACATATATTTTTATACATACTGTAAGCCTTTTAAAGTCTTATTCTGTCTGAATCTGCCTTATTGTGAATCTATTGCTTTGAACTGCAGCATTACTAGGACTGAAGTGGCAGCTTTGGTTGCTGGCTCCACCCACCTCATTTTCTGAACATGACATAACTAAGTTTACCACCAGCTCTGGGGGAATCATGCTCACCGCCAACTCTGGGAAGCAGTGGGTCTATGCTTCCATCCAGCAGTGTGTAGCCTAGAAACCTCCTTTTTTTTTTTCTTACTTAGTAGCAAAAGCTATATCTACCACATGCCATGTTCATGGCTTGTAGAAACCTCTGTGTAACTCAGCAGGAATCTGCCATGCTATAGCACCAGCCCACATGCCACGAACCCGCACATCATTGTACCTAGGCCTGCCATGAATGACATGAACCTAGGAAGGTGCTCTTAGCTACATTTATAATCTCTTCTTAAGCTCTCTGTGCCCTTGCATCTCTACTACTCACTGCTTTTAAAATCACAAGTGGATATTGATGGCATTCTCCAAATACTTGCTTACCTTGTGTTTCAGTTACTTTCATTGCTGCAACAAAATACCCAATAAAAGTAACTTACAGAAGGGGACAACTATATATCTATATCTATATCTATATATAGATATAGATATATATAGATATATACATGATTTATTAGAAAATTTACAGGCTGTCCTCCAGGTAGTCCAGCAATGGCTGCTTCACAATGGAAAAGCCAGAAATCTACAAGTTGTGCAGTCCACAAGGAGGCTGGATGTCTCAGCTGGTTTTTGATTTATGTTGGAGTCCCAAAGGAGTATATTCTAATACAAGTAAAGGAGTGTTTTGGCAACAGGGTAGATGAACTTGCCAGCAAGAGTGAGGGCAAGAAAGATAATGGAAAAGCTTTTTTCTCTGTATCTTTTCATGTAGGCTACCACCATTAGGTGAGGCCCAGATATGAAGTAAGTCTTCCAACCTCAAATAATCCAATAAAGAGAATCCTTCAAAAAAGTGTCCAGATTTTTAGATTACAATTGATCCAGATGTAGTCATGTTGACAAGCAAGATTAGTCATTTTTTTCCCTCTCGCCCCTCTCCCCTTCCCCCCAGCCCACCCCCCATTCCCACTTCCTCCAGGGCAAAGCCTCCCCTGAAGGGTACAGTCCCTCATGGTGGCAACAGTATAGTAGCAGGAAATATAGACATCTGCTCACATTGTATTTGTAGCCAGTTTTCTATATAGCTATCTATCTACCATCACTGCCCCACACATACTCTCTTCAAGACCCTAATCCATGAGATGTTGCTACCCACATTTAGAGTGAATGTTCACACCTCAATTAACCTCTTCTCAAAATATCCTCACAGACATGCCCAGAAGATTGCTCCTAGGTATTCTAGATTGTGTTAAATTGGCAATTCATGCAAACCATCACACCTAGTATTGCTCATAAGATCTTTCCTTCCTTAGGTGAGCATGGTACACCAAATCATGTTTTCCATACTAAGAATCCAAGGAGTTATCACATCCAAGGTGATGTGATGATTTGATATGTCCTGGCTCATGATCCTGGGTGTGTCTGTGAGTTTTACCTAGTGACACTAGCATTTATCTGTTGGGCTGAGTCAACAGACTGTGCTTCTTTATTGGGCAGCTCATCTATGGAACTGGAGGCTCTAGTAGAATTGAAATGGTTGAATAAAAGGGAAGCTCCATGCATTACTTCCTCAAGTAGAGGCAAGAGAGACCTTTGATGTTGTAGTGAAGAGTGGACCTGCAGATTCATATCCATCTAATTTCAACCAGCCTATCATTGTGTGATTTTGGAGCAGTTTCTTTCTTTCTTGAGCTTTTCTTTAATAATCTGGTCAGTGCCTGTCTCTAATCACTCATGCAGAATTCTCAAACCTAAAACACTGGCATAATGATTAACAGAGTGAATGCCCTATAAGTAACATGGAGCAGAGCAGGTGACTTTTCACCATGGATAAGAAAGTGGAGGTGCTATTTGATACAAATGCAATGCTAAGAAATGAATTAAAAGACTGTGGTGAAGCACAAAAGAAATATACTTGGGCTATAGCATGTAGTAAGTTATCAGCTTTTCTTGCTGGTCAACACCTGAAAGAGAAAATATGCACATAGTTCATCTAAAGCCTTTCATCAAAGGATGTGTACATCATCTGTGCATTGAATGGACAGTAATGGGAGATGAAAAATATGTTGGCTGTGCAGGTATTGAGTAGTATGAGAATACATGATATCTATATATGCCTTCCACAAAAATAAACACTGAGTCTGTTACATTTCATACTTTACAAGTGCCATAGTCAAGATCTATTCAAAACTAGACAGATAGAGGAGTTGGAGAGATGTCTTGGTAGGTTCAGGAACTTGCTACTAAGCTTGGTGACCTAAGTTTGGTCCCTGATGGATGAAAGAAAAGAATCAACTACTCTAAGTTGTCCTCAAACCTTCACACATGTGCTGTAGCATACATGCCCCACATAAATAAATAAAGGTGAAAAAATAATATTAATAAATAAACTTTTATTTTCGGGTAGATCCAATTCTTTGTAGGAGGTTTGTCTTTCTCTTCCTAATTGTCAGAGCATGGCAGCATGCAGAGTTAGCTCCTAGAGTCTTACTTGAGTCTTCTGTTTTTGCCCTGAAACCCTTTGATAAGGCTGTTTAGACAGGACTTTGTTCACCAATTCCCAGAGTAAATAGCTGCCCAGTGTTTGGAGTGGTGCCTCTGAGCATTGGCCTTGCTGAGCAAGTGAGTACATATCTGTAATCCAAATGAGTACAACTGCAAGGGAGTTTTATGAGCTGTGAAACTCCTCTCATAAAAAGCCTCCACAGTAACAGCAGCAGCGATTTGTCCAAAGAGGTCAAGACTTAATATGCTTTGTGGAACCTCCTAGGTGTATAAAAATCAAAAAGAGTTGTAAACATTGACTTTCGGTTCATGAAAATTGGCAGCTGGGGTAATATAACTATTGACAAGAGGAAAGTATATAAAGAAAAATAAGAATAGAAAAAAATAGCCTTAAAACTTAATGCAATGTCTCCCTTGATTGTTTTGTTTTACTTTTTTTCTGGTTTTATTTGTTTTGTATTGCTTTTATTTTAGAAGAATCCAATGTAATTATTACATTTTTAATTTTTGGAAGCCCTGTGAGACAATTGCAATCAGATCTAAAATAATCTATGTTCGTATATGTAGAGAGCATTTTGACATTTAAAATTGTACTGATGATGACTTTCAATAAGAATAGTGCTAATGCAATAAATGTGATAATGCTGTTGAGAAGGAGAGAATAGTCTGCATTTTTATATTAAGTGCAGATTGGGAAGCTTAATGAAAGCTCACCAATTCAAAATTATGTCTCGTGGCTCCCATAAAATCATATAAATGACTATACCATAGTTAAAATAATTATTACTAAAGTTCTCATTTTCAGGAAAGGAAACTGAGATACAGACACTATTGATCATATTCAGTCACAGTGGAGACAAAGCCAGAGACATTATTTTTAATCCTGATGTTCATGAGAGAAAAACTAGTTCCATAATTTCAGCCAAATTTGAAGCAAGCATTAACTAAATACTGGTCAGGAGAATGGACTCTGGCTGATTGATCCCTAGGTTCCGAGGAAATGGCCATGAATGTTTTTGCAGACACTTAAAAAGGCAAAACACAAACTCACTGCATTTCCCATCAAGTCCAGTCAGGGGCTGGTACACATCCTGACATATTTCCTGCCCATGTACCTCTGCTCACATGTGATCAAGCACATCCAGTGCAGATTGGTCAAACAAACATAGGACAAACAGGAACCTATTTTTAACAGTATTAATTGCAAACAGAACCCGTAAACTGCAAGGTATATTTTTCCTGTTTTGGTCTCACAATTATCCTATAGAGTTTAATCCTCTAGGAATTCCTGGCCATCATATACATTCGTTGCTTAGAAAACCAAGTAACAGAAAGAGAGGCCCTTGCTTCCAGCACACATTGCTATTGGTGGTGGTGAGTATATTTGGCTTTAAAGCAAATGTGACTGCCACCAGCCACTGCTGGAGAGGGCTCAATGGAAAAATTGCTTGCGGCACACTGTAAACAAGAACCAAGTTCAGATCCCTAAAACTCAAGTAGAGACAAGTGCATTAGTGTGTGTGTGTGTGTGTGTGTGTGTGTGTGTGTGTGTGTGTGTGTGTGTGTATGTGTGTGTGTGTGTGTGTGTGTGTGTGTGTGTGTGTGTGTGTGTGTGTGTGTATGTGTGTGTGTGTGTGTGTGTGTGTGTGTGTGTGTGTGTGTGTGTGTGTGTGTATGTATGTGATCCCAGCAGTGCCCCTCAGTTGAAATGAGAGTTCAAGACTGGAGAATATCGAAAAGTTTGCAGGCCAGCTAGCCTGGAATACACAGCAGAAAACAAAAAGTGACTGTGTTAAACAACCCTGAAGCAAAGGGCTGACACTGGATTTGTCGTCTGACCCCAATATGTATGCTTTGGCATGCATGCCACTCATAACTGAACATGCGTACCGAGGGGGATGGTGGGCAGGTATAGCTGTTTTTTATTCCTAAAACTAGAGACATTAAAACAATAGGAATCAGTTTCCCACTAACTATTTCTGGGTCTTTACATCACACATAAAAGTGTGAAAGCCATTGTACATCATGGCTCCAAGACTAGTTTATGGGCAATGAGTATCAGAGTCAAACAAGAATGTACTGAGTCAGCTTTAAAGTAAAAACAACTGTTAAATCACATCAGAGAAGCTAAGACCCTGGGAATTACTTAGTCCCTGAGGCTGGGTACCTCAGCAATAGGAATAATCCCATAATGGCTATCTCTCACGGGGGTGGGGGGGGGGCATGGTAAGGATGACAACCTGTAATTAAATCCAGAAGGCTGTGTACCTTTGCAGTTTGGCCCCAGCTTCTGTGGGGAGTAGGGAGCTGGTCCTGCTGTCAACCAGAAGCTGTAGCAAAAGAAAAGCAGAGCAACTCCACTCTGTGACAAGAGGGAGTTGAGGAGATCAAAGGGATAGACTACACTCCTTCTGAAATCCCCCTTTCATCTGAACAAAACATTGCCACCCACAACTGAGATGGGCTTTCCAGCATAAAAGACAACCAGAACACTTCTTTATGTAAGGCTCCCTACTCAGGCCATCCATGCTAATTTGTGGCAAGTTGATCCTAAAAACAAATGTAGTACCTTCCTATGGACCTCTGAGTGTTTGATAGGGTTTTCCCTTTGTACAAGCCAGCCAGAGGCTTTCTACTCACTGGAGATTCTAAACAGTGCTCAGAAAGGCTCACATTCCTTTTGCCAACACGGGCTCCACCTGTATAACCACAAATTCAAGTGGAAGAAAAATGAAAAAATTCCAGTGAGTTGTCAGGCAATTCGGATTTGGGTAAACTTGTGCTTCATTCCAGAAGTAGGATGAAGAGAATCTTACCCCTTGTGTTCGACCCACTTTCCTTTTCTACAGTTGGAACAATGTCTACATCAGAATTGAAAAGAACAGAAGAAATATTTCCTGGTGACAATGAAAGCATCCATTGAGAATTTTGTAAAAGATTATAAAACTGGCTTTACGACTGCTCAGATGTTCCACCCGTTATAAACATTCTTCTTGTTTAAGAGTTTGACACGATTTCTGTGTTGGCAGATGTTTCCTTTGGTTTTTGTTCCAATCATGTCAGAGCTTGATTTAACTAAAATCTGTTGCGATGTGTGACTGGCAGTCAATTCGCAATCTGTGGCAATGGGGCTGCAGATGTGAACTGTTGTCGTCCTGGGTGCTACTTTCTTGGAATCTGTTTTTAGCAGGTATTCCCTTGAGAATCTGCTCCAGGGGCTGAATCACTGGCTGCAAGGAATGTGAGAAAACAAGAGTGAAGAACACAGAAATTTACAGAATCCAACATATCTGAAAGATAATTGTCTAGATCAGCAGTTTTCAACCTGTGGGGAGTGACCCCTTTGGGGGTCCAGCAACCCTTTCACAGGGGCTGCCTAACTCCATTGGACAACACAGATATTAACATTCTTATTCATAACAGTAGTAAAATTACATTTATAAAGTAGTAATAAAAATAATTTTTGATTGGGTCACCACAACATGAGGAACTGTAGCATTAGGAAGGTTGAGAACCACTGGACTCTAGTTGGAGGGTCACTGTACACTGGGACAGATATTTAAGTGTTGGAAAGCCATGTAACAAATGGGGAAGTTTCTGTGTTGTAAGAAGGGAACAGATATAGGATATAAACAGATTTAGATGAAAAACTTACCTCTCTCATTTGTCTAACCTTTCATTTTAACGATTTTATTTCACCATTCTGAGTCTCAATTCTATCACTGTGTGCATGTGTGTGTGTGTGTATGCATGTGTTTGTTATACAGACATGTGTGTACAGATGCATATCTATGCAGTCATGCAAATCCATAGATACAGAGGAAGAAATCAATTATGCTTTTCTTTTATCACACTCTTATTCCTTTGAGCCAGCATCTCTCCCTGAACCTGGAGCTGGCTATTCCAGTTAGGATGGCAGCCAGATGTTCCAGAAATCCTCCTGTCTCTGCTACCCATGGCATTGTAATTACAAGTATATGTAAGGCAAGCTTATTACATATTACATATTACATGGGTGGTGGGATCTGAACTTGGTCCTCATGGTTGTGTAACAAGAGCTCTTAACCACTGAGGTATGTCTGCATTCCCATCAATCCTCTCATCTTTACAATTGCAAAAACACATCTGCCTCAAAGGCAAATGAATGGTGAGAAGGACATTTCCTGAGTAGCCTGTATTCACTCTTCAGTATGAGTCCTATTGATTGTTGTGGTCATGGAGGAAACCTAACATGGACAGAATTACATACTGATATCCAGGAATTGTGGAAAGATAAAGAATACAAAGTTCAAGGGTTAGGAAGACAGCTCACTTGACAAAGTACTTACTACATGAGATAAAGATCTGAGTTCAACCCTGGAATACATGTAAAACAAAGTCAGGGTTAGTGGTACACACTAGTAGGAAAGTGCTGGGGTAGCAGAAACAGGGTGATCCCTGGGGTTCCCTGTCGGGCCATCCTAGCCTACTTGACTGCTTGATGAGTTTCAAGTCAAAGAGAGATGCTGCCTCAAAAATCAAATAAACACATGAGAACTAAAAAACAAGGTGAGTTTTGTTTGAGGAATGATAGCCAGGGTTATCTCATGATCTCCACAAATAATCAAAATATCAGAAGCCCACCTACACACACACACATACACACACACACACACACACACACACACACACACACACACACAAGCAGAAAGAAGAAACCAGGGACAGAGTGTTTTGACTGCTGACATCACTAATGAAGCTATCTGTGGGGTATCAGCTCATTTATGTCCCCTGTCATATACAGGTTCTAAACTAAATAAGGAAGTGAGTATGTGTACCAGTGATTTCTAATGCTACTGAATGAGATGGGATATGCACATCTTCTCAGAACTTGGGGATAGTAAAATTGACATTAAGAATAAATTGAGCCGGGCGGTGGTGGTGCACGCCTTTAATCCCAGCACTCGGGAGGCAGAGCCAGGCGGATCTCTGTGAGTTCGAGGCCAGCCTGGGCTACCAAGTGAGTTCCAGGAAAGGCGCAAAGCTGCACAGAGAAACCCTGTCTCGAAAAACCAAAAAAAAAAAAAAAAAAAAAAAAAAAAGAATAAATTGAAGTGAACCTTCCTGCCTTTGTTAATCTTCTCAGCATTCGTACACTCATTTGATCACTACTATTCTCAGCATAGTAGCAGTAATAAAATGATAAACAGCAGAGCTTCCCCAAAATGATAACTATAAAATGTATATAATCACCAGGGAATGGTAGCATATACCCTTAATCTCAGCACTCAAGAGGCAGAGGCAGAGGATCTCTATGAGTTCAAGGACAGCATGGTCTACAGAGTGAGTTCTAGGACAGCTAGGACTGTTACACAGAGAAAACCTGTCTCAAAAAAGATGTGTATAATCCACATCATGTACATATTAACTGAGACAGTGTTCAATAAATATCAATCAAAGAGAAATCAAGCTAAGAATGGGGAGATCTTGAGCTAAATATTAACAGTGGAGAGAGAAAAGAAAAATCAATGCATCTTGAATAATTATTCTAATTGAGATACCATGTCAGGCACTCGAAAGTTTGCTCTGTTCAGTACCAATCATCTTGGGATCAACAGTTCTCAGTTATGAAAAGAACTGCTTCATCAGCACAGTTCAGTGGGTTACAGAGTCATGGTGAACACTGAGCAAGCCTTATGAGCTTCCCTCTCCCTGGTTGACTTAATTTGACAGAGATGTTTTTCTGGAATAGAAGGCAACTTTAACATATTTCATGAGAGATCTAATAAAGAGACCAATCCAGGTTCTGAGTTGGCATTTCTGGAATGATCTTCTGAGCTCAGAGAAGAAGATTGGAGAGAAGAAAATAATGGACAGAAAGCCACAGTTATGGTGGTATTTTACTTGTACTGAAATGTGATTTTAATTGTATGTTAATAAATAAAGTTGCCCGGGGGTCAGAGCTATTAGAGCCATAGCAAGAGTGTGGTGGTGGTGGCGCACACCTTTAATCCCAGCACTTGGTAGACAGAGCTAGGTAGATTTCTGTGTGTTCAAGGATACAGCCAACATTGGAGACACACGCCTTTCATCCCAACCATAGAAGACATGGAAGTCTCTACAGACAGGCAGTGACGAGGGCAGTCATGTGTTTGGGTTTACAACCAATGAGAAGGCAGAACAGAAAGGCTATAAAGACAAACACACAGGAAGTAGCTCCTTTTAGGAGAGCTCTCTTGGCTGAAGCAGGAAGGGTAAGGCTCTTAGTTCTGACCTCTTGGCTTTCTTCTCTGAATCGGCTCTGTGTTTCTTATTTAATAAGATGGTTGGTTAGATCTACACACAGTTCTGGAAACATGCCTTTAAGATAATGTGTTCTCAACCTAATGGTAAGGTATTAGATCAAAACATAAATCCCACAACTATAATGAGACTCTTTTCAATGAAACTTTTAAATGGTCTTCAGCACAAGATAGAACTCTAAGAACTCTACGTCATTCTACATTGTACTATCTTCTATTATCCATGTGTTTAATAGAAAATTATATTTTCATCAACACAGTCAAGATTCCCTATTCACTGCCATAATATGCAATTTCTTTACATCCTGTTATTAGCTTGGTAAATTCACTACTTGGTAATTCACTACTACAAAAATAGTAGTGAATTAAAAGATACCTGAAATGATTACTATAATAAAATACAATAATTTTTAGGTGATGAGAACTTTGGAAATCATAATGTGAGGTCTAAAATTACTCAACAACTGCTTTAAGAGACAATTAGACTACCCTAAGATAACCTTGAGAAAGACCACAAGATTTTCTGGGAAAAAAAAGTACTCTGTAGTACGTACTTTTTTATAGAGTCTATTTTCCCCTAGCATTCTTGATTTGAAAAGGAAATTAAAATTTCATATAATACCAAGGTAATATTATATATTTGCTCTTCATTTTATGGCTTTTGTAATTTAAAAGTATAAAGCCTATGAATGAAACGCTCATTAAAAATATCTCATATAGTTTAAGAAGCTTCCTCCCATGTTATCTCCTCAAACTTTGAAAATAAAACCTCAACTATTTTTAAGGTTAAGGCTATGACAGTACTTTCAAATATGCATTCTTCTCTTTTAATGTAATTGTATAAGTTTAATATTTCCATAAGATGGGTTAGACAGCCCAGCTCCTATTGGTTGAAAGAAGAAAAGGAAAGTGTGATTATTTAAGAATAATGATTCTAGGTGCTGTGGCTTTAGTGTCAAAGAGAAGAAACAAGAAACTACAGCCTATGGTTGTGAGCTGTTGAGTGCTATTTTAAACAGGTTATTAAAGATTGTAGCTCCACAAAAAGGTGAGGTTAACCATACTAGTTAGCCAGAGTCTATACTCAGCAGATGTGTTTATTCTTAGAAAAGTTACAAGTGGAAACTTAGAGCTTTAGCCTAAATCTTTACAGTCCTCCTTGTCTTTGAGATTCACCAAAAACATTTTTATGGAAAATAGAACTATCATAGAAACTCCAGACACATATTAAATTTTATTGATAATGTTTGCAAAGACATGTTGATAGCATCCATCACATGTCTGTATCCAACTTTTAGAGTCCATATAATTGACTTCATGGCAAACATGTTGAAGTAGGAAGTGAATTGTTATTTACTAAACTGAAGCTGGGGTGAAGAGATTTTACTAGACTATAGCATTGGGTCCAATGAAATAAAAATAGCCATAAAATTTAGAAGTGGAGAACAATAAAACTGAGAGTTCATGAGGATCATACTGATGACAGCCATGGGGAAGAGTGGACTGGCTAATAAAAATAGAGGACATTGGCCATGAGCCACAGATGGAAGGTGGTATATAGAAAGTGAAAAAGTACAGGAAACAGAGTCTCATCTAGAATTTCCCTGCTAGAATTCTATCAAGTTTGCTTAGCTAGAAGAAGTCTAATTTCTGAATACAGGAAAGCAAAGAACAAAAATTTGTCTTGATTTAAGCCACAAAGTTCATGCAAGTTTTATACTATCAATAAGATAAGAACTTTTTTTTAATTTTTCTGCTTCCCTAAGTAAGAAACAAATATATGAAGATGACCTATAAACCTGGCATTAGAGACAGGATAGTTGGCTGTGTCAAGAAAAAAAACTGAACTTATAAACATCAGTTCTAACCCCAGACTCCAGGTTAAAGAGAGGATTTATAATCTCTACACTGAGAAGATAGAGACAGACAGATGCTGACTACTTAGCCAGTTTCAAGCAAAGTGAGGGTCTCTGCCTCAAAAAAAGAAAAGCAGTAAACAGTGTCTTGGGAATAATAAACAAGATTGTCTTTTGGCCTCTACACATGCATTTTATGTACTGGTACATACCTGTACAGATAAAGGCACATATGAATGTAAATATGTGCACACATAAACATGGACATACTTGTGTGTTGTGTGTACATACAGAAACTCAAGACAAATTTTGAGTTGCAATGAGGTCCAAAAGTTTTTGATAATCCTGGTAGGAAAATCCTTCATTGACATGAACAGTTGTGACTGGAAATATCAATAACAGGGATTCTGGGTGGTGAGGGCTCAAAAATGATAGAGAAGAATTGAGGCTTAGAAACAAATTTTTCAAATAAGACATTGGCTCAGAGAATTTCCCACAGAGACTATTGGTCAAAAGAGGGACATTAAAAGCATTTTTGATGAGGGCTCAGACAAAATGAAGATGTTATGGGAAATTGGACAAAAGATTACCCTAGTTATAGAAAGCTTAGCAAAACTATGTGAATCAAAATTTATAAGGATAAAATTGGACATTCAGCAGAGATTTCAAAGTGAAATGTTATAATCTGGTTGCTTCCTGCAAGATATAGGAAAATGTGAGAAGAAAGAAACACATTGAGATAAGAACTGTTAAGTAAAATGGAGTCTGATATTGATGGCTTGAAAATTAGTAGTATTCACATCTCAGGTTCATTACAAAAAGGAGATTCACTTTCAGGAAGCATGCTTTAAAGAAAAATCCAAGGATATGGTTCCTTAAACTTTGCTAACTTAAAGTTTTAAGAAGTCTTTTTCTGTGAAACTTCTGTGAAGAAAATGAATTAATGAGATACAGACTGAGAAGGATATTTTCAAATGCTGCATTTACAAAGATATGACATAGAAGATAACAGAAATAATTTCAAAACTCAATTATATGAAGATATAAAAATCTACAATTTATTCAGAAGAGTAGCAAATAGCACAAACACCTTTAATAGGAAGGATATACAGATGGCAAAGAAACTCATGGTAAGGAGTTCACTGATCACTAAGGAAAAGATTGAAAGCCCATTGAGGTACTACTGTACCCATCAAATCAAAAGACAAAATGAACAAAAGATTCTCTTTACAGTGCTGTGGTATTTAGAATGAGAATGACCCCCCCAGTCTAACGTGTTGGAGGAACGAATCAGTCCCCATTTGGTAGAACTGTTTAAGAAGGATTTGGGGGTGTGGCCTTCTTGGAGGAGGTGTGCCAATAGGATCAGCCCTGTGGTTTCAAAAGACTTCTTCCCTTCCCAGTGTTCTTTCTACCTCCAGCTTATAGACATGAGCTCCCAACTGTGGCTCCAGCCACCTACTGCCATGTCTCCACCCTACTGTCATAAACTAACCCTCTGGGTCTGTTGACCTAATAAAACTCTTTCTTTTGTAAGTTCCCCTGGTCACAGTATTCTATCATAGCAATAGAAATGTAACTAAGACAGGAAATTGTATACAGCTGTAGAAGACCTGACCATGTGACTTTTAGGAGGAGTGTGGAAAACTCAGATATTGGACTAGAAAAGCATTTGAACATTACAAGTAGTGCTTACTGGAGCATCATAGTAGGAACTTAGAAGACGCTAGTGCTTAAAGAAATGTAGAGTGTGGTGGCCTACCTCAAGAGGTTTCAGCAGGAAAACACATTAGCCACTAGGATAGGCTAATGATATTTTGGAAAAGAATATGACTGCTTTCTGCACTTATCCTAAGAACTTTCATGAGGCTAAATTTAAAAGTAATGGACTAATTTCATGACTGTCTAATATTGACTACATCATTAGATTATTGGTAATATTTTTTCCTCTTTTTATCCTTTTTTTGAGATTATAGTATAATTACATCATTCCCCTTTCTCTTTCCTCTCTCCAAACTCTCATGTATAATACCCTCCTTGCTTTCTTTCAAATTTGTGACCCCTTTTTCTTTCAATTGCTGATGTTAGAAGCATGTGTATATGTGTCTATATGTTTGTATTACTAAATACATAAATACAACATGCTCAGTCCGTATAATATTAATTGTATGCATATGTTTTCAAGGCTAAGCATTTAGTATTGGGTATCCAATTGACATGCTCTTCACTGGAGAAGACACTTTCTTCCACCCTCACCATTCATTAGCTGATTTTAGATCTTTTTGTCTGGTTGAATGAAGCCTTGCGATGTTTCCTACAAACGTGTTAGGATGTCAATTGGTGTCATTCTTGTTCAGGTCATATTTAGGTAGTCACATTGGTTTGATTTTATGGGAGTAGCTTCTGATGTTTCGAGGAGACACAGTCTCACAGCAAACTCCCAGTTTGTTTGGTTCTTATAGCCTTTCTGATCCCTCTTCCATAATGATTCCTGAGCCTTTGGTGCAGGAGTTGTGTCAGTTAGGACTGAACTCCAAAACTAAAATTTGATTGGTTGTGGATTTCTTTAGTGGTCCTCATCTGTTGCAAAGGTAAGTTTCTTTGAAAAAGAATAGGGACTATATTTATCTGTGGGTAAAAGAACAAATATTTGGAATGTAGATATGGGTTATGGCAGTTTAGTGAAGTGGTGATCATAAATTTTTCTCTGAGATTCATGACTTCATTAGCCCTGGGTAGTTGGCTAGTTTTGTAGTACTAGGCATGATTTCCTTCTAGTTGAGTGGGTACTAAGTACAATTGAAAAAGGTCAAGGCATTCATGTCACTGGTGCATCCTTGGGATTATTGTACCATAGATGAACAGTCTTATTAAATAAGAAACACAGAGCCAATTGCAGAGTTAAAAGCCCAAGAGGTCAGAGCAGTAGCTGAAAGCTGAGACTTAAAACTGCCTTTTTTACCCTTAGCTGCCACTGTCATCCTTCCCCTCAGAAAGAGACCTACTTCCTGTGTGTCTGTCCTTTTACTGACTTTCTGTTCTGCTTTCTCATTGGTTGTAAACCCAACCACACGACCTCCCCATCGCTGCCTGTCTATACAGACCTCCAGGTCTTCTATGGTTGGTATTGAGATTAAAGGTGTGGGTCTCCATGCTGGTTGTATCCTCGAACACACAGAGATCCGCCTAGCTCTGCCTCCCAAGTGCTGGGATTAAAGGCATGCGCCACCGCCGCCCAACTTCTGCTATGACTTGCTATTAGCTCTGACCCCAGGCAACTTTATTTATTAACATACAAATAAAATCACATTTCGGTACAAATAAAATATTACCATATTGTACCATCCTTGTCATTGTTGTGACTCATAGGAATCATAGCTATTTGCCTTTCTCCTTTGGGAACTTGCATCAAGCCTACTGGTACCATGAAAGCTAGTCCACAGAGAAGATGAATTCAGGCCAGTTCGAGATCAAGGGGCTTTGAGCATGATGTCTTCAGCAATAGGGACTTACCATCTACTTCTTGATGAGATGGGCCACCATTGGCAATGGCAATAGCCAATGTTTGGGGAGTTTACTGGACAACCCTGACTAACAACTCAAAAGAGAGTTTCTCATACTTGGTGTGACAGTTTTGTTAGATGGCCTTTAGTTCTTGGAGGGAGAATTGTCATCCCAGATGAGAAAAAGTTTATTTAAACTATTTATGTACATTTATACATGGGCTTACATGCATTTTAAGTATTTTTAGTATGGTAGTTAATAGCATGATTACTTATGAATTCCTCAGATACTTTTCTGATATTTTAAATTCATCTCCTTTTATATTTATCTCCTTCCCCATCCTTTATTAGAGACCCCTTCTGTTTTTGCATGTCCCTCATTAAATCACTTATACCTTGTTATTTCCCTCTCTATTACTCCCCCCAACCTTCCTTGACCCATGAAATAGTCCTTTTTTTCTTTTCTGGTTTCATCATTTATTCCAGGCTACCCCTTCACTTCTAAAGATTTAGAACTAGGACCCACAGATGAGAGTGATCATGCAATGTTTATCTCTCTGGGTCTGGGTTACCTCATTCAATATGATCTTTACTAGTTCCAGCTATTTGCCTGTAAATTTCAAGATTTAATTTTGCTTTACTGACTGCTGAATAATCTTTCACTCTGTGTATATATATATATATATATATATATATATATATATATATATATATATCACATTTTCATTATCCAATCATCAGTTGAAGAACATTTAGGTTGTTTCCATTTCCTAACTACTATGAACATTACAGCAATGAACATGGCTGAACAAAAATCTGCGGAATGCAATATCAAATCCTTTGAGTATATGAAAGGAGTGGTATAGCTGGATCGTATTGTAGATTTAGCTTTTGTCTATTTCCAGAGTGGATGGACCAGTTTAAAATTCCATATACAGTGAATGAGGAGTTTCCTTTTCCTTACATCTCCACCAGTATATGTTTTCAGTTGTATTGTTGATCTTTACCATTCTGAGTAGGATAAGATGGATTCTCAAAGTTTTGATATGCATTTTTCTAATTGCTAGGAACAACGACTATTTTTAGGTATTTCTTAATTTCTTACGTGTACTCGTGTCTGCATCTTTGATTTTGTTCTATTGGTCTACATGCCTGTTTTTTCCTAGTTCTATACTATATATATAGCCTTCTTTTGAGAATTCAATGTTTAGGTTCCAGGCCCATTTTTTTCAGTGAGTCATTTTTTTTGTGTTTATTTGTTGACTTTGATTTTTTTTTTATGTATTCTGGATATTAATCCTCTATTAGATGAGCTGGCAAAGATTCTGACCCTGCCGGGCGGTGGTAGCACACGCCTTTAATCCCAGCACTCGGAAGGCAGAGGCAGACGGATCTCTGTGAGTTCAAGGCCAGCCTGGTCTCCAAAGCGAGTTCCAGGAAAGGCACAAAGCTACACAGAGAAACCCTGTCTTGAAAAAAAAAAAAAAATTCTGACCCAAATTGTGAGCTGCTTTCTTTTCAACATACTGCTTGATTCTTTAAATGTCCAGAAGCTTTTAAAATGAAGTCCCACTTGTCAATAATTGCCCTTAATTTTTGGTCAAATTAGAGACTTTTTCAAATTTCCTACACCTATATCATATAAGAAGGTACTACCTTTGTTTTCCTCTAGTATTTCGGATGTTTCAGGTTTCACATTCAGATATTTGATCCTTTTGAAATTAGTTTTTGTGCAAGATAATAGATACATACCTCATTTTATTTTTCTGCATGTGGACACCCAGTTTTCCCAGCACCATTTATAGAAATGATTTATTTTCTCCGTTGTGTGCTTTTGGCATCTTTGTCAAGTAGTAAATAGCTGAAGTCACATGCACTCATGTTTGTTTCTTTGATTTTGTTCTACATTTGTGATTTCAGTGGGATTGTTTCAAATTTTTCTTCATTTAGGATGGTGTTGGCTGTGGATTTTTCATATATAGCTTTTATTATGTTGAGGTATATTCTGTCTAGTCTTTCTTTCTCTTTTATCATGAAGTCATGCTGAATTTTGTCAAAATTGTTTTCTATATCATTGAAAAACCACGTGATTTATAACTAAGTCCATATATATGGTTTATTACATTTATTATATTGAATATGTTGAACTATACCTGCATTTCAGGGATTAAAACCAAATTAGTCATGGTAGATAATCTTTCTGATATATGTCTATATTCAGTTGCAAGTATTTTTTTTTTTTTTTACATTTTAAATAACATTTTATTATATCATTTGACAAAGTGTTTCAAGAATAGATATTTGCTGCCACTGAAGTTGCAGAAACATACACATTGGCATCCATAATTTGTGAAACGTGAGTTAATATTCTCTTTCTTGAAGAAAATGTTTATATTATCAAAAATGCCTTTTTTAACATACATATTTATTATGAAGACATTACACATGGTCATCAAACATATTTTGCAATATTACTTGTAAAATTAAAAAATGACAAGAGATTATGATTCACAATTGTACAGTTGCAAGTATTTTATTGAGATTTTTCAAGTCTTTGTTAGTCAAAGATATTGGCCTATTGTCTTTTTTGTTGTACCTTTCCTTGCTTTGGGTATGGAGTGATATTGGCTTCATTGGAGTTTAGAAGTTCTCTCTCTCTATATTTTTTTTTTTTTTTTTTTTTTTTTAGTAGTTTAAGAATGATTGGGTGTACCTTCTTTGAGTGTCTGATAGAATTCTGTTCTGAGTCCAGCTGGCCCTGAACTTAAGATTTTAGCTAAAGGGTTTTTTGTTTGTTTGTTTGTTTTTAATTGCCATTTCAATGTTTTCATTTGTTATGGATCTATTCAGGTTGTTGACTTTAATTTTTGGTTTTAACTTGGGTGACTGGGCTGAATCTAAGAATTCATTCATTTTTTTAGGTTTTCCAGCTTAATGGAGTATGGGATTTGAAATTATTTTCTTATAGTATTATCAACGCCTTTGGTATCAATTGTGATATTTCCCTGTTCATTTCTGATTCTGTTCATTTGAGTTCTCTCTTTCTTAGTTGAGCCAAATTTGTTTATCTTCTCAAAGAGCCAGTTCTTAGATTCATTGATTCTTTCCATTGATTTTTGTTTGTTTGTTTTTACTTCATTAATTCCTACTCTAATTTTAATTTTTTCTACTGACTGAATTTGGACTTGGTTTGTTCTTGGTTTTCCAAATTTTTTTTATTTGCATCAGTAAGTCATTTCTTGGAGCTTTTTTTCTCAGTTTAAATGTAGATACCTAGAGCTAGTAATTTCTCTTGTAGGACTGCTTTCATTGTATCCCAGAATTTTTATTGTGTTATATTTTCATTTTTCTTTAGTTATAGGACTTTTTTTTTTTCTGTTTTTTCAAGACAGGGTTTCTCTGTGTAGCTTTGCGCCTTTCCTGGATCTCGCTCTGTAGACCAGGCTGGCCTCGAACTCACAGAGATCCACCTGGCTCTGCCTCCCGAGTGTTGGGATTAAAGGCGTGTGCCACCACCACCCAGCTAAACAAATTTTTTATTTCATTCAATGATATCTGGACATCTGTTCTTCTTTTGTTTGTTCAATATATGGTTAGGACAGAGTAAACTGGGGAGAAGAGACTATGCTTTGGCTGGGTTAGGACAAGGGTTTGGATATGAGGTTTGAAGTCAGGTGGATATAAGGGACTGTGATGGTGTACAGTATGTATATCCTGGTCCAAGGTTGGCATGCAGGGGGAATCTAGGGTAAGTCCAGGCAAGAATCGAGAAATTCGTTTGGCTAGACTCTGAAAAAGGATATGCAAGGTCTCTATAGGTGTAGAGATTGAATATGACATGCAAGAGGCCTGTGGACCAGAGCAGGCAAAGTGGATCTCTATTGAAGTCTAGAGGTGGGTTGCAGTATAAGCAAGCATAGCCAGACTAGCCTGGGGCAATAGAAGTAAGGCCAGGGCTATCTATATCTGTGGATTTGAGGATGGTACATGGAATGGATGGGAGGATCGGGACTCAACTGATTAGACCCTGGTGAAGGAGGTACAGGATGGAGAGGTCAAATGTCAGTATTCAATCCTACGCTGATCTACAATGAAAAAAATCAAGTGAGACAAAATGAATTTATAAAATGTAAAATTTGAAGAGAAAGGTACCTTCTCCAGAAAAATTAATATTGGAGCCAAAACTTGTGCTGAAATAGGTACAAAGATGAAGGTGAGGCGTGATCTACATCGGAACAAAAGGAGATATTCCCTCAGGGCAATACTCCACTTGTCTAAGATTTCAATTTAGGAGGCTTCAGGAATTTTCTGCTTCAAAATAGCAGCAACAAATCAAAGCTGTTGAGAATGTCATTGAAGAGAATCAGGTTTCATACCAGCTTAGTATCTGAACTTGGCAATAATGTTCTGTTGTGCTCAAAGTCTGAATCCCCAAAGGATCACCAAGAGGCAGAATCCGATGCTAAAACAAAGAGTCTTTAATCTGAGTTAACTGTGGCCTCTGTGTCCAACTAATGTAGCAGCACAGAAGGAGAGATACCATGAGCAGCACTGGGAGAGGGTTTTTATAGTGGCTAGACAAAGCGGGGGTGGGGGTGGAGGTGGGGGTGAGGGTGGGGGTGTTCGTTTTGGAGAATTCCAAGACTGCCCAGTTACAGACCTGGTATTGGCTTAAGCCCTGGTTAGGAGTACCTGGACTGAGCTGAGCTGATTGGTTCTCTTGGGTCTAGGGAGTTGCAACATTGCAACATTCAGCACCTGGAGCTTTCTGTCTACTTCTGATTGGCCCTCCTCCATCCAGTGAGTTGTTAGTGAGGGCAAAAGGTCAGTGGCAGTCAGAAGGACAGGAATGGGGGGCGGGTGCTTCCTGCTCCGGCCTTTCTGCTATGCCTGCAATTCTGCTAAGGCCTGGATCTCTCAGTCCATACACTGATTCTATCTTTAGAGTCATGAAGAATCCAGGAGTAGAGGAATTGTGAAACATTCCTCATCCTTCCAGTAAAAAAGAGCCACTGTGAGCAGACCTGCGGCAAGGGATTACTTACATGGAGGCCTCAGGAGACCACTGTGTGACTCAGTGAAGGTGAGCCTAAAGTACTTTGGAAACCCCAAGATGTTGGAGATGCCAGACTTCGGGAGAACTACAGACAGGAAGTGGAACCAGCCAAAAGTTAGAAGTATGTTGAAGGGAACAAAGCTAGAAGGGCAGAGTCTGCTAAACCTTCTGTCATCAGTATGAAGCTGTAGAATTTGGAGTTTGTCCAGACAGGTTTCCTTCTTCTTTGGTCTTATATTCCTCACCATGCTCCCATTCCTCCATATTGAAATGGTAACATATACTCTGTGTCATTATTTGCTGCAATTATGCAATTTGGATTTTTATTTTACAGGGGGTTCCAGTTAAAAGACTTCCTTGAGTCTCACAAGAAACATTGGATTTGGGACTTTTAAATAGTGTTGATTCTGTTAGACTATTGGGACTTTTGAACTTGGACTAAATGCATTTTGCATTGTGGTATGACCATGAGCCCATGGGGTCAAGGGAGTGGAATGTGATCATTTGAATTAGAATGGTTCCCATAGACGCATATGCTGAAATACTTGGTCCTCAGTGCTAGAACTGTTAGAGAAGGATTTGGAGGTGTGATTTTTTTGGAGGAGGTGTGACATGGGGGATGGACTTCCAGATTTCAAATAGCAGCTATCATTGTCATTGTGGCCTCTCTGCTTCCTTTTTGTGGATCAGTATGTGAACCCTCAGCCTTTGCCCCAGTGCCATGACTGCCTGCTTGTTGCTATGCTTCCTACCATAATGGTGATAGGCTTTATTTCTTTGAAACTGTAATCCCCAAGCAACCTTTTTTTGTATATGTTGCCTTGGTGATGTTGTTTCATTACAACAATAGAAATGTAACTAATACAAATGGATTGCATCCCAAGGTGTTCACAGCATACTATATATTGTCTATAAGCTGAGAATGCATTTAATACACTCAAACTAGTGTGTTTATATGTCAGTAAACTCACTGTACCTTTTACATGGTCTGTAAGGTCACAATACTTTTAATATATCCAAACTAAGAAGCACTATAGCTTATATTAGAATCTTAAATGTGTTCAAAACAGTTAGACTAGCCTACAGTTGCGTAAACGCATGTTTTATAATAAGGCATTGACTACTTCATATTTTTTCATATTGTGCTATACTTCAATTAACAAAAAATATCAAAAGCTGTATAGATATGCATTTATAAGATTATAAACTGAAATTCTAAGTTGAAATATTTTAAATTTAAGAAATGTATTGAGGTGGTGATGGTGTTTTTTTTTCGCAGTAAGTAAAAACTTCGTAAATCAAAACTTCTGTTATTGGTTTCCTTTTTATTTTAGACAGAACCTTATGTGGTCCCATTATATAGCCAAGGATCACTGAATATCTCATCTTCCTGTCTTCACTCACTGAGTGCTGAAATTTCAGGGTTTCACAAACATGCCAGGTAAATGTGGTGATAGAAATCAAACTCAGCTTTGTGTAAACTAGAAAATCATTCTACCAACTCAGCTATATACCCAATCCCACAAATAAAAAAAAAATTATTTATTTATTTATTTATTTATTTTACATCCCAACTGCAGTTTCCCTTCCATTCTGTCCTCCTATCCCTTCTCCCAACCCTCCTCAATCCATTCCTCCTCTGTTTCTGCTCAGAAAGGGACAGGCCTTTCTTTGGTATCATAGCATATGATGTTGCATGGCATATCAAAGCATGGCATAAAAAGTTGCAGTAAGACTGAGCACCTCCCCTTGTATTAAAGCTGGGTGAGGCAACACAGTATATATAAGGAATTGGTTCCCAGGAACCAGCCAAAGCATTAGGGATAGGCCCAGTTCCCACTGTCAGGATTCCCACAAGTAGACCAAGCTACACAACTGTCACATACATGTAGAGGGCCCAGGTCTGTCTCATGTCATCTCCCTAGTTGTTAGTTTAGACTCTGAGTTCCTATGAGCCCTAGTTATTTGTTTCTGTGGGTTTTCTTGTGATGTCCTTGACCCCTCTGGCTCCTACATTCTTCCAACATCAATTAAGCAGGATTCATGGAGCTCAGCCTAATGTTTGGTTGTGAGTCTTTGCATTTGTTTCCATCAGTTACAGGATGAAGGCTCTCTGATGACAGTTGGGGTAGTCACCAATCTGATCATAGGAGATGACCAGTTCAGGCTATGTATCTACTATTGCTAAGAACAAATCTAAAGAATCTAAATAAATAAATAAATAAATAATCAAATTATCTGCTATCTCTCAGAGATTTGAAGTTATACAAAAGCCTGAAAATTCCTATAAAAATGGAAAAACAAAAGCATATGGATACCTTAAACTTCTTCAGAAGAAATTGTTGGAGTCAAGACCCTCCAGTGGCTGCTGGAGTCAGGACCCTTCAGTGGCTGTTGGAGTTAGAAACCTTCAGCGGTTACAGATGGATTGTGAAAGGTATGGTGCTTTTGGAAGGGGTTCTCATTGTCTCCAATAGGTGATGATCTCATTGAGAAAAAGGTTATCAGCAAAAGAGGGAAGAGGATGAGGGACAGGAATGGGAGGATAAAAATTTCTAAACTTCATTATACACATATATGAAACTGTCAAAAATATTTTTAAAAAATTTTGAAGTCACCCTAGTATTAGGGGCAATGCCTACATTTTCATGAGTTTCTCCATCTAGCCGATCAGTGCATTTCATGTGGTGAAGGTCAGAAGTAAAAACACTCCTAGTGACTTGAGTAGCAAAAGGACAAAGTAACCACTTTGAAACAGACAATGAGCGAAGCTGTCATGCTGGAAACTGCACAGAGCATTTTGTTCTCTATGACAAAGACCAGCTTTCAGGAGGAATGCTGCTAACAGAGGCTACTTAAACTGTCAGAAGGGCAGCTAGTCAGTCTCAGAGCTCTTTGTCTGAGGGAGACAAAAATATCTAGATGCTGTTTCACCGAAGTCCTCCCCACCTGTGGCTCTTACATTTCTGTCTTCTCTTCCTAAATGATCCCTGAGCCATAGGGGGAAAAGTGTGGTAAAGATGTCCCTTTTAGGACTGAGCACGCTACAGTCACTAAGTTACTTATCGTCTTATTTTGGCCAGCTAACTGCTATCTACTATAAAAAAGAGACTTCTCTGATATGGGTTAAGAACTCGATGGATAGAAAAATAAACATTTGGATGTTCTATCAAAAAGAAAAGAAGAAGGCATATGGTATAAAGCTTAAAATGGGGACAGAGCTTTTTAGAGATGTGCCTTCTCTTTTGTGGCTCTTGTAAGCAATCCCACTAACTCGATGATTCACAAGCTGCTCTTGGAGCACTTCCTTTGGTCTGATTATTTGGTAAAGGATGAAGAGGTGTCTCTTTCCCATCTCTGGTGGAAGATGCAAGCTACATACTTCAAGTGTGGCTGTGATTTCCACTTATTCATTATATTAAACCATGAAAAAAGAAGTCACTCACTTGTGAACCACGTAACACATTTGTTTATCTTTCTTGAAATAATGAACCAAAACCATGACCTGTTTTATGCTTGCTTTTGAACTTTGATAAATTCCAGAGTGTTTAAAACTTAACTTAAAAAGAAATGTTCTTATTGCATCTAAGAAAAACCCTGTTGCATCAAATATTTGGAACTTGGCAGAGTCAGGGAGAAAGAATAGGCTAGCTCAATAATATTTTCAAGATATACAGACAACATTTACCATACACATGCCCCTTCCTACTCAGGATTTATTTACACAATCCAGATATAAAATCTTCTATAACATCTTTCTCTGCAAATTTTAATTCCTGTTTTATATGTAAATTTAATCATCTATAGACTTCAATTTCTGAAATAAAAGTGACACCTATGTTGAAGATTGTGTAAGGCTGATTAACTGATTAGAATATTTTGATTTTGGACAATAGGATGCTATTGGTTCCAGAGCTAAAAGTATCTTGGGCTAACTTAACCTACTTAATGGCTACCTATTATTGTCCTGTATTTCTGATTTAACAGTCTTTTTACTGTATATTTGGAATATGAATTTTAAAAATAACTAAAGGAAAAGCTACGAATGTCATCTGGTAATGTCAAAACCTAGGGAGTTTTCCCCACTTTGCCATAAACCATCTAACCAATAGCCTCATCAATGTGTGTTTTTTAAATGTTTTGATGTGTGGATTTATGTGTATATGATTTGTGTGTGTGTGTGTGTGTGTGTGTGTGTGTGTGTGTGTGTGTATGTGTGTGACAGAGAGAGAGAGAGAGAGAGAGAGAGAGAGAGAGAGAGAGAGAGAGAGAGAGAGATTTTGTATGATGAATGTGCACATACATGAGGAGGGTGCACCTGTGCCACAGAGTTTGTGTGAAGGTCAGTGGGTGATTTCAAGTGTTTATCCTCACCTTCCACCTTTTTTGAAGAGGTTTCTTTGTTGTTTACAGCTGTGCTGCATACAGCAGACTAGGTGACCCATATGATTCCATGGATTCTTTTCTGTCCAATTCTAAGAACACTGGGATTACAGATAAATGCAACTGTATCCCACATTACATAGGTTCTGGGTATCAAACTCAGGCCCTCATACTTGCATGATGTCCATTTACCATTGAAATGATCTCCTGAGTCCTTGTTTTGTTTATTAACTATAAAATTCATGGAAATATCTCTACAATGAAAGATTTCATCTATAAAATTAAATCTTAAGTTCCTGGATCACAGACCCTCAAATTTGACTAAAAATAGATGATACTTTATTCCCTTTGAGGTTAAGTGTATTTTGCATTGGCATAATATTTTTTTTATGGCTCATCTTCTCTTTCTGTTGTATCTCATAGTATTCCATCTCATCTCTGGCATCTTTCTGAATCAGTAGGCAACATTCTGTCATTTGAACCTGTTCATTCAGTACTATCACATATGGGTACTATTGTGTTCCCTCAAAAAATTAAAACTTTCATTACATTTCAAAATTAATTTTTGTGCATGATTATGGTGGGGATGGCAGGGGAGAATGAATGTCATAGTACTCCTATGGAGGTCAAAGCACACACACCTTTGGAGGTTGGCTATCTCCTTCTACCATGAGGGTCCTAAGGTTCAAACTCTGGTCATCAGTCTTCAAGCTAAATTCTTTTACCCACTTAACCATCTCTCCAGCATATGTTATATTTCTTTATTCATATCATAATACAATTGTTCTCCAATATAATTGAATATATAATATTTCATGAATGAATTAAAGTTTAGTACAACATTTACAAAATATGACAAAGTATGAGCACTATTGATTATTTACCTTTGTATGGTATTATACAATAAAAATATATTTGATGTTTCCTAATGTGTTGCAAAAATGCCCTCTTAAGAAGAAGTAGAGTCTGTCCAAAAAAAGGACAGAATGAGTTTGTCCAGACTTGGTGGTTGGTTGCACAACTTCTACATGAACCTGGTGAAGAACTCCTTGGCACTAAGCAAGATGTGGTGAATTCAATTGGCCAAAGTACATTACATAAAGCAACTGAAAGAAAAACAAGAAACAGCACTTATATGAGAGTGGAATTTCATTGACTTCTCCAATAAAAAACAACTAAAACCACACACAAACCCATTTATCACCGAAAAACGCAATGCCAATTTTACAGGCTTTCCTTATTGAGTGTCAATCTGATGGTCATTGGAAAGAACATGAGAGATTGTTTGAGTGAAGTTTGAGGTGTGATAGAAGAACAATTTCCCCAAAATGACAGAGGTGGATAACTTAATGTTGACTTCAGCCCATAATTCTTCTATGATGAATAATTTTGATAGACTCTTTTCAACTTTGCTTGTTTTATAAATACAAATTTTAGTTTAGAACACAATGATTAGCAAAAGATGCTTAGAAATAGCTCATGAAACTCTAGCAAAAACTGTTTCAGACAACAGGAAGGGCAAATAGGCTGGACTCTTGGTTGATGGTAACTAGTGGCAACTGATGCAGCAGTAGCTCCTAAGTTGATGTTGAGGAGTAGCTGCAGTCTATCACATCATATAATTTTACATCTGCCCATTTGTATTTGTGTATGTGTGTGTGTGTGTGGCATAGAAGTGTTAATTTTGTAATTAGTTTCTACTCTTCAATTCTCTGTGAACCAGGGCTAGAGCTTTAGCTCAGAGGTTAAGAAAGCACAAACTGCTTTTTTAATTTTTTTTTTAATAATTTAATTTAATTCTACGTTTCAGCCAAGGATTCCCTTGTTCTCCCTCTCCCTCCCCCCCCCCCCCCCCCGCCTTCCCCCCAGCCCACCCCCCATTCCCATCTCCTCCTGGGCAAAGTCTCCCCTGAGGATTGAGTTCAACCTGGTAGATTCAGTCCAGGCAGGTCCAGTCCCCTTCTCCCAGACTGAGCCAAGTGTCCCTGTATAAGCCCCAGGTTTCAAACAGCCAACTCATGCACTGAGTACAGGACCCGGTCCCACTGCCTGGATGCCTCCCAAACAGATCAAGCTAATCAACTTTTGCATAAGACCCGATTTCATTTCCCAGCACCCACAGCAGACAGCTCACAACCACTTGTAAGTTGATTGCCGGGGGATCAGATGCTCTCTTCTGGCCTCTGTAGGCACCAGCACTCACGTGTACAAACACTCACACAAACACACACACAAACACCTACACAAACACTTAAAAAAAAAACCCTGAAAATCTTAAAAAAAAAAACTCAGTGAGTATAATAGGAGAGGAACATTTTATTACTATTCAGTATCATTTATCCTAATGCTTTTTTCCATAGGCACTTTTAATGTTTGACTAACTTGTTACAGAGACAAAATTGAGTTGGTTATAAGTTTGTATTAATATTCTCTAAATAGGCCATTTGTCAAGAAGTAAAAGGCATCTACAGGACAATAATAAAATAATTAAAACAAAAAGAAATAAATCAGAATAGAACAAAACAAACTAACAGAAGAAAGGCACAAGAAACAGATAGAGACTCAGAGACACTCATCTACAAACCAGGAACCTTATCAAAATCACAAAAGCAGGGCTTGGGGATTTAGCTCAGTAGTAGAGTGCTTGCCTAGAAAGCACAAGGCCATGGGTTTGGTCCTCAGCTCCTAAAAAAAAAATCACAAACTGGATGTATATATATACAGATTTCTTTATCTATGGCAAAATACCCATGACAACCAACTCAAAACTAAACAACAACAAAAAAGAGCAGAGTTAGTTTTGTTTGGCTATGTTGACCTCGGGCTCCTGCTGGCACAGAATATTATATCAAGAAGCTTGTGGTGATAGCAACCGTACTCACCCCATAGAATCCAGAAAGCAAAGACAGAGAAAGGGATCTGGCCCACAGTGTCATCTCTAAGGGGAAAAAATTAGTATCCCCCAATATTGAAAAGATAAAAGCACAGGGAAATGAAAATTATAATCCAAATGTGAAAACCTCCAGGACATTCTGGCAAATTGAATTTAACAGCACATTAAAGGAAGCATATACCATAAACAAGTGAATTTTCTACTAGTATGAAAGGATGGTTCAATACACCACTATGTTCATCTTTATACAACATATCCTATATCCCTTAACACTACAATAACTACAAAATTAATTCAAATTAGTTTAAATACAAAAATCGCTTGTTCTTGAAGTGTGGATAAGCTGGGATCTATAAATTCAGACATTGTTCTCCTGATTCACGACTTGCCCTGGTTCAGAAAGATCATGATGGGTGTCAGTTGTATCTTTTTTCCTCACAGACTCTGTCTCCATTTCTTAAGGAAAAGCCATATCTTACTATTTCCCTATCCATCACTTTTGCAGTAGTAAAACATATTCTGCTGTCAGACAATAATATAACCAAAAACAATAAAGATTAAATATAGTGGGCAGACAATATTTGCTTACAGTGATGACTTTCCCACAGTTATTAAATGTACCTAAATATGAGCATCTTGCACCAATTTATTGTCTACTTTTCTTCTCATAAAGAGGAAGAGCTAAGCTGGTAGACAACTTTAGAGTGGTTATTCTCAAGCTAATCTCTTCTTAATAATAAATTTAGTGTCTCATCTGGGATAATAATAAAGAAAAAGCTGATCATCTAACAATACATAAAATTAGTGGCATTTGAAAAATGCTAAGAGTATAAAAAGAGTAATGCTGTTTTCCTGAGATTAATGAACCAATAGAATGATGTAGTTATGTATGTCCTTAGAACTACTACTAAATATTTGTAACATACAGAATAATTCTCTATTGAATGCTTTATTCAGGCAACTGTGTTGTGAAGGAAGGAAGGGAAAAAAAAAACCTTGTCCTGACAAGTTACTAGGAAGTATTTGTACAGGAAATTCTGTATGAGCAGGATGCTGTCAGGAAGTATTCACTACTGTTTAAATCTCAAGTGGTCTTTGAACAATCAAATCTTGAAATAAATAATATATCTTTCCCTTGGGTAAAAGTAAACCTGGATCTAAAGTTTTCCTTGATTGATATCTCTAGTTCATGCTTCTTCCTACATGATGGATTTGTTTTTTACACTATAGAATTATGTTCTCAACCATTCACTACAGGAAATTCAGATCTTTCTTCTCAAGTTCTGAATTGTCAGCCATCAATTGACTGTCCCTATTCCCAATGAACAATTACGTAAGAGATTGGAATTCACTGGGTTGTGTGTGTGATGTTCTAAATCAATAGTTTGCATTATTAGTATAATAGCATTATAGGATAAGATGGGTTTCCAAGTAGATCGGGTTATTAGATTCTAGCATTATAGGATAAGATGGGTTTCCAAGTAGATCGGGTTATTAGATTCAAGTATAGAGTGTGCCCTTGAACAGTGGGACTATGATTCTCACAATAAATGAGGCACCATCATCCTATGAAATAAATTTTCAATAATTATATGTTCTAATAGTTCTGATTTTGTAGGAAATATGTGAGGGAGAAAAACTTGAAAGGAACTTTCAAAACACCTGGAAAATACAATGGAGTCAGACCTTCAGGCAAATTGAGAAGTTTTTAAGTTCTTCAGATACATGATTCTCTTCTAACCTCTTCAGATATTGTTGGACCACTTTTTGCTGATATTCATGCCAGTGACCAGTCTTAATGCATTGTCTTTATCTCTTTTTTGGTCTGATAAACTGAGACATGTTGAAGACAAAATACATCTATATTTCTTGCATAGATCTCTAATGCCCCCCTTAGTGCCCAGCCACATAGAATACCTGGTACTCATGTATTATCTAGTACTCTAATAATTGTCTGGCACATTTATTATAATTTATTGAAGAATTAATTTCCCTCCATTTTTAGTACAGTGCATAGACCATGATAAGTGCTAGTCATATACTTGGAAGTAATATAAAAAAATTAGAAAAAAAAGTATGTGTGCTGATAAATTTAGTGAATTCATCAGCTGAGGTGTCTTCGTTGTAGGTAATAAAGGAAAATGCATGTTTACCAAAACAACTGAACTGCCGTATTAAAGTCCTTGCCACACAAGCATGAGGACCTGTGTTCAAATTCCCAGAACACATTTAAACAGGATGCTGTAGTGCACATCTATAATTCACTACTCTTGCTGTGAATGGGAGAGAGAGAGAGACAGAAGAATCACTGGAAGCTTGTGATCAGCTAACCTGCAGTACTCAGTGGAAAACAAGAAGTGACCCTGTCTCAAAAAATGTGGAAACTGAAGAATGACAACCGGGGTTGTCTTCTGGCACATATATGCCATGGCATAATCACCTGCACTCAAACACACAAATGTGCCTTTATATGCAAATATGCAGCACACACACACACACACACACACACACACACACACACACACACACGGCGGAGGGGAGAGAGAGAGAGAAAGACAGAGAGACAGAGACAGAGACAGAGACAGAGAGAGACACAGAGACAGAGAGAGAAACTTCCAACAAAACCAGTACTGATCCAAGATCAGAGATCCACTTTCACTTACTGAGTGTTGCAGGTACTCCCAAAGCACTCATGCCCACATGAGCTTTGGTTGCCCCCTCTCCAAGTTAGCTTTAGGTGAATTAAACCTGGAAGACTCCTGGGTCCTCCTGATACTCAGTGTTTTGGGTTCCATCATAATGGCAGCATCAGGACTAACCAGTGTGAAGGTTACATGAGGAGAACTGAAATAAAATGCTGCTTCTGTGATAGTCTGCCTCGGCTTTAGTGTTATTGTAAGCATTTTTGGTCCTCTGTTCCTATTGTAACCCACAGTCTTTTTGAGCCATCAAACCAGTTGAATGGAGTTATGTAGTGGAAAGGTTTCAAATGAGAGTTTCATTCAGATTTAAAAAGTCGCTTCCTCTGCTTAGTCTTGGGAAAGGAAAAAATCATATATCAATATCTAAGTGCTACAAAAGCATACCGTGCACTTTTTCTCTTAAGTGGTTCATAAAACTGAATTTCTAGCTATGGAAAAGAAGAAGTTGAATATGAACTCATTCTGGAAGGGCAAGGGAACTCGTTTCCTGTTTAGTGTTCCATATGACTAAATTTTACATAAAATTTTTCTTATAAAAGTCTAAAGCAATTTCTTCTGGTATCACCACAAGGAAAACTTTTCAACAGAACAACATATACACTTGGTTGGATCAAGAGATCAACTTGCAGCCTCCCGGTATTGATATTAAGTACTTCAGAACTATGTATTAAGAATTTTGAGATGTAAAAATCAAAACAAACACAAATATTTTCCTGGAAGACTATAAAATAATCAAATGTATGACATTGATGATTAAAAACAATAGCAAAAGAAAAGGCATGATGATGTGCTACAGATATTTCAAATTCTGACTTTTATCAAAGTAATATGTATGCTTTATACCTAATTTTATGTTATGCAAGTGGGATCTTTCCAAGCAAGCACAGCTCTCTCTCTCTCATTTGCTCAATAGCTATTTCTAATTGCAATCTGTTCCATGCCAGCAACTTTTACTAGCTAAATACTAGACATCAATAAACAGTGTTCCTATAGTACTTTCCATAATTGAAAAGAATGCCTCCATAAGTACCATCTCTGTATGATAGCTTTCCTTGGGCCATTTATTCAGAATGTAACAACCCAAGGCCTGAAATAAACTGGCAGTTCACAATAACAGTAAGACTTTGGGAGTTGGCGATGAGTCTCGGTTTCAATAAGAAAGTGATAGTGGCTCTGAGAGAGTTGGAATGGTTCTTCTCCTCAGAGCAAGTCTCTTCTATAACAAAGACTACTGCTGACCTTTTTGGATTTGGGGTGCTATTGAGTCAACCTGGAGAAAAGAAAACTTCTATATAACACAATCATTTGATTCTCTCTCTCTCTCTTTCTCTATGTGTGTGTGTGTTTGTGTAGTGTGTTCTTTATGCATGAGTGTACAAGTGCACATGTCTATGCACAGACATGCATATATAGGTGAGAGAAAGATACTCCTCTATCACTCTGTACTTCATGACCTTGAGACAGGGCCTCTTACTGAACTGGAAGCTTGATGTTCTGCAGTGGCCAGAAAGTTCAGGGATCCACCCGTTCCTGTTCTGACTACTTGGATCACAGGCATAATCAGCCATGCCCAGTTTTATACTTACATACTGGGGATTTGAACTCAGGTCCTTATGATTATAGAGAAAGCATTCTTACATAATGAGCCTTTTCCCTAACCTCTCATCTGACCTTCAATAAATGATCTCCCTGGCTATACTATAGAATTTTCCTCTGGTGTACATTGAATGTTGGCTAGTCACATAAAAATTAATTCCAGTTAGTCAAATAGTCACAAGAATATCACTTATTACTTTATTAAATGTCCTTTATGAAGAGATCAAAATAGAGGAAAAATAACTATCATTGAAATGTCAGGAAAATACTTATTCCTATGCAAAGTTTGTTATGAATTTTTTTTTGAGTAGTGACTCATGTAACTCACAGTTTCTATTTTTGCTTCAGCCTCTCAAATACCAGGGCTAAACTGTGATTCACTGGGAAGAATTGTGCAGATCTCTATAGCCTGAGTACATTGTGTGAGCGTCAAGTTTCTATTTCAAAGCAGATTTGATATTCCATGTCTTCACTATTTTCTAACCTTTTGCTTATATTCTACTTAATGGTATATTACTTACATCTATTGATAAGGATTGTGAAAAAGTAGCTGGAGAGATAGGTCAGCAGTTAAGAGTGCTTATAGCTCTTACTGAGGACCCAAGTTTGGCTCTCAACCCATATTCTGTGGTTCACACACTTTGTAACTCCAGTTCTAAAGGACCTGATTCCTTCTTTTGGCATGCACCTGCATATGCCTGGTGCACATAAATTCTGACAATACACACACGTGCGTGTACACACACACACACACACACACACACACACACACACACTTGAAATAATTAATGTATCTCTTTGTGAATATGAAAGTGATTAGCAATGAAGAGCAAATTCAGTTCTTTCGATTTGTTGTTGTACATGTATGTATGTCAGTGCTATGACACTAATATAGAAGTCACGTGCTACCTCAGAGCTTGGTCCTCATCTTCCAATTTTTTTTAAGGCAGGGTTTTGTTGTTTGCTGCTGCATAATCCAGGCTAGCTGGCTTGGGAGTCTCTATGGAATCTCCTGTCTCTACTTCCCACCTAATTGTAGAAGTGCTAAGATCATAGATCTGAGTTCTACTCATCTGGTTTTACTTGGGCCATGGGAATCCAAACTCGGATCCCCATCTTTGTGTGCTTTTGCTTTACACATCAAGCCAACCCCCAGCCTGTGGAATTGAAACAATTATTTGATATGACAAAGTAAACTAACTGTAAAGATCTCAACTTTTCCCAAAGATTTTGCCTAGCCTTTCAAATAACTGGAGTTTAGGATCCAAGATTTCTGAGGAAAATATTTTGTTGAAACATAAGACCAGAATTGTTTAGTAACTATTCTGAAGATAAATGTGATTTTAGAACCTCATTCAGTGGCCCAATTGTATTTTTCTTCTCTTTTTGTTCCTTGGAGGCATTTTCATGCTTGCGGCATTGGGTATCTATAAAAGAGTGCATGGCAAAATAAAAAATACATATATGATAAATTGAATGCAATCAGTTCTCGACTACACTCCTGTTTGGAAATGAAAGCAATATAGTACCGTCATTGTAAGAAGTGACAGGCAGACAGAGACTTATTAAAAATATATTATCTTTATAGTTTAACATGCATTAAATATTTCAACCCTTTTCCAATTCTTTGCCTTTTTCAGCCTGAAACAGAAGGGGATTCAACAGGGAAATGTTTCATGCCAGGATTCAGCTGAATTATTTCATTTCCTAATCCAAAAAAGCAGATTTCATTATTTTATGCATAGATAAATCTTGTTAAATGTCTATGCTATTTTCCCCTTTCAAACGGGAAAGCATACTCCTTTCTAATAACACTTGGTGATGATTAAAATATAATGTAACTTTTTTTCAGCATTTCCTGCAGACCTCTTCTAAGTTTGCTCAGAAGCAGCATGACAACTTCACAATGAAAAGGCAAATGTGAGACACTAAACTAAAATTTCTTAAGCCAACACGACATTTGGTACAATGCTTGGGGAAATAAAAGCCGTCTGATGGGTTCCAACATACTCATTCTGTGTTGGATGTGTGTATTAAAGACTGTTTACTACTGACCATACTAATTTTCCTCCTAGTTGAAAATGCCTCTAGCTACTGATCCCCGAGAGCCACCATGCTCTGTCCACCAAGCTCAGTCTGTATCAGGCCCTCTTCCTTCCAGCCATACTGTCTTGTTATTTATATGACTCCATTTGTGAGTTTGGCATTCTTCTCCAGGGAGTGAATTTTTAGAACAGACAATTAGACATTTGCAGAGCAATTTTCACAAACAAAAGATAGGACTGTGGAACAATTTTACAGGAGTACCAGGCCAAAAATTAATGTCATGTGGAAAGACACCTCATAGTTACTCTGTTAGTTCTAACTCCAACCCAAAAAGAAGAGAAGTAACTTTGTCATGAAAGTGTCTTGTGTATTTTTTTAAATTTGCATTGTCTAGGATTTCAAAAAGTACTTCAAGCGAAAAGCTATGCTGCACTTGTAGAGAAAATTTTAACACCCTAAATTCTTAATATTCTACACCAAAAATAACAATGAGACAGCTATTCAAAGAGTGAAAATATTTTAATGGTAAAAGAAAGTTGATACATAAAATATCAAATAAGATATGTAATTAATTTGGGATACTAGCTATATTTTATAATTAAAAAGATACATTATTAAGAAATAGGATACAAAATTACACAAATATATTTTCAAATTCCTCAAAAGTAGCAAAGTAATTATCTCACTTGGGGAAAAGCCACTCAAAGGGCCATTTTAGTTTTTACCTCCATATATATAAATCTCTGTGAACATATGGATATCATATATATATATATATATATATATATTATTTTTCAACTTTAAACATTCTTTATCCATGGAAAAATAATTCTCCATCTGAGTCTTCACTTGACTTTGCAGCATCTGCTAACTTAGAGCAGCAGGAATTTGATGGATCCCTGACTCTTTTCTGATTACAATCTAAGATGTATGAGTCTCATTTTAGGATGTCAATCTCCGACAGTGACTTTTACTAATAAAAGCACAATGCACTGAAACAAGAAGCAGTGACTGGCTATCAATCTGTCCTGAAGGGCCTTACATCAATAAACTACATGATGATTTGTGGACAGCAATTAGGACCCGGATATTTTAGTACAAAGTTTAAAACAGACATCTTGTTTTAGAAGTTGCCCGTGATGAGCTGATATTAGAATGAAACCACTTATAAGAGAAGAAAAACTATTAAAGTAAAGGGAGATTTCTTTTCACACATCTAGGCTTGACAAAATATCCTAACTAGGCTATTCACCAACATATACAGTTTGCTATGAGACTAATCTTCAATAGGCAGATTTTACTCCCAAATGAGAGCAAAAATCTGTCAGGGATCTGGTAGTATGTTATAGATAGTGATGATCTTGCATTATGGACATGACCATTCCCATCAAAATGATTTAATGAAGGGCTGGCAAGTTGGCTGTTAAATTAAGAATAAGTACTGCTCTTGCAGACAACATGAGTTCAGTTCCCAGCAACCACATTAGATAGCTCACAATACCTGTACCTCTAACACCAGGGGACCCAACATCCTCTTCTAAAGCACATGCTCACTGTGTTGGTTAGGTTGTTGTTGTTGTCTACTTGATAAAAGCCAGGGTCATCTAAGAAGAGGGAACCTCAGTTGAGAAAATGACTCCCACAGATTGGCCCATAGGCAAGTCTGTATGGCATATCCTTGATTAATTATTGACAAAGGCAGAAACATCCCAACACTGTGAGCAGTGCTATCTATCCCTGGACAGGTGGCCCAGATAATGGTAGTCCTTATTCCTAATTATGAAACTTCTCTTTGCAACTGACAGAGACCACTGTAGAAAAACACAACATACCGAAGTCCAGCTGTTGAGCCCAATCTCAGCGGTACATCTACAAAGCACTCCCACAGCTAATGCTCAGAAAATATTGCAAAAGAGAGCACAAAAGATTTTAAGAGCCAAACTGAATAAGGATGACACCAATGAATATACTACTCTTGATGTGGAAATACATATAAAGTCTCAACCCTACACAAAGAACTTACACGCAACTGAGTAAAGCTAGAAACGAGAGAGGTTCTTCCTATGGAAAAGCAAACCAATTGGTTGTCCAGTGTCAAAATATCACCACTGAAAATGCACTACAAGTACCATGAACTCCATGGGTTATATTTAGGAATATATATATATATATATATATATATATATATATATATAGTTGCATAGACATATATGTGTACATTAATAATTAGTGAAATAAGAGTTCATTAATTTCAAGGAGAATAGGGAGGAATATACAGGAGAGTTTGGAGGGAAAAAAGGGAGAAAACATTGAATTAAATCATAATCTCAAAAATAGAAGAAGGAGAAGGATGAGGAGGAGGAGGAGGAGGAGGAGGAGGAGGAGGAGGAGAAGAAGAAGAAGAAGAAGAAGAAGAAGAAGAAGAAGAAGAAGAAGAAGAAGAAGAAGAAGAAGAAGAAGAAGGGCAAACTGACTGACGCATGGAGAGCAAGCCAGTAAGCAGTGTTCTTCGTGGTCTCTACTGCAGTTCCTGCCTCCAGATTTCTAACCCACTTACATTCCTGCCCTGCTTTCCCTCACTGATGGGCTGAGATCAAGATCTTTAAGACAAATTAGCCCTTTCCTCCCCAAGTTACTTTAGTCATGGTGTTTTATCACAGCACTAGAAAAAAACTAAACAATACACCACACATAAACATATACATATAATTAAAAATAAAATTTATTTTAACTGAGTTAATGAGAAAAAAAAAACAAAAACAATGTGAGTTAATGCAGAGGCTAGTAGCTGATCAAGGTGCTTAGAACAGAGACCATTGAGTGTGGTTTGCATGAACATTATGTTCATCAATTTATCTATTATTATAAACTAACCCAGGTGCCAAAAATCATGAACATAACACATTCTGAAGGTAACTCTAGTTGTAATAGTTTTTAAAGAATATTTTGTTTATCCAAGTCGTATAGGAAACACATGTATGAAGGTCAGAGGACAATTTGCAGGAATCAATTCTCTCCTTCCAACACGTGGGTTCTAAAATTCAAACTCGGGTCATCAGACTTGGGGACCAGTTCCTTCATACATGGAACGATCTTGTCAGCCCATAAATAACTCTGTTAAAATAACTCTGTTAATTGAAGGTCATACACTGTTTATCAGGATTGATCATTTTTAATTTTGAAAACATTATAATTAGATGAAGTCCTCCTATAACTTAAAATCTACCACCATTTCTTCATTTCTTTTTCTTTTCTTTTTTTTTTTTTTGAGATAGAGTTTGTCTATGTAGTTTTGGTGCCTGTCCTGTATCTTGCTGTGTAGACCAGGCCAGCCTGGAACTCACATAGATCTGCCTAGCTCTGCCTCCCGAATGCTGAGATTAAAGGCGTGTGCCACGGCTGTCCAGCTACAGATTTCTTATTCCTACAGATAAGAGAGCATGATAAAGCTAAGAAAAAGCCATGAAATCTATGTAGGGCTGTAGCTTTTGAGATCTTTGGGATAGTCTTAACTGTTCAGTGGGGTGAAGGGATACAAGAGAGTGAGAGTGAGCAAGTGAGAGATGGAGACAGACAGACAGAGAGAAGAGATACAGAAAGGGAGGGGGAGGGAGAGGGAGGAAGGGAGGAACAGGGATGGATGGATGGAGGGAGGGAGGGAGGGAGGGAGGGAGGGAGGGAGGGAGGGAGGGAGGCAGACAAATCCATAGCATTTAGACTTCTAAGAAGAGAGCTGACCTTGACTCCCAGCCTTTCAAGCCTCTGGTCAATGATATGAGAAGTTTGAATCTGAGGGCCGTCTGCTATGCTTTCCTGGTTCTTGTGTTTCTGAACAAGGAGTTTGCCCAGGGAATTCTACCACTGTTGCCTTAGAGAGTGGTAGAAACAGAGACAGTATACGAAGAAAGAGAGAGGCAGTCCGGAGAATGGACGTGGACCAGAGTACTAGAAAGGCTAGAGACAGAAAAGCTGTCTCCAGCTCTTGAGAATTGTGGTTTTTTAAGGGTCAAGGGCCATTTATATAAGTCTACCTCCCTCACATACGTGTTGTAACTCTTGGCCATTTATTTGTAGCCCTTACTGTGGTACATGTCTTTTCTCTGCTGTTGGTTTCAAACACTAATCTTGGTGCCTCTCTTGCTACCAACACTCTCCTGCCCGAAAATGAGAAACACATTCACATATTTGCTCTGCTTAGCATCTTTCTTTTCATTCATCTGTTCTCTTATATTTTCAAACAGATTTTTCTTTTCTGTATCTTTGAAAATGCAAAGACAGTGATAAAATTATTGTGACTGCACTCATCATAAAACTGGGTAAGCAACAATCACTGATGGTAAGAGTTAATTCTCATGCATGAGGACTTCGAGAGCCAGGGAAAGCCTCATAAATCTCAAAAGGCTTTCCTGTTTTTTTTTTGTTTTTTTTTTCCATTCGTCCGTCCTAGGGTCCTCCTTACTAGCTAGCCTCCCTGGAGCTGTGGGTTGCAGTCTGGTTATCCTTTGCTTTATATCTAGTATCCACTTATGAGTGAGTGCATACCATGTTTGTCCTCTGAGTCACATAGTCTTTTCTGATGCATATATTTTGACCCACATTGTTTTCCCTCAGACTTATTTTTGCTAGTTTTATTTTAGTGGTGTGCATGTGTGTGTGTGTGTGTGTGTGTGTGTGTGTGTGTGTGTGTGTGTGTGTGTGTGTATTTGTGTGTATGAATGCTAGGTGCATGCAAGTGCCTGTGGAGGCCAGAAAAGGGCATTGGATTCCTTGGAGCTGGAATTACAGGCAAATGTGAACCACCCAACACAGGTGCTCTGGAAGAAGAGAAAGTTCTCTTAACAGCTAACTCCCAACCCCATCCTCCAACCCCACATACCTGTTATTCTTATATATTTACCCACTATAATTTTTTAAAGATTTATTATTATTATTCCTCATGTTTTATGTATGGATGTTCTGCCTGCATATTTCTCTGTGCCTAGTGTACATGCTTGGTACCTACAGATACTAGAAGAGGAAATCAGCTCCCCTGAAACTGAAGTTACAAATTCCATGTTAGTGGTGAGAACTGAACCTATATCCTGTGGAATTGCAGCCAATGCTCTTAACTGCTGAGTCATTTCTTCAGCCCCCAATTTACTGTTTTTAGTTACTTGCTTTTAAGAATTAACAGAGGAAGGAAACACACACAGTTGGCCCTCAGTATTCATGTGAAATTGGATTCCAACCCACAGCAGCAATCTGCTTGGTCCATAGGCTTCTTTTTCTAGTGTAAGATGAGTAAGATACCAGACATTGTTATCTAAGGAAAAATAATGTGATGGTTTTAACTTCTAATACTTTGGGAAGATTCTGCCAGACTTAATGGTGCATGCCTTTAGTCTCAACATTCCAGAAGCAGAGGCAGATGGATCTCTTGTGAATTTGAAGCCAACATAGTGTACATGGTGAGTTCCAGACCTACCAAGATTGCACAGGGATACCCCGTGTTAAGAAGAAGAAGAGGAGGAGGAGGAAGAGGAGGAGAAGGAGGAGCAGGAGCAGGAGAAGGAGGAGGAGGAGGAGAAGGGGAGGAAGAGGAAGGGGAAGGAAGAGGAAGAGGAAGAAGAAGAGGAAAAAGAAGAAAAGGAATTTGCTGCGTATTTCAGTCTCTTGTGTGGTCTCTAACCTTTCCTACTTTTAAAATCACATTACAGTTCTAGAACAGCAGTTCTTAATCTGTGAGCAGCAAACCCTTTGGAAGACAAAGATCACATTCACAGAGTTTGCCAAAGACCATCAGAAATCACAGAGTTACACTATGATTCATAACAGCTGCAAAATTACAGTTATAAAGTAGCAATGACAATAATTTTATTGTTGGGGGTCACCACAGCATGAGGAATTACATTAAAGGGTCACAGCATTAGGAAGGTTGAGGACCACTGTTTTAGAAGAAGGACATTCTAGACAAATTATGACTATGAAATGTTACATAGAGGAATAGAAAACATGACATGGCTTGGTTGTACTATAGCAAAGGATTAAGTTCATTTAGCAAAGAAGTTCATGAGTTCTATCATGACTACATTGGAATCAGACACTGATAAGTGAGTGGGATGAGCTTATGATTGCAGGTTAAAATAAAAGGCAGCTGACATCTGAATTAACCTTACCTTGAATGATAAAGGAAATCATAATTGGATTCTGAGGCTTTAAGTTTTGTTCCCTCACTTAATCAACGACGCCATCAATTATTTAGTTTCACACAGAATAAAGGTGAAATTGCTAAATGTTCAATTCAAACAAAGAGGAAGAATTCTGGGATCAGAGTGTACCTCACTGACAGAGCACATGCTCTGCATGTTTAAGGTCCTGGACTCAGTCTCAGTTGAAACACACACACACACACACACACACACACACACACACACACACACACACACACAGTGATAATGTTAACAACTATGAATTTTATAACTAAGTTATCCATAGTAAATAAGATAGGTTTAGAGGGCAATATATACAAAACCTTATGCTAGATACCTACCTCAATATCTAATTCAATTTTCACTGTAATCTAAAAGTAAGCTATTGTTATTCATCCTACTCTACTTATTATGAAACTATGTATTTGAAATGTTTTAAAAGTAGTATACAGAAAAAAATCAAAAATATTTCCAGTGGTGAAGAATACTTTATATTATTCTTATGATTCTCTGCTTGACCAAATATAGTACATTTGTCAATAAAGAATGGTCTTGAAATAAACATTAACAAAGGAGAAAAGAATATCATGTATTTCTTGTGAATGTGCTTATGCTCCTACTGGATAGTAGTATTTTTATCCTGTTGTGATAGCAACAGCATTAGTGTGTTTTGCAAGTCACAATAGGCCCTTCAACTGGACAAGAAGGCCTGCTGTGTTAGAGCCAAAAGCCATGGATTATAAAGTGAATGCTGTAACTCAGAGGTTCAGTCCCCTCTAGTCCATCAATATTGAGAAGTGCACAACAGCAAGCCAGGACTGATGATTTGGCCACTTGTATTGACATCTGTTGACTAATGGCAGACTACATTAACTGAATGTTTAACTCCTGATGTGAGCCCATTAATTAGGAAAGTTGTCTTGCTCGTTGGAAATCTGACACAAATTTACTTGCTCCCAGAATACATTGATCTAGAAGATAGATAATTTAATCTTTTGAAAATCATGGCCATTTTAGAACTGACTCTTCTTATTAAGATTGTAAAAAGTGATTTTAAGCAAACTAATTTTCTAGGATTTTTATTATTAATATGATGTGAAGTTATTTAAAGGGAAAATTTCTATTTGAATTTTTTTGTCCTTAAACTCTGTAAAACTTGGAGCTGGGAGATTGGTTCAGCAGTTGAGAACACTTCCTAGTCTGGCAGTAGACCTGGGTTTGAATCCCAGGACCAACATGGTGGCTCACAGTCATCTGTAACTCCAGTTCCAGGCATCTGACACCTTCTCCTGACCTATAAGGACACAGGGCATGCACGTAGTGAACATATATACATGTAGCCAGAACACTTATATACAATAAAGTTAATAAGTCTACAAATTAAAATTTATAACATTTACATCCATTGCTATAATTTACCTTTATACTCATTCTAGGCAGTGAGTTTTCATATTTATATAATAAAAAGAATAAAAACACATTTAAACATTTACATGTTTGTTTTAAAAATATTCTTTCTTCCAAATCCTATCGATTTACAGTGAATGGTTAACATTTTACTTACATACAACAAAACAATGTGGTTTGTTTAATAAATTTCAAATCACAAATGTTAGCAGTACTTGAACCATTCCATTTACTGTTACATGAGAAAATATGGTTAAAATATGCCTGTAACATACAACTTAAATTGACTGGAGCTTATTAAGATTATTCCTTAAAGACCTTGAGAGATGCTCAATGGCTAAGAGTACTTACTGTCCCTCCAGAGGACTCTGGTTTGGTCCACAGACCCTGCACGGTTGCTCAAAACCTCCTCTGTCTTTGGACTTCCATTGTCCATATATATATATATATATATATACACACACATATACATATACACACACATATATGTATATATACGTATGTATGTATGTATATACATATATATACACTCAGGCACACACACGCATACACATGAAATAAATAAATAAATAAGATAACAAGTACATCTAAAATAAATAAATATTTAAATAAGATTATTCTTTAAGCTGAGGTGTAGCTTAGTGGTGTAGCCTTTATCTATAGCCCATGTGGTCTTAGTTAAATTAGGAATATTGATTTTTAAGATTTTTTTAAGCGAAATTCATTGCTACTTCCTTCATTGTTGTTTGTTTAAATTTCAGACATTTTTGAACCTCATTTGAAGCAAATTAGTGTTGCACATTTAACAAATAATTTATTTAGTAAATATTCACTGATGTTTCTTGAAAAATAGTGGTTTCCACCATGTTGGAACTGAGAATTAAGCAGGTGACACAAAACCAGCCAGTAACCACAATGCAAAGCAATGAATTCAGTAGAAGGGGAAATATATCGTGGTATGGCGATGTGTCTAAAGGATTCCTAACCCAGGCTTGAGTGCATGGTCTGTCATGGCACAGGAATCCCAGTGGGATTGACTGATACCCAGCAGACAGAGATGAACACTTACGGTCAGACAGCTTTCTCTTTTTATGCAGTCTAGGACACAAGCCCAGAGAATTGTCTTGCTTGCGTTAAGGGTGGGTCTACCTACTTTGAATATGCTAATCAAGAATGTCTTCTAGGATGGCCTAGCACATTTAACACTTTTTGCTCTTGCAGAGGGATGGATTCAGTTCCCAGCAATCATATAAGGTGGTTCACAAATGGCTGTAAATCCAGCTGCAAGTGATCTGATGTCCATTTCTGGCTTTTTACATATCAGCACACATGTGGAACACATACATATTTACATCAGGAGCACATATATAACATACACATAAAAGAAATAAATATATTTTAAAAACAGAAAATCCTTGATGACCATGGTCAGAGGCTAACCTCTGGTCTCATGGCCATGTCCAGAGGTCTATCTCCTAAATGACTCCAGATTCTGTGAAGTCTCTAGTTAACATTAATTACCATAGGAAGGAAATTGAAGCATTACTCTAATTATTCTTTATCAATAAAAATTCAGGAGTCAGATATTGGGGTAAAAGCTTGAAAGATCAGTGAAACAGAAGCCATCAGTCCTTCCTACCTGCTCCATTTCTTCCTCCAAACAGAGTCAGATCCCTTTCCTCCCCTTCTTACTACTTCCTCTCCTATTTGTCCTCTGTCTTCCAAAACCTCTGTGGTTAATTTTGGTCAGCTAGTGGCTAACTCCACACTATGACTCCAAGCAAGCTTTATTTGTCAGAACACAATCAAAATATCACACAAGTGAGACAATTGATTAGCTTGAACTCTTTAGGAGGCCCCCAGGCAGTGGGACCAGGACCTGTCCTTGGTGCATGGGCTGGCTTTTTGGAATCTAGGACCTATGCTGAGACACTTTGCTCAGCCTTGGTGTAGAGAGGAGGGGACTGGAAGTGCCTCAACTGAATCTACCAGGCTGGGCTGGCTCCCCAGGGGAGACCTTGCCTTGGAGGAGGTGAGAATGGGGGATGGATTGGGGGAAAGGCTAGGGGGTGGGAGGAGGGAGGACAGGGGAATCTGTGGCCGATATGTAAAATTATATATATATATATATATATATATATATATATATATATATATATATACAAAATAATTATCACATTATAAAAAAATCACACAACAGGAAATAGTTAGGTTGATAATAAAATATGCCACACGAATGTATTAGGGGGTAGTTATGCATTTATAACTCCTAATGAATGGAGAAGAACACTGTATACACAAATGGTTGTGTACATGAACCCACATCACTTGTTCAGTTCTTCTTTGTCTGTCATCTGTTAAATTGTACTCTCATCTGTCACTGGTGTTATCAGACATTAAGGACTCAACGAGTACTTCAGGAAAACTGGTTTCCAGCAACCTAAGATGTATTCTCCAAAGTGGGAAACCACAGTGCACTCAGATACTCTCCTCACCCAGCATCTCTCTGGGAAGGTCTGATGCAGCATGTGATTTCTGTTGCTGTGGAGATGAAACACCATGAATGGTTTAAAGTGGAAAAATGCATGCCAAGGTGGATAGCATAAGCATAAGGCAGCTGTAATTTTCATTTCTCCTGGAACTAAGTGAAGAGTTAGTTTTCCAAAGTAAAGAAACTATTGAAGAAAGACAATTGTTCCTATGTTATGTAGTAATAAAATAAATATCATGAGATAATCGATATAAGCTATTGCATTAATAACGGAGTGTAGAAACATTAGACCTAGATAAGGTAACACAAAGTATATGGGAATTTAAAAGAAACAAACAGCATCTAGGAAACAGATTTTTGCAAAAAAAAAAATAATGATTATAACTAAACTATGTTAGAAGATAGAGATTTTGAATAAACTGATTTGTGGAAAGAGAACACCACAGATTAGAAACACTAGTAGTAGATAATATTTCATGCTGATAAAAACTATCAGGTCACTGTATCACTGTAAATTGGTGTTTATGAACTTAGAAGCTGCCAATCTGAAAATAAGACGAAGGAAATATTACAAAGGTATAGGAAACCTGTGGTTGAAATATTGTGCACCCCAATAAAGTTATGTGGGGGTCAGAGAACAGAACAGCCACTGTATTAATCATAGAGGTTAGGCAGTGGTAGCACATGCCTTTAATCCTAGCATTCTGGAAGCAGTGATCCATCTGGTTCTCTGTGAATTCAAGGCCACACTGGAAACAGCCAGGCATGGTGACACACATCTTTAATCCCAGCACTTGAAATCTCACGTCTTGTTTGAGAAAGACACATGTTTTTAATCCCAGGAAGTGATGGCAAGAAGCAGAAAGGTATATCAGGCGTGAAGACCAGGAACTAGAGACGTTTTAAGCTTTTAGGCTTTTAGCAGCAGTTCAGCTGAGATCCATTCAGATGAGGACTCAGAGGCTTTCAGTTTGAGGAAACAGGATCAGCTGAGAAGTTGGCAAGGTGAGGTTAGCTGTGGCTTGTTCTGCTTCTCTGATCTTCCAGCATTCACCCCAATACCTGGCTCTGGGTTTATTTTTATTTAATAAGACCATTTAGAAATTTGTCGACAGAAATCTACTGAAAAATAAAACAGGGTATATGTTCAAATATTAATAAATTAAAATTATGCTGCCTTATTACATGGGCAACTTATGCCCATGAAATTGCCCATTATATTTATGTCCATATATTCATGACTATAGACTCATATTTAAAATGCTGGGGATAAGTGACTGTTGAATGCTCAACCCTAGATAGGACATCCATTTCACTGTCCAAGGCTCAGGAAACATTGCTAAAGAGAGGACAGAAAAAAAAAAACAACAACAAAACATGGCAGCTGGAGGAAGGTGTAGAGTGCTATGGAACTGTGTCTTCAGACGACTTGTCTATCAGACTCAAGAGCTCACAGTAGCTTTGATTATCTGCACAAGAGCTGCACAAGACTAGGTTAGTCAACATGCCATCATGGAGCAGGGTAGGGCACTAACAAACCCTCACCCTTCCTTATAGATTATTTTAATAATTATTAATAAATAAATATTAATAATTAGTGGTGATTATTATTGATAAGGGTATAAAAATGAAAACTACAATCATGCTATCGTCATTTATAATATATCATGAGAAATGTGTGAAAAATAAAGCACACAGAAAGTAAAGAATTTATGTTTCCTACAGATAATCAACAAAGGTTTGAATTTAGACAGATAAATAGGGTTTTTCTGACAGATCTATGAACCTTTCTGTTTGTAGTATCTAGGAGTTTAAGAAAACAAATTTTCCTGAATGTTATTCCTTCCATGATTGTATTGGAGCATCAGTCATAACAGCAATTGACCTGAATGTGCACAATGGTATGAAGTCTTGTTTCTGGACACAACAGTTCAATTTGTAATCAACAGATCTATTCTTACGCCAATATCACATCAACTCATTAGTTTAGTCTTATGTGGACATTCAACTTTTTTACAAGACTTTTTTTTCCTCTTCTAGGCTTTTTTTCATTTCTTTATAAATTTCAACATCAGCTCTGCAAAAATAATTAAGTAAATAAATGCATAAATAAATAACTAGTTAAAAATAAACAAAAAAAGGCTGTGTACAGAGCCCACATCACATGTTCAGGTCTTCCTTGTCTGTCATCTGTTAAACAGCACTCTCCTCTGTCACTGGTTTTATCAGACATTTCGAACTTGTTGAGTACTGCAGGAAAAATGGTTTCCAGCAACCTAAGATGTGGTCTCTGAAGTGGGAAACCACAGTGGAGTCAGACACTCTCTTCACCCAGCATCTCTCTGGGAAGTGTTACTGTACATGCCATTTTTTAACAGACAAGATCATAACATCTGGAAGTAGTTTTATTTTTTAAATAATTATTTATGTGTCCATATATGTGTAGGCATGAGCTGGTGTTCAAAAACATCAAAAGGGGCATCAGATGTCATGGAGCTGGAGTTGCAGGCAGTTCTATACTGGCATATGGGTACTGGAAACAGCACTCAGGAACACTGCAGCAAGCACTCTTAACCACTGAACGATCTCTTCAGCCCCAAGAGTTTTATTACTTTCTCTTAGAGAGAATTTATAAAATTCTTCTCTAATGGTCCTGAATAAAACCTCAAGCATGATGTCAGCAGGAGTGTATGTCCTTATTCTTGATATTCAGGGAAAATGTTCAGAATTCAATACTACGTATGACATTTGTGTGAGTTTTGGATAGATGACATTTATTACCTTGAACAGTTGTCAATTTTTGTGTGTTAGCAGTTCTGTTATGGAAACACACTAAGTTTTATCATGTTTTCCCTGCTTCTATGGAGATAATGGTGTGGTTTCTGTCTTTATCCTTTTGTTGTCTTATTGCTTGATTGACTGATTTTCATAGTGTGTGATCTGTTCATGTGTTGCTTAGAATAGTTTATTGGAGTTTTATTACTTGTCTTATTACTTCCTCCCTTCCTCCTCTCCTCACTTCCCTCCCTCCTTTCTTTCCTTCTTCCCTCTCTCCTCCTTTTCTTTTCTTTATCCCACTCTGTCATTCTCTTTTTCTCATTCTTTCCTCTTTTTTTTTAAATGTGACTCTTGCTGGCCTTGAGTTCTATAGTCTTCTGTTTTAGCCTCCTGAGTACGAACACTACAGCTTTGTCATCACTACTGAGTATGGTAGTATTATTTCTTTTCAATTTTTAATTATTTAGTTCTTACTTATATGTGTTTGTGACTTTTGGGATGTGTGATGTGTCAATGTGTATGCAGTTTTCATACCTGTGTGCACGAGCAGAGCTTGTCATCTACCGTCATCCTCTATTGCACTATGCCCTATTTTTTGACACAGGGTGTTTTCCTGAATCTAAAGCTCAATTTAGCTCTCCTGGCTTGTTGACAAAGCCCTAGGTCCACCTCTCTTTGTCTCCCCAGTGCTAGGATTACAAACAGGCACTGAAACTTGTGTAGGTGCTAGGGACCAGAACCCACATTTTCATGGTTCTGTAGCAAGCACTTTACCAACTGAGTTGTCTCTAGCCATGTATCAAAATCTTAGAAGAGTCCTGTGTTCTCACATATTTTCCCTGTGATGTATTTATTTATAGCAATATCACAGTGTTTCTGGTTTCATTAAATAATCTAATTCTTCTATAAATTTTCCATGGAATTCACCAGTGGAAGTTATCTGGGGCTGAGCTTTCTGTGGGATGGTTTAAAAAAACAAACAACAATTTGAATTATGAAAGATTTATTTAAATTTCAACTTTTCTTGAATCAGTTTTATGACTGTTTTCTTTCTAGATATTTTCAGATTCTATGAAAGTTAACTAATATGCTATTTTCTGGTCTGTTTTCTGTCTCTAGAAGACTGGTGTTGACACCATCATTTCAGTTCCTCAGGTGTGAGACGCATGATTCTAAATTACAAAATAAAAGGCAAAGCCATATTGTTTATATAACAAAATTTTGTAAATAGTTGAATATTTTCTTTGTCTTCTATGAGATAGGACCTTATTAAATTAGACAGTAAAGTGGAGTGTAGACCATGCTGAAACCGAAATTTATTAAAGATGAATGCATTTCTCCTCAAATACAAGACAAAACTCTCTTGTCTCTAACATACAAAGTTGACTTCAAATTAATAAAAAAGACAAGCTAATAAATGGAATGTGATGGCTATTCTTGGTTGTCAACTTGACTACATCTGGAATTACCTAAAACGCCCAGACTGAGGGCACAACGGGGAGGAATTTCTGCTTAATTTGAAGTGGGCTGATCTGCTTCTAATCTGGGTCTTTAAGGTAAGAAAACACACTTTTAATCCAGATCCTTAATCTAGATTTTCTGCTTTCTGCTGAAAGCCTATAAAAGAACATGGAAGAAAGGAGCTTTTGCTTTTTGCCTGCTTGCTCTTACATTGCTAGGAAGTCCATTCTTTCACTGGCATTAGCGTCTACTTCTTCAGGATTCCAGCTTATACTGAAGAACAGATGAGACATTCAGCCTCATGGACTGAACAACTACTAGATTCTGTAGTATGGACTTTCTGGGCATAGGCAAACATTGGTAGATCAGCTGAACCACAGTCTGCAGGTCATTCTAATAAATAAAATCACACACACACACACACACACACACACACACACACACACACAGAGAGAGAGAGAGAGAGAGAGAGAGAGAGAGAGAGAGAGAGAGAGAGAGAGAGAGATTCATTCTATAAATTCTGTTACTCTAGAGAACCCTGACTAATATGGGGGAGGCTCAAGTTAGTCATTCCATAGAAGATATTCAAATGAATCATATAAAGATGATGCAATACTTATCATCATTTTGCTCTAGTTTCATTTCTGCTTCTGTGAAAAAAAAAACCTTACATAAAGCAATGTAGGGGAAGAAGAGTTTGTTTCAACTGGTAGTTCTGGGTTATAGTTCTTCATTGTGAGGAAACCAAGGCAGGAACTTCAAATAGCTAGTCACATGGCATGCACAGTAGAGAGAAAGAAACACCTGCATGTTCACTTATTTACTTTCATGGGTTCAGCTCAATTTCTCCACTCTTACACAGTTAAGGATCCAAAGCTGTGACAAGTTGACAATAAAAGCTAACTATATATTATAAGGTAAGTACAAATAAAGAATGTGTTTTCTATGTAAGTACATTGGCATATCAAGCTAAGTTGACACACTAACAATGTCTGACAAAGATGTGCACAGATTACTGTTGAGTATAAATTTGTACAGCATCCCTTAGAAACTCAGTCCGGACTCACTTGGCTTCTCTGGCTTCTCATCATCAAAAGAATTCACACAAGACAAGCAGTGTAGACAACAGAGTTTGTAACTGATCAAGGGAGAGTATAGGTTCAAGGAGTGGTCTAAAGCAATGGCCAGAATCTTACTCCAGACCTGCATCCTAGACGGTGCCTAGAGTCTTCAGAACAAGTAGTCTCTCCTATGGGACATTGTCCTTTTTGGGAAATTGACAGGAAGGGACAAAGGTATTTTTTTTTTTATCATTCTCTTGCATAATTTTATAAATTCTAGGGTTCCTTAAGTCAAGTTTACACAGTTATCAAGTAATGACCTTCTGGACAGCTCAAGATGTTACATCTCTTCCCCAAGCCAGAGATATGCCTCAGGAACCATTCTGCTGGCCATCAAATAGAGTATTGCTATTCTTATCTTTTGTTTTATACATTGCTTTCTTTGACAGAGGGGCAGGCCCCTTCCAGTGTCCTCTAAGCTTTATAAAACCTAATGAACAACCTAATACAATTATTTCAGAACATTTTTTCTATATATCATGAAGCATTGTCATACAATAATCTATAGCCTATCTGATTCATATATAAAATATAACAAAATAAATAAATATTAATGACATTCTAAATACTTATTATAGTCCCATACAGGAAATGCTTCAAATACCTTTAAATTATAAAGTAGATACTCTGCTGTAGTAAACTTCTACAAGAGTGTTAACACAACAATGAAAATCAGTAAATACTTATAGATAAATCTCAAACATGAAAAATTAAGCAGTAAAATATTTCTTTATAAAGTGATGAAAGAAATTAGAAGTATTTGAATTAGATATAATTTTATTAAGTTGGTATGGTTACAACTAACAAATTAAATATCAAAATATTTAACAACCACAATGATTAAAACTGAAACTTAAATGCTGATGTTTTATAATAAATATTATTTTAATTATTTATAGCTTATAAAGCTTATTTTCACATCTATGTATTATGATAAAAGTAACAATATATTTGTATAAAATCTATCACTATTTATGTTTATATATAAAATAATATAAGAACACTTATTCTAAACTTCTCTGTGTAATATTAATAGGTTTATTTGAAGGGATATTTTGAACTTAACAGTTTCAGTCTACAAAATTCTATGTAATTGTTTCCAAAGAATAAATTGTTCATGAAATATTAAAAAAAATCTATAATTGAATCATGAGATATATAACATAATTAGGAATTCAATAGAATCTATTACACAATTAATTAAATCAACTGTGTGAGAATAAAATGACCATGAATACACACATTGAAAAATTGACTCATAATTGACTAAGTGTCTACTTTTGAAGAAAATTGTCTTCCTTAGTAAAATGATGCATAAATTTCTGTTACTATTCCTTTCATTATATTTTAAATTAGTTTCAAAACAACCACAGGAGTTGGATATTATTATATACATTTTATGAAGAATAGGTTCAGAATAATTAAGACTAATAATATTATAGAGGTCACAAATACAATTGCTATCAGATCATGAAGTAAAGTTTGTGTATCTGTTCTTGAAGGCATTATCTTTCCATTGTATTAAGCTCGAATAATTTTTTTTTATTTTTTAAATTGTTCATTTGCTAACAGAAAACTTTTCAAGTCAACAAAGACACAGAATAAAAAGCAGAATTATATAATATTGTGTTACTTAAGAAAATGTGATGCATGATTTAAAAGTCTTCATTAAAAATGTCATGTTTTAAGTTAATAAGGAAGTGTCTTCATTTCTAATTAAAGTATTATTGTTACAATTCAACATCAAAAGTTTGCAGAATGAAGTATAAAAATCCTCATCTCTCATCTAGAGTATTCTATGGCCCCACTCACATGACAATAACTGAGGCACTGTGCTGTGGGATGTCTTTATTATGCTGTGAATATGTGTTGCTCTGATTGGTTGATTAATAAAGCTGCATTGACCTATGGCAATGCAGCTTAGAGGCAGGTAGGAAATCTAAGCAGATATACACAGAGAAGAAAGGAGAGGAGAGAGAGATGCCAGCGACCACCAAAGGAGAAGCAAGATGTTAACAGATTGTTAACACCACTGGCCATGTGGCAAAGCATAGATTAATAGAAATGGGTTAATTTAAGATCAAAGAGCTAGCTGGCAAAAATCCTGCCTTAGGCCATACAGTTGAATGTAGCTGGAAGGTTTCTCCAGTCCTGCCTGGCCCTGAAGTCCTACAGTCACTTATAAAATAATCATCCAGAGGCTTAATATTATTTACAAATTGTGTGGTCTATGTCAGGCCTCTTGCTAGCTAGCTCTTGTAACTTTACTCAACCCATAACTATTAACCTATGTACCGCCATGTCTTCTGTTGCTTTACCGGTCTGCTGGCATGTTGCTCCTTGGGTGGCAGGCTGGCATCTCTCCAGACTCCTCCTTTCTCTTCCTGTCTCTCTCTTGGATTTCCTGCCAGGCTATAACCTGACTTGCCACAGTCCAGAGGTCAGAGCAGTTTCTTTATTGACCACTCATAGTAACACATATTCACAGCATACAGAAATACATCCCACAGCAGTTGATAATTAATATTAAGCCTCTGAGTGATTATTTTCTAAGTGTCTGCAGGACCACAGGGTTGGGTAGGACCACAGAATGGGACTGGAGAAACCTTCTGGCTACAATACTATTGGAAGTTAATGGCTGTTGGGAGAGGGAAAACCATTATTTTCTGGGAGTATGGGCACTGATAGATTGTCCATGCTCTGGGAGATGGCTCCACAACCATGCACGTATAGGCAACACTAAAAGAACTTGAGTTATTTGAGGAAAACAAATTAAAGACATGAAGTTGGGAGGCAGAGATATGGAGGTATTCCAGGGGAAATTTGGTAGAAAAAAGAGATACATGAATATGACCACATTTTATCATATACATGTATGAAATTCTCAAAGAATTTCTTTCAAAACAATGTTTCTTCCAACGGCTGGTGTATGCTAGCCTCCATGCTGAAGGTACTGCATTACTGCGAGTTATGTCATGTTAAGTTCTGTCATCATGTTTTACTTATGTCATTTACTTTTATTTTTACCTATGCTCCCTTACCAGAAGCCCACGAAGCCAGAACAGGACTAATTGTACTCAACCCTAGTATAATTACTTTTACTTTTGCAAAGGCAACTCCTTGACTAGAATATAAATTCCTATATGGTAGTCATTGGTATTCTTATTCCACCCTAACTTATACTTCTCAGAAACCACCTGGCCTAAAATGTGTGTGTGTGTGTGTGTGTGTGTGTATGTGTGTGTGGTGTGTGTGTGTATATATATATATATATATATATATATATATATATATATATATATATATATATATATATATATATATATATATAATGTGTAATGGAAAATTCCATCATATATATGATGGAATTTTCCATCCACAATAGGAAGGCTTAAGGTATTCTGTTGTCTGTCTTCATTCTTTTTATACTAAAGTCTGTATTTTGTCATAGATCTTTCTCCTTAATGGCCCAAAGCTCAATCCAAATTGTGTGTGTGTGTGTGTGTGTGTGTGTGTGTGTGTTATATTGCATGTGTTTATAGTATATTTACTTGAGTGTGTTGGTGTCTGCACCTATGCATGTGCATGCAGTAGTAGATCTATGATGTAAGATGTTTCTCTCTATCCCTGTCTATGTGACTGTGTTGTGACAGGGTATCTAACTTAACTGGAAGCTAAACACTGTAGCTAGGTTGACTGGCCAGTGATGTCTCAGGATACACTAATCTCAGCACCTTTGTGTTGGAAACTAAAGTAGTCATGCCCAACTGTTTACATGGATGCTGTGGATTCTAACTCAGCCTCTCATACTTACAGAGCGAACAGTTTTGCCAATTGAGACAGATGTCTGCATACCCCAATGTGGGGGCCCACAGAGTCTCCATAGTGTAGCCTTATTCCATTTCGATTCAAATTCAGAGAGTCCAAGCTTGTTTTACCTAGCAAGGCTGCATAATAGGCTATTTTGGCCAAGGGTATGGTTACCAGGTGTTTTATAATTCTAGGCTAATTACAGCATGTTTCGCCATAAGACGTGGCTACTAGATGTTTTGAGAATTAAGGAGGTGTTTACATTTGTTTGTACTTTGAACCATTGCATCCTTGAGAGGGGGAGGTCTTTTGCCCCTCTCCTTACTGGTGTATAAAAAGCCCATGAGGAATAAACTTGGGGAGACTGTGGTATTGACTCAGAGCCCTGCCATTGCTATTCTGTGTCTCTGTCTTTTTCTTTTATGTCATCTATGTCTCTGCTTTTTCATATCTGTTATTTCTTAAGCCTCACTCCTCCCTTTAGGACTATTCAAAGGTCAGGATGGACATGGCACCCCAACTTTCTGAAATTTTATTCTATAATCTTCTTTGCTTTGAAGTATTTGGGGAAGCACTTACTCTACATCATTAATTAGACTAAAATATAAGTCATATATTGGAGTAAGTGTGCATAAGAACAAATCCCAGGGGAAAGTTTTAATAATATTGACTTAAATAAATAAAATATTCGAAAGTAAATTTTTAAGAATTAGAAATGGGTGTTGACAAGATGCTTAGTGATTACAGGCATACACACACACACACACACACACACACACACACACACACACACACAAACACAGAGAGAGAAACACATAAAATAAAAAACATGTGATTAAAATAACTTTTTTAAAATTGAAAATGTCAAATTGTCTACAATAAACACATAGATGCAATGGTCTCTTTCATAAAAATTAAATAGACACAAAATAAAAGTATACTGCAAATAATTTACCATTATATTTATATACACACAAATATGTTATTAATAATGTATGTATAGCCAAAACCAAGACAAAAATATAGTATTCACATATTTTTGTTTCATTTACTTTTCACAACATAAGAAGTCACATATTTGAAGAAAATGTAAACAGTAATGCTTATCACAGCATGATTTTGAAGAGTGAAAAAAAACTAGTTGCAATGTAAATGTCCAAAACAAAGGGAAAACAAAGATAAGTAACAGAATATTGCCAGGATGAAAATTAGGCAATTTTGTAAAATGAGAATAAATGTTTTTAGTCCATTATCCTCCCACCTCTCTTAAGGTTTCTTCTTGTCCTCCCATGGTCTCTTTCCTAATGTCATGACCTATATCCCTCCACATACTTATTTACAAAGATGTGAAGAAGATAGAAACTAGTCATACCAGCCATTGGTTGGCCACTCCCACAATCTCTGTGCCACCCTTACCCCAGCACATCCTTTAGGCAGGACAGCCTGGAGGTTCAGGGCTTTGTGGATGGATTGATGTCCGAATCTCTCCACTGGAAGTCTTGCCTATTCACAGGAGATGGTCAGTTCAGGCTACTTATCAGCTCTTGCTAGGAGTCTTAGCTGGGGTCTTTCTTGTAGATTCCTGGAAGATTTCTTTGTGCCAGGTTTCTACCTGACCATGAAATGCTCCATCCCCCTTTCCAGTAATCTTTTTCAGTACTCTCTCCCTCCATCCTCCTCAAACCTGATCCCTCAGGTTCTCATCCCCACCCACCTGCAGTCAATTCATGAAATTTCTTCTATTTCTCCTTCCAGGGAGATCCGGGCACCCCCTCCTCACTTGAAATCTCCTTGTTACCTAGTCTCTCTGGGACTATTGATTGTAGTATAGTTGTCCTTTATTTTACAGCAAATATCCACTTATGAGTGAGTACATATGATATTGTCTTTCTGGGTCTGGGTTACCTCACTCTACTCAAACTGGGTCTCTTTGTCCACTTCTAATACATGGCGAGGAGCTTAGTCTTACTGCAATTGATATGCCATGTTTTGTTGATATACCTGCGGGGATTATCCTTTCCTGAACAGAAATAGACGAGTGTATTGGTGGGGGGGGCATGCATACAGAGAGGCATTTGGGGCAGGGGACTGGAAAGAGAAGAGGAAGGAGAAGCTGTAGCTTGGATGTGAAAGAAAAGAAGGAAGGAAGGAAAAAATAAGGAAGGAAGGAAAGAAAAAAAGAAGTAAGAAGCTGTATTATCTGTGAGGGTGGCTTATTTCACTTCACATCATTTCCATTTCATACACAAAGAGCAAATGTCATGGCTACATAAACTCTATTGTTGTTACATAGCACATTTTCATTAGTCATTCATCCATTGATAGATGATGGACATCTTGACTGCTTCTGTTTCCTAGTTATTGTGAATAATACAGCAATAAAAATGGATCTGCAATTGTCTCTGTGGTACAATGGAGAGTCTCTTGAATATCTATGAAGAAATGGTTATAAATGGGTCACAAGGTAATCCTATTTTTAGTTTTTGAAATTTTGAAATACTGATTTGCATTGCCTAGATCCATTTACTTGTGGAATTCCTATGGTATCTCTTGCTGTTATGTAGCTGGAATTTTCTCTCAAGTCCTGCCCGGCTCATAGTCTCTCAGGTGCTTATAAAATAATCACTCAGGCCGGGCGGTGGTGGCGCACGCCTTTAATCCCAGCACTCGGGAGGCAGAGGCAGGCGGATCTCTGTGAGTTCGAGGCCAGCCTGGTCTACGGCGCGAGATCCAGGAAAGGCACAAAGCTACACAGAGAAAGCCTGTCTCGAAAAACCAAAAAAAAAAAAAAAAAAAAAAAAAAAAAAATCACTCAGAAGCTTATATTAATTAAAACTACTCGGCCACTAACTCAGGCTTATTACTAACTAGTTCTTACACTTAAATTAACCCATATTTCTTATCTATGTTTAGCCACATGGCTTAGTACCTTTTTCAGTTCTGCCTTGTCATCTTGCCTACTCTGTGTCTGTCTGTTGACTCCTGACTCAGCTCTTCCTCTTCCCAGAATTATCCTTGTCTGCTTATCCCACCTATACTTGCTGCTTGGCTACTGGAAAACAAACATTTTATTTATCAACCAATCAGAGCAACACACATTCGCACCATACAGAATGACTTTCTACAGCACTGTTGTTTCTAGTTTTTATTCCATTATCATTTCATAAGATACAAGGAATTTTTTTAATTCTCAAGCTTGCTCAATAGCTGATCAATTCTAGAGATGGTTTCATGAGCTTTTATGAACAGGTATTCTATGTCTCTTAGATGGAATAGTCTGTTGATCTGCTAAGAAGTTCATGTATTGTATGGATTGTTCTGGAGGTTACTTGTTCAAGTTTAACTTGGATGATTTATATAAAAACAGGGGTGAGCTTATGAATTCTCTCACTATATTTCTGTAAGAAACTAACTGATGTTGCTTGTCATTTCCTATTTGTTTCATGAAGTTGAAAACCCTGAAATTCAGTATATATATATATATATATTTGTTAATTCCTCCTGCTGGATTGCTCTAAATATTAGGATCCTGTAGTCTTTCTTATTTCTTTCAACTTGCTTTAATTTAATATTGACTTTTATATATCCCAATAGCTACTCCAGTCCCCCTTTAGCTCCCATTCTTATGTTCTGTAGATTAACACCTAACTGTCAACTGTTTGGTTATGTGCATATTTGCTAATGAGCTATGGCTATTGGAGACAAATGAAAACTTGTTTTTAGATTGGTCAGTTATATAGCGGACAGAAATAATTTAAAATTAAGGTTATTATTGACATGAATTTGTTATTTTCTATGACTTAATGTTACCTTGGAGGTTGCTTGGATCATTGTTAGTTATTGTCTTCCCTCTTAAGTAGTATTAGGAGTTCACTGTATTTGGAATGCTGAATTTCTTTCCAGCTCTCATGTATTCATGTACCCTTCTAATGAAATTTGTTGCTTCCTCTGATTTCATGAATGAAATCATGTCTTTTTTCTTTCTCTGTAAAACATTTTCTTTCAATCTGTCTTTGTTTTCATGAATTACCTTAGTTCGTATGTCTGTAAATGTTCCATCCATTTTAAGAAATACCTTTGCTGAATATAGCAATCTTGACTGGCTGCTATTTATTCTCAGGGTTTTAAAAACATCCTTCCAAGTTTTCCTGGATTTTAGGGCTGAGATGATAGACCCAATGCCATTCTAAAGTGCTTGTTCTCTAAGTGAGTTGGCTTTTGACTATTACAGCATTTAATATTGTTTCTTTACTTTATATATTTGGCATCTTGACTATCAAATTTCATGGATAGATTTCTCTCTAGACATGTCTTTTTCTGTTATTGGATTTGGATGTTTGTGTCTTTCCATAAGTTTAAGTGATTATCTGCTGTAAATTCATGATCATTGTAATGACTGCTATATAGGTGCACAATGAAAAAGACCAAGTGGAGCAGAAAGAAATGATAAATCTACAGTTTGAAGGCACAAATAGTAATTGAAAAGTGAATGTTGTCAAAGCTTGTCCTGAAAGAGATAAGATTAGTGCCATTAAAAAGAGACTTCCTGATCTACAGAGGAATGAAAAAAAGGGCATCCTTAGGGCAAGACCCCACCCTTCTAAGTTTCCAACATGTGAAAAGAAAAGGACTTTCTTGATCTTACAAAGAACAACAAAAAGTTGCTGCAAATGTGGTTCAATGGGGCCAGGGTTCAAACTCAAGTGGTGATTGCTTTAGAGTCACAAAAGATACAAGAGTTAGCGAGTCATGGAATCTTCCTTTATGGTTTCAGAAAGCTGCTGAGGCCAGACAGCATTTCATAGCCACACATGAAAACCTGAAGAGGGCAAGAAGTCCCAAGAGATCATTGTATGAAACTCAAAGTGAAGCCTGAATTTTGTTGGAGCTCTCAAAATGTTGGAGATACCAGAATCATAGATATCTACCAAGGAGAGCTGCATATGAGAAGTGGAAGTAGCTCATTGGGGAAAAGTAATTTTGCAGGGAGATAAACTGAAAGGGCAGAACCATCTAATCCCTTTGATATCATACACTGAACTAGAGGATTTATTATTTGTCCTGATGGGTTTTGGTCTTGATTTGGTCTAGGATTTCCTCCTGAGGAACCCATGTGTAACTAAAAGTTTTCTTGTGCCTACCCGGCTCCCATGTCCTCATGGTCCTGTAGCCACTCAGACCCAAATGAATACACAGAGGCTTATATTAATTATGAACTGTATGGCCTATTGTCTAAGACTTCTTCCCTAGCTAGATCTTACATCTTAATTTAACCCATTTCTATAAATCAATACTTTGACCCATAGCTTGTGGCTTGCCAGTATCTTTACATCTTGCTTCTCATGGTGGCAGTTGGTAGCGTCTGTTGACTCAGCCTTCCTCTTCCCAGAATTCTCCTTGTCTGCTTATCCCACCTATACTATACTTCCTGCCTGGCTACTGACCAATCATTGTTTTATTTATTAATCAATCAGAGCAACACATTCATAGCAGAAAGAAAGACTTCCCCAGCAAAGGATCAAGTGAAGTCATCTACCTGTAAAATAATTAATTAATTTAATTGAAAGAGAATTAATAAAATAAGAATTGACACTTCAAAATAAAAAAAAAGATAAGCAAGACTGAAAATTCTCTTTTGTCAATGTTACAAAAGAGAGAGGGAGAGGGAACAAGAGAATCCAAGTCTATAAAGTTAAAGATGAGAAGAGCCACATTGTAATAGATTCATTCTAATGCAATTCAGTTGATTATTACTATATAATTTGAAAAACTGTATTAAAAATTGGGATAGTTGAAATTAATAGATACATTTTAAGATACATAAGACATTCCAAAATTAAACCAAGAGAATGGAAAAAAACTGAACTGGATCTACAGGAAGCATCAGGATTGAAGTAATAATAAAAACACATTAAGTAAATATATACCCAAAAGAATTCACTTCTGAATACACCCTGAGCTTTATAAAAGAACTAATAGAAATGCTCCTCAAACTAGTCCTCAATATAGAAAGGAAATACTACTAACAAATTTATCATAAGAAACTTGATATCAAACTTAAAGAGGTCCCAACAACAACAATAACAAAAACATAGTCAAATATTCCCATTGGATATGAACGCAAAAACACTCAGTAAAATACTTGCAAACCAAATTTGCTATTGCATCAAAATATCATTCACTATGAACAAGTTACCATCAATCCAGGAATGCAAGAATGGTTCATTATACAGTGATCAATAAAAGCAATATACTACATGAAAAGACTTTAAGGCAGACATTACATAATCATCTTCACAGAAAAGACTTTAGACTAGTAGTTCTCAAACTGTGGATTGTGACCCCTTTGGGTTGAATGACCCTTTCACAGAGTTCATAAGTCATATCCTGCATATCATATATCTACATTACAATTCACAACATTAGTAAACTTATAGTTAGGAGGTAGCAACAAAAGTAATACGCCATGTTTTGTTGATATCCATGGGAGGTCTGCCCTCTTCGGAATAACAATAGAGAAAGAGTGGATGGGTGGATGGGTGGTATGGGAGGTAGATGGGAAGTGTTGGGAGGGAGTGGGACACAAGGAGGGAGGGGGAATTGTAGCTGTGATGTAAAATAATTAAATAAATAAATAAAAGGAAGATGTCTAAACCTTTTGAAGATGATGTTGTGATCCTATACAAAAAGACCCTAATGATTCCACCAGAAAATACAAAAAACAAAACAAAACAAAACAAAAAAACACTTTTCAGCCAAGTACAGTAACTTTTCTATAAGATGGTAATGAACATGGTGAGAAATAGATCAGGAAAGTTAACTCATTTGGGATAGCTAGAAAACAGAAATAACTAGAAATATACTGTACCAAGGATGTGGAAGACCTCTTCCACAAAAGCTGTGAAACAATGAGGAAGAATGATGAAGAAGACAGTGGAAAAAGAGAAGACTCATGCTCATCTGTCTGCATAATTAACATCATAAAAGTGGCTGTTATTCTAAAAGCTTTCTGCATATCCCGCAACTTTCTCCTGAAATTTTGATGTTATTCTCCACAGAACTAGAAAACCCTATATTGGAATACATATAGAAAACAATGAATCAGCAATCCTGAACAAAACAGTGCTGGAAATATCATAATACAAATTTCAGACTATTTTACACATTAATAGTAAAAAAAAAACCCAACATGATACCAATTCTAAAATGCACATGTGGATTACTGGAGTCAGACACAAAACCTCACATCTACAGCCGCCTAATTTTTGACAAAATTGTCAAAAATGTTCTTGGACAAAAAAACAGTCAGTCTTCCACCAAATGAAGCATGGAACTGTTGTTGCACATGTCAAAGGATGAAATATCTACAGCCCCTTACAAATTAAATGCAAAAATTATGATAGAGTTTAATATAAGAAATGAAACAGGAGAATTTTTTAGTGAAAAACATTTCAAGACAGAGACATAGGCAAAGACATTCTCAAAAGAAAAACAATGGTTCTGAAAATAATAACAAGAGTAGACAAATGGTAACGCATGTAATTAAAAAGCTGCTATACCACAAAGGAAACAATTCATCATGTGGCGAGACAGACAACAGAATAGGAGGAAATCTTTGCTATCTGTACATCTGACAAAAAATAATATTGCAGATATTCAAAGAAATTAAAGAAAAAAAACGTACCCAAAAGAAACAAGTCATCCTATAAATACATTAACTTCCAAAATTAATGGGTGGTTTTCAAAGGCTGAATTTCAAATGACCAATATTCATATCATAAAGAGTTCAACTTAATTAAATGTCCTACTTTGCTTTTTGTTGCTGTAGAAAAGAATGACCAAAACCAACTTGGGGCACAAAATGAATTATTTCATTTTACAGTTTATCAGGGAAATCTGTTTACAGTTTGCATCATCCAGGGAAGCCAGTGCAGAAACTCATGGTTGGAGCTTGAACCAGAAATGACCGTAGAGGATGCTACTTACTAGCTTCCTTCCCCTGACTTGATCTGCTAGCTTTTTTTTCTTGCCTTGTTTTGTCTTTTCTTTTTCATTTCCTTCCTTTCTGTTCCTTTCCTTCCTTCCTTCCGTCCTTCCTTCCTTCCTTCCTTCCTTCCTTCATTCCTTCCTTCTTTCCCTGCTTCCTTTCATTACCTCCAGTTGTCCTGGAACTATGTATGTAGATCAGGCTGGCCTAGAATTTGCAGTGATTCACCTCCATCTAATTAAAGGCATGGGACACCACTCCCAGCACTTCCCTCTCCATCTAATCATCGAAATCCTTTACAGAACTAAACAACAGATTGCATTTTAGTTGGCTCTAGACCTAGTCAAGCTGAAAACTAAGAATAGCCATAACTAATAGAGTTCTAAAAGGAATGTGATAATATGTGTGATTTGTGTAGAATTAGATCTAGTATATAATTGTAGACACGTTAATTATAAGTTATTTTTACCTCCAACATCATTCTGGTCTTTTCCATGCTATCCTCTTCCTTTGGCCTGTCTTCACTCATATTTCTGTTTTTTTTCTACTCTTAACCCCTTTCTTGCTATAAATAGTCCATTATCAGTTAATTCATTTTACACCTTTAACCTTTTCCCTACTACATGGTTTGTGCACACAGTTAACTTTGTAAATGTCTATAAACAATGCACACATATTCATTTTGATTAACTACCTACTCAAATAACGCATATGGCATGCTCCTAACAAATAATTATACTAAAAAATAAACACAATGCTTGTTTTACTGTATAGCTCTAATTATTTTGTTTATCATTCTGAATATTGAACCAAGAGCCCTGTTCATGCTAACAAGCACACTGGACTGAACTCCAAAGCCTCTCACTATGTATTTAATATTGAATGGGTTGTATTCCATTCATCTTAATTGAATTATTATATTTTTGAACATCTATTAATATTAGCATTATTAATTTCTTTCTATATAATCAGTGAATTATATACACCTGCTCTTTTCATTAAAACTTTAGCAAAAGGTATAATTATTTTCTATCTAATAGTTATGCATACAATTAGTGTTAATTATAAAAGATCATGAATTGGAAATTGGTCCAATGAGAACAACTTATAGTTAAAGAGGGTAAATTAAACACAGAGCACATCCCAAAGTGGTATGGTGGGGAAAAAAGGATTCTTTTCAATGATTACATTATATTACATCAAGCAGAATTTTTCTTCTACGTTTTACATATGGGAAATGTAATTTCACTATTACTTACTTTTAAGAATAACCCTAAACAACTCTGTGTACCAAATACTTTCTAAGTACATACTCAATGTGATACAATTTTTATAAATGTTCAGCATCTTAGATAACTAATAATTTCCAAATATTTTCCTATGGTAAACAAAAATATTTCATCAAAGAATAATCTACATAGAAGTCATACTGGTAACAATCTAATGGCTTTATAATCGTTATTATTAGGAGTTTATATTTTGAATGCAGAAAAATGATAATGAATAATATATGCATTTCTCCACACACACAAAAGAAAAATAATTCGAAACAGAAAGAGCCAAAAATAGGGGAAATATCTCACTGGATAAAATTCTAGAAAAGTGTAAGGAATAGAATTCAGATCACCAGAATCCATTTAAGGATGGTTTGCACACATCTCTAATCCCAGTATGTCTATCCTTGAGGCAGGAGGTCAAACTAGAAAATCCCTGGAAGCTCCTGGGATAGCTGTCCTGTGAACACAACAGTGAAGAGCAAGAGACCCTGTCTCAAACAAGGGCAAAGGCAGGAACTGACACCAGAGATGGTCCTTTGACCTTATTTTACATCCTGGCAATGACACACATACATGTGCATTCACACCCACAAATGTGCACAAACATACATCACACACACACACACAAAAAGAGTGCACAATTAAGTGATGACCTAATCCTGGTAAATAATTTTACTACCAGAATTGATATGAAAAGAAAATATAAATTAGTCAGATCAGACAGGACCTTCAGAAACCAGCATTACCATGAAAACCATTCCAATTACCTCATCAAGGCAAATTTTGGGCCATATGCTAAATATTAAATATTAGGGTTTCTATCTAAATTATAATAGATTGCCTATTAGCTAATACACAGAATAATTTCTAAGTCTTACCTTTTCTTTCTCTTCTGGGAAAGACATGATATTTTACACACGTACAATTATGTTGTTTGTACACAATCATGCTGCTGAATGTCCCCTTTAATACAACATATATAACACTGAGAGAGGTTCTTCATACATCATTATGTTTCATTGACTTTTTCCTACAAAGTGACTCAGAAATAACAACAAAAATGTGAGTTGATTTCCAAAATTGTGTTCAGTTATTCACAACTTCTGTAGAATATTCTGGATACTCTTTGGCAGTCTATAATAGTAATTTTGAAAGACTAAAAGTTAAATGATCCCATACTCATGTATACATGATATATGGGTGGAAAAAATTGGATTGTATGAGTTATTGGCAAAAAAATTTAAAAAAAGGAGGAAAGGAATTAGGAGGAGGGTTAAAGATGGAAAAGAATGCAGGAGGAGTGACAGGTAAGATCGGGTGGGGGAAGAATGTAATCAAAATACATTGTATGGGGATGGAAAGATGGCTCAGGGTGGGCCCCCCGGCCAGATGAGAGATGGTAGAGTGTTAGCCATACCCTGGACAGCTCAAAGAACAAGGCGGCAGTAGGATGTTCCCTACTCAAATCAGGCCTGGGCTCATTCAACTCCATAGAAACAAAGGCCAGTTTGTTAGAGTCAGTTAAGCCAGAAAAACTGTTTCTCGGAAATCATGTGACCAGCAGTCTGCCCACTGGTAGCCTGGAAAGTGTCTACCTCCACTGTGGCACCCTTGCCCTACATTCCCTCCTGCCTGCTTTGGTAATTGAATTGATGTGTTATTAACATTTGCCTGCCCTCGGTCTGGTCTGCATATGCAAATGAGCTGCATTCACTTTTTTTTTTTTTTTTTTTGGTTTTTCGAGACAGGGTTTCTCTGTGTAGCTTTGCGCCTTTCCTGGGACTCACTTGGTATTCCAGGCTGGCCTCGAACTCACAGAGATCCGCCTGGCTCTGCCTCCCGAGTACTGGGATTAAAGGCGTGCGCCACCACCGCCCGGCTGAGCTGCATTCACTTTTTTTTTGTCTTTCTCTCCCCTCATGACTAGAGGTATATAAGCTAGTCCATTAATTCAATAAACGAGCTGTTCTCAGACACAGTCTCCTCAGTTCAACTCCTTGCATCCTGAGATCACCAGCCTGCAATGTCTCTTGGGGCTGGGGCAGCAGGACCCACAGCTCAGCAGCTAAGAACACTTTATGCTTTTGAGAAGATGAGATTCAGTTCCCAGCACTCATGCTGGGTGGCTCCAAACTACTTGTAACTCTAGCCCCAGGAAAATTTACACCCTTTTTTGTCCTCCATGGGAACCTGCATACACGTAGATTCACTCCCACAGACATACATATACTCATAAATAAAAATAAATCTTTAAAGCATGGTCTAGTGGCATTCAGTGAGAGAGAAAGGCAAATCTTTGAGATTGAATCCAGCCTTGTCTATAGAGCGAGTTCCAGGACACACAGGAATACAAAGAGAAACCCCATCTTGAAAAACAAAAGAAGAAAAATAAAAAAATAAATCTTTAAAAATATACTTTATGTATTATGAAAGTCTCAAAGAATTAGTAAAAGTATTTTTAAAGTAAAATATAGATTTATCGGTCCTATTTTGAATCTTACCTGCATGTTTTAAGTTCTTTAGCAAATTATAAAAATTGATGACTAGTGAAATATTTATTGTTTTCAAACATTTATGCATAAGATGGTATATCATCTTTCTTTGCTGTACTTGGGGTTGAACCCAAGGCCACACTGATGTTGGCAAATGATATCCCACCAGGCTACCTCCCCAGCCTAGGGATTATTATTTTATAGAGATGTTTTACATAGAAGTATGCATGTAGGAAAATGCTGAGTGAGGTGAATTTTCATTCATAGATGAAACAAACTTTGTTATTTATTTAGTAGAGTATGATTTTTCTCTAGAAACTTTTTGACAAAAGAAGTTAAAGTATAATGCTTTGGAGTTGATTTTGCTTTATTCTTTCATCTTCTAAGAAGAAACTTCATATTCCTTCACCCCAACTTTTCTCCCTTGTGGTTTCATGCAAGTGTTACATTACAACAACTTTTCCATTTATTCCTTTATGAAAATAACTATAAATTTAACCACTATATCTGCTTTTCCATGATACCTGGATATCACAATGGTGTTGACAGAAAATGAATAGAGGACCAAAGACTTCTGGATTTATTGGTTGGGGTTCATGTTCTTGTGCTACCCAGGGCTGGTATGAACTCCATAAGTGACAGCCTTACTTTTTTCTGTCTGATCCTGTCAGTTTCCACTGAGCTCTGTCCATGAGATGGTGTAAATAAAGTACAAATACATGGACATATGTATTCAAGGCATTAATATAACAAGAATCCACAATGATCACTCAAAGAATTACAACATGAGATACATTTAAAATAACATACAACCAAATTACAAGTTTAAATAGAAATTGTGAGCAAGATAACATTTTCCTTAAACATCTTATTTGCAGTTAGGGATCACTATTACATGTAGTTTTCATTCTGCTTCCTCATCAGACTACCAAGAACACAGGCAAGCTATGGAGATTTCCCCTTGGGATGCTTCTTTTTATATTAGACATCTCTGCTTTTTTTCATTGATTCAGTCCTTCATCTTTGACATCTTGGTAGGAAGAGTGTATCTCCCTTCTCAATTGTTCTACATCTTTTCCTCTTTAGAGATGTACCTTCACAAATTTTCTTTTCTATGAATGGTGGTTACAAAACTGAAGTCCTTCATAATTCCTTCAGGGCATCAGGATAGGCATGATTATGGAAGCAATGAAAGTGAAGGAGCTTCTGCTGTGAAAATTATCATAAACTCATACGAATTGGTAATTTGAAAACATACACTACCTGAGTTTACTTTGGCTATAGCCTCAGTTTATAGGAAACACCCTGTCCATTTCCCTGCCTGAGCATCTGTCTTCAAGTGTGGATGCCCGGAGGTCAGACACAGCAGGGGCAACAGATGCAGACTAATTGCTTGATATCCAGCAGATCATTGCACTCAACAGAAGCCAATTAAGTCATGAGGTAACAAGGAAGATAAATACAGGATGATTAAATTAAGCACATTAAGGTTACTAATGGTTCTTACATAATAGGATAATAATACCAGCAGACAAGAAATTTCTGTTTTAAAATTATCAAGAGCTTTACACACTTGGGGCTAGGGAGATGACTCAATTAGTAAAGTGCTTGTCATAAACGTGAAAACCCGAATTTGATTCTCAGCACCCATGTAAAAAGCCTAGTGCCAAAGTGTACATCAGTAATTACAGCACTGAAGAAATGGACATGGGAGGATCTCTGGGTCTTTTGGTCAGTTAATCTAGCTGATCAGTGAGCTCCAGGTTCAATAAGAGACCCTAGGTAAGAAAGAAAAAAACGAAAGGAAAGAAAGAAAGAGAAAAAAAGAAGTAAAGAAAGGGAGGAGAGGTAGGAAGAAAGGCATAGAGTGATTGAAGAAGATGAATGACATTGACCTCTGCCTTCCACTAGTCTGTAGACACATGTGTATACACATATGAATACACACACAAGCATACACTTTTTTCCTTCAGTAAAAGAATGTATCAAGCTTCTACAACATGTGGGTACTACTTAGGCATTTTATAATCAATGTAGTGCTAATAATACCTTAGATAATTAAGAACAAAAGACCTTAAGAATGAAAACCTATGTAGATAGATGATAGTTATGATAGAAACAGATATAGACAGGTGGCTGATAGATAATAGATCACAGGCACATAGATAAATAGCTACATATATAGATGACAGATAACAGATACGATAAAATATAGACAGACAGACAGATTCATCAATAAATAATTTAATCTCAAAATTGGATACACTTATAGTATTACAGTTAAAAGTGTTGACTTCCTGGCGATTTTCTAACATAGTGATGCAAGTTTAGACATCATAATTGGAATAAAATAATAGTGCTTCCTACTTTGACTAGAGAAGCATAGCTATTACTAGTCAATCAAAGAAAGGTTGATTTTTAAAATATTTACTATATAACAATCTAAAATAGCCATTTCAAAACAATGTCAATACTTAAAGAGGTGACTCAGGATCAGGGACATTTTCTTTTCTTATTGTTATCTTTAGCCAGAACCCATCACTTTGTGAATCCAGTATTTTCCTGGAACATTCAAATAGCTTGCCCATTTTCCAGGAGATAAAGGCTAAAAAGGTCAAATTTGAAAGTCATAGTATAATAAGAATTTCTTCAACATTTTCAATTATTTCCAAACCTGGATTTTAAAGCAATTATTTAAATTTATGTGTGTGTGTGTGTGTATGCCTGCTTGTTTGTGTGTGCAATGTGAGCATGGGTGAAGGCCAGAAAAGGACATCAAGGGTCCCTAGAACTGTAGTTTCAGCCAGGTGTGAGCTGCTTGATGTGGGTGCTGGAATGGCATCTGAGTCCTCTGCATGAGCAGTAAGTGTCTTAAGCACTGAGTAATCTCACCAGCTCCAAAAAGAGATTTTAACAAATAGTACATTCTTACCATTGCTATGGTCAGTGTGACATTGAACTTAAGTTTAATATATAAAGTTGACTTGTTGATGTAATGTGGGAACATGGAATGAGAAGGGTGAATCTCTTAAATTGAGTTAATAAAGTAAATGGACATTCACACAAAGAAAGAATGTATAAAGCCAATATGGAATTTAATGGAGTTTGCTGACACACTTCCTGAAGCTAGGCTGTCACCCAAACATAGAGACTTAGACACCAGTATTATCTTTGGGTGCTGATCAAACAACTGTGAATTTTTTTTTGGCAGACTTGATCTTTCCCAAACAAGAATATGTCGAGGTTGAAGCCTTTATCCTAGGGATAGATTCACAAGTAGTTAGAAGCCATGGCTGCTCATTCAAATATTTTACAGGAAGAGTAGAAAAGGAGTTATGGACAAAACTTTTACCAAGAGTAGTTTTATGAGGTTGTTGTGCAGCTATTCTCTAAATTGAAACATTCCTCCTTTGAAACATTCCCTCCTGGAGGCAAGAGGAAGACCAGTAACACTACGGAAGTAGTGTAACATAAAAAGTTGAGGAAGTAAATGAAAATTAAAAGGTTTAGAAACTTCCTGAAAGTTACAAGATTCATGAGGATCATGTCTAAACTTACATACACGGTAATGATTGATGGGACTAGATTACCAAATAAACCAAGCTGAAGAGAGCTCTGGAGGATGCAACTCTCCTGAGTTATCTGTGACTGGTTATCTGTGCCCTATCTGGAGTGAATAGACATTTGTTCACACGTCCCCTGGAAGAGTCACACAATAAGTAAAAATGAGATACTTGCAAGACAAGAAGACTCAAAGGATTCCCAGATTGCTTACAGAGTCCTGCTTTGTCTGCATTTGGCCTTCTTATCTGGAAAGAGAAATCTCACATTTTAGAAGTACAGCATATGGCCATCCCTTTGGCTGTGAAATGGCATTTCACTGAATTCTATGAATGTAAACTTTATGAATATTGAATGCACACTCAGCTGCTATATTTTCTAAACATAATGTTCTTATTCTTAGCTCATGTGTTTCTATTGGCTTTCTATTTTCTTTTCATAGCATATTAGTTTTTATGTATGTTTTATAGTGTAGTTTTTCTGAGTGGCACACATATCCACACCCTCTCACAATTTAAATTGCATCTTATTTGTCTTTAATATACTCAAATAAATTCATATTTTCATTTTTGTGTGTATAAAACAAATCTTTCCAACTTCTTTTATTTGTTAAATGACCCTTCTTTTCTCACATTTATTACACAAAATACCATGCCATTTAGTATATTCACTTAGCTTTGGAGTTATGAATACATATGACAAAGGTATATATTTATATATGTCACATATTTTTCATATATATAAAATGATTCCTTAAAATAGAGAATAGAGTATCTTTTAAAATACTTATTTCTATTATTTTTACTTATGTATATGTGTGCTTGTGTTTGTGTGAGAGAATGCCCCATGAGTGCTGCTACTTGTGGAGGCCAAAAGAGGGCATTGGATGCCCTGAATCATAAGTCACAGGTGCTTGTGAGCCACCTGGTATGGGTTATAAGAATTTAACATTGGTTCTCTGAAAAGCAGTCATGCTCCTGACCTCTGACCCTTCTCCTTTGTACCCAGTAAAGAATTTAAATTGAATACATTCTCCCTTTTGAATAATGATTTACATTTACTCATTCCTCAGTTTGAGTTACTGATAGATCATCAATAGCAAGACAAAAAGGAATCCATACATGGTAGATGAATTTCTAAATGGTCTTATTAAACAAAAAACACAGAGCCAAAATAAGGGTGAAAGCCTTAGCAAGATCAGGAAAATAGGGAAAGCCACCAGCCAACCTTACCTCACAAACTCTGCAGCTTCCAAATGTGAGTTACTTCCTGTCTACCTATGCCTTTCTTGTCTTGCTGTTCTGCTATCTGATTTGCTCTCTGTCTAGCTACATCACTTCCTCTTCCTGGCCAGATCTGTCACTTCATGTCTGTACAGGTCTCCAGAACTCTATGATTTGTACTGAGATTAAAGGCATGTGTGACCATGCTTGGCTCTGTTTCCAGTGTGGCCTTGAACACACAGAGATCCTACCTGCTAAATGATAGGATCAAGGGCATGTTCTACCATTGCCTGACTTCTTTGTCTACTTAACATGGCTTGCTATTTCCTCTGATCTCCAGGCAAACTTTATTTATTAAAGCACAAATAAAATATCACCACATTTCCCTTTTTTGTCTAATAAAAATAAAAAATAAAAAATATAACTAATATAAGAAAAACTATATACAATAAGTACAATAACTAGATACAATATATACCAGCAATAAATACATCAGCAATTCTCTTCCTGCTTACTTAGATAATGTTGTATCCTTCTGAGGTCTTTGATGTAGTTGAAGACTAGATAGTTATAATTATGGTTTTTCTTGGTTTTGCTCGAAGATAAGGTAGATAGATAGATATGAAACCTTGGCCTCACAAATATAGGATAGATAGGATATTTTCTTTGATTTTTCCAAATACAAATAGACCAGATATTATAACTATAATTGTTGCTTGATAACTGTTTTGTTATATGTAATTTTGCTGTGTTGACGTTAAAACCTTCCTTTTGAATAGAAACAAAAGGGGAAATGATGGGTGATGTCATTCTGTATGCTGTGAAAATGTATTGCTCTGGTTGGTTGATAAATAAAGCTATTTGGACAATGGTGAGGCAGAATAATGTTTGGCAGGACATTCTATAGAGAGAGAGGAAGGAAGAGGACAGAGCAGGGGAGACACTGTTAGCCAGAAGAAGCAAGATTTAAAGTTATGGGTATGCCATGAGCCACATGGCAAAGTATAGATTTATAGAAATAGGTTAATTTAAGATATAAAAGCTAGATAACAAGAAGACTGCCATGGCCATAGTTTAAAAATAATATTAGCCTGTGCATGTTTATTTGGGTCTAAGTGGCTGCAGGACCATTGGGTGAGAGAGATTTGTCCTGACCACAGGCCAGGAGGGACACAGGAAAACTTTCAGCTATAATACACTGGAGCAAGTATCATGTATAAATCTTCTTATGTCTTTGTCACTTTTATTTGTGTTGAAAATAGGCTGGGCATCCTGTCAGATGCTTGCATGATGCAACTTTGAATTAAAACAACTTAAGGTTAATTAAATGATACATGGGAAAGCTTGTCTCTTTACTATGATTTTTTTCCTGTATAGGCTAATGAAAACCCAAGAAGTAATGAAAGTTCTGAGATAATAGTTGAAAAGATGTTCAAGTTTGAAAGAAATTTTATTTTCTTTTTCTTTAGGTTTATTTTACAAGCCTCTCCTCTCTCTCTCTCTCTCTCTCTCTCTCTCTCTCTCTCTCTCTCTCTCTCTCTCTCTCTGTATGTGTGTGTGTGTGTGTGTGTGTGTGTGTGTGTATGTATGTATGTATGTATCCACTTGAGTGCAGCACCCATAGAGGCCAGACAGGGGTGTTGGATTCTATGGAGATGGATTAGTAGGCACTTATGAGCTTTCCAACATGGGTGTTGATGAGACCAATATTAGTTAATCTGCCAGAACAGCAAACTGCTCTTAACCAACCATCTTCCTAGCATCCAATTTTATTCTAAATGACTAAATGTTCTGAGTTACTTATTTTTTAAAAATTCTGCTTTTTTTAATTATTATGTTTAGAAACTCTCATATAAAGACAAACTTAACTCTCATAACTCAGAATTTTTTAAAGCAAAGATTTATCTCTGTGAAGAAATTATTTGATTCCAAACAAATTCATTATTCAAATGTATTTCTAATGGGAGATACTTTCTTCTTATTTAAAAATTACTTCAAACCAATTAAAATAGTAAATAAAATGTACTTTAAGACATCTATTGCCTGGACGCAATGCCCCATAAATGTATTTTTTTGTATTTATTCAGAAGATTCATGTATTATTTACTATCTCTCCTTTCACAGCACTACCTTGGTTGAAAACCATGACCTCCCTACCTTTGAATTACAATCTGAAGGCACAATTCAGACTATGATGGTATGTACATGTACACACAAAACACATGCCTTAGAATATGAGAAAGGATGTCATAATTGTACAGACAATTTTGAAAGAAGTTCTTTATCTATTACACCATTGTTTTGACATTTATTTACAATTATTTATTTATATATATTCAGAATTACTTTCTAGTGTTTCTCTAATGCATAAAAATCAGTATATTTCCTCAGTGCCTTTATTTGGATAATGAAGACATTTCTGCATTTTGTATATTATAATTTAACTTGCATTAAATATTCTCTGTATTAAAGTCACAAATAAATTTCTAGTTATATATATTGACAAAAATGTTTGAAAATATTTATGCTCTTGATGATGGAGCCTGATTAATGGTACACTCAAAACAAACCTCTACCAACCCTTGGGCTAGCATACTTGAAAATAAACAAATGGATCATCTCAATAGGTCAGAATTAGTAACTTAAGGCTTTACTTTGTGAATAGTATTTTCTGATTCCAATCTGGACATACCATGTTTTTTAAGTTTGACAGGAATACTAATGTCTCTGGTATACTTTTTGACCACCTAGTAGAAGCAAATACCACCTAAACCTTCAAGGCAGGGTACACACTGATAAGGGAACTGTTAGTTGAAGCATGCATTATAAAAATTGCTGATTATGAAAGAAACATTTCAGAAATATTGAATATAGAAGTTAAAAGACATAAGGAAAATTTGCCTAATTAACATCTCCCAAGAGCTGAGCAGATGGCTCAGTGCCAACAAGCCTGAGGACCTGAGCTCCATACCTTGGATGGAAAAGTATAAGCAGAGAACTAACTGACATGAGTTGACCCCTGACTACCACTACCACATTCTTGGGACACACGCACACACACACACACACACACACACACACACACACACACACACACACACACATTAAAATCTTCTAAAAAGATTGCAAAAGAACCATATCAAAACTTCCAAAGCTTTATTAAGTGATAGCTAACCTTTGTAGACAAATTTCTAAATGGTCTTATTAAATAAGAAACACAGAGTCAAATACAGTTAAAAGCCCAAGAGATCAGAGCATTAGCGAAGAGCCAAGACCACCTTATCTTACCACTCGCTGCTATCCTTCCTTTGAGAGAGAGAGAGAGAGGCCTTCTTCCTGTGTGTGTTGTCTTTTATTGCTTTCCTGTTCTGCTTTCTCATTGGCTCTAAGCCCAGCCACATGACTTCCTCATCACTGCCTGTCTATACAGACCTCCAGGTCTCTATGGTTGGTACTGGGATTAAAGGTGTGTGTCACCATGCCTGTCTGTGTCCTTGAACACACAGAGGAGACTCTGCCTGCCATTTGATCGGATTAAGGGCTTGTGCCACCATGGCCCGACTTCTGTTTTTTGCTCGATATGACCTCTGATCTCCAGGCAAACTATATTTATTAACATACAAATAAAATCACATTTCAGCACAATTAAAATATCACCACAAACCTTCAACGCAATCAATCCATTTCATGCAAATAATTCAATTTTTAAAATGATTTACTTAATTAGCATGTATGTGTGCATGCATGCGCACATGCATGCACGCTCATGTGAACTCACGGCACATGTGCAGATCAGAAGATAACTTTGGAAATTTGTTTTCTTCTACACTGTTGGTTTCAGAGACTTATTTTAGGTTGTCTGGCTTGACCACAAGTGTTTTTACTCATTCAGCCATCTCACAAATCCTAATTTAATGATCTATTCAGAGAATATGTATATGCAAAACTATCAATGTACATAATTTATAATATTTTCATCATCTCAGAAAGAACCCCAGAACTCTTCAGCTACACTCTCTGGCAAACATTAAACTTCATTCTCTATATGAATGTGCTTGTGGTTGGCTTATTTCTCTTAGACTAATAGTCCAGGAGTCACACATGTTAAATACTATAGACTATAGCATTATTTAATTGATTTTACACAACAGAATAAAATCTCATTGTATGAAAATATCACATTAATCTAGTTCTCATTTTTTTTTCATTTCATTCATTTTCATCCTTGCCTAACAAGGCCAGAAAAGGATATTGGACTCCCTAGAGCTAGAGTTATAGTCTGGAAACCAAGATCAGGTCCTCTGCAAGAACAGCAAATGCTCTTAACAATTGATCCATCTCTTTGGCCTCATTGAGGTATAATCTTTAATTTTAAGTAAAAATTCAAAACAAAACTAGTTGTCATGGTTCTGTTAAATTTCCACTAATGTGATGAGTTTCATCTTGCAATATAAAAATTTAAATGAATAAACTTTGATTGAGTTGCTTGTAGACATATTGTGTATCAAAGAAGCTTGTAAAATTAGAAGCTTTTATCTGTGAGTAGGAGATCGATCAGGATATTGAAGGCAAAAATTCCATGTCTTATAAGGATCAACTTTCTGCTCAGTGCCATTACTGCTTCTATGATGGGTGTGAAAAGAAGTTTAGTGGGCCACTATGACTGAAATGGTTTAAATTAGGTAGCAGAGTATCTGAATACACATATTATCAGACCGATCTTTATTTACTTTATCAAACAGATGGCCTATAGAGACAGTCCTCTTGTGCTGTCACTTTGCCTGTGAATTCTCCACACCAAAAAGAAACCTTCCTTAATCTACTTTTCTCAGTCATGCTGTCACTGCAATGAGAAAGGCAAGCTAATAAAAGACCTTTACTGGAAATCTTTTGCAATATAAGCAAGTGAATATGAATACAAGGAAAATTAGTTATATGAGTGAATATATATTTAGAAACACATGACAAATAAATTATTTAAAATCTAGCCAAAAGAAACCAGCAGGTTTTGCAATATCCAGGAGCACACTGTAGTTGTGTGTAATTAACTGCCTTCCTAGCTTCTGTGTGATGGTTTTAGTACTGCTTTTGTGATTCATATAACTTCTCATAGCAAAAACTTTTGTCATACAAGTTTATAGAGCTAAAGCCAAATATTTTTCTCTTTTCTGTCGTTATTTTAGCTGACCTATTGAATAAATATTTCAGTGTCATAATTTGTTCATCATATTATGAAAATTTCTCAAATTATTTTGAGATCTGAGAATCTGACCACATTTCTTTCATGTATGAACTTTACATTTTCAAAGGACACTTAAATATCTTGTGCAGTGACTCAGATATTCTGAATTATAGGTGACTCAGCGACTACACTGCCAGCTCCCAGAGATTTTAGGTACATCAAGTGGGCTAATGGCTTCCTCTCACTGCCCTTCCTACTCTGCTTTTGTGTTGAAGGAGGGTCCTAATTTGGGTTTTTTAGTTTTACTGCAGTCTTCTTGTATTTTGGCTAAAGCTAATGTGATTTAATGTTTGCAAACATATGGTGATATTGTGTCCCCCAATATATTGTGCACCCTAATAAACTTATCTCAGGTCCAGAGAACAGAACAGCCACAAGATAGACATAGAGGCCAGAAAATGGTGGCACACACACCTTTAATCCTAGCATTCTGGAGGCAGAGATCCATCTAGATCTCTGTGATTTCAAGGCCACACTGGAAACTGAGACAGGCAAGGTTGCACACACCTTTAATCCCAGGAAGTGATGTCAGGAAGCAGAAAGGTATATAAGTCCTTAAAGCTTTTAGGCTTTTAGCAGCAGTTTAGCTGAGATCCATTAGGGTGAGGACTCAGAGGCTTCCAGTTTGAGGAAACAGGATTGGCTAAGAAGCTGGCAAGGTGAGGCTAGATGGGGCTGGTTCTGTTTCTCTGACCTTTCAACATTCACCCCAATACCTGGCTCTGGGTTTGTTTTTGTTAACAAGACCTTTAAGATTCGTGTTACACAAACACATTAAGATTTGCTCATAGCTTTTCAAACCTTCTCGAGAACTTTAAATTTCAAAATTACTGAATGCTGACAAGATGATTCAGATGCCTCTTGTTCTTTTGTGACATAGTGATTCTTGTCACTCAAAGATTTGATGGAATCACCTGGAAAGTCTAAGGAAAATAATGGCAATGTATCAACTAGGCCAAACTAGATGTGTCTGTGTTGTTTATTGTTTATGGCTCTAGAGGAGTTGGCACCTTCAAGAATGGAGCCGATAAACAGAGGAGTCACATGAGTAAAGTGTACAATCACAAGGACAAGCTGCAGGTGGTGGTCAAACAGCATGAGCCCAAAACATGTTTCTCTATGAAGTCATATAAACAAACAACAATAGCCAGTTATGATGAATAATCTGAAGTAAACTCAATCCTAACTGCTACACCTGGGAAGAGCATGAAAACACATTCCAAGAACAATTTTGAAGAAACTGAGGTCACAAGACTCTTGTTTTGTTTTCTTGGCATTTTCTCACTAAGAATTGTCCTCACACAATTCCACTTTTGGCCTATGTTTTGACAGACTATGTTTCATTTCCTATTGCTGTAATAAAACACCCTGACCATAGCAATTCCAGGTCACAGTCCATCATTGTGGGGAAGTCACAGCAGCAGGATCTTCAGTAACTAACCACATCAATCTCACAGTGAAGAGCAGAAATCAAGCAAACTAAAACCAGTAAAATTTTAAAAATACCAAAATAAAACAAAAAGCTCACAAAGAAAACATGGAGTCTATGCTGTGTTAGCCAATTCCTCCTGACCATGGGGTCTGGCCCACCCTACAGTGTGGTTTTGTCTTTTTTTATTATTATTTTATGTTTTGAGAGAAAGAGAAGGAGAGACATAAAGACAAAGAGAACATGAAGGTAAGTAGAGAGGGAGGTGTGGAAGATCTGAGAGGAGTTGTGAGATGGGGAAAGAGCATGATCAAAATTTGTTCTACTAAAACATTAATACAAAAGAGAGCAGAAAGCAATGGATGTGCATGCATGTGCTCAGCTCACATTCTTCTTGTCATCTCTTCCAGGACCCAGGAAATGGTAATGCCCAGGTTCAGGGTGATCTTCTCACATCAATGAACTAAAAGACAATTCCTTCACAGATATGACCATAGGACAACCTAAATAATTTCCCATTGAAATTCCCTCCCCAGGAAATTCTAGATTCTTGACTGTCAGCTAGACAAGTTAAACAAATCATCACACATCTATTTCTGGGTACAAGAAAGATTCTTAAAATCCATAGTGGTTGACAACAGATAACTGCATATGAAAATATCTATACAAAGGAATCCAATATTCTCCTCTTCCCTGGAGCCTTCATTTTATGACAAAGAGTTTATAATTCATGTTTTGGTATTTATAGAACATCTTGCTATTACTTAGCATGGATGTCACTTTACTGAATGGTTACTGTGTAACATACAACTTTGAGTCAGCCTACTCCATATCTTGTTGCCCCATAAATCCTACTATCCCTTCAGGTATATGCTTTTGATGAGCTTGTGTGTACCACATAATAACTATGCTGTAATCAGATTATAACACATTTTTTTCTCCTAGTACAGTGACTGAACACTGTAGTACTTAATGTTTTAATACTAATTTATATTTATGTTATAATTATTTATTCTCCAATATTCCCTAATTAATAATTATAATTGTCCAGTGACTTAACACAACATATGAGCTTTCTTTGGTTCCTATTTTTTGTATTGTCTTTTCTCCTATTGTCTAATACCCAGGAATCTATGCGCATTACCTTCTTTAGAGTATGAAAGCACAGAGTTGAGGCTATTCCCAAGAGTTCCAAACATCTGTGGGGCATTCTTCTTTTATTATTATTATTTTTTTATTTTTTAGGTTGGTATTATGGCATCATCATACATTTGAGTCATCTTTTACTCTTACTAGTTCCTTCCCCTCCAGCCTCCTCCCAGTTGGTTCCCCTTCCTCCGCAGTGTGTCTCCCCTTCTGCTTGCCTATTATCTATACTCCATTATTGCCTCTATTTTCATCTCTTTTAAGATTTCTTCATGTGCTCATATGACCTCCTTTAAGCATATACTTAAAACACTCATGAATATTAAAATTAAGTTTGCATAGAAAATAAGACATGGTATTTGTTTTTCCATGTCTGCTTATTTTGCTTAATATATTGGTTTAAAGTTTTATGATTTTCTTGCTAATGTCATGATTTCATTTTTGTTTATAAATCCTTGAAACTCAATAGTGTATATATGCCATATTTTTTAATGCATTCATCTATTGATAGATATCTGGGCTGGTTCCATTTCTTAGATATCGCGAGTAATGCAGCAACAAACAAGGATGTGAAAGCATTTCTATTGTATGTTGACTAGCGTCCTCCAGGTACATACTCAATAGTTGTTTATCTGGGTCATGTGGTCATTTTCTTTTCAATTTTTTGAAGACTCTTTGTATAGGTTTCCACAGTGGCTGCCCAAATTTACAAATCCACCAGCAGTGAAAAGGATCCTTTTTCCCCTCGTGTTCACCAGCAGTTGTTGTCATTTGTTCTCTTGATGATAGTCTTTCTGACTGGAGGGATGTAGAAACTCAAGTCAGATTTGATTTGCATTTACCCAATGGCTAACAGATGCTGAATATCATTAAAGGGGTTAGAGAGACCCTTATGGGCTCAACTGGTGATCTAGAATCCTACTGCATGTGCTGTACCACACCGTCATGGCATTCGCCACATACTATACATTGTAATTCCAGAGGTTTTACCTCTGTTTTTGTTCACTGGTATCTAGCACAGTATGCAATAAAAAGTAAGTGTTCAAAAGCAATATAACTGTTATACTTGGAGAAATGTTGGTTACTCTTATTCAAAGAGCTGGAGCACAGAAGAGCCAAAACACAGAAGAGCCAAGTACTCAGGAATGGTTTTGTGAATAGATGAACAGCTGAAAATACAGTCTATCATTTTTCTTAGTCCTAGCAAACTTCCCATCATGGAAAAAGCACTGAACAATGATACAAGTAAGCCATTGTGCTGGGAAACCAAGGGTCAGCAGAGTGTAGAGAGTCCAATTTTACTCACAGGTGATGAGCATGTGCTGATTGACAGGCTCAGAGAGCCACATATAAACTGCAGCAGAATTCATCAGTCAGAGTCACCCTGTGCAGATATCCAAAGGTATTTCATTTGAGATGAAGGGTGTGATTTAGTGCAAAAGATTTTTCATTCTCTTTCTTATTTGAAACCACCAATTCATTATAACACCTGCCCATGACATGCTTGCTCAATAATGTATTTTGGTTTGTTTTGATCAGCCCTTCAGCATTCTGTCTTAGAAGTTAATGTCTCTCAGCTTCTGGAATAAGAGTTCCACTGTCTCACCATATAGTGTAGCTTCCTTATTCAGTGAAGTGCACCAGGAAACAAGACGTTTTTCCACCTACATTTTCATAAGGAAATCTCATAGGATCTTATTTTTAATTTGCCCAGGTAAGAAATTATTTTAGACTCTAGCAATATACTTCTCATTAGAAGTTTATCATTTTCTACTTGGGGAACATCTCACATTATATTAATCATATAGTAATACATATAGCAATATATATTTCAAAACTTAATATGTGTGAGCTGCATAGACATCATGAACTTTTTGTTTTGTGCGTGTACATATTGTATGTGCATGTACATGCAGAGGCCTCTGTGTGTCTATGGAGGCAGAGGACAAAGTCAGGTGTTGTCTTCAATCATCCATCCATTTTTTCTTTTGAGATAGGTTCTCTGATATCTATCTGGTCAAGGCACACTGATAACTATCTGGCCAGCAAGTCCAGCATTCTTTCTATCTCTGCTCCCATCTAGCTCTGGTGCCACAGAAGCATTTATACATACCAGATTTTATACATACATACATACATACATACATACATACATACATACATACGTGTGTGTGTGTGTGTGTGTGTGTGTGTGTGTGTGTGTGTGTGTGTGTGTATGCACCATGGATCTGAACTCAGGCTCTCATGTTTGCACAGCAGGCATTTTACTCACTTAACCATCTCCCCAACTTTGTTCCTAATTGTGACTACCTTTAGTAGAATGTCTCTCTTTGACAATGATCAATGCAGAACAAAAGAGAAAAATAAAAGACCTTGAACACTGGCCCCAAAGGTAGTCTCTTCCCAGTAAAGCCTATCCAGCTGTTGTCTTGGATGGTTCAAAGACCATAATTTCAGTGGCCCTCGTGACCTTACAGAATCCCCCTAGGAATCAGCAGAGTCACTGTGTTTTGTCCTCTCAGACATGACATTAATCTTGCTGTGTAAATGTCTATTCTGTCTGAGTTAGGCTATTACTATCAACAGCTGGATATATTAGCAATTCTTGCAACAAAGATCAACCAAACAGCAAAAACATTTGAAATAAATTTATGTGCACTAATGTGTACTTATGCATTTTATCTTGCCATTGTCTCTTAAACAATACAATGTAATAGTTATTTGCCCAATGTTATAATTGTAGTCAGTATTATAAGTAATCCAGAGAGACTTTACATTGGGATGATTTGTACAAATCACATGAAAATACTGTCACTTTCTGATAAGTGATTGCGTTTTACAGGATGTTGATGTCCACTGAGCTCCTGGAACAAATTACCATGGATACTGAGGGATGATTACATACTAAACATTTATATTATTATGAGAATATCCACATAGATTTTCAACAAATTAGCCTGATCATGACAAGATAGCTCAGCAGTTAAGAGCACTTGATGATCTTGCAGAGAACCAGGGTTTGGTCACAAGAATTCATATCACAACCACCTGTGGCTCCAGTTTCCATGTGATATGTTCCTCTTTCTGATCTCTGAGAGAACTGCATACATGTGACGTACATACAAACAGACACATAATATACACATACAAGTTAAAAATAATTTAAAAATAATATAGCATTTCCACAAATTATACTTCTTTCTGTAAAAATATTTAACTTTAAGCACCTTGGCACTGGTGTGACTTTACTTCTCATTTATTGAATCCTCAAACTGATGTACAGTTGAACACTTTGTTAAAAAACAAAACAAAACTGATGCAGAGTGGATGAAGAAAAGTTGATGAGGCCTCACAAAGAACTGTAGACAGCTGAAGAATGCTAAGAATGGGAGAAATAGTATTCCATAGGGAAGAGCACACCTTTGATTATCTAATACTAAATGGTCAGCTTTGTAAACATGCATACGTGTAATAACTATACAGACTGAGCAAGTAAATTTAGGAATATATATGTATAGATATATACACATTTATGCATGTAACAACAATTAATGAAAAAAAGAGGCCACGAATTTGAAAGAGAGAAAGTGGGAGTATGTAGAAGAATTTGGAAGGAAGAAAGGGAAGAGAGAAATACTGTGATTCTATTCTAATATCAAAAATTAATGAAACCAAAAACTTGAGCAGTGGCAGTACACTCACTGGAATGTCATGTGCTGGCCTCTTCAGTGCAATATGTTCTTTGTAACAAGTGTGTGTGGAGCTGGACCCAAGAGTAAATGAGTTCACAGAGCACAGGGTGGAAACCCACCACACTCCATCCACCAACTGTTGCAGAATTAATGAGTCCTGTTCCAGAATATATGTTATAGCAACTACAAAGTCCTTGTTCCAAGATGAGCATTTCTTTCACATGGGGATCTAGCTTCAATTCTGCTGCATCTGAAGGTAAGATGTCAGTATAACTATTTGAAGTGTATGATGTGTCAGCTGACTAACAAAAATGAGGTAAATTATAGATAGAACAACTGACTGAGTAGCTCAAGGAGAGAAGGTTAGAACAAAATAGAAAGATCTATACTAAGCCATAGTCTGAGTGTCTTATCTCATTCCTAGAGACTAGAGTAAACGTGAAGGTGTTGCAACCACTGACGAAAGCAGCATTGTTCTGACTCTAGCACCTTAGAGAACAAGTCAGCAAGAATCCATCAGGAAACAGCCTAACTCTGCTCAAGTGCTAGCTTCACATAAAGGAAAATCTAGACAAATTTTAATATGGTAAAAGCAGATGATGGGAAGAAATCTCTGGATGTAGACAGAACTATTGGGCATTCTAATGTGTTTTTGTACTGAAACCTTTGAGGATTTTGTGGTTAACTACCACTTTGAAGTTCTATTTATTTATTTTATTATTTATGTGTTTTTTGTTTGTTTATTTTATTCATTCTACATTCTGACTGCAATTTTCCTTCCCTCCTCTCCTCCCATTCCCTGTCCCACCTCCTCTCTGCCACTCCCCCTCAATCCACTCCTCCTTGGTTTCTATTTGGAAAGGCAAAGGTCTCCCACGTGTATCACCAAAGCAAGGGGTATCAAGCTGAGGTAGGACTAAATTCCTCCCCTGTAGAAAAGCTTGGCACACAACTCAGTATGAGGACTAGGATACCAAAAGCCAGCCAAAGTATTAGGATCAGCCCCTGCTCCCATTGTTAGGAGTCCCACAAGTAGACCAAGCGAAACAACTGTTGAATATTTATCAAATATATCTAGAGGGTTTAGATCAGTCTCACGATCCATGTGGGGAGTAGTTGGTGGGAGAGAATACTAAAAGATGACTGGAGGTGGTGTTTTTTAGGGTGAGGTAGAAACCTGATGCAAAGGAAACTCCCACAATCTAAAAGGATGACCCCAGCTAAATCTCCTAGCAATAGTAGATACAAAGCCTGAACTGGCCATCTACTGTTATCAGACTGGTGACTACCCCAATTATCATCAGAGAGCCTTTGTCCAGTAACTGATGGAAACAGATGCAGAAACCCACAGCCAAACATTAGGCAGAGCTTGGGGAATCCTGCTGAAGAGAGGGAGGAAGGATTGCAGGAGCCAGAGGGGTCAAGTATATCACAAGAAAACCCACAGAAACAACTAACCTGGCTCACAGAAGTTCATAGAGTCTGAACCACTTTGAACTTCTGTGGTGGATAGTGTTGAATGAAAGACTAATGTTTTGAAAAGGCCACATAATAAAAATGTCAGTTACTTTGTACCACTGTATAGTATCTTACTCAAGATTTTCTGTTACAATGGACAATACATGCCAGAAAATATATGTTTTTTCTCAGGTAGTATCAGATGCCACCCTGTGAATTCCAATTCATGCAGTTTGATTCGTGCAGATGTATATGCACATGACTGAGGAAACACTATCTAGATGGGAGGCATAACTTTTCGATAAATCTCTAGGTGACAATCTCTCCACATACCTTCTCAGAGATTAGTCTTGCTTTTGTTCAGCAAAGATCTGCCTACTAATCAAATTAGCAATAGCCTTTCCGATTTCCCTATTTCAGACTTAGGCTCTCTGAGATAAAAAAAAATTAAATGACTTGTAGGAAAAACTATATTTCATATTTTCATGATGTCAAAACAAAATCTGTGGACCTCCCCTACTTGCCGTGAGCCTCAAAGATGTATTATAGAGATTCAGCTGTATATATTAAAGCTATACCTAGAAAGATCAAAGAATTTTTCTAGAGGAAAGCCAATAATCAAGCAATATTGGTATCATCAGGCTTATAATATTCAGCTGTTTCTTGCTATGAAATTCTTATGTATTCATATACTACTAGTCCATACAACAAAAGCATAAACTTCTCAGACCTACTGCTGATCTACTAGGTAACACCCCTAACAGAGCCTAAGAGACAAGCAGACTGTAGACACACAACTTTGTTTCTTGTGCAACTGAAGCTCAGACCTTCCTTCCCCAGACAGGGAAAATGGCATTCTGTAGCAATTGACTCAGAACAAAGGATTTTTTTGCATATCAAGGAAGAATGAAGGATGGGGCAGGATTAGAGAAAAGAACATGGCAGATCTCTTGTAGATAATAAGAATTGGGTCAGGTCAAGAGAGTAAGAAGAAAAGAAATGATCATGGATAGAGAAACTGAAGACAAAGATGAGATCGAAAGCGTAGGAGCTTACTAAAACTATGAGAGGACAGAAAAAAAAGGAACAGAGATGAACTGAGTGTCAGGATGGAACTGAACCTGTGTAGATAGAAGTTGGTTGTAGAGAAATAAATTAAACAGACATAAAAAACTAGCGTACATAGATTCTTTTACCTCAGATAACCCCACGCCAGGAATAACATCTTCCCTAAGACTCTGTGAAGAATCTTCTCAGGATAGTTCCCTGGGAAAATTCTGATACCTACTGACCACTTAGATGTCATATGACCTGTGATCTTCTCAAGGACACTGAGATTTAGTAAAAGAATAATAAAATATAACCTGGGTATATCCCTATCATACATTATTAATACACTCAAAAATCTCAAAGAGTGAATGGATTGATTAATATTTAATGATTTGGAAAGCAAACTTACGCTACTCAATTAAAAGAGAATTTCATCAATGACTGGCACCTGTACTTCAAAGAATCGGCTTATGCATTGGCATTTCAACTAGTGAGTTTTATAGCACTACTATGATAAGTTGTCTGAGATTTCAGTATTCACTCATGATATTCGCTTAGATTTATTAGCTGAATGTACAAAGCCAAGCCCATAAAAATTAGCTCTAATATACAAACTCCCTCAGATTTACTAAAAAAAACAACTGAATGAAACTCCAATAAAAATCCTCCTACCCACCTTGTTAGTGATGAAGTTAACATCAACTGTATCAGCAGGTAAAGTGTGTGCCTACATCAACAAAATGGTTATGGCATCACAGGGAAATGTGTCATTCAGTTGTAGTTAATCTTGACTATTCACATATTTCAAGGTGTTGGGAGTCTGCACTGCTAGTACATGTGTTGGGGGAGGGGGATAACAAAGATTTTATCCTCCAGACATGAGAGTTGTACATTTTGATCTTTATAGGCTCACTCAGGAAACTTTCCAGTGGTTGGCCATTATTTTCTTAGGCTAGAGTGGGTTTCTTGGCACTAGAATTATTGAAAGAATATTAAAGAGACAGGCTGCATTGTTTAATCATTTATTTTGCTATCATAGGTAATAATTAAAGAAACTGTTTGCCAGGTCACAGCTGAATAAAGAGTTAACAGAACAGAGGTGTCTGCTTATATTGCAGAAAAAGTAGTTTTGTAAGCATGACTAATTCAACTAATGATTGTAGTAGAGTTCTCACAAGTCAACAGTCAACAGTAATATTTCCAGGACAAGGCAGGTTTGGACACTGAGTTCTATAGTACAATATGCTAAACATTCAGGTTTGTATGAGAACACAAGGAAACAGCAAAACTTAGCTTATGAGTTAGGTAGGGGGAATGCAGAGAGAAGAGTGACTTTTTTTTTTTTTTGGAACTCAATATTGAACTTGATAGACAAAGACATTGAATTAACTATAAAAACATGCTCAAAGGTAAAGAACAGCCTGAACTAAGATATGCCAGCAATAAAAGAGACTAATTTTGAAATAAATAAAAGACATGACAATATAAATTACACGAGATAAAACATAAACTTTGCACCAGAAAATATAACTTCAGATGTGAAAATATCACTAGGAATATTCAACAACATATCAGAGAAAGTAAAAAACTCCACTCCTTATAATAGAAACACTAAAAGAGAAAGAGAAAATTATTTGAAGAAACAATGACAAAATCCAAATTAGATCTTTTGGGGAAAATTTCAATTTTAGTTTGTGTGTGTGTGTGTGTGTGTGTGTGTGTGTGTGTGTGTGTGTGTGTGTTGCACATGTAAGAATATGCCTGCAGAAGCCAGAAAACGCTGTGAGATTCTCCTGGAACAGGAGTTATAAGAGTTTGTGAGCTGCTGAAACTAATTCCTAGAAACCAAACTCAGGTCTTCTGCAAGAGCCACAAGTGCTTGTCATTGCTGAGCTAACTCTTTAGCCCAATCTTTCCAAATATGATTAAAGGATCTACATATCAAAAAATCCAGCATATCCATAGAGTATGCATAGAGATACAGTATGATCACAGTAGACAAAATGATAGAGAAATAGCTGCACAAAAGAGAGAAATGAGCAAGGGTCCTTGCTCATTAAGAGACAGAATGGGGTTGAAGGATAAACAGATGAACAACCATATGTCTTTTATTGTGAAGATAAACACAAGGAGTCAAGTCGTAATTCCACAGATAGCTCTATAAACAACTCAATATTAACAAAAGTGCTGAGGTCTACCTTGGGTAAAACAGACTTCTTAGCCAATGATGCTGCAGAAACTGGATATCCGTAAGTACAGATGCTAAACTCAACCTCGATTTCACCCCACAAAATAAACAATTTGAAATGGATCAGAGGCTTAAATATAATACCTGAAAGTTTGATACAGGAAAGAATAAGGAAAACTCTTCAAATTGCAGGCATAGTCAAGAACCCTCAGAAAAGGAGACAAAATAACCTCACGTTTAACAAAAGGTGTTGCGTGAAATTTATGGTTTGTCTTGCCCAACCTCAATGTTTTTTATGTTATTATATTTTATTTTCTTACTTTTTAAAAAATTGAATGAATGAATAAATGTCTAGCCACTAGGTTAAAGGTTAACAACTGAACTGTCACTTATACCTGCTGGGAGAGGAAAAGGGAGTTTTCTACAATGGAGTGACACTGGGTATATCAACAATTCCAGGGCAGGTCTCCTGGTTAGGAGTAGTTGACCGACATATAGTTGGATTCCACAGGGTTTTTCGTGGTGCTGGTGGTGGGTTTTTTGTGTGTGTGTGTGTGTGTGTGTGTGTGTGTACTTTTATTTGGTTACAGATTGATTTTTTTTCTTTTTGGGTGTGATTTTGATTTGTTTTCTTGGTTAATGTTTGGTTGTTGTATTGGGCTTTTGTTTCTTTTTTGAGAAAACTTACAGTTGGGTGCATAGGGAGGAGTGGAGGATCGGGAGGAACTTGGAGGAGAGAAGAAATATGATCAAAATATATTTGAAGTTGAAAACTGTTTTAAGCCGATTGACTCAGCTCAAGTGGGTGGAAGCCACTCACATAGGCCAGCCTGGGTTTCAAGGCCTGGGCTAACTGAAAACATTGACTGGCCTATTCGGCTCCCTGTGGTGCAGGGCAGGAGGGTACCATTATTTCTGGGTCCACCCAACCTTTCAAACAGTCCTGAATAGGGTAGTGAGGATTGAGAAATAATAGATGGTTAAAATAGAGATGTAGACATAACAGAAAAAGACAGAGACACAGGATAGCTTCAGGGGGGCTCTGAGCAGCCCCAAGTTTATTTCTCAGGGCCTTTTTCTACCCAAAACAGAGAAGGCAAAAAGACCTCCTCCTCTCAAGGACACCATGGTTCAAAGTACAGACAAGCATAAACACCTCCTTAATTCCCAAGACATCTGGTAACCACACTTTTGGCCAAACATCCTGTTATTTGGCCTTGAAGAGCAAAATATCTAGTAGCCATGCCTTTGGCCAAGCATCCTATTATCCAGCCTTGGGGAGCAAAGACAAGCTTGAACTCTCTGACCTTGAGTCAAGATGGAATCGAGCCATAAAACTGGAGTCCTGGTGGGCTCTCACACATCAGGATTAACAAGCATGTGGTGGAGAAATGGGAGAGAAAGAGAAGTGGTTGGAGTGCTGTGGAAAGTGGTAGAACAGATAAAGCAAAGGTGGTGAGGAGCAAGATGATTTAGGGAGCCTGCTTACCACCTGAGGTCATGGTGACATCTTGGCCCAGGCTGTTGCCAAGAGTCATGTCTGGGTCTGTGGTCCTACTGCCGCTAGAGTTTATGCTAATGTCCACAGCCCATGTTGCTACCAAAGGCTGTGAGGATGCTGTGCCATGCTGATTTCGGTGCTCTGTGCTGTCACCCTGGCACATGATGTCATCTGTGCCCGAGCTATGGCCAAGGGCCATATCTAGTCTCTGATGGCCCTTCAGCAGCCAGGGTCTGAATTGATATCCATGGCTGTTGTTATCGCCAAAAGCCTTGTGGATGCCTGGGGTCTGTTCAGTGACCTGAGACTATGTTGGTATCTGAGATTCATGCTGCCACCAGCACCATACTGATCTGGGTGACTTGACCTGCCACAGGTGCCATGGTGCCATCTGGGTCCAAGCTCCTGTAGAGGGCCATGTCTGGGTTCATAGTCCTGTTGCAGTTGGGGGTCTGTGTTGATGACTGTGTCCTGTGTTATCACAATGGACAATAAGATACATGCATGATGAAATCTGGGGCCCAAGGTGAGCTGGCCCTGTCCTTCACTGTCTCTGGGAAAGCTGTCCCTGCCCCTCACTGGACACTGCAGGAAAAAGGGATAGCCCTGACCCTCACTGGAGAACTGGCCCCAATTACTTGGGCATGAGATAGCTGGCCCAAGCACTCGGGAGGAGAAATGGTCCCATCCTTTACTATGGGCGTGGGAGAACTAGCTCCACCCTGCCCTTGAATGGGGGTGTCACCAGCGGCCAGGTCTGACCAGTTCAACTACCACCCAGGCCCACATCCAGGGCCTTGGGTTGGTCTACCCTAACATCTACCCCATCTAAGACATACTGGAGCACATGAACGGACAGAATGATACCCATAGGAGCTCCATGACTCAGGTCCAGTGATGATGGTGTACTAGAAACCAGAGATGACGAACAAGACCAATGACTCATTGCAATGAACATTTGCTCTTAAAGCTGATAGGAAAAAACTGAGTATACTTTGTGACACTCCATGGCTCACAAAGCCACTAAGACTAATGAAGAGGTGTTAGAGAAGCTTGAAAGACTGAAGAGCAAAGTGAGTTGTTTTTGTTTGTTTGGTTTTGTTTGGTTTGAATTATTTGAAATTATTGAAATATACTATAATACAGAATTTAAAAAGAAGCTTCTTCAAAGGAAACGATCTCTAGAGTGAAGAGACAGTTCTAGAATGGTTGGCAGGGAGTCATTTCACAGGGGATTATATCCATAATACATTAAGAATTGAAAATTACATCCAGTGGTGCTGGTACATGCCATTAATCTCAGTACCTGGGAGGCAAAATCAGGCAGATCTCAGTGAGTTCAAGGCCAGTCTGATCTTGAACAAAGTGAGCTCCAGAATAGCCAGGGCTATTACACATAGAAACCTTGTTTCAGAAAATAGACTCCCCCACCCAAAAAAAAGGAATTGAAAATTACAACACCAAAAATAGATAATCCAGTCAGTAAATGAACAAAAACATTAAGCAAATGCCTCTTAATTGGATATCCTTAGTCATCAGAGAAAGCTCATGCAGACTACATGGATATTCCATCTCACCACAGTCAGAGTGGTTCTTCTTATAAACAGAGAAACAAAAACAAGAAGAAATAAATACTAGTAAGGATTCAAGAAATAGGGACCCTGAACATTCCAAATTTTCCAGTTACAATGGAAACTACTGTGAAGGGTCCTTAGAAGTCACAAACTACTATATAAGCTTTCTATAACACTCTTGGGTATAGATCCAAATGAAGACTCTAAGTCAGCTAATAACAGAGATACTTGAATGTCTGTGCTTATTCTTCCAAAATTCTGAATGGCAAAGTTAGGGCATCAACATGAAGAAAAATGAAATTGTATTAGAAAATGTGTAAACATGAAGACCTTCATATTCTGTAAAATGAGACTGACTGAGAAAGGAAAGTATTGCATATTTTCTTTCATATGCAGAATCTAGACTGAGAGAGAGGGGTGTGGGGGATGAGACTATTTGGGGATGGGAATAGTGAAACAAAGATGGGAATTGAAAGGGTGACAGAGGTGTGTGAATTAGATCAAAGGACTTACTATGCATATGTGAAAAATGTTATTGAAACCCATTATTTCATCAGTTAGCTACACAAAAGTAATTATCACATTGAGGGAGGAGGGTCAAATGCTATGTTATAGGTGTGGCATGTCGGAGGCGCTCATGAACTCACACCAGCTGCAGTTGCCGGCATAGAGCTCTTTTCACATAACTGAGACAGTAAACCGTCCTTCACAGACAGGAGAGGGAGTCATGGGACCCCACCCAGGGGAATGAACGAGGAAAGGAAGTCATTTTTCATGATAGAGCCACTGGTGTATTGTTCACTCTCCGGAGTACGAGCGGACAGCTTCACACGTGCCTGTGCTAGAGGTCATGATTTAAATCCATTGGGTCACAGAGCAAAGACACAAACCAAACAGAAAGACAGTGAAGTGGGAAGGGGCTTGGCAGAGGAAGTGAGAGGCTTATGATGAGAGGAAAGCAAGAGAGGCTGGGGGAGAAGTGTGATCAGAATGTACTGTAAGCATTATGAAGTTGTCAGAAGAAATTAATAAAACATAGATGCATTAACTCAAGGTGTTCTTAAATGAGAAGTCAAAACAGGAGAGCTTTGTGGACTAGCAAGGTGAATTGTAAAGCAACAGCTGTAACGACCTTATGGGTTAACATGTTCTGACAGATACAATAATGACGAAGATTGAACTCCAGAAAGAAACACACATACTAGAGTAAGTTACCCATGACACCGGTGACTAGGCTGCACAACGGATTTGATTTTCAGCAAAGATTTAAATCTATTAGATTCTCATATTTTAACACAACATATTCTTGTGAGATCACTTTAGCACAAATGCCTAAAGCCAAGCCCTCTCCTTGTTATTTTCTTTTTTGTTGGGTTTTCAATTACAGGCTGGGGAGCACAAGCCCACCTGCAGAAGCCTCTTACTTATATCTGCCCTAAAACAAGGGACCTCTCTGTGAATCTCTACCCAGGTACTAGGATTCCAGGATAATGGCAGGGGCCTTCTCACTCCTCCAAAACTTTTACAGACTTCAGGATGCCAAACCTGGGGCTACTGGTGATGGAACATTGCTCCCTGATATAATGGAAAGATCCTAATGAAATGTACCCTTTCTCCCCCATACTCCTAGGGTTCACATTCCCCCACTGAATTCTCTCCCCTCTCAGTTTGCCTAGAAATGAGAAACAGCCTGGCTTCAGAGTGCTGTGAACGACTCATCAACCATATGGTATGTGTGGTGGTTGGAAAGAAAATGACCCCCAAAGGGAGTGGCAGTAGGAGGTTTGGCTTTGTTGGAGTAAGTATAGCTTTGTTGGAGAAATTGTGTCACTATGGGGATCTACTTTGAGAAATCATGTATACTCAAGACATGCCCAGTGAGACAGACCACTTCCCGTTGCCTATGCGAGATGTAGAACTCTCAGCTAAGTCTCCAGCACTATGTCTGCCTGCATGATGCCATACCCCACCATGATGATAATGGACTGGATCTCTAAACTGTGAGCCAGCCCCAATTATTTGTTTTCCTTTGTAAGAATTGCTGTGGTCATGGTGTCTATTCACAGCAACAGAAACCCTAACTACAACAATGAGAAACTGCCCTCTTCCTCTGAGACTTATAAGATGCCACCATACTGCTCTCAGTCTGTCCATGCCTCTGGGTGCTGAGCTCTTCTCAGAGCCCCTGCCAGGCTGGTGACTGTCTGTCTATAACACTGATAATTCTTCTAATATTTACTTATTGAAAAGACAAACCATCTCACTGTCCCCTTTGAATTCCAAACCCAAATTTTCATTTGCCAATACAGCAAATGTTCTTGTGTAGGATGAGGGTATCTTGGTAAGGGTTATTTTGGCATGTGCCAATTGCTGATTGCATGGGATCTGGTTGTAAGAAAATTAAACTAGTTGTACACTCAGTGGACTTTATGCATGTATAACAAACCTAATGAAGGTTTGTTATTCCCCAGGTGTACCAGAATATTGAAACTTTTAACAAAATATTTGAGATTCTTAGGAATTTGAACTGGTTTAAAATGGAGGAAATTAAATACAAATGTTTTATAATCAATATTGAAATATGTCTTAGTATTAGATAAAAAGTTATCTAAAGGTCTTTGCTATTATGGTGTACAATACCAAATTTTTTTGAGAAAAAAGCAAGCTAGAGTCTTGGGTAATAATTGAAAAAAATTCAGATTTGAAGAATTGCCCTAATGGCTGAAAACTTGATTCCATCCCAGCATAACTGTGTTATTTTTCCATAGTAACAGACAATTAATTCAGCTATTCTCAGAAATTATTTATCATAATCAAAAACTGATGAATTATCCACATGTGGAACAAATTCAGTCACGTACATTTCCCTCAGCTTGGTATTTCAGCGTGTGCTCCAGATTCTCATAAATATGAAATGTTTTCCAGGCTAGAATTTGTCTTCTTTTGGAATATCTTCTTATAAAATATAGGCATATATATTTGCTTACATATGGAAACATTTAGTTTAAATGATTAGATAAAAAAGGAAATTATATCCACATTGGGATTTTAGCAATTTAATTTTAAGGGTTCGTGGGGGTATGATAATTTTAAAGTTGTGAATACATGTATACATATGCACACACACACACACACACGAGTACTTAGACCATCGTTGGCAGGGATCATTAATTTAAATAGTTGTATTGCGTCTGCAATTTTATGCCTCTTAAAAATATATATTGCTTAGAATTAAATACACATTGAAAATTATTTGCTTTCTCTGGGGCTCTCTTTTAGATATCAATAGCAATCCCTTTTGCACAATGAGCAATGAACGCAGAAATTGTGAAAGGAAACATTCTGTATGCAATTTGAAGAACTGAGAGATTGTAATAGCAACCATTGTAATAACTGATCCCTCTTCAGACGATCCTGAGATGGCCCTGCTAGCTTCATTGATATTCCAGGGTCACCAGAACTCTGACTTCTCATTATAATCACAATAATGATGACTATTAAAATCAGCAGCTGGAACACTTCCTCCCACACTCAGAGTGAGTGCTAAATTTCTTCTGCTCTACTGCAATGATGTTCCTTAAACAACCCAGTCATGCCTCAGAGACTAAGAGTTCAACCATCCCATTGACTCTTAGATATTTCTTAGCATCAAGCATCACTCTCTTCTGAGACTGACCAGATTTGCTGCCCTCTCAGACCTTGCCTCCCAGAACCCCTTGTTCTTCCTAACATCATACACCATGGAGACATATTTCCTCTTCTATTGCTGTTGCCTCCCTCCTTTGATGTATAAGCTCCATGAGGGGTTGTGTGTTTTCTTCACTTACATAACTTTATCTTCTAGACCACTGGCTATACAGCACATACTGAAAGCATAACTATTATTACAATGGTTACTATCACAATTGCTGTCTTGAACAGGGTATAAATGTACCAAGGTATTTACCTTTTTCTTGACAATACCACCTCTGTACTTAAGGTCCAGGAATTACTGTGAGAGAGCAGGAGAGAGATTTTAAGAGCCAGAGGCGCAGGTAGTTAGCTATGAATGAAATTTAACCCTTCTCTCATGGAACACAAAATAAACTGCAAATCAAAGAAACTAAAATTTTTAAAGGAAAGAACAGGGATATGCTTTAGGATCTAGACTCCGGTGAGGTCATTATAAATGGGAATCTAGTCAACCGAAAAATTAAACCAGAAATTAACAAGCAGGACTTCATTAAATCAAAGGCTTATGTCCTGCAAAGGAAAATCTCGACCTACCAAAGAATCAATCTATGGAATGGGAGTAAATCTTTGCCACTACGCATCTGAGGGAGGATTAGTATCTGGTATGTACATGGAATACAAAAGCCAATAGCCAACCAATTTAAGAAGTAAGCTAAAGAACTGAGCAGAGGGTTCTCAGCAGAAGAAAGACAAAGGGTTTAGAAATACTTTCAAAAGTGTTCACCATCCTTAGCCATTAAGGACTTGAAAGTTAAAACTACTTTGAAATTTCATCTTAGACAGAAGTGTTAAGATTAAGAAAACCAAAGACACTGTATTCCCTGAGGGTCTGGGGAATAGGGAGCCCCCCCACCCACTGCTGCTGGGAGTGCAAATTGGTGCAGGTACTATGACAGTCCGGGTGGTGGTTCATCAAGCTCTAGAAATAGATCTACCAGTTGTGTCACTCCTAGGGATATGCCTATTTTCTTCTCAACCATGATTGTAGGAGCTCTATTCAAAGTAGCTAGAAATAGAAACAGCCTAAATTTTCATCAACTGATGAATGGATAATGAAAATGTGACACCTATATTCAATGGAATATCATTCAGGTATGAACAAAATAAAACAGTGAAATTTCTGGGTAAATGGGTGGACCTAGAAAACAATTTCTATGTGACACAAGTTCCTCATTTCTTCAAAATATAGAATATATGTAATATGTTTAAAACAATTCAATAGAGCTAGTGAGGTAGTTTCGGTAAGTGGTAAAGTACTTCCACTTTAAGCATGGGAAACTGAATTCAATCTTCAGAACCCACATAAAAAATTGGAAATGGTGGCATTTAATTATAATCTCAGTGTTGGAGTTGCACAGACATGTAGATCTCTGGGACTCGCTGATCAGCATGTCTAGCTTACTTGGAGATTTCCACTTCAATGAGAGACTCTGATTCACAAATAGCAAGGTATATTGCTCCTGAGAAATGAGGTTTTAAAGTATCTTCTGGTCTTAAAATAGGCACAAGCCCTTGGGGGCTGGAGAGATGGCTCAGAGGTTAAGAGCACTGACTGCTCTTCCAGAGGTCCTGAGTTCAATTCCCAGCAACCACATGGTGGCTCACAACCATCTGTAATGAGATCTGGTGCCCTCTTCTGGCCTGCAGGCATACACGCAGGCAGAACATTGTATATATAATAAATAAATAAATCTTAAAAAAAAATGTGTCATCAACACAATTTGAAAAAAAAAAAAAAAAAAAATAGGCACAAGCCCACACACATGCCCATGTGCATGTACACACACACACACACACACACACACACACACACACACACACACACTGAAACAATATAAGTCCTAGGTTAACTAAACTCAGATTAGTTATTCATGGCTTTGTGATTCAAAGTAGATGGTGATTTATGATGCTGATAGTCTCAGGTTTTGATAGGTTAGTCATCTCTTCATCCAAGTTGAAATTATCCCACATTGCCTCTCGTATATGGACATATACTCACACATTTTAAATAACTTATTTTTGTTTATGGACATTTAAAACAAATTATAATTCCCCAGTGTTGCAGAAATAGTAAATTCTTACAAATGTTAATAAGAGACAAAGGACAAACTTATCACCGATCTAAGGAAGGTAATCAACAAAATTCAGTGAACACAAGAGTTATTTCTTCCTTGACACAGTATTTGAAGAAACATGCCACACCAAATTGTCACAGAGTGTATAATATTCACATGAAGATCAATTTTAAATTCTTTATGTAGAATCATTGGAAGTAGGCAGGTAAAAATAATCTATGTTAACTTTATTTAAGGGAACTGTAAACATATATTAGAAGTATTAGGCACACAGCGATGGGGTAATTTAATATTTCTTGAAAGATATTGAGCTATAGGAAACCAGTAAATGCTCTATGTGCAGCATCAGAATAACAAGCAACAAACCAGGAACAGTTGTTCAATTCTGACTAGGAAGTGGAAGTGATCTGGCATGTTAAAGTTTAGTGGTGGGGGCTGGGATGAGGATTCAGTTGGTAAACTGCATGCTACACAAGCATGGGAACCTTAGTTTGACACCAGGACCCATGTCAATGGCTGGGTATGGTGATGCATGCTTGAAATCCTAGACCTGGGGAGAAGGGGACTGGTAGATCCTTAGGAATTTTGGGCTAGCCAATCCAGACAGACAGCAAGGGCCTGTCTCAAAACAATAACGTGGGCAATGACTAAGGAAGACAACTGAACTCCAATCACCATGTACTCAGGTAAAAATGCAATCACACTTACACATATCTGCACATATTCATGAACACACACACATATACACACAACCACATAAAAGTTCTTGTTTCTTCTTTTCATCCACTTTTTCAAAAACAAAAGTTTAATGACCATATACTTATATATTTGATTCATTTTGAAAAATATTTGTTCAAATGAAAATGGGTACACTGCTTATACACTTATCCATTCTAAAAAAAAAACTAAAATAATTTATTAACTAAACAGAAATGACTGAAATGTACAGCATGTCAATATGAAGGCTGGACTACCTGGCAAAGTATTCTGCATCTGCTGGAAAGCATTTGCTCTGTGCTCTGTTCTGTCTGGAGTCCAGCATCACAGGAAGTCAGGATGGCAGTCAGGGAGCACTTGTCTTCAATGCCCTCTCCATTCATGTCTGCACTGTGGCTTGTCTGGTTTGTGTTTCTGCTGCCCCTAAGAAGCCTGCTCCTGGGAATGAGTGTCTAGTCTCTATGGAGAGCAGAGGTGACACCAACCTACAGAGATTCAGTCATTTCGATTTAAATAAAAGACTCCTCAAATTAGTAGTCTTTGTGAAATAAATGTGTTAGAATATGGTCAGATGCCCAAAATGCACCTTGGAGAAAACCACTTTCCTAGATCTCCTGAAAATAGTGGTATTCACAGACACAGGGGCAGATTCATTTTTCTCTGCATGGGGATTACATGTATTTTGCATTATGGGGGCAAAAGTAAGCAGAAGAGTTAAGTAAAAATGTACATTATAATCCACTTTAAAGTCCTATTAATGGTACTTTTTAAGAAATACATTGAAAAGTCCACTTATGAAAAGAAGCAGGAAAAAATCAGAATCTATATGAAATTACATCCTGCCAAAGAACTCTCTCCTTCAAGCACTACTTAGGCTTCTTTGTTGTTTGGAGAATACCTACGATTTCAGACCCAAGTTGTGTGTGTGTGTGTGTGTGTGTGTGTGTGTGTGTGTGTGTGTGTGTGTGTTATACCTGAGTTATGGGAATATGTATTCCCATGTGAATGCACATGGAGATCACAGGAGGATATCAGGCATCTTGCCCCATCACTCCCACCTTCTTCCCTCAGATCAGGTCTCTCAATGAACCTGGATCTAGGCAATGGCCAGCAGGGTGGTCTCCCTGCCCCTATCCTCTGCACTGCAGGATGTACAGGCTTGCCTATGGCTGCTTATGTTGTTTGCACAAGTGCTGGCCTCCAGTCTCAGTCCTTATGCTCCAGTTACAGGTACTATATCTGTCTGGATATCTTCGCAGTGCCCCTTTCCCAACACTGTTCTTTACTACAGCACCAGTGCTTATAAAGATGTTACTAGAATTACATTTAATTAACCTTAAAATGTATGTGCTATTTGAGATGCCTTCCATCACCTTCCTGAAGCTGTCACTCAAGGTTGAGAGGAAGCACACCTAGAATTTGATGGAGAAGAGCACCTTATGGAGACTATACCAGCAAAACATCAGCCTGGAGGCAATCTAGCATTATAACTGTTCCTACAGCCATGCCCTCCATGCAGCCTATCAAAGAAAGAAGATAGAAGAAACCAAGCAATTTCATCAGAAATCTCTGAGCATACACTACAAATTAGCACTGATAAACCAAGATTGTTTACTTAATTTTGTATAGTTTGGAAAAAAAAAATCCCTTGATAATTTTGGATTCTGCCAGAGAGCTTATTCTCCTGTTTGACTAATAGTGAATCTTGTGTATATTTTATCCCTCATTCTATTCATTCTATAACTCTCTCTCAGAATATTTACATACTAGGTATTTGCTATAAATAATTAGAGTTGTTTTAAATATAATTCTAGTCCATCAAAAATCAGCAAGATGAACACTTGCTGCTCTTTGAGAGGACTCACATTCAGTTCCCAGCATCCATTTGGTGTCTCAAAGTAGTATAGAATTCCACTTTCAGCAGATCCTGTGGCTTCTGGTCTCTGTGGGAAGCAGGCATGCACATGATACACGAAAATATGCACATGCAAGCAAAACTCTCATACTTAAAATTAAAATAAAACTTAAAATCAGGGATATAAAATCAGTATTTAAAGCCTTTTAACCTAGAAATTAAATACTCATGATCCATATTACTTTTGACACAACATTGCCATCTAAAAAGTTTATGCCTGAAAACTGCACAATTAAGTTCCAAAACAAATGCAAAACAATATTATAGTATTTTAAATAAATTCACAGCTTTGTATTGGGTCACATAAATGGCTAACTGGGGCTGGTTTTGGCCATTGGGCTACAGGTTCCTAGTTGAGGAACAAAACAAACTTAAAACTTCTATGGACATGATGGGTAAGGAACTTTGTGCCTACCACCCTGGTTCAGATGTCATGATTTATGATGGATCCAGTTTCTTCACTAACACTCTTAAGAACACTGTTGGTCCATCAGGGACTTATCTTTTCTGAATTCGTACAGGGTGTGTTAGCTACATTTTGGTTGTTGTACATTGCCCTGACTAAAAGCAACTGATAAGAGAAGTAGCTTGTTTTACATTATGATTCCAGAGAGGTAGAAAATATAAGTGTAGGGAAGACATGGCAGCTGGGGCAAGAAGCTGCCAGGGAAAGTAAGGGGAGGGAGAGGGAGAGGGGAAAGTGTGTTTATGACATCAAGACCACTCCTTTTAAAGTTTCATAACTTTCCCAAGCAGCACCACCATCTTGGGACCAAGTGTTCAAACACATGATCCAATATGATATTTCTCATTCAAAGCACCACAGGGCTTTAAAAAAATGACAGAGAGGTATCCTTATCAAAATTCCCCATACCACTAATAACAACATTGAGGAATCAAACACCACATAGATGAGAAGGACTCTTTGTTCAGGAACACCAACACTATCTCTATTTCTGGGGGCTTTGAGCTTCACTTAACTAAGTGGAGATCTGGGGCAAGAACTTTGCAGAATTCTGAAAAATTAACTATATATGAATCCCCTTCTCTGGCTATACCTTGAAGATTATTTGCTGATCTGACTCTATGACTAATGTTGAAGATTTGTTTTCTTGTAAAGAATAGTGGACACTGCTGGGTTATCTTGAACAATAAAATTGAAACGTATATATTTTGAGAATGAAGGATGTCTTGAAATGTATTCAAAGCAATTCAAAAAATATATAAGGGATTATATTAGGTAGTGAAGGATAAGAAATCTGAGTCTAGATCATTACGGCTGCCAGGGACCAAGCCCTCACTATCACAGAACCAGAATCACATGGTTTTACAGGCGAATGAGACTATTTCTGTATCCTACTTTTGTTTCTTAGGAGAGAAAGAGTTTATTTTTCCCTTGTAATTCCGGGTTAGAGTTCAAAATAGCAGGAGAATCACAGCAGAAAGACTTGAGACCGTTGCTCACATCACATTAAAGTCAAGAGGAGAGATAAATGCATCCATTCTGTCCTGTTTGCTTGTTTGCTAGCTTTCTTCATACTTACACATTTCAGGGCCCAGCCAAGGGAAGGGTGCTGCCCACAGTGGGCTGTATCCTTCCCACAACAATTAATGAAACAGACAGTCACTCAAGATCCATAGGCCAACCTGATCTAGATATTTACTCATTTCTCCATAAGAATCCATTCCCAGGTAACCTGTGATGCCAGGTGATATGAAGTTGATAGCTAAAGCTAACCAGCACATTCAATCTGAAGAAAAAAATCTTGAAAGCCAAAAGAGAAAAACAAAATGTCATTTTGAAACTGAAAGAGTTAAATTTTGATAGATGAGAATATATCCCCATGTAGTAAAGCACTTATAGAGCAAGAAGTAAAATCCTGAACTTGATTCTCAGCAAACCAAAAAAATAACTAAAGTTATGAAATGTTCTTTCGGTAAAAAAATTATAGGTCATTAGATTTTAGGATAATATGCTGAGTATATTTTATTAAGAGCCAACAAATATTCTTATAGACAACAAACTCATCTTTCATAAATGAAAGCCACATAAATATATTTCAAGAAAATCTGAACCAAGATGTTTGGCTATTAGCTGGTATGTTTCAGATGAAATACTATTAAAATTATGTTAAAAAAAACAAGCAATGGAGGCAAGATAATAACAGGAATCCAGAAGAACAAAAAAAAATACTGGTAAATACAGTTATTTATTTTTAAAAAAATAATTGGTTTTTTTTGCTTTCTTTAATGATTTAAAAAGGAAATGCATAAAATCATATGTGCACAACATTTTTTTGACAAAATGTCATATTCATCATAAAACTTTAAAAGCAGTCAAGTGGCTGGACATTGGAATAAAAATATAGCTACATAAAGTAATAAATGCACATGATAATACAATATCATAAAACTTTAGTGTTGCTTTTGTGACATTGATACATGTAATATATATAACAATAATGTAACCAATGAAGAAAAATTAATATAACTGCATATGGACAATGTTACCATTTTTAACTGGAATTATGCAAGTATAAGTCTGAAGCTAATTCTGATAATTTGAGATGCAGTTAATAATTTTTAAATTTTTATTTTATGTATATGAGTGAGTGCTTGAATGTGCATATGGCACTGTGTGCCCAGTGACCTCATAGATAAGAAGTTTTTGTATCCCCTGAAAATTTATTGGAGCTGCTATGTGGAGGCTGAGAACCAAATAGCAGGTCCTCTCCCAAAACAGCAAGTCCTCTTTAACATTGAGCCATCTCTTTAGCCCAATATTTGTTGTTATTATTTGTTTTGAGACAGGGTCCCTTTGTGTATCTTTCCCTGGACTGGAACTCTTGACATAGACTGAGTTAGCCCTAAATCCAGAGACTTACTTACCTCTGTCTTTTGAGAGAAGTTAGCAAATGTTTGATGAACCAAACTATAATAAAAGACAGTAAAAGATTGTTAAAGAAACTAAAATAGTATAACAGAAAAAATATGTACTAAATGCAAAGGAAAAGTGGGAAGAAATACAGGAACAAGAAGGATATTAGATACAGCACAAAACTAAATTGGAAGATAAAGATCTGGATATACCAATAATCAGAACACTTGATTTGTTTAATTACCCAAATAAAAAACAGACACTGCCAGTCTGGATATGAAACATGACACTTGCTGCAAAACCTCACAACCCGAGTTCCATCCTCACATCCCACAGTGGGAGGACAGAATGGACTCTTGACTTCTATGGACGCTGTCATGCCACATGTGGACAGGCCTTCTCTCTCAAACACAATAATAATAATTAAATGCAACATTTAAACACTCTATAGAACACTTGACATGAGATCAATTATAAAACTTTAAACAGCACTCTAGACCAATGGGATGTAAGAGACATATCTATAGCACTCCACCCTAATTAATAGCGTATAAATGATTCACAAGAGCCACTAGAACATTGTACAGAATCACAGGGACATAAATAAACATAAATAAACCTCAGTACACTTCAAGGGACAAAATAGTATGCCCATATAGTCTGTGTTTAATGGGATGAAAGTACAAATTAGTAAGAAGAAAACATCTAAAATGTTACAGATGTGAAAATTAAATCATACCTTCCTAGATACCCAGTGGTCCAGGAAGAGAAGAAAAGAGAAACTCAGAAAGCAAGCTGAATTCCATGTAAGTGAATACACAGCACAGCTCTAGGATGTGCAGTAGAGCTAAAGACTTGCTGGGGCATCTGCAGCTGTTGATACTCATATTAAAAAGAAAATGGATCCTATGATTATTAGTAACTTCATCTTCCACATTAGGAAAATGGCAAAGTATCCATTCTGTTAGCCTGTGTCTTTTTATTAGAGAATTGAGTCCACTGGTATTGAGAGATATTTATGACCAGTGATTGTTAATTTCTGTTATTTTTGTTGATGGTGGTAGTGTGTGTGTGTGTGTGTGTGTGTGTGTATGTGTGTGTGTGTGTGTGTGTGTGTGTGTGTGTGTGTGTGTGTGTGTGTGTTTCCCTTTTTGGGTTTTGATGACATGAGATTATTTTTTCATGGGTGTAGATAACTTCTTTAGTTTGGAGTTTTCCTTCTAGTACCTTCTGTAGGGCTGGATTATGGATAGATATTATGTAAATTTGACTTTGTCATGAAATATCTTGTTTTCTCCATCTATGGTGATTGAAAGCTTTACTGGATATAGTAGTATTAGCTGGCAGCCATGGTCTCTTAGAGTCTTCAAGAAGTCTGTCCAGGCCCTTCCAGCTTTTAAATCTCCATTGAGAAGTCAAAGGTAACTCTGATAGATCTGCCTTTATATGTTACTTAGCATTTTTCCTATTAATATTCTTTCTTTATTCTGTATGTTTAGTGTTTTGATTATTATGTGGTGATGAAAATTTTTATGGTCTAATGTATTTGGTATTCTATTAACTTCTTGTACTTTTATAACCATGTCCTTCTTTAAAAGAAAGCATCTTCAACAAATGATGCTGGTACAACTGGATGTGGACATGCAGAAGAATGCAAATAGTTCCATATCTATTGCCTTGAACAAAACTCAAGTCCAAGTGGATCAAAAACTTCAACATAAATCTAGTTACACTGAACCTGATAGAAGAGAAAGTGGGAAATAGCCTTGATCGCATTGGCACAGGAGACTACTTCCTGAATATAACACCTGTAGCACAGACACTGAGATCGACAATTGATAAGTGGAACCTCCTGAAACTGAAAATCTTCTGTAAGGCAGAAGACACTAACAATAGGACAAAAAGGCAGCCTACAGAATGTGAAATGTCTTCACCAACTCCACACCCGACACAAGGCCGATCTCCACATTATATAAAAAACTCAAGAAATTAGACATCGAAACCCCAAATAGTTCAATTAAAAAATGAGGTAGAGATCTAAACAGAGAATTCTCAATAGAAGAATTTCAAATGGCTGAAATACACTTAAAAAGTGTTCGACATCCTCAATGATCAGGGAAATGCAAATCAAACCGACTCTGAGATTCCATCTTACACCTGTCAGAATGGCTAAGATCAAAAACACTCTTGACCGCTTATATTGGAGAGGATGTGGAGCAAGAGGAACACTCCACCACTGGTGTTGGAAGTGCAAACTTGTACAGCCATTTTGAAAATGAACATGGTGGTTTTTCAGAAAATTTAGAGTCAATCAACCACAAGATCACTCTTTGGCATATACCCAAAGGATGCTCAATCATACCACAAGAACACTTGCTCAGCTATATTCATAGCAGCTTTATTTGTAATATGCAGAATCTGAAAATAACCTAGATGTTCCTCTGCTGAGAAATGGATAAGGGAGCATTACTCAGCTGTTAAAAGCAATGACATCATGAAATTTGAAGGCAAATAGGTGGAACTAGAAAAATCATCCTGTGTGAGGTAAATAGTAAAAAAGACATGATATGTACTCACTTATAAGTGTATATTAACTGTACAGTATTGTTGGTGAAATTATTAAGGCCACTCCACGTAGTTAAAAGGGAGGTTTATTTAGTGGCGTAACTTACAAATGAAGAGATAGGTAGGTTGCAGGGTCTGGGAAAGACATAGCACAGTCCGGAGGTGTTCTCTGGAAAACTCTACTTGGTCTACCAACAGCGTCCAGGGTCCAGGAACCAAGAAAGACAGGGCATCCGGATCTCAGGTCTTCAGGGTCCTCTATTGGCCCCACCTTGTAGGAGTTACAGTTACCAAAGCCTCAGTGGGGGTTGGAACTTCCAGATCAAGGTTGGAATGGCTACCCACTACATCTCCCCCCTTTTGTCTAAATAAGAAGGTTCTAACCTAATACAAGACTATATACAAGGAAAGGTTATCAAATATTGTCCATGGGTAAAGAGGGTTAATGACCTAGATAAGATGGAACTACAACCAATGAGAACAATATCAAGCAAGAAACACATACTAAAATCCAGAGAAGTCTAGAGCATAGGTAAATGGCATGTTACAAAGATCATTCCAAAAGGTGTCTTATCCTAAAGAACTTGAATCTAATACTTAATATGTTCTAAGTTTATATATACTAAGTTGTAACTATAACTGCTAGTCTTCAATCCCACCAAAGACCTGAGAAGGAATATAATGGTACCTGAGAAATGGAAGATGGATATAAGCAACTTTTGGGAATCTTGTAAGAGTAGACAGAGACAGCTGGCATCCTGGATAGTCACTCTTGCTACAATTCCAAGACCCAGAGAGACTAGGTAAGAAGGAGGGCCAAGGGAGATGCATTAATCTTCCAGGGAAGGGGAAATAGGAAATATCTTATAGGTGGACTGGGGGAGGATGGAAATGGTAACGTGAGGGATTAGGTTGAGAGGTAATTGGAGGGGGATAGTACAGAAAGAGATGACTGGGGGGCATTTTGGGGTCAGGTAGAAACCTGGTACAAGGGAAACTCCCAGGAATCTACAAGGATAACCTCAGCTAAGACTCCTAGCAATAGTGTATATGCAGCCTGAACTGGCTATCTCCTGTGACCAAGAGGACTTCTAGTGGAGGAATTGGGACACCAGCCCAGCCACATAATATTTAACATGCAGTCTGCCCTGCCTATGGATGTGCTGTAGAAAGGGTGGTACAGAGATTGTGGAAGTGGCCCACCAATGGCTTCTCCAGCCTCAGACATATACTAGAGAGTGAGTCTACCCCTGACACTGCCTGGAGTGTCAGGACTCAAAGGTATGTGGCCCAGAAAACTAGAAAAGAACAAAACATGATCTGAGGAAAGATAATATCAATGTAAGGATGGCCATCTATATTCTGCTATATTCATAAATTGGTGACTATCTCAATTGTCATCAGAGAGCCTTCATCCAGTAACTTATGCATACAGATGCAGAGATCCATAGCCAAACATTAGGCTGAGTTTGGGGAATCCTGCTGAAGAGAGGGAGGAAGGATTGTAGGAGACAGAGGGTCAAGGAAATCACCAGAAAATCCATAGAATAAATTAGCCTGAGTGCGGTTGTTTGAAAGAAATGGCCCCCACAGTGAGTGGCACTTTCTGGAGGTGTGACTTTATGGAAGTAGGTATGGCCTTATTGGGGGAAGTATGTCACTCTAGAGGTGAGCTTTGAGGTCTTATATATTCTTAAGCTTTTCTCAGTGGGTTACCCAGACCACTTCCTGTTGCCTGCAAGATATGAAACTATCAGCTACCTCTCAAGCACCATGTCTGCATGCATGCTGCCAAGTCCCATTATGAATATCCTCCTATGATGATAATGGACTGAACCGTTGAGCTGTAAGCAAATTAGATATTTTTCCTTTAGAAGAGTTGCCATGGTCATGGTGTCTCTTTACAGCAATATAAACCCTAAGTAGGACCCTGGTTTCATAGGAGCTCACAGTGTCTGAACTGACACCCAGAGAGCCTGCATGGGGCTGACCTGGCACTCTGTATATGTGTGACAGTTGTGTAACTTAGTCTACTTGCAGGATTCCTAACAGTGGGGGCAATGTGTGTCCAATGCTTTGGCTGGCTTTGGGGAACCTATCCCCCATTTTTAATACAAGAGGAGGAGCTCATTCCCACTGCACCCTGATATGCCACACTTTGTCGGTACCCCTGGGAGACCTGCCCCTTTTTGAACAAAGAAACCAAGAAGGAGTGGATGGGGGGAACAGAGGGGAGGCGGGGGGGAGGGAACAGGAGGAGAAGAGGGAAGGGAAACTGTGGCTGGGTTGTAAAATAAATACATAAATTTAATTATTAAAAAAAAGAAAGTGGCAAAAAAAGGCAAAATAAAACTGATGCATGCATATAAAGGCAGAGGGAATGACTCAGTGGGTAAGAGCATTTGCTGCACAAGCAGGAGGAACGGAGTTTGGATTCTGACATCCATGTAAAAAGCCTGTGATGGACACATATGCACCTGTATCAAGAGCATTGCTCAGATTTATTGATGCCAGTCTAGCTCTAGGTTCAGGGAGAGGCCATATCTCAAGGGAATAAGTATATAGTGATAGAGTAGGACACATGATTTCCTTCACTGGTATCCATGCACACACATGTACTTGTCCCACACACATGCACATATGTTACACACATACACATGAAATTTTTAAAAAAAAGATGATCAAGGGAAATATTGAAATAAAGAATATAAAATATAGAGGGCATAAAAGAGAACATGGGCAGTTCTTTGAAAACAACAAGCTAAGCGCTGTTTACATGGAATGACTGAAAAGTTGTGAACCAAACTTAAGAAGTGAGAATTAATATTTAACTCCAGACCTTACAGAAACATTTTTAAGTTTATGATGAAATATTATCCATCCTTGTATATGCAAAAATAACGTACATGAAACATAGAATTCCCGTGGAAGGTGAAAGCTACTAATATCTTATCCTGAAAAAAAAACATGAAAACATGACCATAAATCAAAAGGAGATTCAGCAGATAATATTACTCAAGCCATCCATAAGCAGATGTGGCCCAGGAGGTTTCATTGCGGTAGCCTGCTGAGCACTTAGCAGCGTCAACTCCAATCACTCATGAGCTGTGGGGCTTTGGCACTCTTTGGTTTTGTTTTGTTTGAGACAGAGTTTCACTCTGGGATCGCAGCTGTGTGCCACGACACTGGGCCATAAATTTTAAATAAAAGAAGATGGAATATTTTCTGTCTCCACTATAGATTCATTATTGTCCTAATATAAAACTGGAGAAAAACCTCACGAGAAATAGGCAAGCCAATATCACTTAGAGATGGGAATTAAAAATTCCTCAACATAACACCAGGATACTAGACACAGCAATGCATTAAACTGCTGTATGCTGCTTCCAAGTGGGAATCACTAATACATGCAAAGTAGTTTAACTGCAGAGAATCAATGTAATACAAAAAGAAAAACGTTTTATAATTGTCTCTGTCAATACAGAAAATAATACTTGGTAGAATAAAACACCATTTCACAGTGAAAACACTTAATACATCAATGGAGGAAATGTTCTAAATAACAGCAAAAGGCATCTATTTTTCAGTATATATGAATTTGTGATTGTATTTTTTCTCTTAATATATTGTTCTCAACATTAATCTCTCTACCAGCAGGCATCAGAATGTCTTCTGTTGTGGTTAACTAATATTCTACTGTATGAATATGCTACACAGTGTTTACATAGTCAACTCTTATTGTACTCCAGTTTCTTCAAAATTTAATTATTATGAATTTTGTTACTATGAATATAGATATACAAATACAGATTTGAGACTGTTTTCAATTGCTTTGGAAATAAACCTGAGTGGAACACTGAAACATGCAGAAATTATTTTCAATAGTTTCTAAACACCATGTTATAAATTTATGTATCAGTTTTACCATTTTACATTGTAATCAATATAAAATAATTTTTATTTTCTACATCCTCAAGCACTTATGATGTATGTGTGTGTTTGTGTGTGTGTGTGTGTGTGTGTGTGTGTGTGTGTGTGTACTGAATGTTTCTTGTTAGTACTGCCATAGTAATAGAATAAGGTGGTTCTGCATTGTGGTTTTAAATTTCATTTTCTAAATGCCTAGTAATTTTAACCATTCATTTTCATGTATTTATTAGCTATGTGCACAATTTAATTAGGTAAATGTCTATTGCACTAATTTGCCCATTTCTGTGTTCATTTTGTTGAGTTCTAAAATTCCTTACTCTAGATGTGAACCTCTTGTTACATATACAACTTGCAAAATATTCTCTCCTATTCCATGTGTTGAATGAGATAGTCAGGTCTCACTGAACTCAGAGCTCAGTGGCCTGCTGCAGGCCTTGTATAGAAGCTTCATTATTTTCTATCTTGAATAATTCCACAAATTGACTCTCTTTTGATGAAGGACAGAAACAATCAATAATTGGAAATGTTACGTGCTTAGGATTTAGGAGATATGATCTGCACAGACATGGCTTAGAGTGATTCCTCTTCAGAACCTGTTCTAAGAATCCCCTTAAGGCAGACCAAGCAGAGAAACCAGTCCTTGGTGGCATGCTCCCTTTCAAGCCTCAGCTCAATGGCATGTAATACATTAAAGTCTAATTTGTCACTTCGTGGAGAATCAGCCTGCAGCAGGTTCTGATTATAATAGTCTTTCTTGAAATCATTTCCCAGGCACATTTTGCAACACACAAATGGAATAAAGGTGTGATTTGTTCTTCCATTCTGCTGGTGGCTTGAGGCTGATAGTTTATTTTTATCTGAGCATCGGCAGTGGCCCCTAGGACTCCTGAATAATTAAGCACAATGTTTCCTCTGATTCCTCAATAACAAAATACAGAACATTTTCCCACTGTTAGTTAATCACAGAGACCAGCATTAAGGCTACTGCTGAGGAGACCAGTAGCTTGCCCTTAATGGAAATTAACGAATTTAACTGCATATTTTCTCCCTAAATTTCCAAAATCCTTGAGACCTTGCCAATTTGAAAACTCATCTGCTTTTCATGCCAGAGGTGAGATTCTTCTAACATTCTGAGAAAATCTTTAAGTGCGAATCACATTGAGGATTGTGTCACCTTTTGCAAAGTGACATACCCAATTTACATGAACATAAGAGCAGTCAGGGATTATGGCTATTCTGCAATGAGATTAGCACAAAACTCTCTGTGGCCTATTGCTCTTGTACCCCAATGTTAGATCTTTGTGGCACCCGTTTTGGGGAGGACACACACGGGCATGTGCATGTTGGTGGGAGCTTTGGTGATGTTGCCTGTCGATATGAAGCCAGAGGTCAGTATATGGAGCTATTCATCAGGTATTGTCCGTTTAGGATCTCTGTTGTGGACCTGTGACTGGCTGTCAAACTGGCTTCTCTGTCTACTGGGATCCAGAGATCTGCCGTTCTGTCTAGCCAGCACTGGGATGGCCCTCTCTCTTTTCTGGGTTCTTGAAGTTGAACTCTGGTTCTCTTGCTGCACAAGAGGAAGGTACAACAATTTAGGAATATATGTATGTACAAAATATATGTATGTGTTCGTGTGTGTGCTTGTGTGCATATGGGTGTGTGTGTGTGTGTGTGTGTGTGTGTGTGTGTGTGTGTGTGTGCACATGGAGATCAGAGTTTGGTATGGAGTTTCTCCTCAGTGACTCTAATATTTTGGAACAAACAACAAAAATTCTCGTGGACTGAAGCTGATGGATTCAATGAGGCTGATTCTCCAGAGAATTCCAGGAAACCAACTGCCTCTGCCTTATAGCACTGGGATTAAAGGTGTGCACAACCACACCAGGTTTTTCTGTTTGGGTGCTAGGGATCTGAACTGACATCAAAAGTGCAAACCCTTTACTAACTGTGCTGTGTCCTCAGCTATTATTCATAGTTAACTATATTGGTTAACTATCAATACCGTTCATGGATCACCCTTTCTGATCAAACACACAATAGCTCATATCTAGCTGTCTTTTCCTTGTCTTTCCTCATTTATTTATATCAGGAAATGTTTTCACTGACTTATTTTTATATGACAATAAGTAAATGATTATGTCTACTTGCTGTAATCTGTGAGGAGTCTTTTCTCTCCTCTTCGATGTTTTTGGATCATTTGTTATTTGAGTAATTAAGCATCATAGCTGTTCATGCGATAAATGTTAATATTTTAACCCAGGAAGCCTTTCTGTCTTCTGATGAAAGCAGGTTCTTCTTATTTACACATAGATGTGACTAAATACCTAAAGCCATCCACTGAAACTCCAGGTAACAACAGTTCTTTGTCACCCTGATCATGAGCCAGATGGGTACAGATACCCTTCCTGAGACTACACCAGAGAAGCTACAAATAAGTCAATCATGATTTTAAATCCCAAGAAGAGTTTGTTGACTCTTGAGTATATTTACATATATGTTAGTGTGTGTTCATGTAAGTATGTGTGGTGTGCTGTAGATAAATTTCTAAATCGTCTTATTAAACAAAAAACACAGAGTCAGAAATTTGGGTTAAAGCCTTAGAGAGATCAGGAAAATAGGGAAAGCCATGAGCTAATCTCACCTCACCAACTCTGCAGCTTCTAAAGAGCACAACTTCCTGTCTACCCAGGCTTTATATGCCTTGCTTTTCTGCCCTCTCATTGTCTCTCTTAGCCCATCTACCCCACTTCTTCTTCCTACACAGCTCTGTCACTTTCTGTCTGTCTGTACAGACCTCTGGATCTCTGTGGTTGGTACTGGTATTAAAGGCCTGTGTCACTACGCTTGGCTCTGTTCCCTAGTGTGGCCTTGAACACACTGCCTGCTAAGCGATAGGATTAAGGGCATGTTCTACCTGACTTCTTGGTTTACTTAAAATGGCTGGCCTTTCCGCCCTGATCTCCAGGCAAGCTTTATTTATTAATGCACCAATAAAATATCACCACATTTCAGTACAAATAAAATATCACCACAGTGTGCCTCTCTGTGGAAGCCACAGGTGTCTTCCTCAATTGCTTCCCTATCTTATATATTTATTTGTTTGTTCCTTTATTGATTTTAGTCAGGGTCTCTCACAAGGACCTGGAGCTCGCTAGTATGGCTCAAATGCACAGACAAATCCAATGCTAGGGATCCTCCTGCCTCTGCTCCTCTAGCACTGAGATTATAGACACTCAACATTGTGTCTTTTTATTTTTTTTTACTCTTTCACAACTGAGATTTTATTGGTTGAAACATTTTAATTCTTTTTTTTTTTATTAATTTATTTTGCAATACAATTCAGTTCTACATATCAGCCACGGATTCCCTTGTTCTCCCCCCTCCCGTCCCCCTCACCTTCCCCCCAACCCCCCCCCCCCCCATTCCCATCTCCTCCAGGGCAAAGCCTTCCCCACAGACTGAGGTCAACCTGGTAGACTCAGTCCAGGTAGGTCTAGTCCCCTCCTCCCAGGCCGAGCCAAACAATCCTGCATAGGCCCCAGGTTTCAAACAGCCAACTCATGCAATGAGCAATTCTTAAGACATGTACCCAGATTCTGAAGAGTCATGCATTGTGTTCACATACCCAAAATAGCCAAACGTTGTTTCTCTTTGAATTTACTCTAGTGATGTTCCAGCCTCAAACTTGAAAAGTTTTCCCTAAGACCTCAAATAACAATCAAATGCTTATAATCCTTAATCCCACTGACTCACAATTTTATGACACATACACCACATACTCAAAATTTCCATCTTTCACAGAACGTTAGCACAATTGTTAGAAAAATGGACTGCCATAAAAAGACATTACAGTTCTGACAGGGCAAGGACTGAGGAGTGGTTTTGCTTTGTTTTGTTTTTTGTTGTTATTGTTATTGTTTTTAGGAAAGAGTTCTACTAGAAATATGAGACCAGGTATAACTAAAACTATTCCAGACACAAATTCGTGATTGAGAATCTAAATTACCATCTCGTATGCTTTGTGTTGGAGGATAAAAAACTAGCCTCCTCTACGGAATGTTATGGTGAACCCCCTAGTCAGTCACAGCTTCTCCTGACTCAATATCCTGCTATTTTCTGGTTGTAACCAAAAATAAACAACTAGCAAATGATTTAACCTCTTAAAAAATTATTTATGCTTAAAAAAATAGGATGAGGTGGGATTTCTGCCCACCTTTTAAAAGTGTTCCTAGAGCAAAAAACTCACATTTACAAAACAGTTGATAAAAATATTCCGCTGGATTTTACAAGAATGGAGGCAGGGACCAGTGAAAGATATGATACGTGGTTAGTGGGACTTGGCTTCTCCTCCAGAGGCTGGACTCTGGTTTTCTGTCTCTTCGTTTTCTGCAGGCAGAGTTGTAGTTTCCTGGGCAGCCACTTCAGTTTGCCCTCTGCTCCCCTCTTCCCTTTTGTTTGAACTTTTTTTGTCTGATGATTTATTTTTTCCCACTGCCGTTTTCAGCTTTGTGTCCACCTTGGCAGGGGCTGGCTTAGCCAAGGGCTCACACAGCACCTTTGCAGCCACATCTGGGCTAACCTTCATCTTGGGCATCTTGGTGGTGTGGGGTGAGAGGAGCCTGCCAAGCTGGACCTGCCACAGAGCTGCAGTGGTGTCTGACTTTCTAATGTGGATGCTAGATGGAACTTGGGTCTTTATTTTTACACAGTAAGTATTCTTCTGATTGAGCCATCTTCCATCTGCTTGTCTACTAGTTTACCTAGACTCAAACTCTGTTTTCTCCTTTAAGTAAACTACTTGGTATAAAATGATTGCACAAGATGACCTTATGCATGTGTGAGCATTTTCTCCTTGCCCTCTAGTCCTTGTGGTTTTCTCCACTCCATCTGTTAACCTTCTACTGCAGCTTTCAATTCTCTGATTAAGCATTAAACAAATGTTGTGTAATCATTAGATGAAGAATATGTTTTTTCAAATATTCTTTATGATTTCAGGTAAAATAGTAAGAAAGAGGACAATCTATTTTTTCTATAGTACAGGGGAAGGGTACCAGATGGGACTGGGCTGTTTTTCCTGCATCTGAGCAGTTCATGGTGACAGATATAACAAAATCATTAGAGCTGACAGCCTCAACATTAATATTGGACATTTGGGTGGCTGCCTTCTTGGTTTCAAAAGATAGGAGTAGGATGGTCTGCAAGAAAAAAAATTCTCGAATTTGTAGCAGGGTTGAGAGAAATAGGTTTATGATTGTTCTGAAATGACTGATAAAACCTAGGCATTGATGTTAAATTAAATTTCTGTGTCATGTGAAAGCTACATAGGCTTTGAAGAACAAAATCACTAATCTATTTAAGAGAAGAGACAAACTGGGTTTCTTTCCCTGGAAACACATCCAGTTGTTACAAATGACTTTGGTTTCATGGCCTGCCCCTGTATATCCCTTCATGTGGAACCCGTTCCCCTCAATACTGACCTGGAAACTCAAGCATTGCACACTTCCTCCACATTGTGGAAAAAACAATTGGAATAATAATTACACAATGTTTCAGTTTCATTTCCTCTTGTTATAAAACAATCCTAAAATATCAACTTAAGGTAGAAGGGTATATTTGGCACACTGTTCGGGGTTGCAGTCTGTTGCTGTGGAGTTAGACAGGCATCATGATCTGACTGAAGCAATCCTCAGGTACATCCTCAATCAAGAGCAGAGAGAGAATATACATGGACATGCCAGTTTTCAGCTGCCTCCCCTTTTCATTCACACCAGGAACCCCAAGCCAGGGAAATGTGCTACATACAGCATGTCAGTATTCATACATCAACTAATATAATTAATATAACCATACATACACAGATATTCCCAAACTATTCCCAGATGGTTCCAGACTGTGTAAGTTGACTACTAGCACTGACCATCACATACAGGGAGATGGACTTAGGAATTTACACCACTTAAAGAATGCCCATGATGTAGTTCTCTAAGATTATTTTAAGGCTTGAAAAATGTGCTTAATTAATGTGAAGGGATGTAAGATATTACAGTGGAGTTTGACAAAGACTGGTACTAGAAATTTCAAGTTCCTAACATATTTTGTTAATAAGTAATAGTGAATCAAAATTCACAATAGGTTTGTTTGGATGTTTATTTACATTTTACAAATCTTAATTTTTTATTTTTTTGTATGATAGTTAGATTTAACTATCAATATGACACAATGTACTAACATTGGGGAACAGAGTCTCCATGAGGTGATATTTACATTGGGTGGGTATTTGGGCATGATTGTTGGAACTGTCTTAGTTAACTGATGTGGAAAAATTCAGTGGCACCATCCCCTAGGCAGGGTTCCTGGCCTGCATAAGATTAGAGTGGTCAAGTTGAGCATACTCAAGTATTTTAGATAGTGTTCTATTGCTGTGAATAGACATTATGACCATGGTGACTCCTAAAGCTTTTAATTGGAGATTGCTTACAGTTTCAGAGCTTTAGTCCATTATCCTTATGGCAAGGAGCATGAGAATATGTAGGCAGACATGCTAGCTGAGAGTTCTACATCTGGATACTCAGGCAGCAGAAAGCAAGAGCCACTGGGACTGGCTTGTGCTTTTGAAAATTCAAAGTTCATCCCTAGGAAGAACCCTTCCGCCAACAAGGTCACACCCATTCCTACAAGATATACCCCTAAGTCCTTCCCTAACAGTTCTGCTATCTTGGGATCAAACATTCAAATACATGAACTTATGGGGGCCGTTCTCATTCAAACTGCCACATTCTATGCCCTGGGCCTCATAGACTTGTAGCCATATCATAATATAAAATGTATTGAGTCCAACTTCGAAAGTCCTTATAGCCTTTCATAGTCTCAACACTATTTTAAAAGTCCAAAGTTTCTTCTGAGACTCAAGGCAATTTCTTAATTGTAATCTCCTGTAAATCCAAATTAAAAGCAGGTCACATACTTCTGCTGTGAGATATCTTTCTATATGCTGTGAATATGTGTTGCTATGACTGGTAAATAAAGAAGTTCTTATAGTCTATGGTAAGTCAGGTTATAGCCAGGCAGGAAATCCAGGAAAGGGACAGGAAGAAGAAAAGCAGAATCAGAAGAGATGCCATCCCCTGCTGTCCAGGGAGCAGCATGTAATGGCACACAAGTAAAGCCATAGAACACATGATGATATATAGATCAACAGAAATGGGCTGAGTTTAGTTATAAGAGCCAGATAGAAACAAAATTGAGCCATAGGCCATGGCCATACAATTCGCAATTGATATAAGCGTCTGTGTGTTTATTGGGTCTGAGCAACTGCAGGACCAGGCAGGGCACAGACAAACTTCCAGCTACATTTGGCACCCAACATTTGCTGTATGAATTCATGAGAAATCCACTTGCCTGTGGCATTGCAGTCCCCAGCTCAGGCCCAAGCTGCACAATGCTGGTTGTGGTGGTGCATGCTGGTAGGACTTGCTGAAGGAGGTAGAGGCAGGAGGATCCTGAGTTTGAGGCCAGTCTGGGAGCCTTGTTGAGGAGAAGCTGGGGCTGGGGCCAGGCCAGGACCTTGGAGGCGGCAGCTGCTGCGCCTCATTTCCAGCTGCTTCTCATCACGCTGGTGGCAGCAGTGACACTACTGCCAGGGTTTACCGCTGCTTGTTCAGAGAACTATTGCCAGGACCATTGTGTTACAAGAAAGCATCGGCAAAGGTCAGTTTGGAGAAGTTTCGCAAGGCAAATGGCAGGGAGAAGTTGCTGTGAAGATATTCTCTTCTGGGGAAGAACATTCATGGTTCTGAGAGGCAGACATTTATCAGATGGTGATGGTATGCCATGAAAGCATCCTAGGATTTATAGCAGCAGACAGCAAAGACAATGACACATGGACTCAGCTGTGGCTGGTGTTTGATTACCATGAGCATGGATCCCTTTTTATTACTTGAATAGATACACTGTTACAGTGGAAGGAGTGATCAAACTCCCTCTGTCCACAGCAAGGGGTTTTGCCCATCTTTACGTGGAGAGGGTTGGTACCCAAGGAAAGCCAGCTATTGCTCACAGAGATTTGAGATCCAAGATTATCTTGGTGAAGAAGAATGGAACCTGTTGAGTTGCAACTTGGGACTGGCTATGAGACATGATTCTCCCACAGATACAATTAAGATTGTTCCAAACAACAGAGGAGGCACACATAAAAAAATTTCTGCAGGGCACCATGATCATGCTTAACAGCAACTTTGAAATCTCTAAAAAGATGATGGGATGCCACAATGATGATTCTACATGGACAATAATAATACCACTAAGCTGAAAAACATCACCCAAAGATTGACTTTGTACTAAAAATTGCTCAGGACAATTGTGAGATGGGTAGCTGAGATGACCCAGCCTGACACACTACTCGAACAAGGATTTGAGACAAGCCCTGCACTTTCCCATTATACCGAAATTGGACAAATGATATCACTACCTATCCCAGGACTTGAAAATTAACTCCAAAATTCTCTTTTCAGGATTCTCTAAAGATGCCTTTGCCCCCAGACAGCAGGAAGTAATTTTAAGAACAGGATGCCCACATTCCCAAGAGGTAGGATGGGTGGATTTTTAGTTGTTTAATGAGTTATGGATACTGTCAATATTAATGATGGCTGGTTCCAAGTTGTTAATTGATAATGGTCAGAAAAAAAAGCTAAACAAAGGAGATTAGATACAGAGTTCTTGTTTAAAAAAAAAAAAGAAAAAAGAAGATATAGAACATAGTAGGTTATTGACTCTACTCTGAAAAGAAAAAGAGAAGATGCAGAAATGATAAGATAATAAGGTAAATATTTTTAATCACTCAGAAAAGAAAAAAGAGAGAATATGGATAAGATAAAATTAAAAGGTAGATTATTGAATCTACTTTAAATAGAATAAGTCTGAATTTTTTTGTCTGAATTTGTCAAATGTTAATGGATTGGACATTGTTTATATATATATATATATATATATATATATATATATTAGAGTTTTTTGTCTGAATCTGTCAAGTGTTAATGGACTAGACATTGTTGTTGTAATTTTTGACTGTATATATTGTATATACTTGTACTTATTATGTTGATTATAACCTTCTTTTGTTATTTTAGACATATAGAAGGGGAACTGTGGTGATCTATTTTTCCCCCAATATATTGTGAACCCTAATAACAGTATAACAAAAATAACCTCAAATTTTTTATCAATATACAAAAATCCAAGACAATGTAAAATATTTTAAACTAGTAGCTGCTTTTTTAGTCTAAAAGTAGATTCGATAATCTATTTAATTTGTCTATTTTAATGGATTAAATCTATTTAATTTAATGAGTATTTGTCCAGAGGTCTTTAAATTCCTCAAGATAATTGTTTTTATTTTCCTACAAAGACAATAACAAAACCGTCTCCAACCCTAATTTCAGGGTGTTCCTCTTTTGACAAGAAATATCTAATCAAAGGAAAAACATTTGTTAGTTTTATAACTTAGTTTAGATTGAGCGGTCATGCTGTTTGATGAACTATCAGCTCTTTTAACCAACAGGTCTCTCTTGTTCAAATCTAATTGTTATCAATTTTGATTTATCATTCCTCCTAACATTTTTATTTTCTAAAGCTGTTCTATCATCCAGAGCAGTATGTTTTTTTACAATAGGCATTAAGTCCTTTAATTGCTCTGGGAATGAGTTTCCCCCATGGTGAATGGCTGAACCAATTTGACATGGGGGTATTCAAGAGGCTTCCCAAGGTGTTTCCCAACAGCAAAGGCTTACCCTGTCTGTCTCTTGTTGATCTGTATTCATTTGTCCAATGTCAGCCTTTGCCACACTTTCTACATTCTCCAGAAGGGAGAGACTCTGGATTATTCCTAGAAAAAACATTGTTTCTAGGAATGCCCTGTTTACAATCCCTTTTTAAGTGACCTTGTTTGCCACAATTAAAACACCTGATGTTTTGATTTTTCTTCAAGTCTCTGGAAATCACCTCTCCTATCCAAGCATCACCATGGTTATGAGATTCAATATTGACTGTATCTTGGAACCATTCCTCTATGGGTGCTGATCTTGTCTTTAAAGACCTAATTACCCTTATGCATTGAGAATCAGCATTTTCAAAAGCCAAAGATTCAATTATTATTTTTCTGACTTATGAAATTGGTGTCATTCTATTTGCAGTTGAAGCCAATCTTTGTAAAAAAAAAAATGTCAGTGAAGGTTTCTTTTGGGTCCTGTGTAAGTTTAGTAAATGATTCAGTTCTCTCTCTGACTTCTTCAATTCTTTCCCAAGCAGTCAAGGCTGCTTCAAGGGTGTGGTTATCATATAGAGACTATGATACATCAGTATAATAGCCCTCTCCAAGAAGTTGGTCTTGAAAGATTTCAATACCTTTAGCCCTACTTGTTGCTCAATGATCCTAGCCTCTTTTTCCATCAGGTCCTCCACTGTAATTGAGGACCAGGTTCCAATACTTCTGTAACCAAACCTCTCCAGTCTTGTGGGACAATTCTGTTACTAATTGGCCATGAATTTAACATCTGCTTCAGAAAAGGTGAATGCATACCATATGAGACTATGGCTTCTTTAAATCTCCTCAAATCTAACATTTCCATAGGAATCTAGTTGGCTCTTACATAGCCTTGGAGATATCTGTCATTTGGCAATTATTTCTATAAGGTGACTAGATTAATTAAGGTTGGTTGTTTGAAAACATTGGGCTTTTCCTCTCTAATTTTATAATGTAATGATGAGGTAGGTTTTTCTTTAAATTCTCTTGTCTGGGTCTGAATATCTCTATGATCTGTTTAAATAAGTTTTTCTAAGGCCTGTATTTTCACACTAATATCAACCAACGTTTTTAGGGATAATCCAAGAATTATGAAACCAACAATAAGGATTATCAAATTGATAATTACCATTATGTCAATCCTAGTTAAGTTGAGTATCCCTTTATTTAATTTGTTCCATTTTTAAAACATGAATTGCATAATCACACAGAGACCTAACTTTCTCCATCATAATAGTGTTTCGCATTTTTTAATGGGGGGATAAAAACTCTTTCTTTTTACTAATTCCCCCCTTTAAGATTTTTCAGTTGTCTCACCAAATCTGCTGATAATGACAGTGAAGATGACCAGTGAACTGTGAGGCTGACTGCTGCTGGATAGAATAGTAGATGCCCCAGGAAGTATCAAGGCAGCTACCTGGTGTGGCAGCAGTCTGAGGAGGGGGTCCAGGGAAAGCCCACAACCCAAGAGGAGAGAAGAAGCCAAAGAGGTGGCCATCTGCATGGAGGAATGTGCAAAAGTGGTTAACTCTGATGACATGTGGAGTCCAAGTGCCTGTGGGGTTTGCTGCAGAGAGACGTCAACAGAAAAATCCCAAACTCGATCAGAAGCTTGGGGAAAAAAGAAAGGGAAACTAGTCAACAAGGTGGTGACTGCAGTGGGAGCCCCATGTGCAGCCCGGTCTGAGCAAGCAGCTTTTTCATGAATTTGGGCCCCAAAAGTTGGACACCAAATGAAGCAGGATCCTAATTAGTCTTAACAATAAAAACCCAGAGTCAGATATCAGGGTGAAAGTTAAAAGATCAGAGAAGCAGAACAACAGCCGCTGGAGACTTCTTACCTCTCCAAATCCTCAGACTGAATGGGGGAAGAGGTCCTGTCTCCACCCACCTTGTATTCCTGTCTCTACCTCTCTAGTGCTGGGATTAAAAGGATGCATCACCACTACCTAGCTCTGTTTTCCTTTTAGACTGGTTCAATCTCCTTCAGCTCAGAGTGACCTTGAACTCCTGATCTTCCTGCTTTCTCCTCCCAAGTGCTGGGATTAAAGGTGTATGCCATCACTGTCTGGCCTCTATGGTTAACTAGTGGCTAGCTCCACACTCTGATCTCCAGGCAAGCTTTACTTGTGAGAACAGAAACAAAATATACAACACACATGATCAAAGCTGCTAAATTCTTCTGTGTCCTGGGACTGAAAACCAATCCCTTCCCTGAATTGCATTTGCATAACATTTCGTTTGTTGTTTAGACCTAAGAAGTCCCTCAAACCTTTTCCCTTCACATGTTACAGGATTAACTGGGTAGGGACTTGCTCTAAAGTCAATTTATTTTATTTAGCATTAGGCTTTTCTTTAAAATCTTCATCTTCTTGAGCAGAAGACTTGGCTTCAATATTACATTTCCTGGTGTTGCTTTTCTTCCCCAACTGTATTTTGTATTTCTTTTGGCCTTCCTTGTTCTTTTTCATTGTAGATCTTCACAGGAGCCATCACTAATAACCATATTGCATAGTCAATATTAGGCTGTCTTGAAATCTCTGCAAATGCCATTAATCCAAAACTCTTCAATTTAGTCTTAGGCAATTCTGAAGACAAAGGCAAAAAGCAGCAACATTCTTTGCAAAGATATTGAAAGAATGTTCTCTAGGCTAGCCAATAATATTCTTCCTCTTTGAAACTTGAACCATGCCACCATAGTCTACATTGTTCTCAGTACTGCTGTCTCAGTACTACTACCAAAATGTCCCATTAAATCTTACAACATTCAACGAATTTCCTAATCCAAAGTCCCAAAGTCTTCCATCTTTCTCCAATAAGCAGCATGGTCAGGCCCATCATAGCAGCACCTCATTTTTGGTATAAATTCTGTCTTAATTACTGTTTTATTGCTATGAAGAGATGCCAAACCAAGTACATTTTTATTAATAAAGCATTTAATTGGGGATTTGCTTACTATTTTAGAGGGTTAGTCCATGATTGCCATGTATGGAAAAAGACAGGCATGGTACTAGGATAGTAGCTGAGAGTTTTCCATTAAATTCAGAGGCATCAGGCAGAGAGAGAGACTGGGTGTGGTGGTATTGTGTTCTCCAAAATATTGTGTATCCTAATAAACTTATCTGGGGTCAGAGAACAGAAAAGCCACTAGATACTTAGGATAGCAGTGGCAGCACATGCCTTTAATCCTAGCATTCCAGAGGCAGAAATCCATCTGTTCAAGGATACAGTCAAGCATGGTGACTCATGCCTTTAATCCCAGAAAGCAAGTCTTTAATCCCATGGAGTGATGGTAGAAAGCAGAAAGGTATACAAGGTGTGAGGACCAGAAACTAGAAGCATTTGGCTGGTTAAGCACTTGGCTGGTTAAGCTTTCAGGCTTTCAAGCAGCAGTTCAGCTGAGATTCATTCTGGATGAGGACTCAGGCATCTATTCTGAGGAAACAGAATCAGCTGAGGAATTGGCAAGGTGAGGTAGCCGTGGCTTATTCTGCTTCTCTGATATCCAGCATTCAACCTAATAAATGGCCTCAGGTTTGGTTTTATTAATAAGAACTTTTAAGATTCCTGTTACAACTGGGTCTAGTATGGGTTTTTGAAATCTCAAAATCTACTCCCTGAGAACACTTCCTTCTAGGAGACCAGCTCCCACTTTTTCCCCTGGGTACTCTTGGGGAGAAAGGGATAAGAGGTTTAGATAGAAATATAGAGGGGAGAGAGACAGATAGAAACACCCGGATCCTTATCCACTGGCCCTTACTGTCTCCTCTAAAGGGCTTTTTAAAGGAATGCCAAGGGGTGGATGTAGATGTAACTGTCTTATTAAATAAGAAACACAGAGCTAATACAGAGATGAAAGCCAAGAGGTCAGAACAATAGCTAAGGGCTAAAAACCTTACCCTTCACTGTCACTGTTGTCCTATCTCTCCGAAAAAGACCTACTTCCTGTATGTCTGTCTTTTTTATAGAATTTCTGTTCTGCCTTCTCATTGGTTGTAAAACCAACCACATGACCTCCTAGTCACTGCCTGTCTGTACAGACCTGCAGGTATTCTATGGTTGGTATTGAGATTAAAGGCATGTGTCTCCATGCTGGCTGTATCCTTGAACACACAGAGATCCGCCTAGCTCTGCCTCCCAAGAGCTGGGATTAAAGGCATGCGCCACCAACGCCTGGCTCTGCTATGGCTTGCTATTGGCTCTGACCCCCCAGACAACTTTATTTATTAACATACAAATAAAATCACATTTCAGTACAAATAAAATATCACCATAGGTGGAGCAAAAGACATCCCCCTATCACAGCTAATTTCAAACCTCCCAATCACCTAGTAACCACACACATGGTCAAGCAATCCTCTAATTTAGCTCTGCTGGATAAAGCAAGCTCCCATCTCACTAGGAACCTTTGTGGGCCTCCACACTTCCTCAAACAAGGATATACCTATTCCAACTCCAACATGGCCATACCTTCTAATCCTTCCCAAACAGTTCCATTATCTGGTAACCAAATATATAAATATATGAGCCTACGGGAATTCTAACTAAAACCACCACAGTGGGTTTTGGCTAATTTATTCCTATGAACTTTTGATTTTTCATTTAAAAGAATGAATCCTTTTATCCAGAGAGACTCACATATTAAATTTTGAAATGGATAAAAATTTCTCTGAGTGATATGTGATACATGAAAGAATTATTTCAATCATTCCAAATTTGTCATAAAGTTACAGCATAATAGTTTAATGATGATACATCATCTTTTTTTTTTTTTTTTTTGGTTTTTCGAGACAGGGTTTCTCTGTGTAGCTTTGCGCCTTTCCTGGGACTCACTTGGTAGCCCAGGCTGGCCTCGAACTCACAGAGATCCTCCTGGCTCTGCCTCCCGAGTGCTGGGATTAAAGGCGTGCGCCACCACCGCCCGGCGATACATCATCTTAAATTGACCAAATGGTTGTATAAAATGTTGATAAAAAGCAATTAGGGTTTATGAAAAATGTTGTCCTGTACTTAGACTGAAATATCATATATACTTTCATAATAAATATTTGAAAAGTATATTAATAACCTGAAGTGTTTTCAGAAGAATTACTTGTGGTTGTTGCACTGTTGAACTAATGTCATTCTTAATTACCTTCACAAGATCTACATAAAATTAGGTCATCTGTACCCTGTCCCGAACAGGGGAGACAGCTGAAGAGACCCTATCCCTCCCTGAAAACTTACATGCAGTTAATGGTTGACAGGGACAGAGACATTCTCATCAGTTTTGTAGCCACTGACAATGTATACATGTTCCTATAACTACTCAACTTTGTGGCATTTAGTAATCCATTGAAGACAGTAACCTCAAAACCCACTAAAATGATGTCTGGAACAATTGTACAGGCAATGAAGTCTGACTATCTTAGCAAAGTTAAAAGCTATGCTTCCAGATTGTCTTATTTATTCTCAAGAGTTCTTTTTTCTCTTAACCTGCTTGTTTATAATCTATATTTAACATTTCATAATGACCAACTCAGTTTCATGTTGGCTTGTCCTGAGATTCTCTTCTTGTTGAAACCAAGGATCTGATTTTTATCTAAGTGAAGTCCTTAAAGGATTAAAGAAATTTTGAAGGCTGCTATTAGTAATGGCATGAAGTTGTGTTTCCAACACAGATTCCTTTAAATATAGGAATTGTAGTCTTTTAGAGTGTAGGTCCTATATGACAACCACTTTGAAGGCAGTTCCCATATTGATTGTTAGCTGAAACCATCACACTGCACTGACCCTCAGACACTGTATAAAAATGCATATAGGAATTACACAGCTGGGGTTTTCTGCTAAAGACTGGAGAAGTCCCAGGGACATGAGGAGAGAAACATCCTCCTCACATTGGAGCCCAGTTGCATCCTCTCTGAGCAATGAATTGGAAGGTGGGGGAGAGGAAAGGACACAGAAGGTGACAATTACTGATGTCACATGCTTTTGTTGTGGAAAATCCTGCAGAGAGTTCTGTAGGAATTAGAGCCCACAATCTGCTAACAAGTTGGAGGAATTAGAGGGCAGAAAGAGAAAGGCAGGAAGGAGGGTGAAAATTCCCCTCTTGGCCCAGAGTTGGCCATTGTTAGAGGTAACCTGGGAATAGTCATGAAAAAATGGGAGATGATTAATAAACATCTTTTCTGTCATCCAATTTCGGGTCCACAGACTACAGAAATTAAAAATCTAGAGAAACAATTCACTTTAGCTCTGGAAAACAAATTATTGTAGCTATTAGAAGTTACAGTTCATCTAAAATTGAGTTTTACAAGATGATATATTTTCGCTGACATTAACTACTCCTTAAAGCGTTTCTACCCTTGCAGCCATAACTTTCAATATTCTAGAAGTCTCAGCAGAAACGACATTTACAGAGGAAAGACAATGCTACACCCTTTCTGATTGCTCTTGGTCCTTGGTTTCATTTTTTCTGATTATATTTCAATAGAGCCATCTCACTCATCTCACTTAACAGAAGACAAAACAGAAAATGTTTCTCAGCAACATTTTGAGATGTAACTTTAAAGCCATCAAAATGGTATATTGGGCTAATACTAAGACAATTCTGTGTGAATCTCCCTTGAACAGCCTGTACCCACATTTGCATGTGTCTTACTTTCTGTGACTCTTTGAGAAACCAGTTTCCATATTCTCAGGTATGTCTTACGTTTTTTTGAGCACCTCTTTTTCTCTTAGCCTTTGTGCTTAAACCTATATTAAAATTATTGAGAGCTGCTGGTAGCAAAAGACCATGGGAATATACAGCAGGTGATGACTAGAGTTCAGAAGGTCAACCTATCAGAACCAAGGGTTCTTTTGGAGAAAACCATCATAAGGCATTATGGAATTACTGCTTTTTGAATAAATTGGTTATTTCTTGTTGTAAACTTCTTGTGCAATAACAGCTATGATATCTCCCCATTTACCATGCATTTCCATGTCATGTATACATGTAATCTCATGATTGCATTTCAATATTATGGTCACAAATAATTGTGGATAGTCTAGAAGAAGGTTTCTTATTATTTGTAAAGTGTTTTGTGAATATAAACATACTAAAATATGCTTCACACTAGGTCTATTGTTCCCTGTGGACTGTAGACACTCAGAGGTCTTGTTCTCCATCCTTAGCCACTGACAAGGCAAAACTGGCCAAAATGTCCTCTTAGAACTTTCACAGAGCAGAATTACAGGTACCTGGCTTTGTTGGATCAAAACCCTTCAAAAGAATTACAGTGAACCAGAAGTGATAGTGCAGGTGTCTGACCTTGGTATATCTTAGTCCTTCAAGAGATCAATAGCACCTTTGTTGCCCTAAGCTTCTTCTGCCAGCATCTTCTCACTCTGATTCAAATAATAAATAACACTCTGTATTTATTTCTACACTAGTTTGTAATGCAAGATTTTAGGCTCAGTGGACTAATTATGTATAGGTCCTGAGATTCAGATGACTAACAGAAAAAGGCTGTTAACTGACTAACCATGTCTGGATATTATTAATCACATAAAATAGTACATGTAGTCTTTGCCTTTTCCTTTAATTTCTTCCCTTGTAACCCTTGTAGCCATCCCTTTAAGAGATAGCCAGAACTTTTTTACAACCTACAGCTATTGTCAGTCACCAATTAAGCTGACCAAGTCTTTGCCAAGTGTGACTCTTATCAGAATACTTGTCCCTGAGAGTTTACTGTGTAGTTTACTTTGTAGTTTTTACTAACAAGTTGTTAATGAATGGATGTGTGTGTGTGTGTGTGTGTGTGTGTGTGTGTGTGTGTGTGTGTGTGTGTGCTTGGAGGAACAAAGAGGAGGATGAAGATGGAAAGGACTAGATAGAATAGTGAGGGAACAGCAGAAGGGACCGAGAGAAGCTAAGAATGAGAATAGAAAAGAAGATGTGTAGATAGAATTTATTTAGAAGAATAAACTGAATGGACTGAAGAGCTTGGTGTGCTTAGATTCATTTGATATCCCTAAGATTAGTATTTCAGCTGCTTGTAGAGTCTATTCTGGACCCTGGTAGAAATCTCCTCAGGGCAAGCACCTGTGGAGAATTCGTTATAAAATATCTCTTCTAAACGCCAGCTCTGCTTCACAAACTGGCTAACCTTGAAATTCGTTTCTGTATCAAAGCCATGAACTCTAGATTGCCTGATCTAGGTCCTTAATGTCTAGGAGAAGTCATGCGGCTGCTGAACATGACAGCTAGGAGCTGTCTGTCATCTCACCACTGACAGTAGGACCAGGGCTATTTATTCTAAAGAAGCACTCTCGTACCCTCTGCTCTAGTCACTATTGCCCCCTTTCTTTTCTCCACATCAGAATGAGTGTGTTTAAGAGGAAATCTAGAGTCTCAAGCCAGAAGTAGGACTCTAAAGAAAAGATACAAAGGGTCTCCATTCCCCTTCTGGTGATTAAACAGATTTAGAATCAAATAACCCTGTCAAGCCCGAGAACTAACCCAGACCCAGAATGGATGGCAATGTCTGATCCTACAAAACCCTGAGATTTTTTTCTTGTTCAAAGTGGGCTGTCTTCAAGACCCAATTTCCATCAACCTAAAGGAGTTAGGCACTAAAATCTTGAGCTGTTATTACCCACCACCTCCACAGAAGTAAGCCCAACAGACCCAGATAGGTGGAGGGAATAGTTTTATTTAGGTTCGAAAAACCCCAGTTTTAAAGGGCAAAAATAACTCAAGGATTTTATGGGGACTGGGTGGCAGGTTTCCAAACTTGGAGCTCTTGATTCCCCGAGAAATTCTCTGAAGGGTACAGAATCACTCTGCATTTTTCTTTGACTTTGGGCCTTTCCTCCTTTTAACATAGTAGATTTGAAACTGAAAATTACTGATAGCTAAAGGAGGAAGCAAGTTTGCATGGCTTCATCTACTTCACATACACATGCCAGCAAAGGAAAAACTTACTCCTCCTGGTCAGGCTTGGGTCTTCTCACTCATTTGTTCTTAGTTTCTGTTATAATCACAGCTAAGTTGGGGAGGGAATTAGTCTTTTCTTTCTCCCAGTTTGACAAAGATGTAAATGAATTCATTTTGTTTTATTAACTGTGTTTCCTAATCAAAAGTTAATAAAAATACAGGCAAACTAGTGATATAAGAAGCTAAGTGCATACTGATAGCATCTTCATTTATTTTAAATGCAGTTTTCTGAGCAAGAATGCAGGCAAAATGGAGGTTTATATAACAATGCCATTTGGCTGATAAGATGCTCAGTGGTTAAGAACTTGTACCCTTCTTGAAGAGGACCTGAGTCCAGTTCCCAGCATCCTTGTCATCTGAATGCTCATAACTGCCTGTAACTCCAACTCCTGGGGGCATCTAATGTCTCTGGCTTCTTCAAGCACCGTATTCATATGCACATAACTACAACAGATATATAAAAATATTAATCAATCCCACCCAAAAGAATTTGGGTATTGTTGTAGCCTGGTTCTAAACTAATGTCTATCTGTCTATATTAGGTCTTCTCAGCCTTCCTAATGCTGTGACCCTTTAATATAGTTCCTCATAAAATGATATTGTAGCTCTAGTCTTGCTACTGTTATGAGTTATAATGTAAATATCTGATATGCTACTAATTTTGGGGTCATGACCCACAGGTTGAGAAACACTGGTCTAGATTCTTATGTTCTGTGCAACCCTGTATGTCTTGCAGTCCATACATGAAGGCCTAACCTAAGACTGAACACATAGACACACATATAAACATATACATGCAAGCACACATACGTACATACACTCATGTACACAGATGCACAAACACACACACACACACACACACACACACACACACACACGCACACACACGCACACACACACACACACATGCACACACATACACAAAGTAACAATGGCATAAACGCAGAACTGATCTACTTAGTAATTTCTTGAAGCCATGCTTGTGGAATGGCCATATTCTTTTGTGTGTTCTATGACTGTAATGCTTCTTTTTTGGTAACTTGATTCTTTTAAAGTGTTCTTTAACAAGTACCGGAAACCTTAGTAAAATTCTTTGTGAAACCATTCGACTAGGGACTGTCAGAGCCCTCGGACTGACAGCATGAATGACCTGGAGCCCTCATCTCCTGGAAACTGTCTGGCTGCCTCTGCCCAGTTGAACATTCTTTGAAGGCTGCTAGACTTTCCATTCTCTTTTTAAATGAAAAAAAGCAACAAAATTGTCCCGTGGTTCATAAATATTTGAAGAGCCTAAAATACAGCTTAAATGTATAAACCTAAAATTTCACTTAAAGAAAGTACTTGATGAAACTATATAGTTGCTCCATGTAACTCAAAAGACGATGTCAGACCATTTCACTGTAGGCATAGTTTTGAATACTAAATTATAAGAAGGTTGTAGAAATAACAGTTTGTTAGACATTTTCTTCCACTTTCTAGTTTTCTAAAATCCCAGGTCAGGGATTTATACAAGGTACCAAAAGTGTAGAGAAGTTTGCTGAAAATAATTGGATAAATCATGTATTTGCCCACATTTTGTAGTCAAATTGAACAGAGAAGTGACCTACTTCCTCTCAGTTTGTTAATTGCTTGTTGTGCACTTCGTGGTAACATCCCCTACATAGGTACTATCGTCATAAACAGGTAGAAGAGAAATAGTTGATGGACAGACAAATGGCTATTTTGCTTAATATACATTTTATTTTTCACATTTAGGTATGTACAAACATATGAAATATTATATATGCATAGACAATGACTTAATGCATAACCAAGAACTAAGCTAAACCCACCATAAGGCCTTATCTTAAAGGTCAAGCAGATGGCTCCCTCTGTACGGTGCTTGCTGTGCAGACATGAGACACTGAGGATGGTGTCCTCGCATCCGCATAAAAATCTGGGAGTGGAAGTTCATGCCTACAATCCCAGTGTCAGAGAGATGGAGACACTAAGATCTCTGGGGCTGGCTGTCCAGACAGCTTAGCCAAATTAGTGAGTTCAAGCTTCAGTGGGAGACCCCGTCTCAAAAACAAGATGGAGCGAAAGAGAGGAAGTAATCCAACTTCAACCTCTGGCCTACATTCATGCTCACAGCTGTGGATATACCTACATACAGCAAGTACATGTGCTTATGTGTACATAACTTATAGAGTGTGTGGCATTCACTGATATTATCTGCAGACAATAACTTAATCATTTTGAAAGAAGTTTTCAGGAATAGAACAAAAGAAAATGGGTCTAGATAAAGAAAATAATACCTCTTTATTATTATATCCTTACTTAGGAAGTATCAACAACTTGCTTAGATTTTTCGTTCTTCCCAATAATTTCATGGAGCTACATTATTTCCCTATTTATCTTTCATAAGTAAACAAGCACAGAAAGATTATATGAATGATTTACATGAAGATATACTTTAATATTTTATTTAGCAGGCTCAAGTGAAGACTCAGTCAGTAAAATGCAGATCAGATATTGATCTTCATAATCCATATTTAAACAGAGCATAGTCAGGTAATATCAGCTTCTAATCACATCACCAGAGAGAATAGACAGGTAGATATCTGGGCTAACTGGCCAGTCAGCCATGCTTACTATGCTTACTTGGTGAGCTGCAAATGAGACTAAGAGAAAATCCCTCAAAATGTAGGGTAAGTAGCATCCTGAGGAACAACTCAAACAGCAGACCTCTGGCTCCACCATGTATACATGGGCAATCTTCCATGAAAATGCAAACATGTACACACATACATTATTTTAAAATTGATTCAGATGCAGTGCATTTGACATATACACCACCTAGAATGTGAGTTGTGTTTTTTCCATGAAGTCATATGTGTTTTCCATATGTCCCTTGTAACCAGAGCATAAACAAATACTCAACTCTGACCTGAATCCCCTAATGAACTGTGAGATATATTATTCCAGAACTGCGGTCTTCCATAGCTCCACCTTCTATGACAATGTGATGTTATTGAATCAAGAAAGATTTTGTTGGGATCTCTTTATATCTTGAATTGCTATTATTGTAATTATTATATTAAATAGTGTTTTTCTCTGCAATTCTGAAGAACAAGACACTGGCTGGTAATTATGGCCCTTCTGGAAAAGCTGTGAATACAAATTTTATGAATGAAGCAGCTAAATGGATTCACCTTGTGAACGCAGTCTGAAAAATTGACACCTACCTTTATGGAAGAGAAGCTACAACACAGACTTTTAAAGATTAATTTTATTTTTAGTTATGTGTATGTATTGTGTGAGAGAAGAGAGTAAGAGGTTATGTACACATCAGTATAGGTGCTCATGGAGGCCAGGAGGAGCATCAAATCCTTGGGGCTGAAATTTACAAGTAGTTGTGAACCACACAACATGGGTGATGGGAACCAACCTTAGGTCCCCAGCATGAATAGTAAAGAGTTCTCAAATTCTGAGGACCACCCAGCCCCACTTAAAATATTTAAAGAAACATCACACACTTCAAATTCAACAATATGAATTCACTCGTGGTCTAAAATTACACATTATTTTAAAGCTAAGAGACAAAAAACATCATAAGCTAGTTGATTTTCTAGTTAACTTGGGTATTTTTTTTTAATAAGATAACTTAGACAAGAAGGACTATGCCTTGTATTTGAGGTTTGTTTTTGTTGGCAGTACTGTTGTTGACTGGTTTTCACTACTCTAGGCCAAATATACCTATCAATAATAGTTCAGAAACAATTATCAGCCTATCCTCAGAGATTAATCCCAGAGAGGGAAATAACAACAGAACATATCCAAGGCGTCTCTGGGGAAGCACAGCTTTCATTTCCTTTAACTTACTCTTCTTAATGTGACAGTTGGAAACTTTTGTCTCATTTGGTTCTCATAACTCAGCAGTTTGCATAGCTCAGTGAGCTTAATTTTATTACAGATATTATCTAAATGCTTCTTAATCATGCAAGATCATGAGTAGCAACCAGAGATAAGCTGTTATTTAACAGGGACACTTAAGCACATTAAATAGACATGGTGCTGATGAATTAAGTGATCTGAACTTCCTGCTGCAGCTTCATTCTGTTAGCTTGTGTTTTTGGAGACTAGCCTCCCATGGTTCAACCCTCCTCTGATTATGGAGGAAAACTGCATCAATCCTATCTCATTATCACAATGTGTGTGATGAATCTCATGGGCCTGAGGGGGAGCTCAATTCAGTGTTAACATCATAGGAAAGGAAATGGTGATAAGCAATGGTGGGGTGGAAATTTGTTTCTAAAGTGCAAAGAATCTCTTGAAGCTTGTTTTCAAAAAGAAAAATTGAATAGATAAAGTCATCTGTATTTTCCTGGAGTCACAGAGAATTCTGTCTGACAGTCACTTTATATTTCATTGTCCTTTAAAGATTTAATTTTGTTACTGGGTGTACGAGAGTTTGTTTGCTGGTGCTCACAGAAGCTAGAGAGGAGTAACAGGCAATCATGAGCTTCCTTCTGTGGATGCTAAAAGCTGAACCCAGTTGTCTGGAAGAGCATTGTGCACTGGTTAATGATGAGGATCTCTCCCGCTCCAAGAGAACGACTTCAGGATTAGCAAATTCTATTTAACAATGGAAGAAATTCATGTTTTGAAAACATTTGGGATATGTTTCTCTACATTTCAATGACCCTACTTGCCAATTAGTGTGCAACATAGAAGTAAAAACATGTTTTAAATATTTTAAAAGTAAAAACATGTTTCCCATAGTATGACATACTACTGAGTACTACCATCTGTTTAATTATCTAATATAGCTCTCCATTTTAGTGAGTATACAAGCCAAACAAATTAAGAAAATTCAAGTGTCTTTAATTAAAATAATAATTTCTAAGAGGCATGATGAAAACCAGTGTGATCCTAGAACTTGGGAGGCTGAGAAAGTTGGTTTACAAATTCAAAGAGAGCCTTCACTATGGAGTGAAAATTCATTTATAAAAGTTATATTTAAACACACTATATACAACAAAATGCATATTTTCTTCAGTAAAAATAAAAGAATCTCAACTTGACCTCATAACTGCACTTATAATGATAACTTATAATCACATTATATTTTCTTCTGTAAAACATAGAACGGACATTTGCTGTACTTATTCCCTAAAGTCTCAGGAAGCATATTGTCATAATTGGAAATCTACATATAACTGGGATTTCCTTTCTCTTTAGTGGCAAGAACACACATTTCAGCATGCCAGTAAAGGTATTTGCATTACTGTTTTATTAATAATCGTTTGATCTCTTGTGCCTATGTTTCTCCTTTTCCTACCCCCCCCCACACACACACACATATATATATATATATATATATATATATATATATATACTTGCATAAATACATATATATGTATATATATATATACATATTGATATATATATAGCCCCTTGCTCTCTGTCTCTCTCTCTCTCTGTGAGTGTATTTGTGTGTGTACTTGTGAGCATATATTAACTCAGAAATTTACATATACGGCTCTTGTAGAGGACCAGAGGACATGAGTTCAATTCCAGCACCCCTTTCTTGCAGCTCATATCTCACATCCACCTGTAACTCCAGAAGATTTGATATCCTCTTGAGGCCTCCGTGGGCACCTGCACACACATGGCATAGATACACATACATATATGTGTAGGTCTTTTTGTAATGATACGTATATAAACGTATCTTAAGATGTACATCATATAATTTTTGCTATAAAGATGCTTTCAAAACTTACTTTTAGTTGTGACACTAATTTTATTCAAGGCAGGCATAAGTTTAGAAAAACAGGTCTTGTGTAATTAAGTCAAGTGGATGAGGATTATCATGACTTTTATCTTTGATGAATGGTGTGACTACCCCAGGCTTCGCATATTGTTCTTCCTTCCAGGCAGGAGTTCAAACATCTTCTTCAGCCAATCCCTGAGCCAAAACAATCAGATCCTTCACTCAGAGAAAGTATCAAATATGCTAAGCTTCTATGACGGCTTAAGAAACGACACACTAATATTATCAAAGAGTTGTTGAAGGGAGCTGATGACAAATGTAAAATGTTTATTTTTATTTTTTTGAATAAACGTAGTTAGAAAATATTCAATATTGTGCTGATGTTGCATTTTTTATTTATTTTATAGTTATTTTAATAAGGTGGATAAGAATAATGAAAAAATTAATAGTTTTTTAACAAATACACTGCCACTAAACTGTAAAAGATATAGCCATCCTTCCAAAGAATTAATAACAATTGACAAATTAAAAAATTGTGTTAGTAAAGAAACACTGAAATATGCACTGAATTATGAGGACAGTATTGCAAATGTTTCCTTCAGGTTGTGTCTATCACATTGGAAACAAGTTTTATTTAACATTTGATTCTATGATTTCAAAGTTAGAAACTCATAAAATGTAGTTTTTTTAAGATAAATCAAGATTTACAAATATTGAATATTCTTTGAAACTGTAGTCTATTTTTGTCATTTAAGAGCAGCATGTAACTAGGGAGGGCAGTCTACTAGATTTGAAATCCAAACATATGGCAATCAGAGGTCAATCTAGGCTGTTGTTTCTCAGGTTCCATTAATTTTGATTTTGAGACGAGGTCTTTACTGGCCTTGAGAATGCTCAATAATTTAGGCTGTGACATGGACCAGCAGGTTGTTCTTCAGTTCTGAGAGAGGACTGCTGTGGGATGTTCTGTATGGCAAATGAGTTGCTCTGATTGGTTGGTAAATAAAACACTGATTGGCCATTGGCTAGGCAAAAAATATAGGCAGGACAAGGAAGAGAATAAAGCTAAAGAATGAAAGGCTGAGTCAGAGAGACGCTGCCAGCCGCCATGATGAGAAACAGCATGTAAAGATGCCGGTAAGCCACGAGCCATGTGGCAAGGTATAGATTTATAAAAGTGGATTAATTTAAGCTGTAAGAACAGTTAGCAAGCAGCCTGCCACGGCCATACAGTTTGTAACCAATATAAGTCTCTGTGTTTACTTGGTTGGGTCTGAGCGGTTGTGGGACTGGCGGGTGACAGAGATTTATCCTAACTGTGGGCCAAGCAGGAAAACTCTAGCAACAGAGGACTAGAAAATCAGAAAGAATATAAAGAGGATAGGATATAGAGAAGATAAGAAAGTGGGGGTGGGAGGGCTTGCACAAATTTTGTCTTATGTCAAGAAAACTGAATAAAAAGAACAGTGTCCTATATACTATTAGGATGAGGAGCCAAGGTCAGCAGAGTCAGATAATATTGGCAAAGAACACACAGGACAACTCAGACACTGCTATCTTAGGACAGATAACCGCAGACCAGTGAAAGAGTCAGGTCCCCAGCAGCTGCAACCTTGACTCCCCTGAGCACTGACTCCAGAGTCAGACTGGTCTTGTCATGTCTACTCCTGGACAAGAACACAGAACTAAAGTTCCCTTTGTCCTTTCATCAGGGAGTCTGAGAAAGTCTTGGGTCAGTCTGGCTCCACACAAAACTGGCTAGCCAGCAAACTCCAAGGATCTCTTCTTCCCTTGGGATTACAAATAATTGCTACTATGCTTAGCTTTCTATGTGAATTCTAGGATTGAACTCAGACCCTCATGCTTGTTAATAAAGCACCTTATCAACTGAGCTTTCATCCCAGCTCCCTGGCTGGACTGAATATCTTTGATGATAGACTCTCTAACAAATACCGACATTGTATAGGATAATTCATCTTCCTTCATGAAGTCTTAACTATTGACTTGTTTAATACAATGACACAAAACAGCAATTCACATTATCCACAAATGACTACGTATGAAACTATTATTCCAGTGACATGTTGCTGTGAATGTCAAAAGCTCTTTAAATGCTGGTTCTCTTTGGGTCTAAAATGCACAGCATCAATAGTCTATTCTTCTTGTGTTGTTTTTCTTTTGTTTTATTTTTAATTTGGTTTTGAGATCTGTTTCCACAAAGTGTTTCTATTATCCAATGTTCTTTAAAGGCACAGAACTTGTAAAATGAGTATATATTAAATGAGGATTTATTAGATGAGTTTACATTACACACACTGTGTAGTTGGACGATGGGTATCTTCATACTGGCAAGGCTGAGAACCCAGTAACTACTCAGACATGAGGCTAGATGCACACTGGTCCCAATCTAGTACAGGAGGCCTGGAGGATTCTGGTCTTTAGTCTACACTGGAAGTCCAATGAAGCTGTGGCAGCAGTGTCCACAGCAGAGTGGACTTACCAGCAAGACTGGGAGGCAATGAGACATGGACCAAAGGTTTACTTTCAGACTTCTTTTATCTGCTTCACCCAAGAAGTAGCCATGCCCATTTAGGATGGCTCTTCCTATTTAAAATAACCTTGTCAAGAAAGTACCTTACACGTGGTCCCAGTACTTTAGCTCTTATTAGAGTTCAGACACATAATTGAAAAATCAAGAGGAACCATTGTGTTTATCAACTCAGGCCCTAACCTATGATGACTTCATCATTCTGTATATGATATATATTCTTTTTAATGTGTGTGATATAACACCTACCCAAGTGTCTAATCAACCTTCAGGTGAACATGAAACTCTATTGGCAGACGTCTGTGGACCCTATATCTAACCTGTGTACAGTTTAGTAATACCAGTGTCATCCAGTGTCACAACTCTCTAACAAAACTTTAGGAAAAATGTTAACTTCAGGGGTGTTGGCCAGGTGACACCCAGAGGAGCTCACTCAAACCTCATGAATTTGGCTTTGGAGAGGAGAGCAACACACACCACAAGGACAAAGGGAGGCATGGCACTGTGTTGAACAATCACTTCGATTAGCAGGTGGAGGGAGAGAACAACGGGAAGGGGTCGAGGACAAATCCTTCATCGGGTTAAGGAGAATTAGCCAGGTGCTGTCCCTGGAGGAAGCACTGTGGGCTGGTACAGTGGGTAGGACTGTGGCTTATTTTCACTAAGGCTGCTTGGCTTAACCTTTGGATGAGGCTTCTGTTTCTCCTCTTCCACTGGGGATGTGTGAGGCTGGAGTGTGATTTTCTCAGCCTACGTCTCACGGCTCTCCCATCTGCTGTGTACTTTTCAGCTAGCCTATCATTACCTTTCAAACTTGAAAGTCTCAAGTTGCTTCCCTCTTTTGGTTATTCTGACTCCTCTTTACTGGGGCACACAGAAGAAGTTTTTAATGTGCTCTCTTAACCAGAAGTCTTCAGGTAAGTATATAATGGGTATTCTTTCTAATGCTCCTCTTTAAATTTTCATGTGTCATATGTGTGTGTGTACGTGTGTGTGTGTGTGTGTGTGTGTGTGTGTGTACGTGTGTGTGTGTGTGTGTGTGTGCGTGTGCGTGCTTGTGTGTGTTTATAAAGTATGTGGGAGTATTGTGGATGTGTATTATGTGGTGTATGTATGTGTGTGATGTGTGTGAGTATGTAGATACGTGTGTATGTGTGTGTGATACATTCAAATGAATGCTCTAGTGCTTGCCTCCATACTTGTGGAACCAGCCTGAGAAGGATGTTGGGTATTTTCCTCTATCACTCTTGCTTTCTTGAGGCAAGTTTCTCACTGAAGGAGAAGCTCATCATTTTGGCTAGGCTGGCTGGTCAGAAGGAATTTCCCCTGATTCTGCCTCCCTGCACTGGAGTTACAAGCACACAGCCATGCCCTGTTTTCAGATGTACTGGAGAAGGAACTCATGCTTATTCTTACTCACTAAACTGTCTCTGGAGCCCCAATTTCTTGCCCAAATTCCTAAAAATCTTCATCTCTGGTTTCTATTGTTCCTTCACTACAACACTATAATAACTTTCTAAAGAGGAACTGATTTATTTTCTTTCCAACCAAACACTAATCTATCTCCTTTTTGGTAAATTTTAGGCTTTTGAGTTGAAACAGAGTAAGAAAGTGGCAAATTCCTTTAACCCACGTCTAATTTCAAAAAAGTTTTCTCATAACATGCTACATGACCTGTAGTTTCTAAGGCCTAAAGACATGAAAAGAAATGAAGGAAAGATACAGCGATTGGAAAACTCCAGTGTTCTTTGACAGCTCCTAAAATACATGCTCAGAGAAATGACAGAACGGGTGAGGGAAAGACCAAGTAAAATGTTGTATTGTAGTTTCCCCCAAAGTAAAACATTTTCCACTGGAGGCAAGAAGAGGGGTCCTGAGATTCAGGAAGCAAATACACTTTATATATCTAGGAAGCTGAAACTTCAGATTCATCAGAACCACCCACAGGGTTACAGAACCAGTAAACACCTGCTGGGGATGGGACTCAAAGCCCAGTTTCAGGAGATTCTCTAACTTGTCCAACTGCCTGCAGATTATGCAAGAAGAGTCTAGGTTCAAATTTCATGCATGTTATCTGGTACTTGGTCAGGTTTTTAAGCAATGCAGGGGCCTCTGAGTTCTTCCTTATCCTATAAGAACCCTCTACCTATACTCCTATAATTAGCCTCCCCGATTTAATGAGTAACCACAAAACGTCTCACTGGTTTACCCTATTGGACTTCAGTAGACTCTTTAGTTTGTCAGAATTTTCTCAATAACACATTTCCAATAGCAAAAATCTATAAATTAGTCTTTTCCTCCCAAACTTCCAATTAGACTGCATAAGAGAGTGAGACAGAAAGCCCTCAGTAGCTAATTCCTCAGACCAGGAATTCACAACTCTTCACCTGTGCAATACATGTGAAATATAGGATGTGCAAGATTAGAGTCAAGTTAGAGATAATAGAGTTGACTATTCAGAGCATGGGCAGAAATAAGCCACCCTGAAATCACAGTGAATAGCGGAGAATTAGTCATTAGAAATATAAATAAATAAATAGCAAAATATAGATATGAGAAAGGTTGTCTGAATTTGCTAATGAGAAATTGGATTTATTCAAATAGAGTTTATGTTTTAAGATGGCTGAGTTACATACAAGTAGATATAATAAACATCAAAGTTTGTTTTTTTGTGACTTTTAATGCTTTCTCTTTGAGGTTTGTGGCAAGATTATTATATGTATGAATGTATTCAGGCATAAAGGTATGTATGCATATGCACAAGTTATGATACAACATGCAGCACTATGTATGAATTTATTATACATCAATATGAATATTTGTAGAACAGTAAATACACATGCATAGACACAAATATACATGTGCATATACATGTTACACATATATATTCCATACTGTGCAAATGCTAAGCAAGCAAGCTAACACAGCACTATTCACCAACCTCCTATATTTGAATAATATTTTAAAAATAATTTCAGGAGCCAGTGAGATGGCTCAGCAGCTGAAGACACCTGCTATCAAGTCTGGAGACCTGAGTTCTATCCTCAGGACTCACATGGTAGAAGGAGAGAATAGATTCTTCATACACACACACACACACACACACACACACACACACACACACACACGTAACTTAAAATACTATTTTATATTACTTATAAATACTATCTTTTATTACAATTTTCCATTTGTGAATGTGCTGTATGTGCACACACATGTGCAGATGTATGTGCACATTTCTTCACATGCATGGAGGCAGCCAGGGGAGGATACAGGTGTTCTGCTATCACTCTCCACTTTATTTCATTGAGACAATGACTCTCACTAAATGTGGAGCCAGTGGTCATCAAGGTTAGTGTCTAGGCTAGTGGCCATAAAGGCTAATGTCTAGGCTAGTGGCTATCAAGCCCCCCAAATCCTCTCGTCCCTGTTGTCTATAGCACTGGAGTTACAGGTGCACATAGATAACACTCTTTACATGGATCCTAGTTCCTGATGCTTGCACAACAATCACTCCTAACAACTGAATTCTCCCCCAGCCCCCCAACGTTCTCTAGTTTAAGTAGAGTCTCTGCTTGTTACAGAAGATAGGAGATGCATTACTCAAAATAGTCATGCTTGTTTTCCATTAATTCATTACAGATTCTTTTATGTCACCACTTATGTAACCATGCTTTCCTCAGTGCGGAAATAAGCAATGTATGTGAAGAAATTCACCACCATGAATCTTTAAATCGCTAAGGGGGACAAAAAGCCTGAATGAAGTTACACATACAAACACATACAATCAGACATTATCAGACTCCATGGTATTGGATGATCCATGAGTAATGTTCCTCTCTGTATAATCTATTCTTTCTTTTCACTTTCAAAGTGAATAAGTAAGAAAACCCCTCCATAAGGCATGATAGTTTTTATCTTTGATATGTTCTTCTGAGTTCAAAATTTCATAAAAGCATCATGATATCCAACATTAATTTATTCTGGATGATATTTTTATGTAATTATGATTAAGAGGGGCCTGTCAATTCAATTTGCTCTCCATTGTCACCCTGATACTATTTAAAGTAGGTTCAGGTGCAAATACATTAATTAGTCTCTTCCATTATTATGGTGACACCATCAGCACAGAATTGGAGCCAATAATAAAAAAATGCACAATAAAAATATTTAGATGTTGATGGTAATACACAACAATGCTTTAATGCTTTTGTGAACTTTGTACCCAAAAGTTGACATACACCAATAATTCTGTACTTTACATAAAATTCAAATTCTATTATGAAAGTTATTTTGTCTCCTCATTGGGCATAAGGATGGCATTTTATTTCTTTGTTGGGCATAGGGATAACATTATGTTTCCTCCTTGGGCATAGGGAACACAATAAAGTCTCAGGACTGAAGTGGCTGATTATGAACTCTTCTCTCTAACTGGAATTCTTAGATCTGAACTTCTATGACTCAGCAGGATCAAGATTGATAAAAAGGGAAAGCAACCTCTTTCCAGGCACCAGTTGCTTTAAATTTATATACATTTTTTAAAGATCAACTGCATGTTAGCTTGTGCTAAACTTCTTGTATCTTTTTTTTATGGTTTGTGATTTGGTAAATAAAATGCTAATCTAGGCAATGTACTTTATTATTCACTATTTTTAGAACTCTTCCTCTTTGTGACCTCATTTTCTTACTGATCTTTGAGCTAAGAGATGATCTATTTTCAATTCTTTTCATTTTATTGTTTAACAGTTTCATACATTTATATAATGAATTTTATTCATTCCACATCCCAATTCCCCATCCTCCCTCATCTATTGGCACACTTTCCACATTGAATAATCTACTTTATTGTTCCTTCTTTCCGTTTCTAGAGTCTGAGCCAATCTCTTCCCTTTTTCTTTCATTCCTTCTTACTTCTTCTCTCATGGCCTTCTTTTCTTCCTTCCTCCATTGCTTTCTCCCCTCCACTGCCTCCCTTTCAGTAGAGTCTCTCTCTAGCCCTTGTGAGGCTCACACTCATCATCTTCCTGCCTCTCCTCTAAAGCTAGGATTACCCTCATGAACCGTGATTACTCTAGTGAAACACCACACTCAGCTACACTTGACTTTCTTCTTAATGAATTTTAAAAATATTTACATACAACTGTAATGAATCATAAAGAGACTCAAATGTCCCCTTTTTGTAGGAGAATTGTTCACACTGCCACTCCATGGTGCCAATGAAGCTACCTTGATTCAAGGATGAAGTCAGTGATTGGGAGACTGATATCAGCCATATAGTTGTTGGAGAACAAACAATGTTGGATAAAGAGGAAAAGGAAGGGAGAAGGAGGGGCTGAGGGGGACTTCCAGGGTGAGTGGAGTTAGAAAACATGGAGAGTAGGTTCAGCTGATTGCCCTTCCACTAAATCCCTTCTTTGGATTTATCAGGTTTTATCTTAATTTCTGACTCCCAAGTTTTTATTAATACTAGCACAATTTAGGTAAATGTTATATCTGACATCCAATACGTAGCATTATTAAACCACACCAAGGCAAGGAACCTGCCACCTCTCTACCACTGCAGCTGTGGCTGGCTTTCTCTCTCTCCCCACAGGCCCTTGGTATGAGGCTGGGTTTTTTCATGTCAGTCTTTCTACAGTATCCTGCAGCTGCTACCCACCCTCAGTCCAAATGCCTCTGGGGTTAGCTGCCCACCACCAACCTGTGCCCTCACTTCCTGCCACATGGAATTTCCTTGAACCCTCTCCCAGGGGTTGCCAATCTAGGCCAGCTTGGCCAACTTGACCCCTGCTGGGGCTTCTACTGCTGCTGCCATGGCCACACATACTCAGCCCTTGGCTATACGCAAGCTGCTGCAGGTACCCTCAGCCCAACCAGTGTAGCATGGTGGAAACTAACTGTAATTCCAGCACACACCACACTGGTCTGGCTTCCTGAGCACCCTGCCACCCCACAACAGTGCTGCCACTAAAGCTGGCTATCCCCATTCCCAGCTCTGCCACTGCCAACGTCACTGGTGTAGACAAAGTGAAAAGTCATCAGAGCTGGTGAGATACCCATGAATTCTTAAAAGCAGACTTAGATTTAAAAAGGGGGCGGGGGTTCTTTTCCATGTTAAAAATTGGAAATACCATAATGCAGGGAGTTAGGATCCTGTTTAGTGCTTACAAATGGAAAAAAGAAAAATAAATGAGAGATAAACCACTTAGCTGGTATTGATAAAACACTGATTTTAATTACTATCAGTTTGGTAACTCATATTTTACCCTTAAAAATGGTTTGGTAAATGTGCCAAATATGAAAATTTGACTAATAAGATACCAAATTTAGAAAGAATTACTATTGATAACATACAAGTTTTAGAAAGACTTACTATTGATAAGGTACAAACCTTAGAAAGACTAGTGAAAATGATAAAAAAAAAAATTTGACTGATTAGATACAAGCCTTAGAAAGACCTACTACTGAAAGTACGAAAAATATTCAAGACACAGAGGAATTTTGAGCAGAACCTACCATACCATTGCATTATGAAATTGAAGAGGAGTGGCCCAAGGTTATTAGAAAACCAACTTTAGTTTATTCAATTACCATACAAGAATGAACACCAGATGATAGGCATCCCTAAGGCTAAGCAGAAGTTGACTGGAATCCTGTAAAAGTTTTAGATTTGAAGAGATTTAAAGAAGTTGTTTCATATGGTATGCATTCACCCTATGTGAAGGAGATATTAAATTCATGGACAACTCAGAACAGAATTATTCCACAAGACTGGAAAGACTTAGCTACAGCAATTTTGGAAGCTGGCCTTCAGTTACAGTAGGAAAATGTGGTGGAAGAAAGAAACTAGGGTCATAGAACAACAAGGTAGGGCTAGAGAAACAGAAATTTCCCAAGATCAGCATCTTGCTGCAGGATAGTACACTGGTTTACAAAGACAGTTTAGATTTAATGATCACACCTCAGTGCTCTGTTGTTAAAGAATTGGGAAAGATGACTGAGTCATTTACTAAAGATTAACAAGACCCAAAAAGAAGCCTTCACTGAATTTTTACAAAGATTGACTTCAGATGTAAATAGAATATCAGATCTAGAAGACAGACAAATATTAATTTAATCTTTGGGTTTTTTTTTTTTTTTTTTGGTTTTTCGAGACAGGGTTTCTCTGTGTAGCTTTGCACCTTTCCTGGAACTCACTTGGTAGCCCAGGCTGGCCTCGAACTCACAGAGATCCGCCTGGCTCTGCCTCCCGAGTGCTGGGATTAAAGGCGTGCGCCACCACCGCCTGGCAATCTTTGGGTTTTTTAAAATGTTAATTGAGAATGCAAAAGGGTCATTAGGCCTTTAAAGGCAAGATCAGTACCAACAGATGAATGGATTAGAATTATAGCTGAAACTGGATCTCATGCTTATGATGCCCCTTTGATAGGAGAAATAATTTCTAGAAATTTTAAGAAAAATGTCAGATGTTTTAATTGTGTTAAACAAGGTCATTTGAGAAGTGATTGTAGGCAAGGTGTTCCTAGAAACAATGTTTATTCTAGAGACAATCTAAATAGAAGATCCCAGCCTTCTGGAGCATGCAGAAGGTGTGACAAAGGCCAGCATTGGACTAATAAATGCAGATCAACATGGGACAGGCAAGACAACCCTTGGCCAATGGAAAGTGCCCTGATGGGCCTCCCATAGGCCCCAATATCAAATTTGGCTCAATCATTCCCTATCAACATTGGAGAAACTCATCCACAGAGCAATTAAAAGACTTTATAACTGTTGTTAAAACCACACTGCTCTGGAAGTGACCAAAGACAAAATAACTTCCATAGACAAAACAAAAGTTCAGCAGAACCAGAAAATAAGTATTTTGGCAAGCTTCTATAAATGATCAAAGACCAAAGCTAAAAATGCATATAAATGGGATTAAAAACTGAGGTTTTGGTAAATAAAGTTACAGATGTAACGATAATTTCACCAAAATCTTGCCATCCACATTGACCGCTATAGGAAGTAAATGTTCAGTTTCTTGGAATTGGAGCTTTATCTCAGGTAAAATAAAGTGCAAGAGGGGTAGAGTGTATAGGGCCAAAAGGACAGAAAGGAAAATTAAAAATGTATGTGGCTAACATAGCAATGAATTTATGGGGACACGATTTGTTGTAGCAATAGAAAACACAGATTAACATTCCTCCAATCTCAGAAACAAAGTTATAGAATAAAGAATGCTTCTGAGAGAAATATTAAAAGGTATTATCAAGAACATTCTATCCTGCCCCAGAGCTCCCATCTGGACAAGTGGTGAGTGCCTGGAGTCATAGCCAGAGAGGCCTGCCCTAGGTCCCATCCCTGGGCACCAGCCATTCTGTGGAAGACCTGCCCAACTTGGCCCCAGGTTCTGGCCATCGGGCAGGAATACACCCAACCCCACAGGGAAGGTTCCCCTTCTCCAAGACCCCCGGCAGACGCTGCAATTTCCATGCCCTGCCCCCACACCCATCAACCCGAGACCCCAGCCACTTCATGAGACTTAGAGACCAGCCCCCAGCTCCCATCCTGCCCCAGAGCTCCCATCTGGACAAGAGGTGAGTGCCTGGGCTCATACCCAGAGAGTCCTGCCCCTAGGTCCCATTCCTGGACACCAGCCATTCCAGGGAAGACCAGCCCAACTTGGCCTTTGGGCAGGAACAACCCCAAGCCCACTGGGAAGGTTCCCCTCCTCCAAGACCCCCCTGGCAGACCCTGCAATCTTCATGCCCTGCCCCCACACCCATCCACCGGAGTCCCCAGCCACTTTCTGAGACTTAGAGACTAGCCCCCAGCTCTCATCCTACCCAGAGTCCCCATCTGGACCAGAGCTCTGAACTCCCATTTGGACCAGAGAGCTTCCATCTGGACCAGAGAGAGGCTTCTTGAATCTGTCAGCTCTGTCTGGACCAAGGACACTGATAAGACCAAGAACAAATCCACAACGAGATGGGCAGACATCAAGGCAGAAGTATATACAACAAAATAAAGAGCAATACAGAATCACAAGAACCTAGCCCTCCTCCAACAGCTAGACCTGAACATCACAAAATAAAAGAAGCAGAAGAAAGCAACCTTATGAATAACATCATGAAGATGCTAGAGGCTTATAAAGAAGAAAGCAAAAATTAAACGGGGAAACAGACAAACAAAAAATGGGAAGAACGCTATAAAAAACTAGAGGAAAGGATAAATAAAGCAGAAGAAAACAATAAATCCCTGAAAGAAAACCATGAAAAAGCAATGAAATAAAAGGGGAAAACATTCCAAGACCTGAAAAGGGAAATAGAAAAAAATGAATAAACAAACAGAGGGAATGCTGGAAATAGAAAATCTGAGTAAATGAACAGGAACTTCAGATGTAAGTATAACCAACAGAATGCAAGAGATGGAAGAGAGGATCTCTGACATTGAAGATATAGTAGAAGAAATAGATTCATCAGTCAAAGAAAACACTAAAGCCAACAAAGTCATGAACCAAAATGTCTAAGAAATTTGGGACACCATGAAAAGACCAAACCTACAAATAATAGGGATGGAGGAAGGAGAAGAATACCAACTCAAAGGCACAGAAAATATATTCAACAAGATCATAGAAGAAAACTTTCCCAACTTAAAGAAGGAAATGCCTATAAAAATACAAGAAACCTATAGAACACCAAACAGAAAAGACCCCCCAAAAAAGTCCCCTTGCCACATAATAATTAAATAACTAAACGTACAGAATAAAGAAAGAATATTAAGAGCAGCAAAGGAAAAAGGCCAAGTGACTTATAAAGGCAAACCCATCAGAATAACGCCCGATTTCTCAATGGAGACTTTGAAAGCCAGAAGGACCTGGACAGATCTAATGCAGACACTAAGAGCCCATGAATGCCAGCCTAGACTAATATACCCAGCAAAACTTTCAATCATCATAGATGGAGTGAACAAGACATTCCTGTTGCTGGAGAATTTCTCTCTAGCTCCCGCCAAACCCCGCCAGTCCTGGAGGCAACTTATATAATAAACATACAGACGCTTATATTATTTAAACTGCTTGGCCATTAGCTCAGGCCTATCACTGTCTAGCTCTTAGTCTTGTATTCAGTCCATTTCTATTAATCTATACTTTGCCACGTGGCTCGTGGCTTACTGGTACCTTACAAATTTCTTGTCCTGGTGGCAGCTGCAGGCAGTCTCTCCTTTCCCTGCCTGTTCCCTCAGTTCTCCTCTCTGTTAGTCCTGCCTATACTTCCTGTCTAGTTATTGGCCAATCAGTGTTTTATTTATACAGAGTGATATCCACATTCCAAGACAAAGCCAGATGTAAACAATACTTATCCACAAACCCAGCCCTACAGCAAGCTCTAGAAGGAAAATTCCAACATAAGGAAGTCAGATACTCCCTCAAAAACACAGGCAATAGAAAATGCCACAGCAGTAAACCCCAAAGAAGAGAAGTACACACACACTACCACTAAAAAAATAACAGGAATGAACAATCACTGATCATTAATACCCCTTAATATCATGGACATAATTCACCTATAAAAAGACACAGGCTAACAGAATGGATACAAAAGCAGGACCCATCTTTCTGCTGCATACAAGAAACACACCTCAAATTCAAAGATAGACACTACCTAAGAATAAAAGGCTGGGAAAAGACTTTCCAATCAAATGGTCTTAAGAAGCAAGCTGGTGTAGCCATCCTAATATCCAGCAAAATAGACTTCAAACTAAAATCAATCAAAAGAGATCAAGAAGGGCATTACATACTCATCACAGGAAAGATCCACCAAGATAAAGTTTCAATTCTGAACATTTATGTCCCAAACACAAGGGCACCCACATATGTAAAAGAAACAATACTAAAGCTTAAATCACATATAAAACCCCACACATTAATAGTGGGAGACCTCACCACCCCACTTTCACCACTGGACAGATCTCCCAAATTGAAACTTAACAGAGAAATAAAAGACTTAACTGATGTTATGACTCAAATGGACTTAATCAATATCTACAGAACATTCCATCCCAACAAAAAAGAATATACCTTCTTCTCAGCACCCAATGGTACCTTCTCCAAAATCGACCACATACTTGGCCACTAAGCAAATCTCAACAGACACAAAACAATTGGAATAACCTCTTACATTCTATCAGACCAACATTGTTTAAAGTTAGATTTCAACAACAACAAAAACTACAAAAAACCTACAATCTCATGGAAACTGAATAATGTTCCACTGAATCACCAATGGGTTAAGGAAGAAAAAAAGAAAGAAATTAAAGACTTCCTAGAGATCAATGAAAATGAAGACACCACATACCCACACTTATGGGATACTATGAAAGCGGTGTTAAGAGGGAAATTCATAGCACTAAATGCCCACAGAAATAAGTTGGAGAAATCTCACACTAGTGACGTAACAGCACACCTGAAAGCTCTAGAACAAGAAGAAGCAAAGTCTCCCAGGAAGAATAGATGACAGGAAGTTATCAAATTGAGAGCTGAAATCAATAAAATAGAAACAAAGAGAACAATACAAAAAATTAATGAAACAAAGAGTTGGTTCTTTGAGAAAATCAACAAGATAGACAAGCCCTTATCCAAACTAACCAAAAGACAGAGAGAGAGCAGCCAAATTAACAAAATCAGAAATGAAAAGGGGGACATAACAACAGACAATGAGGAAATCCAGAGAATCATCAGGTCATACTTTAAAAATCTCTTCTCCACAAAACTGGAAAATCTAAAAGAAATGGATAATTTTCTGGATAGGTACCACATACTTAAGTTAAATCAAGACCAGATAAACTATTTAAATAGTCCAATAACCCCTAAGGAAATAGAAACAGTCATTAAAAGTCTCCCAACAAAAAAAAGTCCAGGACCAGATGGTTTCAGTGCAGAATTCCGCCAGATCTTCAAAGAAGAGTTAATACCAATACTCTTTAAATTGTACCACACAATAGAAACAGAAGGAATATTACCAAACTCCTTCTATGAGGCTACAATTACCCTGATTCCTAAACCAAACAAAGATGCAACAAAGAAAGATAACTACAGACCGACCTCCCTCATGAACATTGATGCAAAAATACTCAATAAAATACTGGCAAACAGACTCCAAGAACACATCAAAACAATTATCCACCATCATCAAGTAGGCTTCATCCCGGGGATACAAGGGTGGTTCAACATACAAAAGTCCGTCAATGTAATATACCATATAAACAAACTCAAAGAAAAAACACATGATCATCTCACTAGATGCAGAAAAGGCATTTGACAAAATCCAACACCCCTTCATGATAAAGGTGTTGGAGCAATCAGGAATACAGGGAACATACCTAAACATAATAAAGGCAATTTACAGTAAGCCAACAGCCAACATCAAAATAAAGGGAGAGAAACCCAAAGCGATTCCATTAAAATCAGGAACAAGGCAAGGCATTCCGTTCTCCCCATACTTATTCAATATAGTACTTGAAGTTCTAGCCAGACTAATAAGACAACATAAGGAGATTAAGGGGATACAAATTGGAAAGGAAGAAGTCAAGTTTTCCCTATTTGCTGATGATATGATAGTATACATGAGTGACCCCTAAAATTCAACCAAGGAACTGATAAAGCTTATAAACACCTTCAGCAACATAGCAGGATACAAGATCAACTCAAAAAAATCAGTAGCCCTCCGAAATACAATTGACAAACAGGCTGAGAAAGAAATCAGAGATAATTCATCCTTTACAATAGCCACAAATGATATAAAATACCTTGGGGTAACTCTAACTAAGCAAGTAAAGGACCTATATGACAAGAACTTTAAGTGCCTGAAAAGAGAAATTGAAGAAGATGTCAGAAAATGGAAAGATCTCCCATGCTCATGGATAGGCAGGATTAGCATAGTAAAAATGGCAATCTTACCAAAAGCAATCTACAGATTCAATGCAATCCCCATCAAAATCCCATCACAATTCTTCACAGACCTGGAAAGAATAATACTCAACTTCATATGGAAAAACAAAAAACCCAGGATATCCAAAAGAATCCTGTACAATAAAACAACCTCTGGAGGCATCACAATCCCTGACCTCAAGCTCTACTATAGAGCTACAGTAATAAAAACAGCTTGGTACTGGCATAAAAACTGACATGTGGACCATTGGAATGGAATTGAAGACCCTGACATTAATCCGCACACCTATGAACATATAATTTTTTGACAAAGAAGCCAAAACTGTACAATGGAAAAAAAGAAAGCATCTTCAACAAATGGTGCTGGCATAACTGGTGTCAACATGTAGAAGGCTGCAAATAGATCCATATCTGTCACCGTGCACAAAACTTAAGTCCAAGTGGATCAAAGACCTCAACATAAATCCAGTTACTCTGAACCTGATAGAAGAGAAAGTAGGAAATAGTCTTGAATGCATTGGCATAGAAGATCACTTCCTAAATATAACACTAGTAGCTCAGATACTGAGAGAAACAATAAATCAATGGGACCTCTTGAAACTGAGAAGCTTTTGTAGAGCAAAGGACACAGTCAACAAGACAAAGCAACAGCCTACAGAATGGGAAAAGGTCTTCACCAACCCCACACCTGAGAGAGGGCTGATATCCAGAATATATAAAGAACTCAAGAAATTAGACATCAAAATGCCCAACAGTCCAATTAAGAAATGGACTATTGAACTAAACAGAGAATTCTCAACAGAGGAAGCTCAAATGGCTGAAAGTCATTTAAGGAATTTCTCAACATCCATAATAATCAGGGAAATACAAATCAAAAGGACTCTGAGATACCACCTCACACCTGTCAGAATGCCTAAGATCAAAAACACTGAAGACAGCTTATGCTGGAGAAGATGTGGAGCAAGGAGAACTCTCCTCCATTGCTGGTAGGAATGCAAGCTTGTATGGCCACTTTGGAAATCAATATGGCACTTTCTTAGAAAATTGGGAATCAATCTCCCCCAAGATCCAGCTATACCACTTTTGTTCATATACCCAAGGAATGCTCAATCATACCACAAGGGCACTTGCTCAGCTATGTTCATATCAGCATTGTTTGTTATAGCCAGAACTTGGAAACAACCTAGATGCCCTTCACCTGAAAAATGGATAAATAAAATGTGGTACATATACACAATGGAGTACTACTCAGCCGAGAAAAACAGTGATATCATGAGGTTTGCAGGCAAATGGATGGATCTAGAAAAGATCATCCTGAGTGAGGTAACCCAGGCTCAGAAAGACAAACATGGTATGCACTCATTCATAGCAGGATACTAGATGTAAAACAAAGATGACTAGACTGCTACTCACAACTCCAGTGAGGCTGTCTAGAAAACAGGACCCTGAGAAAAACACAGGGATCACCCAATGACAGAGGAATGGAAGAGATCTACATGAACAACCTAGACATGAGTGGGGGTAATGAAGGGCAAGTTTCAAAGGAAAGAGAGCTTAGGGGAGCAGGAGATCCCAGCTGGATCAAGAACAGAGAGAGAGAACAAGGAATGAGATCATGATAAATGAAGACCACATGGGAATAGGAAGAAGCAAAGTGCTAGAGAGGTCGACAGAAATCCACAAAGATACCTCCACAATAGACTACTGGCAATGTTCGAGAGACAGCCCGAACTGACCTACTCTGGTGATAGGATGGCCAAAAACCCTAACTGTCGTGCTAGAAATCTCATTTCCTCAATGACTGAGGAAACTGGATGCAAAGATCCAAGGCCAGGCCCCAGGTGGAGCTCCAGGAGTCCAATTGGTGAGAAAGAGAAGGGATTGTATGAGTGAGAATTGTTGAGACCAAGATTGGAAAAAGCACAAGGACAAATAGCCAAACTAATGGAATCACATGAACTATGAACCAATAGGTGAGCAGCCCCCAACTGGATCAGGCCCTCTGGATAAGTGAGACAGTTGATTAGCTTGAACTGTTTGGGAGGCACCCAGGCAGTAGGACCGGGACCTGTTCTTAGTGCTTGAGCTGGCTGTTTGGAACCTAGGGCTTATGCAGGGATACTTTGCTCAGCCTGGGAGAAGGGGACTGGACCTGCCTGGACTGAATTTACCAGGTTGAGCTGAATCTCCAGGGGAGTCTTTGCCCTGGAGGAGGTGGGAATGGGGGGTGGGCTAGGGGGAAGGTGGGGGCGGGGAGGGGGGAGGACAGGGGAATCTGTGGCTGATATGTAAAATTAAATTAAATTATAAAATATTAAATATGAACATTCATAGACTGTTTAGGTTGTACAAAAACAGGACACAACAGCTGGTGTTCTTTCAATAGCACTCAAAGAAATAAAATTTGGCAAATGGTTGTGTTTCATTTTGCAGAGTTTGGAAAATTAAAGCATGTCTACCATAGCATACATACTCACCCAGTATTTCAACACACAACTGCTTTGACTTCTGAAAAGGCTGATTCTGTAATTACACATTTATTAGATTTTATGAGCATCATAGGGATATCTGTACAAATTAAGACTGACAGTGTTCCAGCATATGTTTCTAATAAAATGAAACAGGTTTTTTTGCATATTACAATATGAAGCATATTGCAGATATATAACACAATCCTACAGGACAAGAAGTTATAGGAAGTTCTAATCGCACTTTAAAAGATATGCTTAATGAACAGAGAGGAGTAATAAAGACCCCCATAGATAGATTGCACAATGTTTTATTAACTTTAAATTTTTTAATGCTAATGAGAAAGGAACAACAGCTGTGGAGAAACATTGGTTAATGGAAAAAAACTACTGAATTAAAGCAGTCTGTGTACTTCAAAGATGTTTTGACCTCAGTGTGAAATACCAGGATATGTGTTACATTTGATTTTGTCTCCATAGAAATAAAGAAAAGCTATGGATACCATCAAGATTGATAAAGACTCAAACAGAAGAGACCTCTTGATTAGGAGAGGTGATAGTTCATTAACTACATGCCCATTCCATCTAAATTAACTTATAAGACTGAGAGATGTCTTTTACTTGATCAGACATAACTTGCCAAAAAAGGGAAAATTCCCAATTTTAGGGTTGAGCAGGTTTTGTTTTTGTCTTTCCAGTAGAATTAAAGCATCCAACTAAAGAATCTGAAGACCACTGGACAAATAAAGCATCTGAAAATCGTCAAATCATCCAGAGAAAATGTTCCAAGACAAAGAATAAATTGGCTTAATGGTATAACACATTTCCAACAGGAAAAAAAATTCATAAATCTTCCCAAATGTTTGTTTCTACTGTTCTCTAATCACTTATAAGGCAAGTGGCCTTTTTGTAGTCCTAACTCATTTAAAATTTAAAGCTGGCTTTGGAGTTAGAGCATGACTCTTTCTTTCCCTATACCTAAGCATGCTTGTTAGAGGAAAATTTATGGTCTCTGTCTCGTGTTGGAAGAACCACCTGATAAGAGACAGAAGAAAACCAAAATTAAAGGACTATTCAATTGCCACTAATCTCATAATTCTTTCTTTTAATTTGACTCTTTAAAACTTTTCTTAAGGTATAAATATTATCTCAAAATTTATAACATTGATATATTTATACTTAAACTCTCTGTTGTGATATTAATGGTCATATAGAGTACTAATGATTTCTAGAAATAGGCTTCATCTAGATTCCTGTATGGAATTTTGAGTTTGAGTCTGAAGCAGGTAATTAGGATTAATTTTGTATACTCCAGGTGTACTCAATAGATTATGGTCCTATAACTCTCTGATATCTGCTATATATGACATTTAAAATGTTTAAGTTTTCTGCAATGAACCATGACCATTCCTAAAAGCAACCTTTGAAGTCTCCAAAAGGATGTTGGTACCCCACAAAGATGAATCTACTTGGATTCTGGTAACCTCACTAATATGAAAAACACCACTCAAAGATCAGCTTTGGACTACAAACTCCTCAGGTCAATTTCAAGGCAGTTAGCTAAGATGGCTCAGTGTCATATCCTACTCCAGCCAGAACTTCAGATAAACTTTGCACTTTCTCATCACTCTGAGCCTGGACCATAGATAGCTCACCCAGGACTTGATCTTTATCTCAAAATTTTTAAGGGTCCCCAAAAGGTGCTGTCTATCCCCCAAGGCAGGAAGTAATTTTAAGAACATGATGCCCACATTCCAAGAGGTGGGTGGGTGTTTTTGGTCATTCGATGGATGTTTGTCATCATTTAGGGGGTTTGATTACAAGTTGTTATGGGTCATGGTCTAGGAGGAAACAAAGCAAAGGAAATTAGATTCAGGGATCTCATTCTGAAAAGAAAATGGGAGGATATCGGAATGATAGGATAAAAGAGAAGATTATTGAATCTACTTTCACACTGAAAAAACAACTATTAGTCTCAAATATTTTACATTGGTATGGATTTTGTATATTTATACAAATTTAAGGTTATTTTGTTATACTGTACATATGTTTCTATTTTACTTTAAGGTAATTTTTTATATAGATACAAACGTAAGGTTTTTTTTGTTATATTGCATTATGTGTTTTCATTTCTTGTTTAAGGTATTGTACCTATGCAGCTCGTTTGAAAATTTAAAGTTCTAGTCTTTGAAAGCTATTTAGGATAATAAAGAAATACAGATTAGTAGTTAATCATCTATAACAATCAAACTTATACTCTTGTTTGGTATGTTTTCAAGGTCAAATAGAGACATATTTTAAATAGATAGATGGTCTTCAAACACTTCAGAGACCTATAGAATATGACATTAAAATGTTTTAATAACATAAGGCTTTTCATGATGATGAGACATGTCTGCTCCTGGTAGCACCAATTTACTTCAAAAGAGGATGACAGGCATTAAAGAACCTTCATATGGAGTCTTCTTTCATTTGTGGCAAGGTTAGCCACTGGGTAAAGAAACTCCCCTTGCCTCAATGGCTGACAGAATCTGTCAAAATTGAACAATTAGGATATGAAAGAAACTGTCAAACTTTGCCAAAACAATGTAGGACAGTCCTTCAAAATTCCTGCTTCATAAAATAGTCTGTCAGATATTCTGGGCCCATAAGCCAAAGATGGATGTCCCAATGTTACAAAGGAACCTTGGGTGACTATCCAGGCAGCCAAATGTCTCTGTGATTTCTTAGTTTTAGAAGTTACTTGCTCTGAACTTCCCATTTACTCAAGTAATATTATATCCTTCTCTGGTCTCTGAAGATTGCATAGTTATAGTTACAGTTTTATGTAGTTTTGACAGAAAGTAAATCAGATACAAAACATTGGACTTATTTAGACAGGATAGATAACAGATTACTTTCTTTGAATTTGCCGAATACTAATGAACTGGATATTGTAAATGTATTTCTTACTTGATAACTGTTTTTATTGTATATGATTTCAATATGTTAGAGTTAAAGCCTTCCTTTTTTTATTCAGACAAAAAGGGATAAATGTTTCAGGAGAATTGTTCACACTGCCACTTCATGGTGCCAGTAAAGCCATCTTGAATCAAGGATGGAGTCAGCAATTGCCAGACTGAAATTAGCCATAGAGTTGTTAGAGGACTGATGAAGTTGGTAAATGAGAGACAAGAAGAGAGAAGGGGTGGCTGAGGGGGCTCCTGGGGTTGATGGGGCAGGAAAACATGAAGAGGAGGGTCTGCTGATCGCCCCTACACTGTTCCTTGGATTTATCAGGTTTTTAATCTCAATTTCTGATTCCCAAGTTTTTATTAATACTAATACATCTTAGGTAAATGTTACATTCCCTAACTGTTACTTCAATGGATCTGCCCTGAGAAACCTTACTCCCAGTTTTACAATACATATAACAGTGTAGCTAATTATCATAACATTTGCAGCACTAAATGGCCCTTTTGTGGCCAGGCCCACTCTCTTGTCTTCTACACCTCTTCTTTAGCAACACAGTTAATAATGATATTTCTTTCTATACCTTACTATGTGCCACAGACTGGCCCATCGGGGGTACCACGACCGTAGGGGGACCAGAGCTTGGGTAGTCAGGAAGGCAAGGATTCGGCGAATGACAGACAGACAACCCACTCAGAAGTGGTTTGAATCTGCTGCAATTTTACTTCTGCAAATCAGTAGTTTATATACAGAAAAGAAAACTATCAAGTCATACAAGGAACAACAAGAGCTTGGCAATAATTCAATTACATCATCTTTAAAAAAACAGCAAGCACACAATTATTAATCGATGCTAGACATATTCCTTCACCCATAAGAACTTTATGACCCAAAGAGCAGTCTGTGTTTTTTTAAACTTAGTATGGTCCCTAGACTTGTGTAGGCTGCTTGTAGCTGTGTCCTTCATCTTTATCCCAGCCGCTCGCTAGTTTATTATGCACTTCTACTTTTCTGGTTCTCATGACCCACTTAGCCAATTTGGATGCCGCAGATCCCCCCTAACTCTTTCTTTAGTTCTTTTATCACATATCTGTTTTAATATAAAACCTTTTTTATCTGCTGGAATATTGACTCTTGTACTTTTATGACTGTAAGGGGAAGGGGTTCTGCTGCCATCCTTAAGCTTCCCATGCTGAACTTCCTCAATGGAGGGGCCCACCATCTGCCTCCTATGAGATAGCGTCTTTTGTCATAAATCACTTTAGTTGGGATTCCTAAAGGATTCCTAGTGGGTGAGTGTTCATTCCCTAGAAGTACCTGAACTATTATACTTTCTATTATCTAGCAGCTTGAGGTCTTTAAGGAATAGCTCATTCTGCTATATCCAAATCAGGTTCATGTCCAGCTTCCCCTTTCCTCCATAGTTCACAACCCAAGCATTCATTAATTTTGACTGTGTTTTATAGATTAATTAGAACATTATCAGAAAAGCAGTTATACAGAACCCATAGCCCAGAGAGCTCATGATCCGAAGGAGGCATAACATGGGCACTCTGCCAGGGACCTCCAGGGAGCTTAGTCCTGTGGGACACATATCTCACATCTGCTATTATTGACGCAATTGTTTATGTCACACAGACGACACTGGAGTTGGTGTGGCAATTATGTCAGCACTTAGACAAATGGAATCCCACATGTAACATTTTCATATTGACTTCTTCCACGTGGAATAGTTATACTAACCAAGGTGATGTATATCATTAAGACAACTATTTCTGTTCCTGAATAATGATCCATGATAAGATATTTTTAAAGTTCAATTGATTGTTTACCCATTAATGCACTGAATAATCTCTAGTTTGGAGCTATTTGGAATGAAAGTGTCACCAACATTCACGTGTAGGATTCACAAGAATGCAGATCTCCACTTATCCAAGTAAGACACCAAGCATAGTTGCTGGTCGGGATGTTATGGAAGACTAAGCTTGCAGCAAACTGTCAGGCTTGTCCACAGAACAATGGACCACTGTGTTCCTCCAGCAACTTTTGTATGAGGTTGCCTGCCCAAAATAGCTATACATCATTTTGGCCATTCTGTTGAATATGGTGTCAACTTTCTGGGATTCCATGTCATATTTCCCTCATAGCTAAGGGTGTCAAATTAGTTCATGTTAGTATTTAACAACTGTATACGTTTTTCAAGGAAAAGTTTTTGTGCCTTTTACTCACTAGGTAAGAGGATTTTTGTTTATTTTTTTACTTAATACCTTCAAAATATCCTCAATGATATTTTTGTGTGTTGAAAGTGGTTTACAAATAAGTTTATCCATTCTATTAATTGCTTTTTAATTTTCAAAAAAATTCGTCTGGCTGAACTGCTCACCAGCACTATGCAAGTTCAGGCCAGAACAATCCCAGCATGGCTAGGGGAGGTGGACATCAATTCCATCAAGGCATTATTAATAATTTATACCTTCTGGTACCTGGAGAGTCAGTTTTCCCTAAGAATGCTACAATCAATAATTTGCCACACATTCCAGAACATGGAGTGGGGGAAAGAGGGCACAAAGTTGGTTAGGTAGAGAAGGGTGTGGATCTGAGAGAAGTTGGATAAAGTCAAAATTCATTTCACAAAATTTTCAAAAATTTAACACAAATTGATTAATCTCCTTTTTCAGTAATAGATCATGGTTTTGCCAAGAAATCTGGGCATTTTTACCTAGCCAAACATGTTAGACTTTCTCCTGCTTTTTTTTCTTCTGGACACATTATTATTTTGTTTTACATACTTATAACATTCAGTTTGATTTTCCATTTTAATTTTACTTTACATATTTACTACATTCAGTTTGAGATTTTTGTTTGTTTGTTTGTCTATAGACATTTGAATCATGTCATAGTTTGTTTTAGATTCTCTATGTCCAAATTGCTCAAGCACCACTTATTTCAAACAGTCTTATCTTTTGAGTTATTTTTGTACCTGCTGAGTACTGGGATTGCAGGCACACACTACTATGCTGGGTTTATATTATAGAACCCAGAGATCTCTGCTTGCTAAGCAAAGACTCTACTAACTGAGCTAGAGTGTCAGACTCTATTTTTATGTCTTCTGTTTCATCTTTCCTCTGTGTCTTTGTTTCCGTTGTTACCACAGTGTTAGGGACTGCATCATTCAGGCACTAGGCAAAAGGAATTCTTCCTTTATGTTATATTCATGGGATGGCTGCAGTGGTTATCAATGATAATGGACCAATATCTTGTCCTGGAACATATAGGTGCATTTTATTCATCCATTACATTGATTTACTGCATTAACCATTATTAACTGAGAGGAAATGAAGAAAAATTAAATAAAATATTCCATCCTAACAATATAAAATTGGATTGTACTACCATTCAGTTGATTAATTTTGAGTTTTTAAGAAAATTCCAAAATCAGCGACTTAGTATGGAAATAAAAAAACTTTATACCTTGATCCATGTACAAAAATATTTCCAGTGGGTTTGAAATCTAAATGTGGATGGCAATAAGATAATAAATCTTACATGTAAACAGAAGACTATCCACACTGTTGTGGATTAACAAATTTTTCTTAAAATGATATTGACTACAAGGCAAGAAAATGAAGACTTTAACATTATTAAAATTAAGAACATATCATTAAATAATAATAAGACTGTAAATAGTGAAGCCACTAATTAACAAGAGTATAATTAAAATCATTGAATTATTAATACATATATTTTCACATGCATGGAAGTATTTTATATATTATCTATAATCTAGAAAGAGTTTGAAAATCAAGTTGAAAATGAGTACAAGTTGAGAATAACTATTATGTCAAAATACAGGAAATAAAGTAGGTAAAAGTGGAAAATCACCAGAGTCTTGAGTCATGAGGGAGACGTCAGGAAAAGGCTGGCAGGACAGAAATAAGGCCAGTGGCCAGGCAGGCAACAGTGAGAACTCCTACAAAGTACACATTGTTCAAACCCCTTTGGAAAATTGTTTGCAGGGCCTTGTATGACCCAGTAATCCTACCTTAACTGCCTAGTAATTTCACCTTACGTATGTCCCCATTCCACATGTGTGTCAACAGAAACAAGTCCACGTGCTCATCCATGTGGCAGCACTATTCATCACTGCTGTCTTAGGTTATGTTCTATTGTTAGAGCAGAACACTTGATGCTAAAGAATGTATAAGAAAAGATGTTTATCTGGAAGGTTATTCCAGTGTCTAAGAAGTCCAGGAGGATGGCGTCAGCTTCTGGTAAAGGATCATATGCAGAAGAGAGACTTATGTGAGCTAAAATAAAAATGAAAATAAGATGACTTATTCCAACCTCACAAGAACTAATCCAGCCCCTTTAAATCATCACTGTCTTCTGAGGGTGGATCCCTATGATCCAGTCACTATCCACGAGGCTCCATCTCTCTGGCATCTACCATCTCTCAGAATCATCATGGTAAGAACAGAATTGCTACCACATGCCCTGTTGGTGAGCACCTGTATTGACCCATAACAGCACTCTGAACTTGGAATTACCTAAATACTTATGAACACCAGAATGCAAGGAGAAACTGTTGTATAATACAGCTATTTCTACATCAGTATTACATTTTTAAAAAATGTGAATCTCACCAACTTAAGGAGAAGCCAGAAATAAAAGATTGCAACTGAATGTTTCTAGTTATACAAAACGGGAAGACCAGAAAATTAATATGTATGCATAGGATTAAAGATAGCTCTGAAGTCTAGTGAGAAACAATGATTGGTTATAAAAAAATATGATTATTCTATTTCTAGAAGTACATGCTCTATGTAAGATATACTTCTTTAATTGTCTTGAAAATATCTTTATTACCTGGACTTTATATAGCTTTAACAAAAGTTGCCTCCATATTCCTTTATTTTATTTATATATATTGTTCAATCATTTGTGTCTAGGTCTACATAATTATATAATCATTGTATCTTAATCTACACATGTGGTTTATTCATTTATGACAGGACAAGAACTCTATTTCTATGAAGAAGTAAGGTACATTGTAGATGAATGGTCACATCATGACAGATATTGTTGGTATATAATTTAAAATAATTATAGTAATTATGTGTATATAATAAACTAACAATATGTATTAAACTAACAATATGTAGAGTTAAATTATATTACATATATCTATATGCATATTTAATAATTAAAATGTTATTACATTTAAATTAATTTGCATTTGTGTTTGTGTGTGTGTATGCTTGCCACCACAGTGTGCACGTGGAGACGTGGAGGTCAGAACAGGGTTTATAGTATTCAGCTTTTCTTTTTACCATGTGCATAATGAGGATGCAACTGAGGTCATTAGGCTTCAGGTCATTAGGCTTCACAGCAAGCACCTTTCACCTGCTGAGCCATCTTGCTGGATGTATGTGAGTGAGTGTGTGTGCGTGTGTGTGTTTATCTAGGAAGATTTTTATGTATTAATTTGTAAATGAATGCATATCTATTTATGTATAACTCCACTGTTTTTCATATTTCCTGCAGTTTTTTTTTCCTCATTTCTGGCTTGTAGCCTCAGGTGTTGCATGTATCCCCAGGGTGAACCCTCATCTGTCCTGGTGGTGTAGTTCACTTGTATCTGAGCTAATTATCATGTGCTCTTTAACTTTTCTTTCTCCTATAGTTTTTACTTTACATATACCTGCCTTTACTTAAATTCTGAGTTACTATTTGTGTCGGGTGTCTTTTTGTGTCATCTATTGTATATCACTGTGCTCTTAACGTCTTTAGCTTTGTGGCTGCTTAGTGTTGGACGTTTCAGAGTAGTCCTTTCATCATGGGTAAACTTTTTCCTTACTTTCTGTTCTCCTTAGGATTTGCTGTTTATGGAATTCACACACCTTTTTCTGTTTCTTCCCACAAGCATTTGAGAATTCTGTGTCTCGCAACATCCTGTGTATCTGTTAGAGTAAATACCAGCTGGCACATTTTCTCAGTGCAACCCACCGATTCTCCTGGAATCACGAAGTGCATCGTACTATTACTGTTTAGAAGAATAATAGTCCCATGGTTTGGGCATTTTAGATGTTTTACTTCCTACCAGTTGTTCCTTCTGACTCTCTCTTCCAAGCTTGGATGTAGCATTTTCTCATTTTGCCTCTCTTCTTCCTGAAAGCTCTATTTTCCCGTAGAGGCTCTTCCATCTCTCACACTTTCCAAGGTTCCAGAGATGGTGTTTTGAGCCACCTCACAGATACTTTGAATTATCTTCCCACTCCATAGGACTTTTTTCTGTGTATATGGTTCTCAAGATTTGTGTCCAGTACATCAGTTTTGTCAATCAGTGCTCTGGAGATTCATCCTGGCAGGATTTGGAGATTTCGGGTCATTTCCTTCTCCATTTATAAACCGAAGCATGCAACTTCCCATCTCCCAGTTTTTGTGCTAAGCGTGGATTATATGTACTTTATTTCGTGTCATGTTGACATTGACAGGTTGGGCTACATTGTAGCATGAGTCTTAAAAGTTCTTATTAATAAAATCAAACCCAAGGCCAGTTATTGGGGTCAATGCTGGTACATCAGAGAGACAGAATAAGCCACAGCTATCTCACCTTGCCAGTTCCTCAGCTGGTCCTGTTTCCTCAGACTGGAAGCCTCTGAGTCCTCATCCAGAAAGAATCTCAGCTGAACGGTGTTGCTCCAAAGCCTGAAAGCTTAACCAGCCAAATGCCTAACCAGCCAAATGTTTCCAGTTTCTGGTCCTCACGCCTTATAAACCTTTCTGCTTTCTACCACCACTCCCTGGGATTAAAGGCTGCTTTCTGGGATTAAAGGCGTGAGTCACCATGCCTGGCTGTTTCCAATGCGGCCTTGAACTCACAGAGATCCAAAGGGATTTCTGTCTCTGGAATGCTAGAATTAAAGGTGTGTGCTAACATTTTCTAGCCAAAGTATCTTGTGGCTTTTCTGTTCCCTGACCCCAGATAAGTTTATTAAGGTACACAATATTTTGGGGAACACAGTACTACCACACTACATCCTAAATAGAATTCAACATTTGGATTTATACATCTGCTTTTACCCCACAGTGTCTTGTGGTGAGATTTCATAACACGTTTCTGTTGACACAAGGCCTCCTTTTCTCACATGAGTTCAGACCTTTCCTCCTGTCTCCTGCACTATCATACTGTTACCTACTGTTCCCTTCTTTATGCAGGTGTTCCAGTGTTGAGTGTACATGTCATAGAAATTGTCAGGTCCTCTTGGTGAAATGACCTTTAATGGTTACCCAGTGACACTTTTGTATTCTTTACATTTTAGCTGTATGTGTTTGTGATGGTATATACACATGTGTACAGGTGCACAAGTGTTTATGTGCATATGGAGGCCAGAGATGGGTGTCAAGTTATTTTCCTCTATCATTCTCCACATTATTTTTTTGAGACTAGATCCTGAGAACTGAACCTGGAGCTCACTAATTCAGTCCTGATAGCCAATCAGCTGAACCTCAGAGATCCACCCTGTCCACTTCTGCAGCACTGGGATTACAGACAGGCATCTGCACGTACTGCATTTTAAGTGGGTACTGGGAATCAAAGGCAGTTTCTCATGCTCAAATAGAAAATGAGCAGTCTCTCAGCTCTTTAAAGATTCCTTCTTACTAGACATTTAGAAGTGATAACAATTGATAGCATTGTTCCTCTTCATTCTCTCTTCAGAAGGTACCCTCCATAATAAGCTACTTGTGATGAGTAGCTCTAATTGTCAACTTGATACAACCTGAAAATCCCCTGAGAAGAGAATTAGAGTGAAGTGTTGTGTATACTGGGTTGGCCTATGAGCATGTCTGGAGTTAGGGTTATCTTAATTAAGTTAATTTCTGTGGGAAGTCCAGTTGAGTGCTGGTGGCACCATTCCCTAGGCAGGAGTTTTTAAACAGCCAAGGAAAATAGAGATGGAGCTGAGCACAAGCAAGCATGGGTGCTTCCACTTCTCTCAGGTTTGACTGACATGACGGGACTAGCTATTTCAAGTTCCTGACTTAACTTCCCCACCATGAAGGATTAGGACCTGAAATTATGAGTAAAGCACCTCTCTAAGTTACTCTCGTCAAATTATTTTATCATAGCAAGAGGAATGAAACTAGAACACCACTTAAGAAGATAGGATTATTACTTATCTCCCTTACAAAGACCCAAGACGAGTGAGGAATTTACCAGAAGTACACACATAATGTGTGGGTATGTCAGGATTTGAACCAGTCCCCCTCACTCTCAAAAGCCCTTGATCTAAACAAGCGCATTCCTCTCTTGTTAATGGGAAAGAATGCCTCAGATTTGTGAAGTGAGGCTTATCTTAATTTGCCAGAAGCAGAAGTTATTTGTTTTTCTTTCACTGTGATTGTCTACAAATCCATCCTCCTCAATTTTAAAGGCACCTCTTGTTACCTGGAAACCACTCTTCCAAAGACAAAAGTAATTGAAACTCCCTTCCACTCAGTTGTCTCCAATATTTAATCTATAAAATAAAGCCAATAATACTAATGCATTTTACAAGAAGAAAGACAGAATTGTTTAGAAATGTGTTTATACTCTTACAACTGGAAAGCTCTTGTAAATAAAATGTGCCCATATGAATGAAAATAGCAATAATTATTCTAAATGCTTTTGAACATTAGGATTTCAGAATATGATTTTGATAAGCACTTCTCCTCTTTCCAAGTGCACAGTTGGTAGACTAGCTAATTTTATTTTTTCAGGTTGCATGCTAATAGCCAACAAAAGGAGTAGAGAACTAGAAATTTGTTATTTTATGCATATTGCCAGAAGCAGCTGATAGGAATAGGTTTCTGCACTCTTAGGACTTATTGGGATGATTTTCCATTTCCATGATCACCTTTATCTTGTTTTGTGGGTCTAGCTCTGAAATATTATTGAAAGTTTAGATAATAAAATTTATACCCAATTTTATAAAACATATTTTTTATGTGTACTTTGAGAGTATCATTCATGTATACCACATATTTTGAACATACCGATCTCCAATTCTCCTTGTCCATATGCCCAGGGACTTCCCAAATTTTCCTTCCCACATTCATGTATTATTTATTTAACTCATTAATTTCAATTAGTACTGCCAGTTTATTTATGATTGTCAGGCATAGACAACCTACTGGGAGGCCACACTCCTAAACAAAATTGACCCTCCTTCCACCAGGATCCATCAATTATCCTTGATCATCTGCTGGGGACCTTTTCTCATCTATGTTGGAGTTTTAACTAGCTGGATCTGGTACAGGTCTTGTGAAAGCAACTATAGTCTATATGCATTCAAGTCTGCAACGACTCTGTCATACCCAGAAAACAGATTTGCAGAAGTTCTCTCCAACCTCTGGATCTTGCAATTTTTCTGTCCTCCCTTCTGCAATGTTCCCAGAGCCTTAAAGAGGTGTGAGTATGATATAGATGCCCCATTTTAGGGCTTAACACTCCAGTCACATATTTTCTTTAGTTTGACTAGTTGTGAATCTTTGCATTAACCTATATGTAAACTCTTGACATTGCAGCATAATGTTGTAATCTATGAAGTTTACACTTCCTTATTCTCTCTCTCTCTCTCTCTCTCTCTCTCTCTCTCTCTCTCTCTCTCTCTCTCTCTGGAAACGTGTTATGAGTTCTTTGGCGATAGCAACTGTCAACTTGACACAGTCTAGAATCACCTAGGAGACAGGCCTCTGGGGGTTACCTTTATCTTGTTAGTTGACATGGGAAGACTCATCTTTTTTTAAATTTTATTTTATAATTTAATTTAGTTCTACATATCAGCCAAGGATTCCCTTGTTCTCCCCACCCCCCGCCTTCCCCCCAGCCCACCCCCCATTCCCATCTCCTTCAGGGCAAAGTCTCCGCCGAGGATTGAGTTCAACCTGGTAGATTCAGTCCAGGAAGGTCCAGTCCCCTCCTCCCAGGATGAGCCAAGTGTCCCTGTATAAGCCCCAGGTTTCAAACAGCCAACTCATGCACTGAGTACAGGACCCAGTCCCACTGCCTGGATGCCTCCCAAACAGATCAAGCTAATCAACTATCTCACCTATTCAGAGGGCCTGATCCAGTTGGGGGCCCCTCAGCCATTGGTTCTTAGTTCACGTGTTTCCATTCATTCGGCTCTTTGTGGGGTTGGGGATTTAGCTCAGTGGTAGAGTACTTGTCTAGCAAGCACAAGGCTCTGGGTTCGATCCTCAGCTCCAAAAAAAAAAAAAAAAAAAGAGAAAAGACACACTTGCCACCATGACCAGCGGGAAGACTCATCTTAATTCTCTCTAGGATAAGGACTGTATAAATAGAGAGAGTGAGATAAATACTAGCATGCATGCATTAATTCATTGCTCTGCTCTTGACTATGAATGAGATAGGATTAGTCAGTTCAAGTTCCTGCTGCCTTGAGATCCCTGCATTAAGCAACTGTGAACCATAACAACCTCTTCCTGCTTTAGGTTGCTTTTGTCAACTTAAATACTTAAGATGTAGATAAAAATTATTAAATAATAATATTTTGTTTAGACTAAACTAAATAACATCTGGCATATTTTCATAGAGACATGTTTTATATAATTTTGCAATTAAAGTGACAATCTTAAAATATTCTTGTGCAAACATGTGAAGTACTAAATATTGCATTCATATTTTCAATTCCAGGTATTTGGGGATGGAGAGAGGTAGGGGAGAATAGTCAGCTTCCAAACTAACCCCCTGGAAAAACATTGGGAATTACTAGAACTAATGAATTAATACAGATACAGAGAATAGGCCTCTGCCTCTGTTTATAAAAGTTGAGGCCCAGAAGAAGCCAAAATTCCAGGGGAAAGCTGAAACTTGAAAGATTTGTCCCTGCAATAGGAAGACTAAGACAAAATTGATTGGTCTAGTGTAACTATAGGAAAATATTTCCTGTATCAGAGGTGATCGGTAAGATATTTGCTTAAGAAATAAGTTCCAGGCTAGAGAAATATCAGTAATGTGCTTGTTGTACAATGCAAGAACAAGGACCCTGGTTCCATCCCTAAGAACTGAGTTATAAAATATGTTTATTCTTATCAAATGAGAATAATTTGAACATGAAAGTTTCAATGTAAAGCATTTAATATAGTTATTATCAGAAAAATAATAGGAGAGAGGCTTCCATTCATCTTGGCTAATTTCAGTAGGGTATGTATTTTGTGACATGTGTACTCTTGAGTCCTGTGACCAGAGGTGACATTGCTGTCATATACTGGACGGGAGTGGGATTGTATAACTCTGTGGAGACTCTATAGCACATCAAAGACTTTAGGAAGCTGTTAATTAAGCCAGAGCAAGTTGAGAATACAAAAAGCATGCAGTAAGTACTGACACCTGAATGGAATGGATCTGAAGACAGCAGAGTTCAGCTTGGAACGAACAGCCAACAGTGTGCCTATGATATGGACAGAGTAAGCAACAATGGGAAAATCATAATGAGTTACAGATTGGGTTCCCATGCAAGAAGTTGGTCTACTTTAAATTATGCAAGTCCTGGGCTGAGGAGATGTCTCAGTAAAAGTACAAAGACCCAAGACTGATACACAGAATTCATGTTTATAAAAAATTAAAACCAGACGTGGCGGTGTGTGCTTATAATCTCAGCACTGCCAGGGTGTAGACAGGTAGACCCCTGGGACTCACTGGCTAGCAATTAAAACCTACTCTGTGAGAAAATCTATCTCAAAAGAAAAAAAAAGGGTAGGAATGGAGAGATGCCTCATCAGTTAAGAAGACATAGTGCTCTATCAAAGGAGAAGGATTGTATTCCAGGGCATTCAGGTTGGCAACTCCAAGTGATCCGATGCCCCTCCTGGTCATGTGTACCAACACACAATTTCTATGGGTAACACCCCTCCCCTCTGCATACACTTATGTGCACACACATACATATGGGGGGGCATGCTCCTCTACGTATACACATGTAGTCACCTGTACCTGCTTATGTACGCAGACTCAAATCCCACATAAAGTGTATATGACTATAGATATAACTGATCAATAGGTTATAAAAGCTCTGTCTCAAAACTTGTTATGTAGAACATCCAGATCAGGGCATCACAATTAACTCACATATTTAATAGAACTGAGGTAACTTGCCATTCATTAGAAATGCCTAAATGTTTGAGGCTATTGGAGAAATCTCTAGAATATTCTCTAAGACCAAAAGTGTAACTGCCACTGGGAAAAGTCCATTAAGAAATTCCAGATTTAAAAGATTTTCTCCAAGCAGACTCCTAAAATGCTAAGCATTGGATTATGAACGCATCCTATTTTTGGCAGGTTGGAAGATTGAGAGATCCCAGAAAGAAGAAAGAACGTATTGTTAGGAAAGATTCAAATAAATTGTACAGACCTTACTGATGGACTAAATAGGAGGACTAAGAGACTTTGTGTGTAGAATTAAAATTCTCACAAAATCTGAGCACACGTATTTCTGTTTGCATGATAAAGGGAAGTATAATAACAATTCTGTCTAATTTCCACATGCCTTAAATAAAGCCAGACAATTACTTGGCACTGTAGCACACACCTTTAATCACAGCATTTAAAAGTCTCAGACAGGAGAATTTTGAATTTAAGACCAGTCTGAACTCCCCAGAAAGACCCCGCCTCATAAAATCAAAAGAAGAAAGAGACAGTATCAACAAAAACAAACTCAGATAATTTACATGATAGGTCATTCCCCAATGGATATTACATATTTTTCTTCAAATTGTTGTGTAATGTTAAGTTTATAAACTTTCCTCAAAAAAGTTTAATAAAGAATCCTTAAAGTTAGTGATTCAGGAAATATTATCTTCTAGATAAGTATATTTACACAAAGAGTCTTTTTTGTTTATTCTAGTTGCAGTCTGTCACTGTTATAAAATACCCTGACAAAGAGCAACCCAGGATAGAAAAGGTTAATTTTATCTTAGAAGCTCAAGTTACAGTCCATTAGAGCAGAGAAGTCAAAGAAGCAGGAACATAAAAACTAGTCACATCATACCAAAACCAAGAGCACAAAGAAGTAAATCATGGTTGACTTAAGTACTCAACTTGCTTTATCTATTCTTGTGCACCTCAAGACCAAACTCACGGAATGGTGCCACCCACAAAGGGATTGAAATGAATACATCAACTATTGCAGCCAAGACAATCCTCCACTAACCACTGCAAGGTAGTACTAATGTTGACCTATCTTGTATGGACTAGCTGGTCATAAGGGAAGGAGGCCTATGACAGGTTAGATTCAGAATGAATAACTTTTAAGTTTAAAAAAATATTCATTCTTGAGATGGCTCATTTAGCAAAGTTTTTACTATTAAAGCACAAATGCTTGAATTCACCCACAACCCACATAAAAGACCCAGGTGTGTGGTTAACACTTGTAATTCCAGTACTTGACAGAGTGAGACAGGTGTGTCTCTAGGTCTTACTATCCAACCAGTTCTCACCTACTTAGGGAACCACAGGTCAGTGAGATGCCCTGTTTTGAAAATAAAAGGTAGATGGTGCCTGAGGTACAACACCTAAGGTTATCCTCTGGCCTCCACACCCATGCATACATATGCTGGTGTGCCCTATGCACAACTCAGCATGTGAGTAGCTGTTAGTGTGAACAATGAGGTCTTTTCTTCTCTGTCCCATTCCTCTTAGCTCTGGTCTTTTCTGGCCTGGTTCAAAAGCCTCTCCAAACTCCGATCACCATTGTCCTTGCTAGTGCTCATCACCATTAATCACAGGAATGGCCACTGGGCCTTGGCCACTCATTTCTTTGCATAAGAGCAAAGCAAAAGAGGAGAAATGAATAAGGGTCTCTCATTCTTTTATTAATATTAACTCTGTAGAGTAATAGAATAAATTCAATTCACGCACCTGCTAATTGGCCCAAGCAGATTCAACATTTCTTACTTGGGGACACTCGGTTAGACAGGAAAGTTCATATTTCAGCAGGACTATAATCAATATATCACCTATATTAGCTTCCTGCCCACACACGAGGGTTCATTATTAAGTAGACTCTGCAGGGCTCACTGAATATTGCACTCTGAAATGTGTGACTAGAGCCTGGGAGCAATTTCCAAGCTGTCTTTTGGGAACGAGGGTACACTTAAAAGGATTTAAGAGTAGAAATTTTTCACTTAGGAAAATCCATTTGAGCCATTCACACATTAAGGAAATGGGAGAAATGTTTCTGTACCAACTTCGCCTACATTTGATGGGGGAATCCTCCAGTAAAACACAGGCATCCATAGCTATTACTGTTGCTATGGAGAGTAAATGCTCTCCTGCCCTCTGCAAATATGGAATTGCACAATGCATCCTGGCCCCTGTTTATCATATCCACATTTGAGAGAGAGGTCCTTCCAATGGATAACAGCATCATGGAGTACTTTGTAGGTGCCAAAATTTTGTGAGTAACTCTAAGATGCCTGTTATGACATAACTGGGGGGAAACAAAGAAGGAAATTCCTTACACTATTACACTTAAGCACTTAAGGGAACCATTGAAATACATAGTAGTTATGTGATGTTCCAATGTTTTTATTATCATATTGCAATTATGTTCAATAATGGATTTCATAATGCTGTTTTTCTCACGTTTCTGGTGTATTTCGATCATATTCATTCCCTAACCCTCTCTGCCTCTCCCACAACTGCTTATTCCTTCCTCCTCCCAGATAATCCCACCTCTCCTTTCAAGTCTTTTCTTCCAACACAATGAGTTTTAGTTGGATTGCTTACAGGAGCATATGGGAAAGTTTGTTTACAAGATCATCGCACCTTACCAGTGGCTAGACCAAAGAGAAAAACATCTCTCACTCCCTAGCAATCACTAAAAGCCTATAATCTCAGGGAGGGGTGGGACCAAAGCTAGATCTAAATATAAGATGTCTCACCCTAAAATCCATACTCGTATCTCTTAAGTTGTACCACTAAGAAAATAACATCAATAGATACTATTTTTGTGTGTTTTTTTGGTGACAAAATACTGTGATTTTTACGTACATATTAATTCATTATTTACAGGTCAGAGATTTTCAGCTGGGATTTAGCTCAGGAGCAACTGCTTCTCAGTATGTAGAGTGCTATACTTAGTATCCAGTAGCAAAAATGTCACAGGCTTTCTTAAGGTGTCAAGGAGAAGTCCAATGAGCAGGGTGGAACTAGCTACAAGAGACTGTGAGCACATATATATTTGTAGTAAAAAAGTAGGTGTGAGAGAGAAGGAAAGAAGGGAGAGGGAAGGGAAAAGGGGAGAAAGTGGAAGGGCCAATGTGTAGTAACTATGACTTTTCACATTTACCTCTTAATTTTTGTCATTGTTATCTGTATTCATTTTCATGCCCTAATGCATTTAATACCTGATAAATATCAAACTGTGCCTCTACAGCTAAAACATCATTTCAGTTTTCAAGGCCACACTCAATTTTTGTTTATTATTTTCTGCTAAGAAAATATCTTCATTTCTTTTCCTCCTATTCCCTTCTTAGCATCATTGTTTCCTTATCATATATATATATATATATATATATATATATGGATATTGTTGTTTTGTAATATAAAACATATAACATGTGAAACATAAAATTTATATTATGTAAATATGTATTTGAGAAATCACTACTGGTTCTGGAAAGTGTAAGTTGTCAAATAAGCCATCCACTGTGGGATGCTTGCCTAGTACAGGAACCCTAGCATCACATAAATATACACAAATAAATATATAAATACCTCTGACTTATAAACCAAAATGGCATCACATAACTGTCCTATATTAAAAGATAATGGCAAGGGGAAAAAGTAAACTTGTGGATCTGTGGTTGGAATTGTCGCTCTATGTGCTGAGAGAAATCAGGCCATTAAAATGCAGTCAAGGACATAATGAGAAAACAAAGGGAAGAAATACAAATCAACCTCTAAGTAAAGCCTCTAACCCTGCCATGTACATAGGAAGCACAGCTCTTCAAAAGAAATGATGATTTTTTTTCCTCCCCCTCTTCTGCTGAGTTCTTTGATCTCCTAGGGGAGGGACCAGTTGAAGACCTCCAATTTAGACTCTCTCTGTATGTAATGTCTGGATGTGGGTCTCTGCACTTTGCCTGTCTGCTGCCAGAGGAAACCTCTCTGATGATGACTAGACTAGGCACCTATCTGTGAGTATAGCAGACTATCATTAGGAATCATTTCATTGATTTTTTTTCAAGTTGTGTTTGGTTCTACCGTAGGTCTAGTTATCTGGTGTGTCCACTCTGTTTCCATTTGAGTGCTGTAGGACATGGAATCTGTCTAATGGCATGGGCTACAAGTTAAACCAAACTTTGATTGGCCAGTCCTGCAAGTTCTATGCCACAACCATTGTCCTAGTACATCTTGCAGCTAGGACTGATTATAGATCAAGGGTTTTGTGGCTGGGTTGGTGTCCAGGTTTCTCTTTCCATAGTCTGCAGAATACCTTCTCACTAGGAGAACATGGCACACTGAATCAATTAAACAGGGTTCACATGGCCCACAGAGACTGAAGCAACAAACAGGGGACTTTCATGAGTCTGAATCAGGTCCTCTGCATATATGTCATGGTCGTTGGCTTGGTGTTTCTGTGGGATCCCCAATAGTGGGAGTGGGAGCTGTCTCTGACTTTTTGCCTGCTCTTGGGACTCTTTTTCTCCTACTGGTTTGTCTTGTCCAGCCTCGATATGAGGGCTTTTACCTTGTCTTAACATATCTTGTTTTGTTCTGTTTGGCTGTTGTCTCTTGGAGGCCTACTCTTTTCTGAAGAGGAAACAAATGGGAAGAGGGTCTGAGGGATAGGGATGGTGGGGGGGTAGCTGGAGGAGTGGAGGGAGGAGAAACAGTGGTCAGAATGTATTGTGTGAGAGAAGAATCTATTTTCAATTAAAATAAAAAAGGAAATGATGACCTTGTGTGGCTCTGGGGCCCAGTGATCTCTGCACACCAAACATGGCAAGCCAAGCACACAGAAGAGCACATGAAGCGCTCATAAAGAGTTGCTCGCTTTCCTATTGGTAAAATTTAAAGACACATCCCCAGGAGTGAGAAGATCACTCAGTCAATAAGGTGTTAGTCTTGCAAGCATGAGAAACTGAGTTCAGATTCCCAGAACTCATGGTAAAATACAGGCATGACATCCTTGTGTTTGTAATCTCAGGACAGGGAAAGCAGAGACTGAGGGAGCATTAGAAATCTCTCCAAAAGCTGTGCAGTCATGGCACATGCCTTTAATCCCAGCACTTGGGAGGCAGAGCCAGGCGGATCTCTGTGAGTTCAAGGCCAGCCTGGGCTACAGAGTGAGTTCCAGGTAAGACACAAAGCTACACAGAGAAACTCTGTCTTGAAAAACCAAAAAAAAAAAAAGAAAAAAGAAAAAAGAAAAGAAATAAAGAAAGAAATCTCTCCAAACCAAATCAATAAGCTCCAGATTCACAAAGAGGTACCAGCAGAGACCCCAGTAGGAGACCTTACGTTAAAAACTGCATTCAGAGACTGAGAAAAACACCCAGTGTCTACTAGTCTCCGTACACATATGTACACATTATATGTACATATAAATTATTCACACCTACAACTAAAAACAGAGAAGTTATGCAATATTAATTATATCTAAGTAGTTACTTCGATCACTGTTATCGTTGAAGTCTAAATGTTCATTTGAAACTCATTTAGTTAAAGTTACCTGTATTAGACAAAAGAACTCAACAATACCTTTTTAAAATAATTTTTTCTTAATTTTTTGAGAACTTTATACAATGTGTTTTGATTATACATTCACCCCTCCCTTTAACTCCTCCCAGATCTACCCCATTTCTCTACCCTAACATGACAATTTTGTTCTCTCTCTCTCTCTCTCTCTCTCTCTCTCTCTCTCTCTCTCTCTCTCTCTCTCTCCAGCCATCAGGTCCAGTTTGTTTTAGCTGACTACCCTTGGGTTTGGGCCTACTGTGGAGTGTGGTCACCACTAAGGAAAACTGACTCTCCCTCACCCAGAAGCTATCAAATGCCAACAGCTCCTCAGCTAGGGATGGGACGTTATGCCCACTTCCCCCACCTCCATGCTCCATGCTGAGACTTTGACTACCTTGAGCTTGTGTAGGTCTTGGGTATTCTGTCACAGTCACTGTGATTCCATATATGTATGTATTCCTTTCTGTTCAGAAAACACTTTGACTACCTTGAGCTTGTGTAGGTCTTGGGTATTCTGTCACAGTCACTGTGATTCCATATATGTATGTATTCCTTTCTGTTCAGAAAACACTATTTCCTTGAAGTCATCCACCATCTCTGGCTCCTACAGTCTTTCTATCTCTTCTTCCCTAAAGGTTCCTGAGGAGAGGTAGATATTCCATTTGGGCTGACCACTCTAAGATCTCTTATTCTCTGAATATTGAACATTTGTGGATCTCTGTGTTGTCATCTATTGCAAGAAGCTTCTCTGATGAAGGCAGAAGAATGCACTGATCTCTGGGTGTAGCAATGAATCAGTCATTTTAATGCTATAATAAAAATGTAATGAATACATTTAGTAGAATAATAGTATTATGCTCTCCCTAAAGGCATATGACCTACCTAATCATAGGTTCTTGGCCTAGTTCAGAGTGTCAGGTGTGGATTCTATCTCATAAAAATGGGTTTTGAATCTACTCTGGAAGTGTTTGTATAACCCCATAACGTTCGTCAGCAGCACTTTTTAAGTAAAAATACACTAAATAGTTGAATACATATTTCCTTTGAAGAATATAATAATGGGAGTGGAATCTGAAACATAGCTTAGTATTATAAATGAGGATAATATTGGTCTAAACTATTATAGTGAAGCTGCTTTCCCTGCTCCCATGATCCCTGCAGAGCAGGTCATAGCAAACATACACCAGGTTCCTCAGAATTACCCTCTCACACAATTTTTAAACAATCATTTCAGCCTCAAAATTTGAATTGTGAAATTGGGAATAACTTTATAAATTATCTATGATAATTAATCTCCATTGTCAATGTAATTGGATCTGAAATCAACTAAGAGATGTGTGTCTGGGTGAATCTTCTGGGAAGGACAAATTTAAGGAGCACCAGACTGAAAGGCATAGCTACTGGACTCAGCCTCTCAAGCTTGAAGACAGCCATTGTTGAGTTACCCAGCCTGTATCATGTAAGTCAACCTAATAAATCGCTTTCTGTAATATACATTCATTTTGACAATTCTGTTCCCTTAGGGAACCTTAATAAGCATAGTGTCTTGTGAAGAGATTAGCATGTACAACTCCCATGTAAATATCTTATACAATTTTACATGTATGCACAGCACTAAGGTCAATAAAAAATGTTACTAGAATCCTAGACCTTTCCTTATGATAATTTCATGTTGATATTCTCAACTCTCCACCTAGACCTTTTGATTTCATAAAGTTATTTCTACCACTGATCTGCTCTTAAAGTTTAGATTAACAAAACCATGAAGCAGTCATTCTTTATGTTGAATTCTTCTACACAATATTGTCAAAGTGAAATCCATGAGGATTCTGGCCATCCTTAGATATATAATGACTCCCACGCCAGCATTGGCTATATGAGACAGTATCTGAAACAGTAACTAATGTTAGCACTGATATGTGCTATGCATAATATCTAGAATGACTTCACAATATTATATTTTTAATAATTATTTTTGTGTACATGTATATGAATATATGCCACCTGTGTCTAGATGTGCTAGATGAATTTACGCCACCTGTCTAGAGGCCAGAAGAGTTGTTCAAATCCCCTGAAGCTGGAGTGCTGTGGGATGCTCTCTATGGCAAATGTGTTGCTGATTAGTCAATAAATAAAACACTGATTGGCCATTGGCTAGGCAGGAAGTGTAGGTGGGACAAGGAGGAGAATAAAGCTGGGAAGTGGAAGGCTGAGTCAGAGAGACACTGCCAGCCGCCACGATGACAAACAGCATGTAAAGATGCCAGTAAGCCACGAGCCATGTAACAAGGTATAGATTAATGGAAATGGATTAATTTAAACTGCAAGAACAGTTAGCAAGAAGCCTGCCACGGCCATACAGTTTGTAACCAATATAAGTCTCTGTGTTTACTTGGTCGGGTCTGAGCTGCTGTGGGACTTGCGGGTGACAGAGATTTGTCCTGACTGTGGGCCAGGTAGGAAAACTCAAGCTACACTGGAGTTACAGGTTGTTGTGAGATGCTGAACTTAGGTCTGGGTAACCAAACCTGAGTGTTCTGTAATAGCAGCAAACACTCTTAAACAACACAATATCTCTTCAGCTGCTTGTGTATTAATTTCATAACACAATACATCATGTGTACATGCTAGCGTATATACTCTCCACTCCACTATTGCTATTTGGGCTTTTTCCAACTTTCAGTTATTATGCACAGAGTTTATACAGGCATTTTTAATATATATGTACTTGCAGTTATAGGCAATGCATATATTTTGAGAATAAATACAAGATAAAATATATTTCATGTTTGAGATGAGGATGTGTCTCAGTTGGGATAGTGCTTGTCTAGCATTCTGAAAGCTCTATGTTGAAAGACCAGCATCTCATAAACCTGGTACCTTAGCTCAAGACTATAATCTTATCACTCAGGAAGTAGAGGAATGATGAGAAGCCTAAGGTCACCCTTGTCTATGTGACGAGGTAAGGCCAGTCTGAGATCTGAGCCCATGTCTCAACAGTGTACTAAGCTTTAGTATAGAATATATACAATACTCACTAGAAAGCTGACTTATACAATCACCAGAGGAGGAGTTTGGGGTCATTATTTAGTAAGCCTGTTATTTTACTTGATGTATTTTAGTTTTATAAATATATGACACAAAATATACTTATTAATAAATATTAAAATGGGACCAGCAAATGGGTCAGCAGGTTAAAATGATTGCCACATCATTCTGGTCACCTGAGTTTGATGCCCAATAACCACAGTGAAATCAAAGTATGGACTCCCAAGAGTTGTCCTCTGCCTCCACATACATGTTGTAATATGTTTCTACTTATATTCACACATACATTATACACACACACAGATATATGTTGTAACATGTGTATACTTACACTCACACAAACATTGTATATACACAACATATATATTAATATGAAATTAAGTTAAAATTTAGAAAAAAATGTGTTCAATCTGTATCTGCTTTGAATAATTCAAGTTTTATTAATTTGAACTTACATAGAAACAGTAGAGAACTGGATCATATTTTGACAGGTCATCTCATCAATGACGTGCATAAAATAGAGCTGAAGTAATTTCATTCTAAGCCAGTTTTTGACTTTACCAAAGAAAGAGTTGGGTTTAATCAGAAATCTGTGTTTCACTTTGAGCAAGGAGCACACCACAGGAGCTCAACTATTTCCATACAAATGAACTATTTTCCATATGATAAGATTAACAATGAGCAGAATTGCATTCCCACAAGTGAAAGGAAGAATTCACACCAACGACCTTCAAATGATGTGTCCTAAGGGTCTGAGAATCCAATGCATGGAGTAGATATTGGCCTGTGATTAGGCTCATCAAGCCAATCCCTCTTGAATTTCACAAGATACAGGTAGAAATACATCCACTAGAGAAGTCACTACTCTAATGGAGAAAAACAGATGATGGTGTAGGACAAATTCATTATAAATTAAAAGGCAGAATAAAAGAAAATTGTATCTTAGATAAATTTGCATATACATGGAAATTATGAATCAAAAGCCGTTCTCCCATTCTTTAGCTGTAGACATTTAGACAAGAAAAAAATGTTCCTAATCCATTTATCTGTTTACATGTCTGTGTATAATGTTTGTGTGTGCATGTGTGTATGGGTACACATTTCTGTGTGTGAATGTGGGTATATGTGTTCAGTGACACATATGTTGAAGTCAGAGGACAACCTCGTGTCAGTCCTCATCTTCTATTTTCCTTCAGGCATTGTCTCTTTCTTGCTTTTCCACTGCCTATGGCAAACTAATTTGTCCTCAAACTTGCAGGAATTTTCCTGCTTCTGTCTCCCAACTCCATGCAAAAGCATTAGAACTAAAGATTGAAAATAGTTCATACACTCTATGTTTGTCAGCCTTAGCTTTCTCATATAAAAAATGATATCTTCAATATATTTTATGGAAATGTGGATTTCAAATGTGATAGACTAAGTATTGCATAAAACAACACACAAATACATATAAAAGATTATGTATATTATGTATGTTATATATGTATATATTGATGATGTATGGTGTGTGTGTATGTATGTATAAATATGTGCATTTGTACATGTAGGTACGGATTCCTGTGGAAGACAGATAAGTGCATTGGATTGCCTGGAGCTGGAGATATAGTGCTGGAAACTCAACCTGGGTCCTTTGAGAGCAGTAAATTACCACTCCAGTCCTGATGCAATGCATTCTCCCATTCTCCTAATGAAGATGATGATGATTTTTTTAAGCATTCCTCTTTGTTGTTTTGTTTGAACATCAACAAGACTGTGTGAGGAATAGGGTGTGTCTGCTATCACTGTGTGCAGAGGATCACTGGCTCTAACTTTGTCATGACTGCAATCATGAGGGTAACAAGCAGGGTAAGCTCCTCCTTCATCTCAATTTGTATCACTTTGTTACCTGGGCCTTCTTTCTGTAAAGTCATATTTCTATGCTTAGACATGTTTTTATATCTTACTAATCATATCTCTTTTGTCAGTAGACATGAGCCCCATACAAAAGTTCTTTTGGGCTCATTCTTTCTACTTTTCTAATGTGAGAGATCCATGGAATCTGCTTAAAGGGTGAAGGAATGTATTAGGGAGGAAAACTCACAATGGCACAAGAGATTTACTATAGGGTCATGTAAAGCTGAGGTACAGTCCAACACTGTTCTGCCACTGAGACAGTCCTCCAGCCCACAAGTGAGAGAAGAGAGTGGATTATGTGCATCTCAGGGCTTAAGGGTAGCCCTGAGCCACACCCCAGGGACAAGTAGTTCAAGGTCATAGATAGGTAGGACAGTTACCTGCTACATTTCTAGGGGAAGTGCTTTAAGGTCATAGACAGAACAGCTGTCCACTGTACTTTTCTGCTCAGCAATTGAATATTTTGTAGTTGCTGCTACTGCTACTGCACATATTAACATTATGTCACTTTCTTAGGTATAGGTTAAAAAATAGTATTTTAAGTCAGATAATTGGGTGAGGAATAATTACATTACTTGTTTTTAAATTTTATCAGTTATTTAACTTGAAAAGAAGGAAGGAAGAGAGGAAGGGAGGGAAGGAGAGAGTGAGGGAGGGTGTAGCTAGACTTTTTCTGCCTGGCCCATGGTCAGGACAAATCTTTCACCCACCAGTCCCACAGCCACTCAGTCCCAACCAAGTTAACACACAGAGACTTATATTATTTATAAACTGTATGGCGATGGCAGGCTTCTACCTAGTTGTTCTTATATCTTCAATTAACCCATTTCTATTAGTCTATAAGTTGCCACGTGGTGTCGAAGTAACCATCTTATTACATAAGAAACACAGAGCCAATGTAAAGATAAAAGCCCAAGAGGTCAGAGCTAAGAGCCTAACCTACCCTTCCTGCTTCAGTGATCCTCTTTAGCCAAGAGAGACCTACTTCCTGTGTGTTTGTCTTTATATAGACTTTCTGTTCTGCCTTCTCTTTGGTTGTAAACACAACCACTTGACCTCCTCGTCACTGCCTGTCCATACAGACCTCCAGGTCTTCTATGGTTGGGATTGAGATTAAAGGCATGCATCTCCAACGCTGGCTGTATCCTTGAACACACAGAGATCTACCTAGCTCTGCCTACCAAGTGCTGGGATTAAAGGCATGCACCACTACCACCCAGCTTTTGCTATGGCTCTAATAGCTATGACCCCCGGGCAACTTTATTTATTAAATACAAATAAAATCACATTTCAGTACAAATAAAATATCACCATATTTCCCCTTTTCTATTTTAATAAAAAGAAAAAAGGAAAAAGGTTATAACTAACATAAGAAAAACTATATACAATATATACAAGTAACAATACCTAAACAATGTCTAAATCCATTTGTATTTGACAAATTCAGAGAAAATAATTCCATTTTCTATCCAATTTTGGTAAGTCCAAAATGAACCTAACTCACTTTCTATCCTAACTAATCTTCACTATAACTAACTGATCTTCAACTATAACTAACTAATCTTCAACTTCCTTAGGGACCCAAGAAGGAAATAATATTACCTAACAAAAATAAAAACAGGAAGTACATGCAAGCAACTTCCAAAAAATTTGTGAGTTGACAGAAACAGTCAGCTGCCTGGACAGTCACCTGAGGTTTCTCCACACTGTTGGGGCATCATCTTCAGCCTATATAGGCTTAGCATATCTGACAGACTCATTTGTGAAGTAGGATGTACACAAGGTCAACAGTTCAATCTCACATTGGGTGAGAGCAGTCCATGTACCAGAAACACCTGAATTCCACTAGTGTCATGTCATGATTCAGGATTTTAAATTCTGGAAACTGTTGATGTTTTTTTAATTCAGCTGTCCATTCTTCTTGGCTGTGTATATATGTGGCTTCATCTCAGCATCCCGTTCTTCTCCACCTCCCTCTATTAAACGCCAGTCTACTATTGAGAGGCATGAGCTTAGTTACTCTTCAAGAATAACTGTTTCAGCTGCTGTTCCATTGCACATCAGAAGCCACTGGCCCACTGCCTGTTCAGCTGTCTTTGAAGAAAAGGGCACTGTACCTTTTCTGGATTGCGAAGGCCATTTCAGGGATGGTGCCATATTGTCCTGGCCTCAGAAGATGCCTTTTGATAAAGCCATAACCACACTTGTTTTGGCAAGAATCAGTAGTCCTTTGTTTCGTGTCCTGTCTGTCTTTCTTGTCCTGTTGTCAGCAGTTGATTCGAGGCTACTTTGTTGTCCAGGGGCTAGCATTTGCCACAATGAAAGTTAACTCCATATGCAGTTTCTTCAATGACCATATTCTCTCTGAAGTAGATTGGTACTGCCAGGAGCTGACATGTCTCATAGTCATAACAAAATGAAAAATTTTGTAAGTTATTAAAACATTTTAAATGCCATATTCTGTAGATCTCTGAAGGGTTTGAAGATAACCTGTCTATCTAAAATATATCTACTCAATCTTGAAAACATACCTAATATAACTACAAGTTCTATTATAATGTCTAACTACTAACTTTCATTTCTTTATATCCTAATAGTTGGTAATAATAACATTCAAGGATCAGAAAATTGCATTACATTGTTAAATGAATGGTATAAGTACAATTAGAAATATACATATAGCATTTTCTAACAATATCAATTTCAATATGTATAATTTGTATATAATATAAAACAATCCAATCCAATGTAAAGTATTTAAAACTAGTAATTGTCTTTTTCTTTTTCTTTCTTTTTTTTAAACAAGAACCTTAAATCTAATCTCCTTTGCTTAGCCCTTTTGCTTACCCTTGACAACAACTAGTAACCAACCCCCCTAAACAATAAAAACTATCCCAGACCCAAAACCCTTTAAAAAGACCAAAAAACCACCCGCCCCAAACCACCTCATCGGGAATGTGGGTGTCGTATTCTTAAAATTGCGTCCTGCTGGGTATGGGTGAAGGTATCTTTATCCTGAAAAGAAAAATTTTAGGTTAATTGTCAAATTCTAGGAAAGGTAACTATATCCTTTGTTGTCTGGTCTGTGTATAATGCCAAAGTTCAGGGTTTATCTCAAGTCCTCATTCAAGTAGTCTTTGAGACTGGATCATCTCAGCTACCCCTCTCAAAATTGCTCCAAGCACTTTGTAGTCCAAAACTGATCTGTAGATGATGTTTGTCAGCTTAGTGATATTATTATTGTCCACATGGAATTGTTGTTGTTGTGAGGCCCCATCTTCTTCCTGGAGACTTCAGTTGATGTTAGGCCTGGCCGTGATTTCCTGAAGAAAACTGATAAGAGACTCGAACACAAAGACATATATATATATATATATATATATATATATATATATATATGCAGCTAACTGAAGCCTTTTTTCTTTCTAGAATTAGTTACTACTCTATATGACCATTCATATCTTAACAAAGTTTAAAATGAATTTATCTATCTATATTTATATATATATATATATATTAATCTTGTAAATTTTGATATAAAATTCATACTTTAAGAAAAGTTTAAAGAATCAGAATAGAATCAAAGAGTTGAGATTAGTAATACCCTTAATTAATTTGTTTTTTTTTTTCTGTCCCATAGCAGAAGATGGCTCTTTTCTTCTGGCATGATACAGGGAGTTTGCATTTTCCTTTTAACAGCATGCTTGAGTTTAAAGAAGGAGAGAGCCATTCTCCAACTCCAAAGTCAGCTTTAAATTTTAATTGAACTGGAACTATTAGAAGACCAATAGTGTTAAATTTCTTTAGAGAAGAGCAGAAACAAACATTAAGGAAGACTTATAAAATTTTATAGATGATATACCAATAGGCTATTTTACTCTGTTTCCTGGCATAGATGATTTATTTTCTTCTTCAGTTGTCTCATTTGTCCAGTGTTCTTCAGATCCCTTAACCTTCATTCTCCCAAAAGACAAAAACAAAAACCTTTCCTCAAGACTAATTTTGGGGATGTTCCCTTTTGGCAAGTTATTATATGATTAAATGAAAAGGCATGTGTTGCTGGTATAAGTTAGTTTAAATTGGATGTTCATGCTGGTTGATGAACTATCACCTCCTCTTTTAAGAGGTGTCTCTTGTTCAAATCAAACATTTATCAATTTTGATAGTACCAACAGCTTATCTTCTCCTGTAGAAACAAAAGCAAAACCTCGTCCCCAACGTAACACATATCCTGGTTTCCATTCTGAGGTCAGCACATCCTTAAAGTATATAGGCTGATTTAATTCTGTAGTTTTTTCTATTATCTAATGTCTCTCTGTAGCTGTTCTTCCTTTCTCATTGGCATTAAGAAAATTCAAAGTTAATAGAGCATTATGCAGTCTATTTCTGGGGGTTTTTGTTACCCCTTTCTGTTTATTTAACATATCCTTTAAAGTTCACTTTGATCTTTCTATAACTGCTTGCTTGACCTGTAGGATTATGTGGTATACCTGTAATATGCTTTATATTGTAATAAGCAAAAAAATTGTTTTATTTTAACAGAGACATATGATGGAGCATTGTCAGTTTTGATTTGTGCAGGTATGCCCATGATGGCCTTAACTTCTAGCAATGAGTGATTACAGAATCAGCTTTTTCAGAACTCAAAGCAGTTGCTCTTTGAAATCCTGAATAAGTATCGATGGTATGGTGTACATATTTCAATTTTCCAAATTCTGCAAAGTGAAACATGTTCATCTGCCAGATTTCATTCCTCTGAGTACCCTTTGGGTTACATCCTGCTGGTTTGATTGTAGAAGGAACAAGTAGGACATTTCTTTACTATTTCTTTGGCTTGTTGCCAGGTTATGGAAAAAATCCTTTTTTAAACCTTTAGTATTGACATGATGATTTTCATGAAATTCTGAGGCCTCCAGCACATTTCCTATCAATAATTTATCAATCTCATCATTGCCTTGTGCTAGAGGGCCTGGCAGACCAGTATGGGATCTGATGTGAGTTATATATAAAGGATGATTCCTTTTCCTGATTATATCTTATAATTGTATAAATAGTGAAGTTAATTCTGAAGCATCAGGGATAAATTCTGCAGTCTCAATATGTAGCACCACTCTTTCAGCATACTGAGAGTCAGTTACTACATTGAGAGGTTCTGAAAAATCCATTAATACCAATAAAATAGCATATAATTCTGATGTTTGAACTGAATTATAAGGACTTTGAACCACTTTACTTAAGTTTTCTGATTTGTAACCTGCCTTTCCTTGTTTGTTGGCATCTGTATAAAATGTGCGAACTCCAGATATGGGTTTTTCCCGTACAATTCGTGGCAAGATCCAATCAGCTCTCTTTGTAAGACCAATTCTATCGCTTTTGGGATATTTGCCATTAATTTCTCCCAAAAAATTATTGCAAGCTCTTTGCCAAGGTTCACTTTCTGTCCATAGTTTTTCAATGTCCTCCTTAGTTAAAGGTATGACAATTTCTGCTGGGTCTATTCCTGCTAATTGATGAAGTCTCAATATTCCTTTCCAAATCAAGTCAGAGATTTTTTTTCCACATAAGTTTTTAATTTTTTATTTGGTTTATTTGGTAAAAATATCCATTCCAATATAATATCTTCCCTCTGCATTAATATTACTATAGGAGAATGCCTAGAAGTTAAAATAACCAAAATGCAATCCAGCTTTGGATCAATACGATCTATGTGCCCTTCATGTACTTTCTTTTCTACCAAGGCCAATTCTTTCTCAGCTTCAGGTGATAATTCTCTTGGACTATTTAAGTCCTTGTCACCTTCTAAGGTTTTGAACAAATTATTCAGTTCATCATTTTTTACCCCAACAATAGTTCATAGATGAGAAATATCTCCAAATAATCTTTGAAAGTCATTAAGAGTCTGTAGTCTATCTCTCCTAATTTGCACCTTTTGGGGTCAGTTTTTTTGTAGCTCTATTTTATATCCTAAATAATTAATAGAATCTCCTCTTTGTATCTTTTCAGGAGCAATTTGTAATCCCCAGCAAGGCAAAATTTTCTTTACTTCTTCAAACATTCTTTCCAAAGTATCTGCATTTGAGTCAGCTAGTAAAATATCATCCATATAATGATAAATTATAGATTTAGGAAATTTTTTACATACCACTTCCAATGGCTGTTGTACAAAGTATTGGCACAGAGTTGGGCTATTCAACATTCCCTGTGGGAGGACCCTCCATTGAAATCTTTTAACCAGTTGAGAATTATTATAAGTAGGCACTGTGAAAGCAAATCTTTCTCTGTCTTTTTCCTGTAAGGGTATTGAAAAGAAACAGTCTTTTTAATCAATAACTATGAGAAGCTATCATTTTGGTAACAGAGTAGGCAAAGGAATTCCAGATTGTAGAGTGCTAATTGGTTGAATTGCTTTGTGAATTGCTCTAAGGTCTGTTTCCATTCTCCATTTACCAGATTTCTTTTTAATAACAAATACAGGAGAATTCCAAGGGCTGGTTGATTCTTCAATATGCTGAGCATTTAACTGTTCTTCTACCAGCTCTTCTAAAGCCTGGAGTTTCTCTGTTGTTAAAGGCCATTGCTGAACCATCCAGGCTTGTCCATTAACCATTTTAAAGGTAGAGCTGTTGGTGTCTTTGGAAGATCATCAGTTGTTGTACCCTGTTCTTGTATAATATGGATGGCTGGTGACCACTCAGAATAATGCCTTCTAATATTTCTCTCAGAAACATGTGCTAGTTTATGATTTGTTTCTGAGATTGGAGTGATGTTAATCTGAGTATTCCATTGTTGCAACGGGTCTGGACCCCACAGGTTCATAGCTATGTTAGCCACATATGGTTTTAATTTTTCCTCTCTGTCCTTCTGAACCTATACATTTGAGCCATCTTGCACTCTGTTTCACCTGAGATAATGTCCCAATTCCTAACAGTTGAACGTTTATCTCCTGAAGAGGCCAAGTTGGATGCCAAAATTCTGGTGCAATTATGGTAATGTCCGCACCTGTGTCTACCAGACCAGACAAGAAAACAATGTTTATTTCTGTTATTTTTGGTCTTCGTTCATTAATAGGAGTTTGCCAAAAATTTTTCTTTATATTTTTTCCTGAATTTTCTATTCTCTCTGTTTCATCATCCTTATCAGCATGATTTATTCCAATAGGCATTTGGTTATTTAATTGTTCTGAGTAGGGGATTCCTCTACAACTGCAGGAAAGCATTGATCTGGATTTGCTGTGGGGGCCTGCCTGAGGCTCCTCTGGGAGTTTCCCAAAGACCGAGGCAAAGGATTACCTTGTCTATCTGTTGTTGATCTACATTCCTTGGTCCACTGTTTTCCCTTACCACATTTTCTGCATACTCCAGAAGGAAGGGGCATTCTGTTGCCATTGTTCCTTGAAGAAACATTGTTTCTAGGAATGACCTGTTTACAGTCCCTTTTCAAATGTTTTCCACATCCAAAACATCTAACATTCAAATGTTTTCCACATCCAAAACATTTAACATTTCTCAAACCTTTTGAAATTGCTTCTCCTACCCACATATCATCATGGTCATGAGCCTCAACATTAACCGTATCTCTAATCCAATCTTCCAAGGGTGCAGATCTTGCCTTTAACAGCCTGATTATTCTTCTGCATGCTACATTCGCATTCTCAAAGGCCAAAGATTCAAATATTACCTGACTAGCTTCTGAATCCGGGACCATTCTCTTTACTGCTGAAGCCAGTCTTTGTAAAAAATCTGTGAAAGATTCTTTTGGGCCTTGTATAACCTTTGTAAATGACTCAGTTTTTTTTCCTGGTTCCTCAACTCCGTCCCATACATTCAAGGCTGCTGTTCAACATAGAAATAGGGTTTGGACGTCATATAAACATTGTGTTTTTGCTGAAGCATATTGGCCTTCTCCAATAAGCTGGTTCTGGCAGACTTGTATTCCTTTATCCCTCCATTGTTTTTCTATGTTTTTAGCCTCATCCTTGAAACAAGTTAGCCACTGGAGCCTTTGACTGGGTTCCAGAACAGATTGTGCCAGCTCCCGCCAGTCCTGTGGTATAATCCTATTATATGTTGACCAAGAATTTAACATTTGCTTTACATATGGGGAATGCATGCCATAAGATACTATTGCTTCCTTAAACCTTCGTAAAGCGAACATTTCAATTGGAGCCCAATTATTTTGTATAGTCATTTAATTAGGCAACTGCTGTATGGTTGCTGGATAAATTAAGGGTGACTGTGTGAAAACAGGCTTTCTTTCTGTAACCTTATGTTTCAATCTTGAAACAACTTCACTGTTAATTTCTTCTGTCTGAATCTGAATTTCTCTATAATTCATTTTAACAGGCTTAACAGGTTTTTCTAAAACTGTTATCCTGGCACTTAAATTGACTATCTTTTTAAATAATAACATGTGGATAAGAAAAGTAATAAACTGCATAATTTGATCAACATTAATCTTCTCATATAGTTGTTCCATTGTCAGACTGCCTAAAATTTCAAACAAAGCCCAATTTTCTTCCAATGTACACATAAAACCCATTTCTTTTAATGTGGAAAAAAATTTCTCTTTTAAATAATTTCCTTTAAAATATCTGATATATTATTTGACTTACCAAGTCTGCATAGAACAGTAGAAATCTGAGGGAATTTCAAAACAGCCACCTAGTGTCCGAGGTGTGATTTCAGAGAGAGAGAGAGAGCAAGAAAGCATAGCCACAAGTTCTGGCTAAAAGCTTAAATCAGCCATGTGTTCCCACTTGAGCTGAGTCAAGCCTGGGCTCAGGCTTCCTTAAGCTCTGACCATGTTCTTTGGCTTTACAGGCAGGGGCCCTGTTCAGCAGGGCAGGCCTGAGTTGTTTGTAGCACCGGCTTTAAGCAAGTAGCTCCAGCTGCATGTAACTGCTTGGGGCTACTCTGGTCAGTCCGGCCTGAGGCCAAGCCGACCTGGACCCGAGCTAGGGAGCCGGGCCGCCCAGGCTGGAAACCGGACCTACCGCCAAGCCAAGCCAATTGATTTTTAATGGATTCTTGTCACGTTAGGTGTCAAATGTAGAAGTAACCATCTTATTACATAAGAAACACAGAGCCAATGTAAAGATAAAAGCCCAAGAGGTCAGAGCCAAGAAATTACCCTTTCTATTTCAGTGATCCTCTTCAGCCAAGAGAGACCTACTTCCTGTGTGTCTGTCTTTATATAAACTTTCTGTTCTGCCTTCTCATTGGTTGTAAACACAACCACATGACCTCCTTGTCACTGCCTGTCTGTACAGACCTCCAGGTCTTCTGTGGTTGGTATTGAGATTAAAAGCCTGTGTCTCCAATGCTGGCTGTATCCTTGACCACACAGAGATCTACCTAGCTCTGCCTACCAAGTTGCTAGGATTAAAGGCATGCACCACTACCACCCAGCTTTTGCTATGACTCTAATAGCTCTGACCCCCGGGGAACTTTATTTATTAACATACAAATAAAATCACATTTCAGTACAAATAAAATATCACCATAACGTGGCTCGTTACTTACTGGTACCTTACATCTCACTTTTCATGGCAGCAGCTGGCATCGTCTCTCCACCTCAGCCTTCCTCTTCCCAGAATTTTTTTCTCTGCTTGTCCTGCCTATACTTCCTGCTTGGCTACTGGCCAACCAGCATTTTATTTATACAGAGTGATATCCACAGCAGGAGGGAAGAAAGAAAGAAGAAAGGAAAGAAGGGAGGGAGGGAGGCATAGAAGCAGGGAGTAAAGGACAGAACAAGTAAGCAAAGTCTCTCTACATGCTCTAAGAAGAACAGAGTCTTTCCAAGAGGTTGCCATTAATGTCTGGTTGACTAGGACTGAATCCTAAGTCCATCCCAAACACCAGCATCAAGAAGGCAAAAGTGCTCTTCATTGGCTGGATAGGCATACAATCTCACCTGTGAAAGCCATCTACTCCCCACAAACATAAGGAAATATTTTAGATTTAGTTGCAAAAGCAGAAGGAGAAACATCTGTTGTCTGTGCAGTTAGTAGTGTCTGTACTGGCCCCTTTTGTCTGAAAGGCAAGTGTCATAGATGTAAGAAATTGACACAAATTTATTTTTTTAATTTGTTCACTTATTTATTTATTGATAATTCTTCATGTGCATATAATACATTTCAAATATAATCACAACTCACCCCCTCTAACCCCATCACAGCCCTCTTCAGCGTCCTTTTTTTTTTAAAAAAATAACTCATTGAGTCAAATTAAGTTGACCCCTATACTCATGGGTGCTGTGCCATCTACTATAGCATAGGCAACCTACAAGGAACCACACACTTTAAAAAAAAACAATTTTCCCCTAGTGACTATCAACTTTCAAAAACTCCTCAGCTAATAAAGCTGGAGTCTATACATGCTGGAATGGTGACTGTCTTGATCTTGCACAGGTCTTGTCAAGACAAACATGGCAGCTATGAGTTTGAGTTTGTGAGTCCTTTAGTGTTTGAAAGGTACTGTTTTACTCCAGTCTTCCTTGAACTTTGGTTCTTATAATTGTTTTTGTCTATTTTATTTAAGTAATAATACCTGAGCTTTGGTATTATCAAGTGTGATAATACATGCTCCATTTATGGCTGAACACTCCAGCAAAATTTATTCTTTTCATTTTTGACCAATTGTAAAGTCTCTGTACTAATTTCTGTTCACTGCTGAAAGATGCTTATCTGCTGAGGACCAAGAGCTTAATTAATCTATATTTATAGAGCTCTGTATTTAGATGATAGTTTGGTCCACTGTCCATTTAGCAAAATACCTGAGACCTATGCGTTCTGCTGCCACTAGTTCTTCACCAGATTTACAGTAGCAGGGATGAGTTTCCTCCTGTAGATTAGACTTGAAATCCAATTACAAAGTGCTGGCTTACCCCCATAACATTCAAGCCAACAGTGTATCCATGGGCATGTCTCACAAAGCTGATTATTATTGATGTTAGTGTGGTTCACTTCAGAGTAAGGCTGTTGATGAGTTTCTCCTCCAGCATCCTGCATAACAACTCTGGTATTAATAATATCATTTCTTTTCTTGTTCTAGCACTGTGGTGGTTTGAAGGAAAATGACCACCAAAGGGAGTGACACTATTAGGAGCTGAGGCTTTATTGGAGTAGGTGAGGTTTTGTTGGAGGAATTGTGTTATCATGGGGGAGGGCTTTGAGGTATATTTTGCTCAAACTTCATTCAGTGTGACACAGAGTCTACTTCTTTCCTGAATACCAACATGTAGCAGCTCCTTGTCTAGCACCATGTCTTCCTGTATGCAGCCATGTTCCACACCATAATGATAGTCAACTAAACCTCAGAAACTGTAAGCTACCACTCAATTAAATATTTTCCTTTATTAGTATTGCCTTTGTCATGGTGTCTTTTCACAGTAATAGAAACCCTAACTAAGACAAGTACAATTCTCCTTATGTGTTATAAATCATAATCATTATAGAATATCTGACCCAGAACATATTAGACCGAGAGTTTTATATAGCGTTGCTGCCCAAGCAGCAGAGCAATCTTGAGTAGTGCACACACTCCCTGTGATCCCCTCTTCATCTCAAAATAAGCACCACATGTATTTCAGATATGAATTCTCCCAAGTCCAGCCTCATTCCTTAATACTGTACACTTATGTTTTGGAGAGTGTCTTCTGAGGTACAGACTCTAATCTGCAGCTTTTCTCAATGATTGCTTCAGAGGCTAATTTTTTGGTCTTGTTATTAAATTATAAGTTTATTACCATTGATGTTTTGAATTCCATCTACCAGATAATCTATTACAATACTTTTCAAGTTTATGCTGTGTCCCAGAGAGATGCTAAAAAGAAATTGGTTTTGATTGTCCTAGCAATTGAGTTTCAACTTGAAGAATTGTGTCCTGGAAAGGTACTCTGTCTGTGAATTAGTTCCTTAAAAGTCTCTGAATACACCTTCCCTAGAGATCCATCATAAGTGGGCCAAGTATGCCTAGAAAAATCTTGATAAATCTAACTGGAAGGAAGAGAGACAAGAACTCAACATTTGAGCCAGATTATATTCAAGTACTTTTTGAAGGAACAGGCCAGCCTTAGAGAGTTGTATGTTGGATTCACATGAGTTCACATGGATCCATGGAATGAAGATACAGAGGCACTCTAAGGATGATTTTTTTACCTTTTCTAGCTACAAGGGGATCAGCCTTTGGTGTACTGACTCACTGCCACTTGCAAAGGGCATTTTTATTGTTATTCAATTCACACTTTTAGTAAGTCAATTTCCATATACAAAAACCTCTTATCTAAGCTCCCCAAAGAGACAATGCTAAATGCAAATTTTCAATGAAGAGACATCTCCATTTGCCTATTCCTCCCCCAACCAAGATTTTCCCAGGCTTTGAACCTTTAGGAAGCTCTCAGATAAGATTTACATATTTCAAAGGGGAAGTACTAGAACAAAAAGTAGCAGTTACAAACAGCACACTCTGGAATCAAACCATCTGCAAAAATCTTCAGGAACTCCTCTAACAGAGGGTAGATAAATCCCTGGGCTCCTGGCAATGTGAAAACTAAAACATGAACATTTGTCTCAGCAAATATTCTAAGGGTCATTGAAGATGTTTGGATGGTCATGTATGATCTGTGATGTTTCCCAGGCCTTTGGAGGTGAAACTATTCCAGGAGGTTTGCCTCACTGCCTGGCTAGAGCACTGTGCCCAAGAATGAGCAGCAACAATGATCAAACATGAGGAAGCTTTGACTTTTCAATGATATATACACTGATTTCAAAGCTTTGCTTAAAGAGTTAGTGAGACTTGTGTTTAATTCATGATACCCTGAAGACATTTTTAAAGCTTCTAAGTTAACTATAGGTTTCTCATTTATCATAAGAAATACTTTTATATATTTTATTTTCATTTTTTCAGAAATGTGACTGTTTCACTATTCCAGAATTTCATATATGTGTATAATGTACTGTGATCACAGTGACCCCCAACTTCTCCTAGACCCTTTTCACCATGTCTCATTCCCCAACTTCATGTCTTCTTTTCATAGTCTCCTAAGTCTGTTCAATACTGTTCATATGTGCATTAGTATAGGTCCATCCATTGGAGCATGAATAACCTACCAGGGGTCATTTCTCTAAAGAAAACTGACTTTCCCTGCCTAAGAAGACTTCAGATGCTAAATCTCCTCAGCAAGAGGTGGGGCTTCATGAGTGACTTCTATGCTGACTCCTGCTGTGATTACAGACTCACAAAGCCTCAGCATCAAGAGCCACCTCAAGCTGAATCCTGACCAGCTTGCTCTATACAATCCCCACTCAGGCAACCACAACCTCTGTGCATCGATGAGTACAATGGTCCTGTCATAGCCAGAAGACACTGTTTCAGAGCATTTCTCCTAACTTCTGTCTCCTCTTCCCAATGTTCCCTGTTCCTAGGTGGAAGGGATTGTGGTATAAATGTCCCATTTGGGACTGAAAACTATGTAGTCACTTACTCTCTGCACTTTGACCAACTATGGGTACCGTTAGGATGATTTGACCCTATATGATGTACATAATGCTTCCCATGCTGTATGTAAAGAGTTAGTAATACTCAGATTCTAATCATAATACTCTGAAGGCATGGCTTTAATTCTACAATATTTATGTTTCTTATATTTAAGAAGCAAAACCGTTTAGAGAATAATGGAAGCAATGCATTCTATAAACATACGATGTGAATTACGTTGGAGTTTCTCTATTAAAGTTAGTTCTGTCTTTCCATTTCTCATTCTTCTATAGTGAGTAATAAGCTAGAAAGGCATGGAGCAATATCTGTGGGACACTGCTTGAGGTGGCTCTTGATGCTGAGGCTTCATGAGTCTGTAATCACAGAAGAATAAGAGGAAGGACAAAAGATCACAAATGGCTTACAGAGGGTCTGCACAAACATGGCTCAGTGGTTAAGATAGACTGCTGCTCTTCCAGAGGGCTCATGTTGAGTTTCTAGGACCTATGTTGGGTGGCTCACAACAACCTATGTTTCCAGCTTCAAGGGATCTGACATCCTCTTCTGGGCTCTGAAGCATCTGCACACATGTAGCATTCACTCAAACTCACACACACACACACACACACACACACACACACACACACACATACACACACACACACACACACACACACACACATATATATATATATATATAATATATATATATTATATATATATATATATATTGAAAATAACTATTTCAAAGACTCACAAGCCACTTGGTTACTTAGCTTTAAGAGTAAACATGCCAGTTACTGGGTTCCATTGCACTTTTCCTATACAGACTCTGAGAAAGCACTGTTATAAGAAATAGCCCACTGAAATCAGGAGGGGTGGAGAGAAATCTAGTGTCTATAAATTAATCTTATTTCCTCTGTCAGTCCCTATGCTCAAGTGGATCCTTTCCATTTTTAGGATGTTTCCAGACAGTCAGGAACTAAACCTAGAACATTAAAAAGGTCACATCATATCTGATGTGCAAATGAAGAAAATTCAGAAGCTTCCTGGGTCTACAGTCATGGAACCTCTGTTCTCATGATAGAACCATTACCAGATAATAGCTATGCGGTATGCTTAGAAGAGCTCATGAAATATCTTCACATGGATTTTGTTTGAAAATAGGAGCAAGGTCATAAGCTAGGGGTGAGAATTAGGGACATTATGCTTAATGTCTGAGGAAGAAGGGTTAAAACCACTACTTATGCAGAACTGTGTTGTAGGAATTCGGCTATTCTAATCTACTGAGTTGACAGTGATGTACTAAACTATTGACTTACAACAATGCAAAAATATCATAGTTTCGAAACTAAATTTATGATTTTTTCATTGGGAAATATTTCTAGAGTTCATGGTTGCACAAAGACCACAGGACAATATTACATATGTCTGGAAGAAATGTGACTAAAAGTACAAGGGCTTTAGCAGTGGCCAAGGACTCCAGTGCCTATGATGCAAGGGTTTGAATAGAATCTGGGAAACTACACTAAGTAGATCCCTGTGCAAATTGTTTCCATCATGCTCATGTGTTTCCAAGGCTATGTATAAGTACCCAAAGGCAAGTGGTAAGTGTTAATAAGTTGTATGTACCTTTTTTCATGGCATCAACAATATAAAAAAAGTATAAAAGAGTAGTATCTACTTGGATAGATACTACCATAAAAACCAGGCCTGGAGGGAAGATAGTGAAGAGAAATTGCTGCTCATGCAGAAGACCCATGTTTGGTTCCCAGAACCGACATGATGGCTTATAAACATTTGTAACTCCAGTTCTAGGAGATCCAGTGTTTTTCTATGGCCTCTGCAGACATTAGAAATATACATGGTACACATATGTAGATGAAGGGAAAACATTTATACATGTGAAACAAAATAAATAATTTTTTATGTACCCAAAAGTCTAATTTGGAGTGTGTTCTAGCATGTTTTTTTTTTTTTTTTTTTTTTTGATGTAACAAACACCATAACTAAAAGCAACCTACCAAAGAAAATTTTATTGGGCTTTTAGTTGCAGGTCTCAGTCTACCATTGAGGGAAATCAGGGCAGGAACTCAACACAGGAACTTAAGCCAGTAATCATGAGGTAAAGCTGCTTGATGGCTCACTCCAAGGTTGATGCTGTGCTAGCTTTCTTATACGTCCCAGGACCACATGATCTCATATTTGACTAGACCTTCTGAAATTAATTAAAAAGCAAGGCAATCCACACAGAAAAGTCCTTAAGCCAATCTGAGTTGGGGAAGCTATCAATGGAGTCTTCTCAGGTGAATCAAGGCTCTGTCAAGTTGAAAAGTATAGCTAAATAAGACAGAGGATGAGAATAATCAATTATGGAAATGTTAGTATTACTGTACTAGTCCAAGTAGGGGAACAATAAGATCAAGAGAGATCAGAAATAGGAGTTAGACACATCAGGTAATAAACCAATTAAGTGAGGAAGGACCTGAGTGCACTTCCCAGAATCCTTGTAAAATGTTCCAGACAGGGTGGTATCCACCTGTAATTCCATTGTTATAGTGGAAGAAACAAGAAGATCGCTTGGGCCTCCTAGTCCACCAACCTATCAGTGTCCCTGAGTTCAGGCCAGAAAGAGACTTTTTATCAAAGCCAAGGTGGATATCTCCAGAAAAATGGCACCTGAGGTATATCTTCATTATACACACATGTGCACACAAGAATGTGTTCATATGTCCAAATATACATACAATGAAAGCAATTAAAAAATTCTTGAACTTCTACTAATGTAAGAGCTATAACTCAGATGTAATAAGCAGCAATGAAGGAAAGAATCATAGAAGACAAACCAAGGCATCAGCTAAAGTGAGAATATGAGGAAGGATGGATACTATATGTGTTGTTTGTATTTTGTTTTGTCAGCTTCACCCAAGCAAGAGTCATCTGGGAAGAAGCAACTTTATTGCCTTTATCAGACTGGCCTGTAGGCAAGTATGTAGGTCATTTTATTGTTTAATTTTTGAAGTGGGGGAGACAATCCCAATACAGGTGGTGTCATTCATGGGCACATGTGGCCCTGAGTGATAAAGGAAAGCAAACTGAGCAAGCCAACAAACAGAATTTCTCTACTCCCTTTTCTTCAGTTCCTGCCTCCAGAATTCTGCCATATATTCCTGCCCTGACTTAAACTATAAGCTGAAATAAACCTTTTTCTCCCCAAGTTGCTTTTGGTCCTTATCAAAGCATTAGAAAACAAACACATTGTATATTTCTGATTCTTTTTTGTTGTTGTTGTTTTTGTTTTGTTTTGTTTTTCAAGACAGGGTTTCTCTGTGTAGCTTTGAGCCTTTCCTGGAACTCACTTGGTAGCCCAGGCTGGCCTTGAACTCGCAGAGATCTGCCTGGCTCTGCCTCCCGAGTGCTGGAATTAAAGGCATGCGCCACCACCACCCGGCCTATATCTGATTCTTTAACATGTTTGATGGGATGAGCTCCTAGAATAAAGCTGCTATGTATACTTTGGAAATATTACAATAAATTTATATATTTGAAGATTTTGAACAATGTATTCAAAAACTGTGATATTTCTTTACCGATTATGAAGTGTTAGATGACACTTAAATACAGATACTAACACTTCTCCCAGAATAGAGGAGTGAGGGATGGAAATGTTCAAACAGTTTGTATTCATCCATAAAACTCTCAAGGAATAGACAAATACAATTTTAAAAAGGTTTTAAAAACATTAACACAACATGAATAGACTCAGTGTCAATGTCAGGCCTGATGTAATCTTCTGTGATGATCCTCATCCTTCTTTCACTAGGTTGCTTTTGGGTTGAACTTGATCTCTTAGGCCCCAAATTATGTGTTCTCATTGTCTCCCCTGCTGTATTGAAGCAGGTGACAACCTACACATAATAATTTCATCAATGTGATCATGTCTTTGGAAAGAAATAATGTAATTGTTTATGATGGTCTACAGCAATTGTCAACTTGATGGAATCTGGGATCACATGGGACATGGCCATCTGAGTACTCCTATGGGGGTTATCCATGTAGGTCAGTTAAGATGGGGAGACCTGCCCAGTGTGGGTGTCACCATTTCCCAGGCTTGAATCCTGAACAGTATAAAAAGAAGTGAGATGAGCATGAGCTTTTATTATTCTGTAACCCATGACTATGGATTCAGTCTAACCAGCTAATTTAAGCTCCTGATACCTGGACCTCTTTTCTCTTATGGGTGATGCCCTTAAACTGGGAAACAAACTGAGCGGCTCTTTAAAATCATGTTTACCATGGTATTTTATTACTGCAGTGGGAAAAATAACTAAAAGACATTGTTATAGCAATTCTTTTGACTATTCACCTCAAAAACATCATTAGTAAATTGAAATTTATTCTGCTTTGAGAAAATAAGCAATATTTGATGTTAGAAGTGCTCAAAATTGTTTTCATATTCACTATGGTGGTTTGAAAGAAAATGGCCCGCATAAAGAGTGGCACTATTAGGAGGTGCGCCTTGTTTGAGTAGGTGTGGCTTTATTGTAAGTGTGTCACTGTGAAGGCAGGCTTTGGGATCCCATATATGCCCAAGTCATGCCTATAGTTTTAGTCCACTTCCTGTTGTCTTTGGATCAAGATGAAAAATTCTCAGCTCCTTCTATAACACCATGTCTGCCTGCATATCTCAATGCTTCCTGCCATGACTATTATGGACTAAAACTCTGGAATTGTAAGCCACCCAATTAAATGTTTTCCTTTATAAGAGTTGCCATGATCATGGTATCTTTTCACAGCAATAAAATCCTAACTATGACAACAGTTGGTACTAGGGCATTGTTATGATAAGCTGGAACATGATTTTGTTTGGAGAAATATGGACTTTGGGACTATGGGTTCGAAAAGCAATTGAATGTTTTAAATGGGGATTAATAGGCCATCCTAGTAGAAACATGGAAGACAGTGATGCTGAAGGAGATTTGAATTGTGTGTACCTGGCTTAAGTGGTTTCAGACGAGAAGAATCTTAGTGTGTTGCCTACAGATTGTTCCTGTGATATTTTGGTGAAGAATGTGGCTGCCTTTTCCCCTTGCCTGGAAAATCTGCCTGAGGCTAAGTTGAAGAGATTTGGATTAATGCCATTGGCAGAGGAAATCCCAAAAGAGCCTAGTATAGACTCTGTCGTGTGGTTACTAGTGTTCATGCTTATAAAGATTTATAATAAAAAGGAGCAAGAGAAGCAAGGGAAAAATGCAAAATGCATAATTTGGGAGAAAAAGACCACCAGGATGTAGGGTGGAACTAAGTCCTTTGTTCAAGAAGATAAACAGATTAGGAAATAGAATAAAGGGCATGGTGACCTCAGGGCAAGATCTCACCCTACATTTCCAACTTGCGAAAAGAAATTAAAGAAAAGCTTAGAGCCAGGTGGTGTGGTGGTACACACTTTTAATTCCAGGACTTCAGAGGCAGAGGCTGGAAGATGACTGAGTTTGAGGCCAGCCTGGTCTACTGATCCAGTTTAGGCAGTGAAGGAAACTACTGAAAACAGAAAGTTGGTGAAGATGTAATTGAACAAGGGGGCCATATTTTAGCCCGAGCAAGCCACAGAACTTGGCAGCTTAGTTAGAAACCCTAACTAAGACACACACTCAGAAATTTCTGTTGTGAACTACCTTCCATGAGTGATGTGACTCAAATTCCAGTCCTCTGAAAGAGCCGTAAGTGCTGGTAACTACTGAAGCATCTCTCTAGACTTTATTATTCTTTATGGATGAATTAATCTCTATTATATACAGATATCATAGCTACTTTATCTGTACATCTGCTTGTGGATACCTATCTAGATTCCATATGCAGATATTATGAATAGTGTTGCTGTAAACATATGGTGTTGCTCTGATAGTGCTGAAGCCTGCTAAGATTCTTTGGAGTATATCCTCAGAAGTGGTATAGTTGGATCATATAGTCCTCTATTTCCATAGTTACAAACTACTTTCCATGCTTTTTCCCTACTATCATCATTAGAATCGATTGTTATTTGCTTTCTTGATGATTTTCCTTATTATGGGACTGAGAAATTTTTCTCTGTTTCTGTGCAGAATGTCATTGTACTTTTGATATGGATTTCATGGAATGAATCCGTAGACTGAATTTTGTAATATAGCCACTTTCACATATACATTCTACTTACCCATGGACATTGGGGGGGTATGTCCATCTTCTGGTGTCTTCTTCAATTTCTTTGTTAGATTTTTTAAATCTTTCACTGGAAAGGTTTTTTATTAGTGTACTTAATTTGATGTGCTCCCTTGTATTTCTGAAGCTATTGTAAACATGTTTTCCTGATTTCTTTCTCAGTATGTCTGTTACTAACATATCTGAAAAGCTATTACACTGATGAAATTCATCAGTTGTGTTCTGTTGGATTATTTATGGTCTCTTGATTATATCATCTGCAAGTAGAGATAATTTGATTTATTCCTTTCCCATTTGAATCCATTTTGGTTCTTTCTCTTGTCATATTGTTTTGTATGGTAAGCCCATCGGGAACTAACTCATGAACACTCTCAAACCTGAAAAGAAAGTCTTTTTTGGTAGAAAATGGTTAGGTAGGAAACTTGTCCATATCAAGCAGCCTTGAGTCTTACTATCCTTTTTCTTTTATGTGCAAAAGAACACATCTTTGTTGTCATACTTCAGTTAGCAAGAAGCAGAACTACAGAAGCCAAGAAGCAAGGTTTGTACACATAGGCACTTTCCTGGAACTATGGACGGGGTCTTTAAAGGATTGGGTCTTTGTTCCCATTTTGGCGGCTGCTGGGACTTTTGTGATGGGTGTTAAGGCCAGAATGGTGCCTCTAACAAATGTCAGTTGTGCTAACTTCTGGAGGCCCATTACATTCTCCACTGTTACATGTATATGTGTCAAATTGTGGGCTCATCTTGAGGCAGTGGTTTATATTGTCTCCTGAGCACTAACAATTTAACAGAATCTACTCTCTGATTTACAAATAAGGTAGTCAGTTTTAGCAATCAGGGTCCTATAGTAATATCTAGGAGCAAAAAGTTTAACGGCTCAGCAGTGGTCATAAGTAGAGTAGTTGACCAGGGGACAAAGAGAAGAAGGACTGAAAGCAGTTCTCACATTCTTGAACACTCTTTTTTCTCCCCATAAGGTTATTTCTGACCATGGTTAAACTTTTTCTAATTAATCCTGACTTGTTGGCATAAATGCAACAAGTTTCTCCCATACAGAGATCAACCTTGTTTCAAGAAGAAGAAATTTAGTTTTCTGCAATTCTGAAGAACAACCTCCACTAAAGAGTCTTCCTGAGCCTTCAGGTAGGAAATAGAATTTTCCAGATTTCCTAGGTTTATGTCTGTTGAGCATTGAGTTTCCTAACATTTTTATCTCCCACTGTTAGGGTTGAAGTTCTAACTGCCATGGAACCCACAATGCCTGACCCTACCAACAAGGGAATGAGAATGGACATGGCTCACTCTACATGGGAGCCCAGAATCTAGATTTAGGTGTCCCCTTCCCTCTTCTCCATTATAAATGAACACATGTAGTGTGATATACAGGAATACACAAAGGAGTGGGGTCTCCTCCAGTGCAAAGAATTCAAAATATGCACACATTGTTAAGCTAATAGTGCAAGCAAGCCAACTAGTCTCTAACATCTGGAAATACAATTGACTGCCATTCCTAGAGCTAGCCTGCTGTGTATGGCTACAGGAGTCTGCATAAAGGAACTCTTCAGGGGGTATCTGGATGACATTAAGCAGGCACCACTTCCTTGGAGGTTCCCCAGGATGAGCTTAACAGTTTTGGGTCCCATTTATATTTGTCAGGATTGGAAGTGGAGCTAATAGTTCAATTAATTCCATTCCCAAAATAATACATGGATTTGTGATCCAGACATTTTTTCCCCTGAAGACAATGAGATAATCATGTATAGTTATTAAAGAGAATCTACTCTGCAGTGCGACAACAGGAGAGGTATCATGAGTTCAAGACCTTACCCATAAGGGTCTCCAACTTATGGGTAAATTTTAAAGGAGGGAACCTAAAGCGAGAAGGCTAAGGGTACAGTTTCATCTCCTGGAAAAGAACTGCCTAGGTAAGTGTTTCCAAGGATCAGCAAATGCTGAGCTTGCCACACTAACAGTACTTGGAATCATCATCCATGTGGTCCAGGCTTTGCAGTCAGGAAAGAGGAAGCACTGAGTGGTTGTGGAGTCTTTTCCCACTGAGGCTGCTGAGGCAAAGAAGTGTATGGTAGAATAGGAGTCCCTACAAGGAGGCACTTAGAAGCCACTGCATGAAGCTCTAAAAGTAAATCTCAAGCTATAATGGATTCCATAGGGTGCCAAAGAGTGAAAAAAGATGTGAAGAAATTCTGAATGCCTTAGTAGAGTGTGAAAAAGAGAGGAGTTACTTTTTGTAATGGGAATGTTTTCTCTGTGGCATTGTGTTACAAGTTTGTAGCTGTTATTATTATTATTATCATTATTATTATCATCATCATTATTTTATAATGACTCACAGTTACAATCTCTTGAGTTTCAGTAGAGACTTGGGTATTCTAAAAAAGCATTGGGGCTGTTAAAATTATGGGGACTTTGAAAATTGGAATTGACATAGTTTGCATCATGAAATGATCTCGATCTATGGGGGTAGAGAGTAGAACCTTTTAGACTGAATATGAAATGTCCTCCAAAATCCAGGCATATGAAACACATGGTCCACAGCTTGTGTTGTTTGTGGAACTTTTAGAAGATAAAACCTTGTTTTATGAAATAGCAAATGCCAAGTAGGCCTTGGAGATTTATAGATTGGCCCCACGTCCTGTTCTTTTTTTGTTTTTTTATTTCAGGTGTAAGGTGACAAGATGTCTCCCATTCTGGCCCCAATGCTTTCTCTGTTATTATTGTTTGTATATTCCTGAAATATGAGGTAAAATAAACCTTCCCTCCATATGTTGCTTGATTTCAAGTATTTTGTCACAACAATTAGAAAAGTCACTCATGGACATTACTTTTTGTAGTCAAATAACATTCTAGTGTATGTTTACTAGTGTCCCAGAGAGCCATACTGAAGGAACACAAACTAGGTGGCTTAAAACATGAGATATTTATTCTACAACAGGTTCAGAGTCCAGACCTTCAAATCAAAGTGCCAGCAGAGTCATCCCCTCTACAAGCTCCTGTGTGGACCATTGAACATCTGATAACTGTCAGCATCCTCAGGCACTGTGGCTTATAGCTAGACTTCTCTAATTCCATTATAGCCACGTAAAGACTTTTGTACTGTATGCCTAGTCTACACCTTTGGATCCTCACATGTTCCTTTTATAAGGACACAAATCACAGTTACTGTAGTACAATATGAATTCATTGACTTAGCTACTCCTTCAAAACCCCTATTTTTAGGTAAGATCACTTATATAGGTATCTATATTTCTGTGAGTGAGATGCAGTATCCATCATGTTGCTTATCTTCTACACTCTGTGAATATGGTACATCCTCTTCATTTAATTCCCATTATTACAAAGTTATAGTATTCCTAAGATTAATCTTACTTCATCACACATGATCATTCCTATTTACTGTTAAGTTTCAAGAATCACAGACTTCACTGGCCCACCAAATTACACCTTCTCTCAGCCATGAAATGACATGAAAATAAACTGTTCTTGAGTTCTCTATGTCATCACTTTCATGATATTATCCATCTCACTACCCCTTCCTTCAACCTCTGCTTTCCTCTCCACTCCCAATGGATCACTGTGATATACAAAACCATAAACTATTTTCAATTTATCCCATGCTTCCTCAAGTACTGATCTCATTCTTTGTCAGAAAAAAGTTTCCTAAAAGTTCTATTGATACCCATAAGGTTTGCTTTTCACTAGCTAGGCATTCCAGAATAAATTTCAAATAGGCTTTGTATTTATTTAAATAGTCTTTTAATTATCACCTTGAAACATTGCCATTAGATGCTCATGATCCTGTTTTCTATCTACAAGGAATCTGTAGGTTCTCTCTTTCATGAATATGAAACATTTCCCGGGGTGTCACAAGATAGAGTATCTACTCATCCCAGATAGTGAATCAAAAAAGCAATTACACCAAACTGGAGTGACATATCAGAATATGGGTGAGGGCTCACTTATAGATCAATGGTGAATTTGAATGCAGTTGTACGACCTGTATATGCTCACTTCAGCATAGGTGATGACGTGTGAAAGCTGCAGCCCTCAGGCTCTCTGCAAGACGTGTACACAGCTGGGAAGTCTGAGAATTTCCTCTTGACAACCAGCATGGTCAGAGTTCCTCCCCCAACTGTTTTTTACTGCTTCTATAACTTTGAGGTGAGGTCCTCATAAGACTTGTAAGTTTCAGCTTTCCCAGATGTATGATATTTGTTTACTTCCTGAGTCTCACGAGCCTCCCATTCCTTCCTGGAGGAAATGTTTTATTTTGAAAAAAAATTACTATAAAACATATATACACAGAGTAACAGGTTCTTCTGATATATTCCTACACAGTATCATTATTTGCACATTTAATATACATCTAAACCATCAAAAGATAATCTAAGAGAAAGAGGCCAATATTAGATTCCTTTTCTTGGGCAAATAAACACATACACAACTCCATTTTACAACACTGAATAATAAGACTAATTTTGTCTTTATTTATGTCAGCCAGTATGCAACACTTGAAGCATTATTCTTATATCCATATCTAATGCATCAGAAAGTGGCTTCAGGTCTGCTTTTTACATGTATAATCCAGTTACTCTTTACCAGACTACTGCAGTATTCAGCTTCTTTAATCACTTTCTCTCTTTAAAAAACTTTTGTATATTATATTTTGATCATGTTTCCCCCACTCCAACTTCTCCCAGATCTGTCATCCACCACAAACTTCATATTTCCCCTCTCCCTTCTATTTCCCAAAAAGCAGAAACAAAACAGTAAGACAAAAACTACCAAAACCAACAAAAAGTCCATGTAATGGAATCCATATTGTGTTGGCCAGCTACTCATGGACTTGGGTACTGCCCTGGAGTGTGCTTGATATACCCAGTGACACTCCATTAGAGAAAACTTGCTTCTTTTTTTTTCCCAGCAGGCATCAACTTCAAACACCATCTTGGCTCAGGAGGGACTTTGTGTCCTCTTTCCTTTTCCAGTGCTGGGATTTTGTCTGGTTTTGAACCTTTTTGGACCTTGTGTGTGCTGTGACAGTCTCTTTGAGTTCCTATGTACACCAGTTCTGTTGTGTCAGGAAGATGCTCTTTCTGTGGAGTCATTCACCACCTCCCACTCTTACAATCTTTCTGCCTCCTCTTCTGCACAGATCCCTGAGCCTTGAAGGGAGGTTTTTTTGTTGTTTGCTTGCTTTTTGTTTGCTTTTTACCTACTCAAGTCTTACTGCTCACTAGTTCATAACTAACTGAAATTAGTTCCCATACTACAACACCAGTGTATATAGAGTTGACATTAGGTTGTCATGCAACAAACTATATCTTCCAGTATTTCTAAGAAAGAAAAGGTCATGAAATATCTATGAAAACTGATGGGCATATATATTTAAGATATGCATAGCATAAGAACAGCACACATAAGTGTGTATCATTCTCAAAACTGACAAGTGCTCATTTAATAAAAAAAAACAAGTTGGATCAAATGATGGTTGATTTGAGCAATTACCCAACTCCAAACGCACACAAGCACACATCAAACTCATTTCCTTAGGAGAAAACACCTGTGCACACTCTTCTACACCAACCGTCTAACAGGATGCAGCCAAAAGTGCCCTTTCTAATTGTCTTGCCTACTTGCCACTCAGTGCAGCTTACCTTTCCCCGATGCTCTTCCCTGCACATCCTAACCTAAATTTAACAAAATTCTCCTATGTCTCTGCAACACACTACATACACTTACTATTTCATTTATTCCAATGACTTACAAAGAGCTACCTTTTTATTTCTGCCTCTAGTTCATGTTTAAAGGGTTCACAAAGATAGATTTGATCTCCCTACATATTTTCTGGGTGGAGTTCAGTTCACCAAGCATATATTAGTGTTAATCAACAAAGTCCCAATTGCCTAAGCAAGGGACATGCCAATATGATCATGAGAGAATTCCTCTGGGGTTGGCTTTATTTCCATCTGAGAACATGAAACTTGTTTACAGTGCTAGGTAGGTATTGAACACTGAACATCATACTCACTAACCATGTGTTTGCCACTGAGCTATGCCCTCAAACCCTACTATTTTACTAGACTAGGGTGTCTTTTCTAGTCTCTTACTCTTTGATTTTCCCCATCATTCTTTTTGCTTTCTATTTTCAAGGACTTAGTTAAATATAAGGTTCACATTCAAGACTCTGCTTGTGTCAACTATTTCTTTTTTTTTTTAGTAATTTGTTTAACTTTATTTTATGTGCATTGATGTGAGGGTGTCAGATGCCCTAGAACTGGAGTTACAGACAGTTGTGAGTTGCCATGTGTGTGCTGGGAATTGAACCCAGGTCCTCTGGAAGAGCAGCAAGTGCTCTTAACCTCTGAGCCATTACTCCAGCTCTAACTATTTACGACCATCATTCATCTCATATTTAAATTGTTAAAAAGATAGTCAGCGTTTACAACATTTTATCATCCTTACAAGTGTAAATAGAAGCTCTGTTCTCACTCACTTCCCACCTCATGGATTTTAAGAATAAAAATATACCTTTTATTGTTCAAATGCAGCCTGAAAAGAAGCAGACAGAAGAGAGAACCTTTAACTGACTAAATTTCTTCAAGAAACTGAATTGTTTCCTTTCTATCTTGATTGACAGAATGTGTAAATACGATTTAACATAAAATAGGTCAAAGAAAAATAAGCCACTTAAACATAAAAAGCATCTTTAAAATGTTACATAAGTGGGCATTGAGGGGGGAGAAGTGAATTAGTCAGTAAAGTTTGCACTGTGCAAATACAAGGACTTTAGTATTAATTCCTCAGCACTCAAGTAAAAAGTCAGGTTTCAAGGTATGTATCATATGTCTGTAACCTCAGCATTGGTGAATGTGAGAGGGAGAATCAGTAGACAGAAACAGGAAGATCCCTGAGGCTCACTGGACAACCAACCCAGCCAATGATTGAGCTCCAGATTCAAAGAGGCTATTTTGAGATTTCCTCTACCAATGGAATTCATCTAAATCTCTTCACTTTAGCCTCAGGCAGATTTTTCAGACAAGGGCAAAAAGCAGCCTCATTCTTCACCAAAATATCACATGAGCAATCTCTAGGCAACATACTAAAATTCTTCTCTGAAACCTCTTGAGCCAGGACCCCATAGTTCAAATCACCCTCAGCACCACTGTCTTCCATGTTCCTACTAGGATGGCCCACTAAGCCCCACTTAAAGCATTCAGTTGCTTTTCTAACCCATAGTCTAAAAGTCCGCATTCCTCCAAACAAAACATTTTCTAGCTGTGACCCTACTCCTGGTATCAACTTTTGTCTTAGGGGTTCTGTTCCTGGGAAGAAACACCTTGGTCACAGCAACTCTTATAAAGAGAAATACTTAATTAGGACTGGCTTACAGTTTCAGAGGTTTACTCCATTGTCAGCATGGTGGGACATGGTAGGGTGCAGGCAAACCTGGTGCTGGAGAAGGAGCTTAGAGTTCTACATCTTGCTCTGCAGGCAGCCAGGGAAGACTGCTGTACTGGTTGTGACTTGAGCATATATGAAACCTCAAAGTCCCCTCCACAGTGACACACTTCCTCCAACAAGGTCAAACCTGCTGCAATAAGAACACAAGTCCTAATAGTGCCACTCCCTATGGGCCACAATTTCAAACACATGAGTCTACAGGGGCCATACCTATTCAAACTACCATACCCCACTTCCATTATAAGCCCTTTTATTCTCATTCTATGGCCAAAGCCAATCTTCTAATTTCTATTTGCCTTGCCTCTTCAAGATCATATATAGTAATAATTATTTCTCTGTGAGCTAATGCACCAGCTTTCCGATATTACATGTCAATCACACAATCTATACACTATTAGTCTATGAAGAGTGATGGAATGAGTGTTTAGTGAGCAATGCCAGGTTGCTGAGCTTGCCTGAACAAGAGACAACCTAACAAATTATAACAATGCAGCATTGTGTAGTGACCTATCTTTCTCACTAAGTATTAGCATTTGAATAGAGAAACTGCTCAGTATTGAACCACTAGATAGACAAGAATTCAGCAACAAGAAAGTATAGGCCCAAACATACTCTGCCACCACCTGTTTGAAACCAATTATCCATTTAATTTCCTGAGCCTGAGTCTTCTCATAGGGAAAATAGAGCAATAGTAGCTAGAAACCCGAGTTTACAGCAAAGCAAACTCTTATAAAATAAAGAATTTTATTCGGGACTTGCTTATAGTTTCAGAGGGTTGGTCCATTATTATCATAGTAGGGAGCATGGGGGCATACAGGCAGGCAGGCATGGCCCTGGAGCTGAGAGAGAGAGACAGAGAGAGAGAGACAGAGAGAGACAGAGAGACAGAGAGAGAGAGAGAGAAGGAAGGCAGAGAAAGAGGGATACAGAGACAGAGACAGAGACACAGAGAGAGAGAGACAGACAGACAGACAGAGAGAGAGAGATTGAAGGGAAACTGGGTCTGGCATGATCCTTTGAAATTTTAAAGTGTGCCCCCACTTTAGACACACTTCTTCTAAGGCCATACCTCCTTATCCTTGTGATCCTTTCATATGGTTCCAACCTCTGGTGAATAAGCATTGAAATACATAAGCCTAGGGTGACCATTCTTATTCAAACCACTGCATTCCAGTCCCTGCCCCAAATTGGCTTAAGCCATATTATAATTCAAAATGCATTTAATCTGATACTCTATCACAGTCTCAATACTGCTTAAAAGTCCAAACTTCAAAGGCTCTTCTGAGACTCAAGGCAATCTCTTTGCTGTAATCACCTCTAAAATTCAAATCAAAAAGCAGATCTCATACTTTCAACATACAAAGGCACAGAATATGCATTCATTCCAAAATGGAGGAAAGGGAGCATAGTGAGGAAATACTTGACCAGAGAAGACTGAAAACCATCAGGGAAAACTTTAAATTCTGTATTTCCATGTCAGATATCTAAGTGGTCTTCAGATCTTCAAAATTTTTCAGCTTTATTGACTCTGACATATTTCTTTCTCTTGGAGTGACTCCATATCCTGTTAGCAGCTTTCCTTGTCAATTATGCCACAATTCTGGCATCTCTAATAACTTAGTGTCTCCATCATAATCCAGGCTTCTTCCTCACAGCTTCACACAAAGCCCTCTCTGGGCCTCCATGAATAAAGATAAAGAAATAATAGGATAAATACGCAGATCACTGAATCCACACTGAAGAAAAAGGGGAAGATATAAAAATGACAAAAGGTAGACTACTGAATGTATTATGAAAAGAAAAAAAAGAGAATATGGATATGATAAGATAAAAAAGGGAGATAATGGAATCTACTTTTAAAAAGGAACTACTTGTTTTAAATAAGATAAGTAATGAAAATTTTTTGGTCTGAGTTTATCAGATGTTACTGGACTGGACATTGTTAATATATATAATGGAGTTTTTATCTGAATCTGTCAAATGTTAATGGACGAGACATCATTAATGTAATTTTGGCTGTATATATTGTATATACTTATTGGATAGTTTTTCTTGTATTAGTTATAAGCCTTTTTTAATTTTAGATAAAAAGAGAGGAAATGTGGTGGTATTGTGTTCCCCAAAATATTGTGTACCTTAATAAACTTATCTGGGGTCAGAGAACAGAAAAGCCACAAGATACTTAGGCTAGAAAATGTTAGCACACACCTTTAATCCTAGCGTTCCAGAGATAGAAATCCCTCTGGATCTCTGTGAGTTCAAGGCCACATTGGAAACAGCCAGGCATGGTGACTCACGCCTTTAATCCCAGAAAGCAGCCTTTAATCCCAGGGAGTGGTGGTAGAAAGCAGAAAGGTTTATAAGGCGTGAGGACCAGAAACTGGAAGCATTTGGCTGGTTAAGCATTTGCCTGGTTAAGATTTGGCTGGTTAAGCATTCAGGCTTCTAGCAGCAGTTCAGCTGAGAGCCACTGGGATGAGGACACAGAAGCTTCCAGTCTGAGGAAACAGGACCAGCTGAGGAATTGGCAAGGTGAGATAGCTGTGGCTTGTTCTGGTACTCTGACCTTCCAGCATTTACCCCAATAACTGGCCTCGGGTTTGATCTTATTAATAAGAACAAGCTGTGGGTCTCTGTATTTGTTCCCATCTGCTGCAGGAGGAAACTCCTCTGATGACCAAAAAAGAAACATAAACACCAACCCAACTACAAAACCTGTGATCTACAATCTGTCCTGCGGGAAAAGTATGCTAGTGTAACGGTGGCACAAAGTTTGTGAGCGTAAACAACCCATATCTGATTTCACTTGCGGCCCACTCCCCATGATGGATCTCATACTCAACTCTGCTTGGGGGGCCAACAACCAGAGACTAGATGGCCCTGGGACCTGGGCATTATCAAATACTGGTCTAAAAAAGAAAGTAACAATAAAATGACTTCTAATGACATTCTGCCATTCTCATAGATGAGTGACTTATTCAGTAATTTCTCAGTTGAGTTTTCTCTTTTCAGATAATTCCAGGGTGTGTCAAGTTAACAATTAAGTTTAAGTAGAACATTCATAAAGGGAACTGGAAAGATTGTTCAGTGGGTAAAAAGTTTGTTGTACAAGCATGAATTTAGATATGTGTCCATGTGTCTCTGTGAAAAGCAAAGTGTTATGACATGTATGTAATCCCATTGGGGAGGTAGAGACAGAAGAATTGGCCAGTCATCACTAGCCAGCCTGTTGAGCCAACTAGTGAGTACCAGGTTCACTAAAAGACATTGCCTCAAAATAGTAAGGTGAAGAAGTAATTGGGGAAGACATTTGACATCAGCCTCTAACCTTCACATGTGTAAACACGCATAAGCATGTGTGGACACACACACACAAGCATGCACACACTCCCTTAAGGAAGCTGATTAGCCTCTGACTGAGAATAACATTTGGCATAAATGTGATTCTAAGCTTAATTCTTAGTTTAATCTTAGCTTTTAGCAGGTGCTATGCAAGAGGAAAAAGAAGAGTCTGTGGAGGTGTATCAATAAACACTGCTTGTGCTGCTTCTACTAGAATCCAGTGTGTGCCAAAGCCAGGACACTTAAGCAAGATCTTGCAATAGAAAAGCATATACTGGGCTGGAGAGATGGCTCAGAGGTTAAGAGCACTGACGAGCAGGACCTCTACTCTTCCAGAGGTCCTGAGTTCAATTCCCAGCAACCACATAGTGGCTCACAACCACCTAATAAGATCTGGCTCCCTCTTCTGGTCATACATGCTGTATACATAATAAATAAATAAATCTTTAAAAAAAAAAGAAAAGAAAAGCATACACTATTCAGTTTGTCTGAAGTCCATGCTGAGATGACAGCAGATGTTAAGGGAATGATAAAATGAAGGGAGAAGAAATTTTCAGTCAGTATTTGACAATGGTAGACTCATCTATATTTATATATAGCATATAAAACATCCTGCATGGTTGTGACAAACACCATTGTGTGTATAATAATGGATGTACATAATAGTAGGTGATGTATGTAGGAAGAAGTACAGAACAATAAAAGGTATGTCTCCCACATCCTAAAGTTCTCAATTTCTCCATAAACACAAAGCTCATAGGATCTGTACTATATGACCTCCCCGTGTATTCAGAATGCTCACCATCTAGGCCCATCAAAGGTAATAATGCAGTGTGCTGGACTGAATATGTTAGTCTATTTTTAAAAGCATTAGGATCTTCTAAATTCAGAATGCTTCATTTATGAGCCAGGCCCAGCTGGTGCTATTGCTGAAACTGCAGCACACCACTGTTCACTTTACCTGTGATCTAGGGACTCTCTGCTCATCTACTAGGTAAGTATCATTTTATTTACTAGGTAATCACAGAGCAGAGCATCAAGCATAGGGGCATTTGAAAATGAAGGATCAGTATGCCTGTACACCTGGCTTCTGTTAGGTTTATTCACTTTTCAAACAGTATAATAAATTTTTGTCTGTTCAGTAACAATAATTTTAAAAATTACAACTGCCAGCCAACATAAATGTGAAAAATGCAGGTGTTTAGGGCAATTTGAATCATGGCTGATGGAAAGGCTGGCTGAGCAGGCTGCCACCCATCCATAGAACCTGGCCATATAGAAACATTGCTATGTGTTCTGCAGAAGTTAATTTTCTTCCCTTGATCATGAATGTTAAAATTCCTAGGTGGAGGGTATGTCATTAATTTGTACTCACACAGGTATTATTTGTAGAAAAGGGTGTGTACTCATTTTGTATTGGCTCCTTTATTATAACCTGAGGGTTTACCTAAATTTATGTCTCTTCCATGAGAGCCACTCCGTACCTGCAAACCAGGAGAGTACCTCTATTTCTTCTCTTCCAAGCTGGATATGCCCTTTCTTGCACAGTGGGTCATATTTTAGCTTGTGGACTGTGTCCCCTAGCCACATGTTAGACTTCTTAATGGTACACTCTGTATCCTATCATATATATTCATATTTTGAAATACAAGTTAAGAGTCTAAAACATAGCTCAGCGGGTACAAGGGGTTTCTGCAAAGCCTGGCAACTTGAATTTGATCCTGGAACACATGTAAAAGGAGAAGCAAATAAAGAATTTCACAAAGTTGTCCTCTGGCCTCCACACTCACATCTCATACAAAATTAATAAAAAAAATTTAAAATTAGAAATATTTAAAATTATCAGCCAGTTGCCTACTGGTAAGGTTTTAAGAAAAATCTCTACCAGTCTCTTTTGAGACTGTATACTTGTGATCTGATTCTCTAACAAAATGAAATCATGAAGATATTTCAGGTCCTTGTTATTTAAACTAATTTCACTACAGGAACCATTGATTTCACAATGCTTGATCTACAGGAAGAATTATACATTTGTTTTTAAGTCTATTTAATCTAAGATATTTGATTACGTGTTCTACTAAAAGGGCCCTCATTTTGAACATGCAAATACATGCAAAATTTTGAGTATTTACTCAGATGACTTCCACTATCATTTTCTCTTTAATAGCAAGTGTAATATGTTAGAAAAACAAAACAACAGCAAAAAAAAAAAGCAAAAACAATTCAAGGCCACTGAGATGCCTAGGCAACTAATTGAACACAGTTGGTTCAATTCCAGAGACTCACACCATAGAAGATCTCTGACTTCCAAAAGTTATCTTCTGGCTCCCACACCTCAACCCCCACACCTGACACACATGTACACACAATAAATAACTAATAGAAACAAACCTAGTGCAATGGAAGCTCCTTGTAATCTATGAGGGAGCCTGAACCAGCTATCTTCTGTAACGAGGCAAGGCTTCCAGTAGAGGGACTGATACACCAATCCAGCCACAAAACCTTCGACCTACAATTTAACTTGCCCACAATATGTGTTGGTGTAAAGGTGGCTCAGAACTTGTGGTAGTGGTCAATCAATGACAGGTCAAACTTGAGACCCACACCACCAGAGAAAGTCCTCACCTGACTCTGCCTGAAGGGCCAGGAAACAGAGGCTGGATAGCTCAGAGACCCAGGATAGAACCAAACACAACCGGAAAGAAAAAAAAAGTCAATGAAATGATTCCTAAGATATTCTGCTATACTCATAGACCAGAGCATTGCATAATCGTCATCAAAGAGGCTTTATCCAGCACCTGATGAGAACAGATGAATAGACCGAACATTATTCAGAGCTCAGGGAATCCCATAGAAGAAGGGGAGGAAGGATTGTAGTAATGAAACACCACAAGAAAACCCATAGAAACAATTAACTAGGGCTGATAGGGGCTCAAAGACTGAACCAAAAATCAGGGAACAGACGTGGGTCTGACCTAGGTCCTCTGCATGAGTGTTATGGTTTTGTAGCTTAGTATTCTTGTGGAACTCCTAGCAGTGGGAGTGGTGGCCGTCTCTGATGTTTGCCTGCTTTTGGGACCCCTTTCCTTCTACTCAGTTGCCTTCCTTGTAGAGCCTTGATATGAGGGTATGTGCCTAGTCTTATTGTAGCTTGTTATGCCATGTTTGGTTGATATCCCTGGAAGGCCTGCTCTTTTCTGAAGGAAAACAGAGGAGGAGTGGCTCTGGGGAATAGGAGACTTGGAGAGAGGAAGGAGGGGAAACTGCAATTGGGATGTAATGTATGAGAGAATATATGTGTGTGTGTGTATGTATGTATGTATGTATGTATGTATGTATGCGTGTATAAATATCAGTTAAGTTTTCTAGTCATTGTACTAAATAGAGTCATTTAAGCCTGCAATTTTTCCTAAGTAGATCTTAGATGATTAAATCCAATACTTTTAGCTTTCTTTATTTTTGGAATTTCATAGAATTGTAGATTTAAAATTACTTGATAGGAATTTTCAAATTTCTCCATATTATAATTTATAGGTTATAAAGATCAGCTTCATTATTGGGTCTAGTGTAGCTTCATGCAGATTGGCTGTAGATACATTGACTACTAAGGAAATGTTGGTGATTAAAACAAAACCTTCTAAATATCTATTTCCATCAGGTAGAAGGAAGACTGACATTCATCAGATACAACCCTCCTCTGTACCAGCCCAAAGATAAGGTCCCCTGCCTCTTAGCACTGCAACTCCCTAGAGACTCTGTTGAGTTTTGTGGCATCACTCTAGAGAAATACAATTGATCGAGCAAGAAGAACTGATACGCAATTTGTAAAATATAATTTTACTAAGACATTCATAAAGCTAATTTTTTATCTTGTACTTTTTCTGCAGCTAACGTTTAAATTGACCAAACAGAAAAAAAGAATGAGGATATTTTTACTCTCTGACATTAGTCATGGCTGTTGTCTAGTTTAGCTCTTCTAGCTGCCTAATTCACTGTGGGGAGCAGTCTCTATAGCTAACTCAATCATTTTTCTGTGTATTTCCTGGGTGACTATTCCACAAGGAAGGAGACAGAGGACTACACCAGAAAAAGAAATCAGTGAGACAAATTCTTCACTTCTCTTTGGAGATCTAAAATTCTTTAAAAAGGATGATCTTCCTGGATCTACTGAGATAGATCATGGTGAAGACTATTCCTGTGTGCTCACAGGGTGAATGGCTACATGCTAATCATGGGAGAAATCTGAAATGCAAACCCTCCCAGACGCACATGACCATGAACTTTCCTCTTGCCAAACAGTTTTACAATATCCTCTCTTTCTCCTTCCTATCTCCTCCATCTCTCCCCCATCTTGTTTGAGACAGGGTCTTATATAGTCCAAATGGCTATGACACAGTAATCTTGAACTTCCGTTCTTCCTGAATCTACCTTCCAAGTGCTAGTATTACAGACTTGAGCTACCATGGCTGGTTTATACAGAAATGGAGATCAAACCCAGGATTTGTGTATGCTAGGCAAGTACTCTACCTTGCGCATCAAAGCTAAGCTACATTCGTGACCCAATCTTTAGAGTTTAAATGTCTTTCATTACTACAGGTTTTACCTGGATTAATCTCTTTTTACTTCTCCAGTGAAAATGGATCCTTTGCTAAAGATATTTGATCTCTGGTATTTAATTTTTACTTCCTGTTATAAAGTGTCAGCAGAGGCATGAAAGGGTGGAAATACTTGTGAGGTTGGAGAAATGTAGGCAAGAGTACAGGCTCTAAAGCCCTCCTACCGAATGTTCTATGGGAGTTGCCTTCATATGAAGGAACAGAATTTATTTAGATGGGATATATATATGATGGTCAGCCACTATCTCAAGTGGTTGTAACAATGAGTGAAGGCAAGTAAAATATAGCTTAATATTTCTGAGAAGAAAATTATTTTAGTGCAATCTGCTTTTCTCATTTTCATTCTAATTACAAAGGTAATTTAAGAATAATTCTCTTGTAATGATCTCATAGTTTTACTGAATAGTCAAATATAGTATTTACTGTACTTTGAAAGTCTACAACTAGGATTTATCCATGAAAACTGAGCAGCTGTGCTGTGCACAGAGAGGGTAATGAAAAAAGGAAATAAAATCCACATTAGACTCTTCACAATTATTCATGTGTATTTAATAATTATTAAGATAATTATTTGTGTTTATTTTAAGCTAAATTTGGGTAATCCAAAGTTAATGAATTTCACATAGTTGCATCAGGGAAGATAAATGTTCTGTAAAAATAGTTGCATATGATTGCCATTTAACTGTGTTTCTCTGGAACTGAACATCTCTCAGATGGAAGTCTTGCTCACTCTGGCCCTGAGCTTCCAGAAGGTCATGGATGGTAGAAGACACTGAGAAATAACAAGTCTAGAGGGTAGTGAATAGATAACTTTCTCAGTGAAGTGCTTCCCTTGCAAGCCTGAGGACCAGTGTTCCAGCCCCAGTGCTCATGTACAAAGCCAGAATGGTTGGCCTGCCTCTCTAATTACTGTCCTAGGGGATGAAGGAATCTCTTGGCTCTCTGGCCAGCTAGACTGAGAAACTCCAACATAATGTGAGACTCTGTCTCAACTGTTAAAAAAGAAAAAATGGGTGGTGTCTGGGGAATAACACATGAGCTTGGCCTCTGTGTTCATATATGTGTGTAACCATTTGTTTATACACACCCACATACACACACACACACACACACACACACACACACACACACACACACACACACAATGAGGAGCTCTACAACATATCATTACTACTCATCAGGACTCAGAACAGAACTACTAATACCCTGACGTATCTGCAGCAAGACTTTTAAATAGAGAGCCATAGAACAAGCTCAAAGCACACTTGGAAAACCTCTTCATTAAGAAGATGGTAGGACTGTCTGGAAAAGCTCTTATTTAGGTTTTAGTGAATGTACTTCAGGTAACTAGATTCACAGTTGTTTGGATAAAGCACTATTAAAATATATTAAATAAAAATAAACATTCTTGAAATCAATTTATATTTAAAAGTGAAAATAAAACATTGCATGTCAGTGTTATTTTTTTTTCTGCTGAAAAGGAATCACTGGTCCTCATCAAGTTCAGTATTATTGAAAATTACCCTCTGAGTCTTGAGTTTTGAAAAGCCCACTGAGGGACACTGTTGCCTCTATCACACGGGGCTTCCTGACCTTAAGGGTAGTTGTGAAATCCCTAGCAGGGAATAGCAGGGCCTCCAAGGAGAGAGTGAGCAGCATCCTCCTGTCTGTCGGTCTGTCTGAGATTAAAAAAAAAAAAACAGAAGTAGAAAAAAAAGACAATACTTAGGTTAATGATCCACAGTGAAAGTTCCCATTGAGGAAAGGGTTTGGGGCGTGTGTGTGTGTGTGTGTGTGTGTGTGTGTGTGTGTGTGTGTGTGTGTGTGTGTGTGTGTGTGTTGTACAAGTGTGTTGTGTTTCCCCATGTGTGGGAGGGAATGTGCATATGGAAGCAGAGGTTGACATCAGATATCTGCGTGTATTGCTGTCTACCTCATATATCAAGGCAGGGTTTCTCTCTTAAATCCTGAGCACACAGGTTGGGCTAGTCTACTTAATCAGCTTGCTCTGGGTACAGTTCTGCCTCCTGAGACCTGGGATTTTCAGTGTGTGTTGCCATGCCTGCCTAGAATTTGCCTGGATGCTAGAGATCCACACTCTTGTTCTCATGCTAGTATAACAAGTGCTTTACACACCAAGTCATCTCTTTTATTAACAGGGTTGGAGCATTTAGAAATAGAAAACCTCTCCACTTAGTAAGGGCACAGCAAGAAGACTACTGTTAAGCAGGAAGTGGAGCCACTAGGCAACAAATTTTCTGACACCATGGTCTTAGATATGCCATCCTCCAGAATCCTAAGAAATAAATGTTTGCTGTAGAAGTCCCGAGTTTGTGACATTTTATTATATGGCTACACAAATGGACCAAGAAAGCCCCTTCCAGATATGGAGCTATGCTATGGGCTTCCTGCTCTGAGACATGGTACCTGGGTTTTCTTTGAGGCTGTCAAAGCTAATGCATTGCCTGAATATGTTAGGGACTATCTGTTACCTCCATCTCCCTGGGCCTATTGACAAATAGGCCTTTGGATGCAAGTCTTTTTCCTAAAATGAAATGAAGGCATGATCTCTGTTAGGATTCTTCAGAGAAGCAGTGCCAGTGGAGTACAGACATATCTGAACGAGATTTGTAATGAGGAATCTGCTCATATAATTATGGAGACTGAGAAAACTTATAATCTGCCTTCTTGGAGGACTCAGAAAAGTCTGTGTGTGCATTAAATTTCTAATTTTTAAAAGGATTTGGCAATTAAGTGTCTCTGGTAAGTCACATTCATAGGACATGAAAAGACCTTTATTACCAATTAAAATAATTAGGAAGGAAATAGAAATTAATGCCTCCAAGTGATCTGTTCTCCATAGCCTTTCAGCAAGGTGGAGGACACTGGCCATCACTGAGAAGGATCAGTTTACTATGTGCACAAACTCAACACTCATCTCCTTTAGGAAGATCCTTATGTTCACCTTAAAAAATAATGGTTAATCAGATCTCTGACATCCTATTGCCTGAACATGTCAAAAGCAAAATAATAATTCAAATGTGTGACTTACATGTGGTCCTATTGATTTATATATCTGTGCACACATATGTGTATGTGAATGTGTGTGCATGTGGGACATGTGTTCATGTGTGAGGCATATGTATGCATGAGGTATGTGTGTGTATAAGGAGTATGTATGGGTGTGTGTATAGCTGTGTGTTTATGAATGTGTATATGTTTGTATGTGTATGCTCTGTGTTTGTCTTAGTTTGTTTTCATACTGTTAAAATATTCTGACAAATATTCACCATAAAAATATTTTGGCAAAAGTAACTTAAAGAGGAGGAAGTGATTGATTCTGGCTCAGAGTTTGGGTTCCAGTCTATCCCTGTGGGGAAGCCATAGCAGAAGAAATTTGTGGCAGGAGAGTCCAGGACAGGGAATGTTCACCTGTGCTTGCCTCACTTTATCCTTTCTATGCAGCCAGGATACCAGCCCAGTGAAAAGTGCCACTCAGCCAGAGAGTCTTCTTACCGTAATTACCCTAGTAAAGATTATCTCCTACAGTTATATCCAGAGCCAAGTCTCCCAGGTGATTCCAGCCCTCAAGTCGACAATTGATGTTAACCACTAAAAACTATGAATATGCCCTAGTGCAAAAGAGAGGGATCATTAGATAAAACAATATAACCAAAAAAATGACACTTGTCAGTTCCCAAAACGATTAGGAAATGGACATTTTCATTTTACTATGTAAAATAATAGAAGAATTAAGATAATTGACATTCATATTGTACCTTCTATTTTCAAAGTATGATTTTAACTACTATTTGGGCCCTCAGCCCAATGCTATCAATTTTTTTAAGATGTCATTACTTGGCATGGTGGCACACACATGTAATTCCAGCACTCAGGAGGTGGAGGCAGGGAAAGCAAGACATTAAAATCACTTTTAGTTACATAGCAAATTTGATGCCAACTCAGGATATATAAAACCTTGTCAAAAACAAAAGAAAGGAAGGGAATAAGAAAAGAAGGGAGGAAGGAAGGAAGGTAGGAAGGAAAGAAGGAAGGAAGAATTAAGTCGTTATTATAAAACATATGTCTGAGCACAACAAACTTTACATAATCACATGAAAATTCTTACAAAATTAATCTAAAACTAATCTTATCCCTGTGAGAATCTTCTGGAATGCCCAGGGCACCTTTTTTCTTTTCTTCTCCCTGTATTTGTGTTGCTGTTTGTATAAATCCCCAGTCCTTCAATGATAATTTACGGTTCCTCATTAAGATTTTGGAAATAAATCTTGGCAATACTTACCTACAGTAGACAAACTAGCTTAGAATAAATTAGATTATAAACAAATCACTGACCTGTGAACACATGACAGTTTGCAGAGCAGGGCTCACTTTGTAGTGGACCCATGAGTGACTTGCAAGTGTACTGTTGACAGCCTTATCGTGGGAGAAGTGCCAGAGGGACTGCAGAACTATTTTATGATCTGCAGTCCGAGGTTTGCCTCCAAGATGTCCCCGTGGCTGCAGAGCAATTAATTTGCTGTTCTACATAATAATTAACGTATTTTAAATGTTCGACCATATGCAAGCACAGCTGTGAAAAAGCCTCTTTATGGCTGCCTTCTGTTTATTCTCTACTAGTTTTCTTGTACCAGAGAAAATGATGCACCATCTTGCCCATTTGACCCAAGTTGAATGTATTGTTCTCTGTCATTAGATCAGACAATTAGGGACCATTGCTAACTTGGTTCATTTAGCATATAGGCATGAGAAACTGAGGCATGAGAGGACTCTACCTGCCTGTGAAATAATACACTCATCAGAGTGGGACGTTTTCTGCCATGTCTTCCTGGATTCTAGATTAATTCAAATGCACCTGGGGTTGACCATGCAGAGAGCCAGCAGTGATGGCATTTATGAAATTACCACAAAATCACAATGTGTTGTTGTAGAAATTATTTTAAAATGTGTTACACTTGTTCATGCTGTGGAACATTTGTTTAATGATGTGTTGCATTCTTTTATGTTTCTTTTATTTTTTTTTGACTATGTGAAGCTGTGTTACTTTGCCTATCTAAAATATATATGATTGGTCAAATAAAGAGCTGAACAGCCAATAATAGCAAGGCAGGAGAAAAGAAGGTGGGGCTGACAGGCAGAGAGAATAAATAGGAGAAATCTGGGAGAAGGAGGTTGAAGAAGGAGAAAAGAAGGAGCCATCCTCACAGTCACACAACCAAACACAGAATAAGAAGAAAAGAAAAGATATACAGAAATAGAGAAAGGTAAAAGCCCAGAGGCAAAAGATAGACAGGATAATTTAAGTTAAGAAATGCTGACCAGAAACAAGCCAAGCTAAGGTCAAGCATTCATAAGAAAGAAAAGGTCTCTGTGTGTAATTTATTTGGGAGCTGGGTGTCAGGCCCCACCAAGAATAAGAGTAAAAAAAACCCACAACAATGGGTGGTTTTAAATTCCACAGAGGCATAATACAAACATGTCAAGAATTCATAGTATGGAAAGGAAATGCTAGTTTGCCAAGATAGTATCATCACAACATAATCTTGAGTTATTTTTGGTAAAGGCATAGGATTGTATAATTGGCCTTTGGTAGAAAATGGACTCAGAAAACATGAAATACTCATATTAAGTAACTTAAGCTAGTCTCAGAAAGACAAATATCATGTTTCATCTGAATTTGCATTCCTAGATTTTATGTAGGTATATAAAATCGTGTGTGTGTATATATATATATATATATATATATATATATATATATATATATATATATATATATATATACATGACGTGAAATTGTCTTAGGAAGGGAAAAGAAGTAACAGGAGGTGGGGAGAAGGAGACATAGAGGTTGTACAAATTAAGTTTCTCTAAAGGAACAAAACCAATATGTGTGTGTGTGTGTGTGTGTGTGTGTATTCTTACATATACACACACATATGTATAATTTATTAAATCAGTTTATGTTGAAATAGTAGCATTAGTTGTCTCACAACTTTGAGGCTGAGAACCCGTAGTTGTTTGTCTCTTGAGGCTGGTGCCTCAGTAGCCCAAGTACCTGCACAGTAGCTGGTTCACTATGGGGAGGCCAACAACCCAGCAGTTGCTTAGCCAATGAGGCTGCATTCCTCAGCAGTTCCAACCTGCAGGAACCTGAAGGTTTCATAGAAAGCCTCTAGTCTTTAATTTATGACAGAAGGCTGGGGACTCTGCTTCTAACATCAACCACAACAAGCAGGAAAAACCAACCCAATGGCAAGAAATATGGCTGAGTTGGCAAAAAGCAAATTTCTTCCTTCTGACATGCCCTTTTTAAATCTTAGCTGCTATCAGAAATTGCTGCCCACAATCAGGATGGTTCCTCTCACATTAATTATGGCAATCAAGACAATACTTCAGTTGACATGCCATACTCAGGGGAATCTAATTTGTCATAAGCTGACATTAAAACCAACCATATCAGGGGGTAGAGAGATGACTCAGAAGTTAGGAACACTGGCTGCTCCTCCAAAGAACCCAGGTTTGGTCCCAGCACTCTCATGGAGGCTCATAGTTGTCTATAACTCCAGTCCAAAGGTATGTGGTACCCAGATCTGGCATTCATGAGCGTCAGGCCAGCACATGTTTTATAGATACAAATGCAGGCAAAGCATTCATACATAGAAAAATAAAATAAAATAAAGTTAGAAAATGCAATCATTATTGGGGTAACATGCTAATCTATACTATATACCTGTATCAAAATTTTAATTGATTAATTTAGAAAACATAAGAAGGAGCCACAGAGATTGTTTCCTTGGTGAGCTTGCTGCACAAATCTAAAAACCCAGGTTCAAATTCCCAGTACCTTTTTTAAAAGTTATATATGATCATGTGTGTTTATAACTCAAGCACTGTTAGAGTTGTGAAAAATCTCTGGAGCTTGCTGGTTGGCAGCCTACCTTGAAGTTCAGTGAAAGACTTTGTCTCAGGGCATAAGGTGGAGAGTGATGGAGCAGGATACACAATATTCTCTTCTGGCCTCCACAGTCATATTCAATGTTTCGTCCACACACACATGAAATTCATCATATACACAGATGTTATAACACACTTGTACACACACACACACACACACACACACACACACACACACACACACACACATCACACACCACACACAAGTGGCCCTTAATAGTATGTCATGAAAACAAGCTAAAGCCATTGAGATGGACCAGGAGGTAAAAATAAATGGCCTCATGCCTGATGATGTGAGTTCAGTCTCCCCAGACCCATGTGGTGGAAGAAGAGAGCTGACTCCTCCTGCATATTGTCCTCTGATCTTCACAGGTGCATTGTGGCACTTGCATGCCCCCCACCCACATCCATACACAAAATAAATAAAAACAGTACTTTTACAAAGAAAATGCACTAGAGGCCCTGTAACCTTTGTGTGAGTGATGCAGTATTTAAGCACACAACTCCTTGTAATCCATGCCAGGCTTTTAGGTTTAATTCACTTCTGAACAAATTATACATTACTAATTCTTTCTAGACTTATCTTTGTGTGATAAAACTGAACATTTTGTTTGACAGAGCATACCTTTGTGCAGACATGTGCAAGAATTATACATTAATAAAATGAGGGAGTTTGACTTAGCAGTTTTTCAGGTATACATAAGGCCTGAAGTTATCATGTTCTGTTTGTATCTCAATGATGATTGAATTCTTATGTCATTCTCATGTTCTCATAGTCAGTTTGCTTTTTTTTATTCATTCTGTTTTAAATGAAGAGATTCTTTTTTGGATAGTTTAAGGTTTGAAAAAATTTCAACCATCTCTGCAACCTTGAAAACACATCTCTTAGAGTTTTAAATTATACATCTAAGCCTTTAATCCATTCTGGGTAGATTTTGTAACTAATGAGGTAGTGCTAGTTATAACTATATTATTCTTCTAGTTTTCTAAAAGGTTAGATTCCTTCTTTAGATATTTCTTCTTTTTTAGCATGAGTATCAATGGTATGAACTGCCTATTGTAACCTATGGACTTAAATTAAAATTTTATTCAAGACTATCTTCCCAAGAGTGGTCTATCTTGAGTAGAAGGGTTTATATTCTATAGTTCTTGGATGAGGCATTCTATCATGGTTAATTGGTCCAGGTGGGTGAGGATGACATTCTGTTTCAATTACATCCTTACTAGTGTTCCTGCTAGTGCTGGAATGTGTCAATTAAGAGAAGGAAGAGCTAAAGACCCCAAATCTGCAGTGCATTCATCTACTATATTTGAAATCCTTTGAGGTTTTGTCACATATAGTAAGGCAATGTTGCTTTAATATCTTAAGGATGTATAGCTTGGAGAATAGAAGCATTATTGTTACACGATGCTCTTATTCAATCCTGACTGGTTTTTTATCTGAATTCAGCTTTGTCTAAAATAACACAGCAACAGTAACTTTCTTTTCGTGACTTTGGTTGTATATGCCTTTCTGCACCTCACAAACTACAACTTCTCTGTGGCTCACCCTTAAAGACATTTCTTACGCTACCGGATGGTAACACAGTCTGTCAAGGGTTTGCCATGCAGGCCATGAGTTTGGGTTCTTTGAACACATCCCTTTCCCTGTTTCTAGGCTCCATTTCTTCATAATTGTCATATATTCAGCTATTAAAGCAATTTTCTTGAATCAAGTAGTCATCATTGAATTCTTTCTTCAGGTGAGTATAATCTGTTAGGGTTACTAACTCTGAAGTATATCTACCCTATTTAACTGCTGAGTTTTCATTTTGTAAGCATTCTGGTTGATTCATTTTTCATTTACCTTATTTTTGATGTAATCCTATTCTTCACTACAGATGCTATTATCTTCATATGTTTAACAGCCAAAGACCCTATAGCCTTGTGATGGTTAGTGTTAATTAATACAACCTAGAAGCAAATGGGAAGAATATCTCAAGTCTAGATCAGGCTGGCCTGTAGACATGTCTATGGTGCATTGTCTTAAGCTTAGTTAATTGGTTTAAGAAGACTGGGACCACTGTACTGGCAAAATTCCCTCAGCAGGAGTCCTAAAGCATTAAAAAAACAACTTTGTGTATCAATAATTTTGTCTTGTACGGCTGTTCGGGGTCCAGTTTGTTGGAGGTTGGACCTTCCTGCTGCCATACAGGCCTTAAAATTTCAAAAAAAAAAAAAAAGAATGGAGAAATCAAGCTTACTACAATCATAAATCAAGTGAGCATGCATGCATTCCTTTCCCTGCCCTTGTTTATGGACAAAATAAGACTAGCTGTTCAAAGTTCCTGTCCTGACTTCACAATGTTTTAAGCTAAAACAAACTTTTCTCACCCCTAAGTTACTTTTGCCAGTGTATTTATCATAGCAATGGAAATGAAACTAGACCAAGCCTCCTGAAGATATTTTCATTATTTCTCTCCTCAGTGTATTAATTTTGTTGTTCTCTGTGCAGGCAGATCTGTCAAATAGAAAAGTATTTTTGTTCATGATTATATCTTTATTGTGAACTTCCTCTTCACCTGACTGGTAATTCTTTGGAGTCTTGCATTGCCTGGAGTATGAAGTGTTTAATATAAAGCAGTTTGAAGTTTGTTTGCTGCTCAAGCTGAAAGAGGTTTAATAAGCCAAGATTCATTTAATTTTGGGGTTTGGGATTTCTTGCATAATAAGTTCATTCTAAACCTGAACTTCTAGTCTTTGTAAAGAAAGGCCTGGGGTTTCAGTTCTTCACTGGCAAGATTTTAAAGATTTATTTGTTTTTATTGTTTGTGTGCAAGTGTTTTGTCTGCCTGTATATATGTGTACCACTTAGGTGGCTGGTGCCCACAAAGTCCAGAAGAGAGTATGGGATGATACCCTGGAGCTGGTGTTATATGTGGTTGTGAGCCACCCAATATGGGTGCTGGGAACAGAACCCCCTTCCTCTGCAAGAGCAGCAAGTGTGCTTGATCACTGAGTCTACTCTCCAATTCATCACTGGTAATGTTTTGTTAGGCAAAGCTTTCAAATGCTTATGGGCTTTGTTATGAGTGCTTTATGTTTCAGTGGATATGCTTCTGTCTTAGGATAATGGATCAGCCTTTTAGAGTAGTTGAGAATCTCCCCGGATCATTGCTTCCCATGACTAAGTAGGTCTTTTTGATATCTTGTAGTTGAAAGTTTTCCTCTGTTCCTGCCTGGCACCGTGGTCCCACAGTTGCCTATAAAATAATCACTTAGAAGTTTATTTAATAATAACTGCTTGGCTATTAGCTCAGGCTTACTACTGACTAGATCTTACCCTTAAATTAACCTATAATTCTCATCTATGTTTAGCCATGTGGCTTGGTACCTTTGCTCAGTTCTTTCTTGTCATTTTGTTTTCTCTGTGTTTCCCTGGCAACTCCTGACTCTGCCCTTCCTCTCCCCAGCATTCTCTGCTTACCCCTCCTATACTTCCTGCCTAGCTCCTGGCCAATCAGTGTTTTATTAAATCAGTATAAAAGAGCATTGTCCTACAGCAGTCTCGTGTACTTTCCCTGAGCCAAGCCTAACCTGAGATGCCCTGGGCCTGAGCAGTGTGAGAGGTTGTGGTGGTTTAGCCTTTACTGTTTCCTTGGGTTGCAGGGTGAGTTTCTGTGTGTACCTCTCAATTTTAGCAGTGCTATCAGTTTGCCCATCTTAATGTATTCAGTGTTACACAAGGAGGGGGAGGAGCAGCCATGGCTTTGTGTGTTCCATGCACTGTGGTCCTGTGGCTTCATCAGTGTACAGACATTGCTTTCATTCAACAAGACTGTTTTCTTAGGAAATAATCATGGCAATATGGAATGTTCAATGCCTAAGGACTAAGCAATCTTGGCTTAAATCTACACTTAAAATTTTGTAACCCTAGGAAAAGTATTTACCATTTTTGTGTCTGTCTTTATGACAGTATGAAATGTTACTTGTTCTACTAACTACATAATCACCTTAAAAACAAAAAAACAAAAAACCCAGGAAATCCAGATATGGTTTATGTACCTATAATCCTAGTATTTGGGAGGGGGAGCTGGAAGTATCAAAAGTTTAAGACCAGCCTCAACTAAATGGTGAACTAGAGGCTATTCTGGGCTACATTAAACCCTCTCTCAAAAATCAACAAAACAAAATTAAATAAATTGTGTTTGTAATTGGACTACAGAAAGGACACTAAATTTTAATTTTTAAAATTATATTCGTGTTTTTTATTTTGTGTTTTATATTTTATTTTTATTTTTATTTTATATGTATATATTTTTCCTACACACACACACACACACACACACACACACACATATATATATATATATATATATATATATATATATATTTATACCACATGTATGCCTGGTGCCTATGGAGGTTAGAATTAATATAAGGCATGTGATCCCTGGGAACTGGAGTTACAGGTGGTTGTGAAACATCATGTGACAGCTGTGGAGTGAACCTGCCTCTGTGCAAAAGCATTAAGTGATTTTTACTGCTGAGATATCTCTCATGGTGCTAGATTATTTTTAATATTATTTGTGTATGTTCTGTGGGGGTAGGGGTGTGAGTGTGTGTGTGTGTGTGTGTGTGTGTGTGTGTGTGTGTGTAAACCTGGATGTGTCACAAGCACATGTGGAAGTCAGGGCACCATTATAGAGTATTTTCTCTTCTTCCCCTTTACCTGAGTTCCAGGGATTGAACTCAGGTCACCAGGCCTGTGAAGGAAGCACCTTTACCCACTAAGCCATCTCACCTCTCCAAGGAGACTGATGTTTGTATGTTAACTTTACATCTACCTACTTTGATGAAGGTATTGATCAATTCTAGTAATTTTTAGTGAAGTTGTTAGTATTTCCTGTATATAGAGCCTGGATTCTCCTCCATGATAAAAAGGAAAAGATTATGCTAGGAATGTAGCTCAGGGGGTAAGTATTTGTCAAGTTCATGCAAAGTCCTGGTTTCCATCCATAACACTATGGAATAGGCAGTAAATAGTGCATGATTCACTACATGTAGAACTAGGCACATCTTTTGTGCATCCAATGCAAGGAAAAGTGGGACTGGGGAGTAACACCACTATGTTCACAAGTGTTTACTTCCAATGAGTCTCATGTGACTGTGAAAACGAACCGGACTTGGTCTTAGACTGCCTGTGTTTTCCCAGCAAGCATGAGGCTGTCCTGGTTCCGTTTCCTTTTCTCTGATAATGTGTCCTAGAAAAAAGCAACTTAGGGGAGAAAGTATTTCTTTGACAGATTTATAATCCATCCCTGGGAGGAAGTTAAGAACCTTGAATTGACAACTCCATTTTGGCATTTTAAGATTTGTCTTTTGCTTGTGTTTGGCACTACCCCCTAGGCAAGTACCAAATGATGCTGTTCTGACTCTAGCATTCTTACCTTTACTTTCCCTCTCATGTCCCCATCCTTTACTGCCTCCATTTCTTCCCCCTTTCTGCCTGAATCATTAGGGGTTTGTGTAATCTTTCTTTCTTCAAGGCATCAATCACAACAGTAATTTTCCAAGTGAATGAAGTCAATCAAAGAAATCATGGGTGATGTTTACTAAGTTTCCTGAAGTTCAGATATTGTGTAAGATCTCCTATACTTGTGTAATCATGGAAGAGAAATCATATGAATAAACTCATTTATATTATTGAAAATAGGATTTTTTGTCTAGTAGATGAGAAATGCAATATTTGGGGGAAGCAGTTGTTGTAGTTTGAATATTATTGGCTTCCATAATCTCAGGGAGTGGCACTATTAGGGGGTGTGGTCTTGTTAGACTAAGTGTGTCTCTATGGGAGCTGACATTGAGGTTTCCTATGCTCGGGATATGGCCGAGTATGTCAGACGACTTCCTGTTCCCTGCAACCCAAGATGTAGCCAGCATGATGTCTGCCTGCACATCACCATGCTCCCTGCCATGATGATAATAGACTGGACCTCTGAAACAATAAGAAAGCTACCCCAATTAAATGTTTTCTTTGTAAGAGTTGCCATGGTCATGGTGTCTCTTCACAGCAATAAAAACTCTGTCTAACTAAGACAACAGTAGAATAAGATAGAAAAAGTATCAATATAAACCTGTTATTTAATCACGTGGCATGTATTTGGTCCATGGACTTTATTTTTGTCTTGTTTACCCACTGGTATTAGTAATTACACCCAGAGCCTTGTGTTATCTCGGCAAACTCTCCAGAACTAAATCACTACCTCTGCCATTGTTTTAGAACATAATTTTCGTTTAAGTCATAGTGCTTTGAAAGAATGGACTTCATTTAGAATGTCCTGCTCAGTAAAAGAGACTCAAGATTGGGCAAGTAAAAAACTTAAAAGTTTGATTTATAGTGTGTGGCGTCACATAAAAGGCTTCATGCATGCTGCTCAAATCCTCTCCTAGCAAATTGCAACCACAAGGAAATCTAAGAATAATTTTAGCATCAAGAATAATGTGGGGCTGGTTGGTGGTGGTGCACGCCTTTAATCCCAGCACTCGGGAGGCAGAGGCAGGCAGATCTACAGAGTGAGTTCCAGGAAAGGCACAAAGCTACACAGAGAAATCTTGTCTCGAAAAACTAAAATAATAATAATAATAATAATAATAATAATAATAATAATAACTTGGATTAATAATTAATTGCTATTGTGATTGATGCACTGAAAAAATGAGTCCACAAACCCGTATTGATTCGAGCACAAAGGGCGAAATTGTGCTGGGATAGAGTGTGGAAAGAAGAGGGAAAAGCAAAGGCAGTGGGTAAAGGGAAAGTATACCCCCAGTGGTAGGAATACTACAATTAGAGGATCATCATTTGGCACTTGCCTAGACAATAGTGCCGAACATAAGCAAAAATAAATCCTAAAATGTCAAAACAGGATTGTTACCATCTAAACATGTTCACCCTTAGCCTTACCAGACTTATCATAGGGAGAGAGTCTGGCAAGAGTGTAAGCTTCACAGTTGTTGCAGAATCACCCATGAAAGAGTCTTGTAAAAATGACTGCACAAATTGAGTCTAAACATCCCAAAATCAACCAATTCAAACTGGATCATTCTACCCAAGGGTAACTTTCCCTCTTCAGGAATGTAGGTGTCAAATGCTCTCTGAGCCACTATGAAAGAAGAGAAACTTTTGCATAAATGGGGATTGATAAAACCTCACAGAGGGAGCTGGAGCAATAGCTCAGCTGTTACGCTCTCACAGAGGACTGATTTCCATTCCCAGAGCCCATATCAGGTGACTCACTTCTTCCTGTAACATAAGTTCCTAGGAACTTGGCAACTTCTGCTGGATAATGCAGGTACCACACTTACTTACACTGCTATACAGTGAATATACTACAAACAGAGACACACATAAGATAAATACAAATAAAATCTTTTTGAAAAATACATTAAAAGGGCCATTAAGACTGAGAAGGAGAAGGAAACTCACTCTCATTCCTGGGGTAGCCTGCCCCTGGTGGCAAGGTGAAAACATGGGTTCAGTGTCACCTGGCAGTGATAGATGGTTGGACAGTATTATGGTGAGCAAACATAGGGTGGAGTATGAGAGAGAGAAACCGAATGGTTCCTGTCTTGTGGAGAGAGGCAGATCTGAAGAGGTGGAGTCAGTGAGGAAGGAGCTGAGGTGGGTAGTTTGCTTTCCACGCCAGGCCATGGTGATGTCTGGGTCCTGGGTGCTGCCTAGGACCAGTTCTGGGTCCATGGCCCTGCTACAGCAGTGATCTATATTCAGAGTGGAAGAGCTGGCCCTTTGCGGCTGACCTGTTAGATGGTGGCCTGGGTGAGGAAAAGATGCCCTCCCTATCTTTCCCCTCTCCATCTGTGTCAAACAGGAGAGCTGACCCAACCCCTTCATCAAGCCAGCCCTCCACCTCACTTGGGCAGCATAGTATAGCTAACCCTGTCAACCGGTGCAAAGGTACACTGCCCACAAGAACATGAGCATGGAAGATTTGGTCTCACTCCTCATCTGCCATAAGATGGTGTGGATGAGGAAGAGATGCCTTCCCCCACCCCTCACCACCTATGGCAGGTGGGAGAGCAGGAGAGCTGTCCCTGCCCCTCACCAGCTGTGGCACTCGGGAGAGTGCCCCCTGCACCTTGCCTGGGCAACACAGTAGAGCAGACCCTGGTGGTGTAGGTATGGGTGAGCTGGCCCTGATGGTGAGAAAGCAGGAGAACTGGCCCCAGCCCCTTGTTCCTTGAAACAGAGGGTGAACTAGCTGGAGAGCTCACCCTGGCCCACCCAAGCCCTGAACCAGGGCTATTAATTAGCCCACCCCACCATCCACCCCATCTATCATCTGCTGGAGCACATAAGGGGCCGTCCTGAAGATCCAAAGCTGCAGATTGCCATGACATGGGACAGTAATAAGATGTCCAAGAGGAGTCACAATGGGGGCCCAGTATTAATAGTGTAGCAAAACTGTAGGCCTTGAACCAGACCAATGACTTTGCATGGAATACTTGCCAGTAAAGACATATGGACTAAAGGGTTTACTGTGTGACTCACTGTGTCACACTGCAGCTTCCACAGCAAGATTTTTCTTTTTCTTTATTTTCTCTTCTCTTAGATTTTATTTTATTTTATTTTGTAGGGCAGAAGCTACAAGGACAGGGGGTGGATAGGATATAAAGGGACAGGGAGATGAATAGGATCCAGATGCATGATATGAAGGCACAAAGAATAAATAAAAGTTAAAACAAATGAAGTATGAGGAGAAGAACTGAAGAGCTGAAGCAAGGTAGACATATTAGGATATTTAAACATATACAGTAATTTAAAAGGTTTAAGATTAGATTAAGCCGGGCGGTGGTGGCGCACGCCTTTAATCCCAGCACTCGGGAGGCAGAGCCAGGCGGATCTCTGTGAGTTCGAGGCCAGCCTGGACTACCAAGTGAGTTCCAGGAAAGGCGCAAAGCTACACAGAGAAACCCTGTCTCGAAAAACCAAAAAAAAAAAAAAAAAAAAAAAGATTAGATTAAGAATTCCCTACTTAAACAAGTTCAGTCTAAGTGACCATGTATTAAATGTTTTTATTTCATTTGCAAGCAACCTTTTACATAAATGAAATTAAGAGAAGTGCAGTATCTAAAGATGATCCTTAAAAACAAGGAAATAGATATTTAGCTACCAAGAGTGACTAACTGAACATTAATATATTCCGAATGATCTTCAATGCTGGATACATAGCTAACAGAAATAAAACAGAAATATCAAAGAAAAATATACACTAAAAGAAGCAAAACAGAGCTGATTGTGATCCAAAATTAATGAATCAATCATAGAAAACAGTATTTGCAAATGAGAGAAAATAGAATTCCCACTATTATATATCATAATATTAATGTGTAAAGAGACACAAGAACCCAGACACTCCAGTGTCCACCACCAGGCTCCTCCACCCCTGTGATATCCAGTGTTAAGTTTTATACATGAGGATATTGGTGAAATTATTAAGGCCATTCCACGTAGTTAAAAGGGAGATTTATTTAACTTACAAGTGAAGGGATAGGTAGGTTGCGGGTTCTGTGAAAGATGCAGCACAGTCCGGCGGTGTTCTCTGGAGAACTCTCCTCAGTCTACCTCTAGCATCCACGGTCCAAGAAGGAAGAGAGCGCAGCGCACCCCGATCTCTCATCCCGATCTTGCATCCCATCTCGGGTCTTCAGGGCCCTCCCTTCGCCCTGCCTTGTAGGCGTGATAGTTACTGAAGCCTCAGTGGGGGTTGAAACTTCCAGACCAAAGCTGGAATGGCTACCCACTACATGAGGATCTCATGTTGCAATGTCATAACTTAGGAAAGTAAAATCAAGGGAAAGATCCTCACCTAGGAGCCTAGGGGAACAAGCCACACACACATGTTCACATTACTCTGTGAAACTTATTTCAGATGCCAGGCTGCCAGAACTAGAAGATCATATAGTCTGTTTAAGACACAGATTGCTGTGTCTTAAATAGAATACAGTTGTGTATTCTATTCCTTCTTATAAGTATCAAAACTCATACTGAACAATGAATACTGGGTCCCAAAAGAGTGTTTAGTTTTACACCTGTCTTTAGGGTTTTGTCTCCCAGTGGATCAAAAACTTTTCTATAATAGCCATGGACACTAATACTACATCAAGAGACCCCCAGGTATGCTGTGAGAATTTTTTATCTGGGGAGTTATAAGGCCTACATACATCTTATGAAAAATCCAAAACTCATACTGAAGTTCTACCAAAGTTCACTCTGGGGAGCTAGTAAATATATGAGGCTTATTTACATCCTTTTGGTGAGTGGATGCTGGCAGGAGTCTCAGTGACTCCAGCACAGCCACACTGGAAAGAGATGAGGCATACAGCTATAAGAGAACAGAAGAACTGCTAGAGGAAACAGATGCCAATGTGCATAGGAAAAGGCAAGGAATGATAAAGCAAATACATAATTTAAACAGTAGATTTTAAATATGGCACAAAAATAATGTATATAATTTGCATGGTATAAAAAAATGAACCCTGCTTCAGATGTACCATAAAACAGATCCTGGTGTGTGTTGAGCCTTGAATTAGAACACTGTTAGTCCCCCTGTCCCCCCAAATCTAATATTCTCTCTGTGTTTTTATAGTCATATAGCTAAATAAACAGACAATGGTTTTTCTGAGCAACATGAGTCTGTTGTTATAAAATTGCCATCACATTCAAGTAAGACTGATGATAAAGTACACCCTAGACATTCCCTATAATAAGTCTGAGCTCTAAGGAAGAAGAAAATATTAACAAACATCCAGGCTACACTGAAAATATTTTCAATAAATAAAAGGAAATTGAACTGATCTGAGGGATCTCATTTTAACACTGTAAGAGGTGGTTGTAACAATATCTATAGACAGCAGGAGAGACCACTGATATCAGCACAGTCCTCTGAGACATTATTTCCTTATCAAGATAAAAGAAAATTTTGTGGTTACCAATAAGTATTTTAGAGAATCTGACCCAAATAACTCTCCTGAGGAAATTACTCAAGAAAGGACTGATAGATATGTCTCAAACGATTCAGAAGAACTAGGATGCTGATGGAAGACCATGCACTGTCTCAGGTGCCTAAGAGAGCCTCTGACAAGGAGAATTACAGAAAAAGGAATAATTTGGTGTGGAAAATGAAACACCTCATGATGCCATATAGCTTTCAATTATGTGTTTGCTTTTATAAAAAAAAACTAAGGATTTTTATACATATATATTTTAGAAAAACATATAATTGCTGAATTAACAAGTAGAATTAGAATAAATGTAAAAGGCAGTGGCAAGAACAGCTACATTAAACTACAATGAAATGAAGTGCTAAATAAAATGTAGAAATAAGAAATAAAATCAAATATGTCAGGGAGTTTCGATAAATATGAACAGACTTCATTGTCATGCACATTGGGTTTTTATATATCCATGAAGAAGGTTGAAATCATGTCAAAAACAAATATTGCATGCCACATATAGAATATATACATTTGAGAGTAGATCAGATACTTACTATTCAGGAAAGAAAAAGGTGACTAGTGAGTATAGGAAAAAGGAAGGACAGGAAAGGGTAATTGAGAGAGAATATGGTCAAATTCATGAAACACTTGAATGAAAATCATCCATGTGTCATGATTAATTGCTTACACACACACACACACACACACACACACACACAAGAGAGAGAGAGAGACAGAGAGAGAGAGAGAGAGAGAGAGAGACAGAGAGAGAGAGACAGAGACAGAGACAGAGATTGAGAAAAGGGAGTTCCAGGTAGATGGCTCACTGGGTAAAACCATGGTGACCTAAGTTTGATCCTTGAAATTTACAAACAAAGTCCTATGCAGTAGCACATATTTGTAATCTCAGTACAGCAATGGAAAATGGGAGCAGAGGTAGGAGAATTGCGAATTATCTGGAAGCTTCCAGACCATCAAATGTGAAGTATGCAGCAGAAAAAAAATGTAACAAAGAAAACATTTAACAAGAGAGACACTGCTTCAAAAACAAGTTATAAGGGAAAAGACCAACTCCTGGAGGTTCTGTGATTTTACATAAGCTCAGTGGCATGTATACCAGAACTCACATGCTCATCGTACACATACACATATACACATACCAGAAACATACATACATACAACACTTGAGTATAAATGATAAACAAAAGACACTATCGCCGGGCGGTGGTGGCGCACGCCTTTAATCCCAGCACTCGGGAGGCAGAGCCAGGCGGATCTCTGTGAGTTCGAGGCCAGCCTGGACTACCAAGTGAGTTCCAGGAAAGGCGCAAAGCTACACAGAGAAACCCTGTCTCAAAAAACCAAAAAAAAAAAAAAAAAAAAAAAAAAACCAAAAAAAAAAAAAAAAGACACTATCAAGTAGGTCAATGAACAAAATTCATCCATATGTTTTTTATAAGAAATATGAGCAAGAATAATGTTAAAGAAAGGTTAAAAACCAAAGGTCATCTGAACAGACAGAAAGGCTAACAAAGTGAATATGAAAAATGTAATTTAACATTCAAAGCACAGACAATAAAAAATATAATATGATTTAATATTAGCAGCCAACCTGTAAGTCAGTGGAAAAGAGTAAAAACCCAGAAGCAATTTCTCATATGCATGGTAAATTTACTTTCATCAAAAATTTCAAGGTAATGCAGTCAGAAACAATAGTATTTTTAGGACACTGTACTGGAAGAACTTGATCTAACCAAGTTATTTCCAAATCTATTATACAATTAACAAAAATATATTTCAGAAACAAAGCAATAATTAGATGTCAAAGACTAATACAAGAAAATCTCAAACAAATTATTTTTTGTTGAGTTATTTATTTACTGTGTTTGTGCATGTGTGTGCCATTGTACACACATGTAGATGAGAGGATCGCCCATGGGAAATGGTTTTCTCCTCCACCTGTAGATTACAGAGTGAAAACACAGGACAGCATGCTGGGTTCCATGGCCTTTCTTGCTGCACCGTATCAACGACTCTGAGTAAATTACTTTTGAACTTGTCTCATAATCTGTTTATTTACTTGAGCGGTGGTTATAATTTCATAGCATGACTAGAAAAGAAATAGGGCCTAGGGCTTACTGGTGGAGCATTCGCATAGCAAGTACAAAGCCATATGTTCTATCCCAGAGCTACAAAACAGCCACAACAACAAAAGAAACCACAACCAGCCTACATATTGGGCATATGTGCATATGAAGCAAGAGCCAATGGAAAAGCATTCAAAGCCAAAACTGTAACAACCCAAACCAGGCATATAAAGTGATATTAAATGTAATTGGATATACAAATAAAAATCATACATATTGATTGGTGTAAATAAGCAAAATAGAGAAGATATAAAATTCTCATGTTAAAGAATTCCAAATTTTTGATGTAGACACTCTCGTCCTAAAGAGTTAATGCACAAATGGCCACTGCTTACAAGTGGTATGTGCATAACAGTCTCCGTTTCCAGATTACAGTGTGAAAAAGCAGGCGATATATGTGGATTGCTCAGTTATTTTGTCAAGGTGACACAAGCTGGAATCATGTGGAAAGAACGAACTTCAAATAAGAATACACCTCCATCAAATTTCCTACATGCATATCTGTGCAGCATTTTCTTGATTAATGATAGGTGTGGAAGGGCCCAGTGACACCACCCCTGAGTGGGGGTGTTCTGGGTAATATAAGAAAACAGCTGATCCAGCTGTGGAGAGCAAGCTAGTAAGCAGTATTCCCCCTTGTAAAGTCAAATACATTTGAGTTTTCTTTGTATTGCTGTGATAAAGGTCAGGACCAGAAACAATTTGAGGAGACAAAGACTTATTTAATCTTAAGGCTTGTATTCCATCAAGAAGGGAAGTCAAGGCAGGGACCAGAAGGAAGAGAGGCAATGGATATTTGTGCTAACAGCAAATGATTATAGACAAAGTATAGATAAAAACATATATATTTGATTTAACGGCTTAATTCATTAGCTAGCACACAATTTGTAAACCATAAAATAGGTAAATAGTACAATTTCTTTCAAATTAAGATTTTTTCAAATGGTGACCATGAACAATAACAAAAGATTAGCAGAACAGATTCACAAGGTATTCACAACTAGTGGCCAGATGGGAACTGGAGTTCAGAGCACTTACATGAGTGTCCAGGGCTAATGCACAAGCTAACACTGGTCTTTCCAGTTGCATCCATTTTCCCTTATTCTTCTTTAGGACTAAAATAATTCCCATTCTACATATGCACCTGTTCCTTATCCAGTGAGTGTCGCAGTGATAAGATGACTTAGAACCCTTCTATTTCAGATCCAGGAGGGATAGAGCTAAATTCACTAATTCTCACAACCTGTGAATCCCAATGTTAATTCTGTAGTTTTCTTCTTTTGCTTGCCTTTATGTACATAAGTTTTGAAAAATAAAAATGCTTTTTGACATTTAGACAGAAAGACATTCACAATTGTACTTCACTTCTATGGGTTTAATTGAAGGACATGTTAGATTGATTACATGATTGCATGTCACATGATTTAAAATAGCCATGTGTCATTGAACTTGAGAAGACATAACCCTGTCTGATCACTTCCCTCTCTAAAGCAGAAATAATCACCTGAACAAATTTGTTTTCTACATCAATGTCTGTGGAGACTTTGACAAAAGTAAGATTGACAATTTGATTTTTCTTTTGTGAGGTGTGTGATTATGCATACTTGTATCTGAGTGTTATATGTGTCTCTGTGTGTGGTTTGTATGTCTCCCTGTAAGTATCTGGGGGTGTGCACACACTAATGTGCTGTTTGTGCTCTATGTGTCTGTGTGTGATGTGTGTCTACATGTATACCTATGTACGGTGTGTGTTTTTGTGTGTTTATGTGTATGTGCCCCTGTGTATATTACCACATGCATGTGATGTGTACCTATGTTTATGTGCCTGTGTCTGTGCCCCAGTATGTAATACATGTATTTATATGTGTCCCTCTGTGTGGTATGCCTTTGTGTGGTTTGTGTATGTGTCTATATATGTGAGTCTCTGTGTGAACATGTGTGGTGTATCTGCGTGTACCCCTGTGTGTGGTGTGTAGCATATGTGCCTTTGTGTATGTGCCCATGTATTACTCTATGTGTACATGTGTGGTATGTCTTTGTGTGGTGTGTGTGTCTCTGCATGAATGTATGTGGTGTGTCTGTATGTACCCCTATGTGTGGTATGCAGTGTATGTTCCTGTGTGTATGTGCCCATGTATGTCTACATGTGCACACCTGTGTGTGTGGTGTATATGGTGTCTGTGCCTGTTCAATATAAACTGACTGAATTTTGTGTATAGCTTTGATTTTGGACTCTCTATATTTCCAGTCAGTCAAATGTAGTTCATTTTAAGTGAAGATTCAAAACCACAATTGGAAATGGCACAAATGTAAGGACTAAGAATGCCAAGAGTTCTACCAAGAAACTAGACAATGAGAAAAGAAAGAGACATATTCTGGGCAAATACCGGCTCCAGCAAAGCACGGGGCCCTGCTATAGGCTGGTGGGACTATATGGTAATGCAGGGCTGTGAAACTAGGAGGCGGCACAAGTCTTCCTGACAAGACAGTCAGGAAGACTTGTGCGGCAAAGAGAGAAGGAGAGAGAAATATCCAAAGTGAACAGTAACAGAGGGAAGACTGAAATGTCCTGAACTTACGTCATTAAGCACCTGACTGATAGAGTCCGCTTCAGAAATTCCCTTTCTCCTTCTTTATCTTGCAGGATGCTCCCTGAATTTTCCTCTAAAAGTTTTAGTATTTCAGGTTTCAAATTGAGGTCCTTGATCCACTTGGATCTTTTCTTTTAGGGTGCTATACATGGGTCTAATTTCACTCAGCTGTATATTGACTGTCTTTTTTCCAATGTATGTACATATTTTGCCTCTTTTTCAAATATCATATAGGTGTAGTTACTAGTGTTTATAGTAGGGCCTTCTATTTTATTCCACTGGCCTATATGACTTTTTTGTGCCAATATCATATTGATTTTATTACTGTAGCTCTATAATGATATATTTTAAGCTTTGTAATGTATCTAGAATAGCAATTCTCCCAGTATTCTTTTTGTTTAGAATTTCTTTGGCTATCTGGTGTCCTTTCTGGTTCCTTATGAATTTTAGGAATTTTTTTTTTATTTCTGTGAAGAATGGTGTCAGTATGTTAATTGAGATTTCACTGACTATGTAAATTGCCTTTGGTGGGAAGATCAATTTCATATTAATTCTACCAATCCATGAACACAAGATATGACACACTTTCTAATATTTTTTTCATTCCCTTTCTTCAGTGGTTTAAAATTTTCATTGTGTAGGTCTTTCACCTCCTTGGTTAGATCATTTCAAGATATTTTATTATCTTTGTTGCTATTGTTAATGGGAGTGTGTACATGATCTCTTTCTTAGTGTTTATGGTTGGTGTACCGAAAGGCTGTTGATTTTTCTGAATTGATTTTTTTTTTTAAATTCTCCCACTTTGCTGAATTGTTCATTGTTTCTAGAACTTTTCTTGTAGAATTTTGGGGATCTTTTATGTACAACATTATATAATTTGAAAATGGGGATAATATGACTTCTTTTCCTATTTGTAGCTCCTTAATTTTCTCCTCTTGCATTATTGCCCCAGCTAGTGATTTGAGCACAATATTGAAAAGGAATGAGTATAGTGTCTACCTCTGTCTTGTTCCTGATTTTAATGCTTAAAGATTTTCTCCATTATGTGTAAAGTTGACTGTAGATTTGTCACAGAGAGCCTTTATTACCTTGAGAAATGTTCCCGCCAATCCTAACCTCTCTAAGACTTTTATCATGAAAGCATGTTGAACTTTGTCAAAGGCTTTTTCTATGTCTACCAAGATGGACATGTAACTTTTGTTTTTAAGTCCATTTATATGGTTTACTATATTTATTGACTTATATATGTTGAACCAACACTGCATTTCTAGGTTAAGCCACATGATGTGCTGGATGCTCTTTGTGATATGTACTTATATTTGGTTTCCCAGCACTTGGTTGAGAATTTTTGCATCTATGTTTATCGGGGATATTGTTCTGTAGCTCTGTTTTTTTTTTTCTGTTTGTTTTGTTTTTTTGTTTTTGTTTTTGTTTTTTGCTGTTTCCATATAGTAGAGTGATACTTGCATCGTAGAATAAGTTTGGTAATATTCCTCCTGTTTCTACTTTTTTTAAAGAGTTTAAGATGTATTGGTTGTAGTTTTCTTTGAAAGTATAGTAGAATTTTGCTGTGAAAAATCTTGGCCTGTTTTGGTTTTAGTTTCTTTTTAGCTTGGAGCCTTATTATTATTGTTTCAATCTCCTCACTTACTATGAGTCTGTTTATGTTGTTGGTCTCTTCTTGGTTTAACTTTGGTAGGTCAGATGAATCAAGAAATTAATCCATTTCTTCTAAAGTTTTATAACTCAATGTAGTACAGATTTTTAAAATATTCCCTCATAATGTTCTGTATTTCATTGGTGTCTCATAATGTTTTCCTGCTCATTTCTGGTTCTATTAATTTGTTTCATCTCCTTCTTTTGGTTCATTGGGCTAATGATTGGTTGGTCTTATTTATTTTCTCAAAGAACAGCTTAGATTCATTGATTCTTTGCTTTATTTTTTGTTTTCTATTTTTATTCTTTGCTTAGAATTTATTATCTCTTCCTAATAACTAGGTTTGGATTTAACTTGTTTTTATTTTTATTTTTTTCAGTTTTTTGAGTTATGTCACTATATCCCTTATTTGTGTTTCTTCTAATTTTTTAAAGCATAGGCACTTAGGCCTATAAACTTCTCTCTTAGTTTTTAATGTGTCCCAGAGTTTTTATTTTGATGTGTTTTTATTTTCACTTGGCTCCAGGAAAACTTTTCTTTATTGACTTCTTCATTGACCCAGTAATGAGTTGTTTAATCTCAGTGTGTCTATATACTTAGTAGATTTTTGTTTGCTCTTTTTTTCCTTTTTCTTTCCTTCTTCCTCCTCCTCCTCCTCCTCCTCCTCCTCCTCCTCCTCCTCCTCCTTCCTCCTTCTCCTTCTTCTTGTTTAAAGTCTTATCACATAATAGTCAGATAGGATACATGGGATTATTTCATTTTTTTTCCTGTGTTTGTTAAAGTATGCTTTGTGTTCCAGGGTAAAGTTTGCTTGGAAAAGGTTTAACAAGCTGTTTTCTAAAATACATATTCTATCTGGTTGGGGTAGAATAGTCTGTAGATATCTGTTATGTCCATTTAATCCATGATTTCACTTAACCCTAGTGTTTTTCTGCTTATTTTTTCCAGATGCTCTATCTAGTGTAGAAAGTATGGTACTAAAATCACCTGCTGTTATTGGATTTACGTTAATCTGAGTCTTTAATTTCACTAGTGTGCTATTTATGAAATTGAGTGCCCCTGAATTTGGTGTATTTATATTTAGTGATATTGTATTTTCCTGATTAATTGATAACTTGATTAGAATTAAGTGCTCTTCTTTGTATCGTGTAATTAGTTTTACTTTGATGTTTGTTTAGTCAGGTACTATAATTGCAGTATTTTCTTGCTTCTTGTTCTAATTTGCTTTGAATAGTTTTTCATCCTTTCACTTTAATGTTGTGTGTATCTTTGAAAATAAAATGAGTTTCTTGTAGGCAACAGATAGACATATTTTTTTAACCCATTAAGCTAGCCTGTGTCTTTTAATTTGAGAGTTTAGGTCATGAATACTTAGAGTTATTCTTGAAAGGTGAGTGTACATGGCAGTCATTTTGATATTTTTTTATTTTTCTGGTTTGTGTTCTTGGTTGGGTTTTGTTTTTCATTAAATTATAGCTTTATTTATTTTTTTTCTAGGATCTCTTGGCTCTGTTGTTCTTCTCTTCAGTTTGTAAAACTTCTTCCGGTATTCTGTTTAGCAATATTTTTGTTGGATATTATTTTTTGGCTCTTTGAATGTTTGAAAGTTTGGCTCATGGAAGCTTTCCTTTCTTTTCAAACTGTGGCAGATAGTTTTCCTGTGTTCAGTTGTCTAAGTTGACAGTCATGCTCTTTTAGAACTTGGAATATATTGCTCCAGACTCTTCTGACTTTCAGAATTCTCACAGAGGAATCACATGTTATTCTGATGGGTTTTAGTTTATCTGTGACATGAATTTTCTCTTACAGGATTCAATATTTTTTCTTTTCTGTATATTTAGTGTTCTGACTATGACATTGCATGATACCTTTCTCTTCTGATTTTTGTCTAGATGAGGCTCTGTGTTCTTCTTCTATCTGTATGTTTTTTCCTTAGTTTTGAGAAGTTTTCTTCTATGACATTGTTAAAAAGTTGATCTATGCAATTAATTTGGGATTCTTCTCCCTCTTTCATATCTTGAACTTGAAAATTTTGTCCTCTGATGATGTCACATATTTCTTGTATTTTTCTATCCTGTGCATTAAATTAAAAGCAAATTGTTTGCTTATTTTGTCTAGATCCTCTACTTTATCTTTGAGGCCTGATATTCTATCTTCTGCTTGATTCATTTGGCTTGTAAGGCCTTCCACTGAAGTTTCTGATGGGAATGTTGAGGTTTTCACAATTCCATCTTTTTTTCAGCTTGTGCATTTTTAAAAATCTTTTTATTGATTTCAGTTTTCAAATCCTGAATTATCCTATTATTTTATGGAGGTATATATTTGTATTTTCTTGGACAACACTCAAGTGCTTATTGTTACTCTCTTAGAGTTTAATTATTTCTTTTGTCTTCTTTAAATTATTTAAATTATTTGGTCAGGTGATGGTGGCACACGCCTATAATCCCAGAACTCGGAGTCAGAGGCAGGCGGATCTCTGTGAGTTTGAGGCCAGCCTGGACTACAGCCTGAGTTCCAAGAAAGGAGCAAAGCTACACAGAGAAACCCTGTCTTGAAAAAAAATTATTTAAATTATTTGATAATGTTTTTGGCTTTTCTTTTAAATTCCCTGTACTTGGTGGGGTCCCTCTGAGTTATTAGAGAATACATCTATATGACTTGTGGGTTTGGAGGGAGACATGCTACTTTGCCATTCACGTTGTTCTTGTTTATGCAACCTGACCTAAGCAAGCAGAGCCTTTTTTTTTGGTTGTATGTCTGATGTAATACTCTGCCTCCCATAGATTGGGCCAGTGCAGAAGCTACACTGTAACCACACACCCTTACTTACCAAACCAAAATTACCTGATATGGCTGCTAGGAACATAGTCAGGCTAGGTTAGAGGTGTCACAACAAAACTGAGGTTGTGGCAATTCTATTAATAGCAATCAAACTTTTATACCTTTATCAAAAACAAAATATAATGACAATTGCCAGGATCAATACAGTTGTAGTTGCTAGGAAACAGTGAAGTTTGCAAGTCATACAGGGTATACAAGGTTAATGTCTAAGACAATTCTCCTGGCAAGCCTTCATGCTTTCTTAACTATTATGGGAACATACAGAGAAACACAAAGTGACTTAACCATTTCAATTCCAGTCTCTCAGGAACTAGAAGTCACATTGTGCCCCAGGAGCCTTGGACTCTATTCTGAAAAACCTATGATGCATACTTCTCAAGGCAGCTAGGCCAAGCCAACTCCATGATTCCCTCCAATACATGACCTCACCTAGGTCAAGAGAAGCTTGAGGCTGAGCTTTTTACTTGGCTAGAAAAATGGGGCTTACAAATGAAATGTTATTATTGCCACTAGTTTGAAACTAGGACTGTGGGTTTATAGATGGCACAGAGTTGGGATAAAAGCAAAGAAAGGCAAGAAGGAACTTTCTCAGGAAAGGTGGCTCATACACAATGAGGCTTCATGAGCTTAGTGTATAAAACGAATAGATTTGTAGGTTTTCATATCTATCACACGTATTTTAATGCATTGTGTTTTCATATCAATCATCTAAAAGTACTCCGTAATTTCATCTGTATTTCTTTTTTAACCCATAAGGGCTTCAAAGTAAATCAATTAATTCTTAAATATTTTAATTATTTCCAGGTACTACTCTGTGAATTATTTCTATTTAGTTTGTTTAGATCCTTTTAAGTTTATTAAGATTTGTTTTAAAACTTAAGCATACAGTATATTATGATGAATATACAAGCACATGTGCAAGGAATATCTACTTTATTATTGGGTAATGTGTTTTATAAATGATGATTGGGTAACATTTGTTAATAGATATTTAATGATTCCCAGTCTTCTTTTTATATCCAGATTGTTAAAATTTCCAATTATTTTTGAAAATTTGTCATCATCTCATACCAGTAGCATTTTCTGCTCCAAGAATTTTGAAATTCTGTTTAAAACATATATTGACTATTTCTGTGTCATTTTGGGAGAATATATTTTTTTTGTCAATGTGATGGCTAGCTTTAGCTGACAACATGACACAATCTAGAATTCCCTAGGAAGGATACATTTCTGAGGAACTTTCTGGGGTGGGTTGACCTGTATGTACAGCTGTAAGCAATATTTGTCATATAGTTAATTGAGGTAGAAAAACCCACCCTGAATACTTAATAAAATGTGTGTGGTCATTTGGCATGCAAACACCTGAGGTCATTCGATAGAGTTTATTAGCTTCAAGTTAAATTTATTTCACAGCCTGGGCTCTGGACTTAATGAGAAGGAGAAGGTGAACTAAGCACGACATACAGACACACTAATTTATTCTTTTCCACTTTTGACTGTGGATGTCATGTGACAAGGTTTCCCAAGGTCCTGCTATAGTGAGTTTCCTGAGGTGATGGACTGCAATCTGAATTGTTAACTAAAATAAGCCCTTTCTCCTCTAAGTGAACTTTATCAGCCTATTTTATCACAGCAAAGGGAAACAAAATTAATACAATCATCGATTAACTTCTCTGTCTATTTCTCATAACAGCTATTGATGTGGAATATGCTCTGTCTAATGTCAATGTAATCATACTACCTTTCTTTAATTATAATTGTCATTGTACTTTATCTGTCTGTTTTATGTATGCTTTACATTCTTAGAGCTTTCATTCAGGTTTGATTTTTCAGTTACAAAATGAATCTTTATTTTAATTCCAGGGATTCAAATTCTGTTCAGTACAATGTTTAGTCTATCTTCTACAATACTATGTTATGTGTTCTTAGTAACTCAGCCCTCATTTATTTCTCTTTGGCATCTATTTTATTTTAAATTAAATATATAGATTTGGTACTGTACACTGTATCTTTATAAACATTAATCAATTGAATTTTGTTTTATTTATATGTAATCCAAAGGTTATAAAATTTTAAAAATTGTCGGTCATCCACTCATCAAATCCATTTGTTTTGTGTGTGTTTATGTACATATGCATGCTATGGGGAACACATGACAGTCTGAGGATAACCTGTAGGACTCAGTTATCTCCTTCCACTGTGTGATATCCATGACTAAGATGTGTTGAGCTGGTGACATTCACACTCAATACTCATGCCAGCTGCTTAGAACCCCTTTCAGGTCTTTCATTATATTTACTCTCTTTCTCTCTAGGAATTCAGTTAAAGTCATAAAGCATTCACTTTTTTTTTTGTTCTTCTGAGACAAGCTATAACTCTGTAGTTAAGACTAGTGCATGGCTTATGACAGTCTTGCCTCAGTGTCCTCAGAAAATATGTTTATACAACATATACATAGTATATATAATTAATATATTATACAATATATACATAAATATATTTACTAAAATATCCTAGCCCACACTTACAAGACAGTTTGTCCAGACCCTGAATGATCTCATTTAAGTATGTCATGCTCATATATAAAATACAATATGTCACATACAATGACATATTTATATATGACATAAGTATTCATGTATATACATTTCTATCATTGCATAAATTTTAATGTTTCTAATTCAATCATTTGGTTCCACTCAATCTTCCATCATGGTTTCTTAGATATCAATGAGTATATCAAATAACTCATATATCAATTTATTTATATTTAACTTGAAGCTAAAAAACTCTATCTAATGACCTCAGGTGTTTGCATGCCAAATGATCACACACATAGACACACACACACATCATATGAAATATATATATATATATATATATATTTCAAAAAATACACATGTGATGTGCAATATATATCTATATCTGTATCTATATATAGCTTTTGAAAAAGACCCTTTCCTCAGAGGCACATGTAAATCTCCTCCCTGGGATCCTCATTATTATTTTACAAAATGTAGGACCTTGACACTTGAGCAAAATCATTTAGAAGGATTGCCAAAAGTGTAAATTCTTCATTTTATTTAAGTATTCTTATGAACAGAATAACATGACCAAGCTGGTAAGGTGACTCAGAGGGGGAAGGTGCTTTCTGGCAAACATGGTGAAAGGAGAGAATAAATTCTGGCAAGCCGTCCTCTGACCCCCACATACATGGGTGTCCTCTTCATGAATACATAAGTAAATGCAGTAAAAATTTAAAAACATATAATGATAATGCAGATGAGGCTGTCAACTGCAAAGCTACATATGGCTCAAATGTGCAATTTTTGTGGACTTAGAATTGTTTATTCTGCCAATTTGCTTTCTCATGCACCATTTCCCTATGTTTCTTGTCAGTTCTTGACTGTAATTTTTAGTTTATTTTAATAATTTTCCCTAAAATTCACAGAATTTTAATTTCATTTCAGAGCTTGCATTATTTTCCCCATGATGTTTTCTGCTATAAAAAACTTTATAGGTAGGCACAGGTCGGCGGTGCAAGCCCTGGAAGTCTCTTCTGCATAAATGTTTTTAGCCAGCAGTCTTTTATTTTCTCTAGAATTATATTTAAAACTCATAAAAATCCCATTTCAGATGGGCATTCAATTTGTCAACACACATAAGTGAAATGAAGAGAGCTATCCAATGTTACACAGCTAGAATTTATCAGAACATAATTTGTATTATGGGATTACCTGTGTCCAATGTACAGATTTTTAAACTTCCCAACATCATGATTGGCTTGTGGACATTCACATGTACTATGTATGGTTTTATACACAATAGCTAAGTTGTTGTATAATGTCAAAGAATCTAATATGATCTGGCTGCTAAACGAGGCATTCCTATGCTCTTGACATCAGTAGGAATTGAAAATACTACCCAGTTGTTAAAATATCTCCACATAGAAAAATAATGTGCAAGTAGCAGCGACGCCAGGTCCTGTGTGTAACAGATGTTCCCAGTGGCGAGTTCCTCTAGCTGTGGCTGCGCTCACCATAGTGTCAGGACATGTGCTGTGCATGTACATCTGTGGAGATTTTTCTTCTCTTATTGGAGGTGGTAAACAGTTCTGCAGCGAATGAGTCTGCGATGGGGAAATCTTTGAAACAGTTTCTTTGGAGAGGAAAAAATGAGAAATGGAAGTTCTGTAAACTCTTTACTGTTGGCTTAAGATTTGAAACCACAGAAATGAGTTTGAGAAACTACTACTAGCAATGAGGAAACCTCACAGACTGTGTGGTTATGAGGGAATTCTGCGAGCAAGAGATGAAGAGGATTTGGTTTTGTAACTTTCTCATCCATGATGAGGTTGATGCTGACATGGCCTCATTACTTTGATGGGAGGGTAGTTGAGCCAAAACATCCTGTAGCAAGAGAGGAGTCAGGAGAAAGGAGGCCATGTGACAGTAAAGAAGCTATTTGATGCTGGAATTAAAGAAGATGCTGAGGAATACCACCTTAGAGATTACTTGGAAGAATACAGAAAAACTGATCCTATTGACATAATTATTGATAGGCAGTCTGTGGGAGAGAGAGTGGCTTGGTTATGTTTGATGACCATGATCCTGTGGATAAAATTGTGTTGCAAAAGTATCACACCCTCAATAGTCACAATGCAGAAGTTAGAAAGTCCTTGCCTAGACAAGAAATGTGGGAAGTCTAAAGTTCTAGGAGTGGAAGAGGAAGAAGCTGTGGATTCTCATGGTGATGGTGGCAATTTGGGACCAGGAGAGAGAAGCAACTTTAGCATGGGGATCTGATGAATGTGGAAGTGGATGTGAATTTGGGGATGGCTATAATGGATATGGAGGAGGATCTAGAGGTGGGAATTTTAGAGGTAGAACTGGTTATGGAGGAGGAGGATATGGTGGTAGAGGGCATGGATAATGCACCCAGGGTAGGGGCTAGGAAGTTGGTTATGACAACTATGGAGGAGGAAATTATGGGAGTGGAAATGACAATGATTTTGGAAATTATAACCAGCAATCTTCTAACTATGATTGAATGAAGAGTGGAAACTTTAGTGGTAAGAGGAACATGGGAGCACCATATGTTAGAGCAAGCTATGATCCTGGAGGAAGTGGATGAAGTGGGGGTTATGTGTAAGTAGACGGTACTGAGCTTCTTCCTACTTTCCAAGAGCTTCACTGTCTAAATGGGAGAGGATGAGAGCCCAGAGGTAACAGAAGAATTTCAGGCTACAGTATATCTTAGTAACAATGTTAAGGAAGCTCTTACTCAGTCATGCACAAATAGGCAGTGTTGTAGTAGAAGACACCACAGCAGATAGAGCGCCATTCTGTGAATAGATTATTTAATAGCATTACCTTACTATGGAGGAAGGATTGTAAAAAATGCTTCCTTCAAGACAGTGTCTTAACTTTTAGTTGGTGTTTCTTTCTAGTGGTCTTTGTAAGAATATAGAAGCATTCCTTCTTTTATAATGTATAAACTGTAAGTTTCAGGTGACATATTAAACCTTTTTAAAGATTTTTCTCATAAGTTTTGAAAAGCTATTTGTCAAGATCAGAGTATGATAAGACATAACGTTTTCCCATTAAGAAATTTAAGTGCATGTGTAAAGTTACAAAGTTGTTATAAATGTATGACGTAACAAAATAATTCTAAAGGAAAAAAGAAAAATAATGTGCACATTAGAAATTAGATGTATTTTAGTAGGACCTCCAGTCATTGATCTTAACATTTCCTTTTTTTTTTTTTTTTTTTTTTTTGGTTTTTTGAGACAGGGTTTCTCTGTGTAGCTTTGCGCCTTTCCTGGAATTCGCTTTGGAGACCAGGCTGGCCTCGAACTCACAGAGATCCGCCTGCCTCTGCTTCCCAAGTGCTGGGATTAAAGGCGTGCGCCACCACCGCCCGGCGATCTTAACATTTCTTAACAGTTTTAAGCAAAATATTCAAGACTGTTGAGGGTAGTATTGATATCGATTAAAAAATAAATCTCTGGGGAGGCATCCAGGCAGTGGGACCGGGTCCTGTGCTCATTGCATGAGTTGACTGTTTGTAACCTGGGGCCTATGCAGGGTTGCTTGGCTCGGCCTCGGAGGAGGGGACTGGACCTGCCTGGACCTAGTCTATCAGGTTGATCTCAGTCCGCATGGGAGGCTTTGCCCTGGAGGAGGTGGGAATGTGGGGTGGGCTGGGGGAAGGTGAGGGGGGCTGGAGGGGGGAGAACAAGGGAATCCATGGCTGATATGTAGAACTGAATTGTATTGCAAAATAAAAATAAAAAATAAAATAAAATAAAATAAGATAAATCTCTGTTCTAGAAAGAAGCTGAAACAAGACTGAAGCTGACATAAGGCAGCTCCATGAGGTCTCTGCTTTGACAGTCAAAATGAGTAGTGGACAGTAAAACAAACTGTGCTCTTATATGGTTCAATTGTAATGAATTCAAACTTAAGCATACATGAAAACTGAAGGTGTACTTCCCCTACCCATATCCAGCTATTTCACAGAAGTTTAGAGGATATGATGCACTAGAACTTCTGGATATATTATCTTTGAATTCTCATTATATATCCTTTCCTACATATACACCTGCATTACTCCTTCCCATCCTTCCAGGATGTCCACTTTTGTAAGATCCCAAGGGTTTTTAACTCCTTGAGTATATATTGCTAACTCAATCTTTTCTTCATTTATTTAGCATTAGGACACACTTTGTCAGGTATTGTCTATCCTGTTTGGTATTATTAGGCAGAACTGTCTGTGAGATTTTCAGCAGTTAAAAAAAAAATCCTAATGTTTTGACTAAAAAATTGTACCTAATTTTTATGCCCAGTTGCTTAAAATGCACCAATAGGAAATAAGTATGTTCACAAGTTTTGATTTACAAATAATTGTACATATGTCTCATCATCTATGATGGAAAATTTCACACAGCCACACAAAGGAGAGCTACCCATCCTTCTACAAATTTAAGCTACTCTTCAGCTAGTACCAATGAAAAGAGAAACACATCTTTAAAAAAATTGGGCCGATTTTTTCTAGATCCATCCATTTGTCTGCAAACCTCATGATGTCATTGTTTTTCTCTGCTGAGTAGTATTCCATTGTGTATATGTACCACATTTTGTTTATCCATTCTTCAGTTGAAGGGCATCTAGGCTGTTTCCATGTTCTGGCTATTACAAACAATGCTGATATGAACATAGCTGAACAAGTGCTCTTGTGGTGTGGTTGAGCATTCCTTGGGTATATGCCCAAGAGTGGTATAGCTGGATCTTGGGGGAGATGGATTCCCAATTTTCTAAGAAAGTGCCATATTGATTTCCAAAGTGGTTGTACAAGCTTGTATTCCCACCAGCAGTGGAGGAGAGTTCCCCTAGCTCCACATCCTCTCCAGCATAAGGTGTCTTCAGTGTTTTTGATCTTAGCCATGAGGTAACCCAGACTCAGAAAGACAAACATGGTATGTACTCACTCATAGGAGGATACTAGATGTGGAACAAGGATGACTGGACTGCTACTCACATCACCAGGGAGGCTACCTGGAAAACAGGACCCCAAGAAAGACACGGGGATTGCCCAATGACAGAGAAATGGAATGAGATCTATATGAACATCCTGGAAATGTGTGGGGGTAATGAAGGGTGAGGGTCGAGGGAAAGAGAGCTTGGGGGAGCGGGAGATCCCAGCTGGATCAACAACAGAGAGGGAGAACAAGAAATAGGAGACCATGGTAAATGAAGACCACATGAGAATAGGAAGAAGCAAAGTGCTAGAGAGGCCCACAGAAATCCACAAAGATATCCCCACAACAGACTGCTGGCAATGGTCGAGAGACAGCCCGAACTGACCTACTCTGGTGATGGAATGGCCAAACACCCTGATTGTCGTGCTAGAAACCTCATCCAACTACTGAGGGATCTGGATGCAGAGATCCATGGCTAGGCCCCGGGTGGATCTCTGGGAGTCCAATTGGCGAGAATGAGGAGGGTTTATATGAGCGAGAATGGTTGAGACCAAGGTTGGATAAAGCACAGGGACAAATAGCCAAACGAATGGAAACACATGAACTGTGAACCAATGGCTGAGGGGTCACCAACTGGATCAGGCCCTCTGAATGGGTGAGACAGTTGATTGGCTTGATCTGTTTGGGAGGCATCCAGGTGGTGGGACCGGGTCCTGTGCTCATTGCATGAGTTGGCTGTTTGAAAGCTGGGGCCTATGCAAGATCGCTTGGCTCGGCCTGGGAGGAGGGGACTGAACCTACCTGGACTGAGTCTACCAGGTTGATCTCAGTCCGCAGGGGAGGCTTTGCCCTGGAGGAGGTGGGAATGGGGGGTGGGCTGGGGGGAAGGTGAGGGGAGCGGGAGGGGGGAGACCAAGGGAATCCGTGCCTGATATGTAGAACTGAATGGTATTGCAAAATTAAAAAAAAAAAAATTGGGCCGAAATTAATGTTGTACTTCATAGTGTTACTTCTTACCAAGTTTTCTTTTATTTATTTATTTTTTTATTTATTTATTTTTTGTTTTTTTGAGACAGGGTTTCTCTGTGTAGCTTTGCACCTTTCCTGGAACTCACTTGGTAGCCCAGGCTGGCCTCGAACTCACAGAGATCCACCTGGCTCTGTCTCCCGAGTGCTGGGATTAAAGGCGTGTGCCACCACCGCCCAGCCAAGTTTTCTTTTATTATGCTTACTATAAAGTAGCAATTTTCAAATTTTTATTTGTGTTCTCCTCCTAAAATCCCATCCTTCTAGGACCTTTTCTACAGGTTTTTGTCCACTTTTGTAACATCTTCTGTAAGATCCCCTAAAGTGATTCATCTCTTTATGTGAAAGATGGAGACAAAAGAATCAGTAAGGTTAAGTAAAGTATCTACAACTTTTAAAGACAGATCAAGTTGCAGAGGTAGATAGATACAAAATAACATTAATCAAATAAATGAGTCAGAAGAATATAGTATAGGAGGACTACATATATGTGTTCAAGTGCATTGTTTTAGAATCTTGTCACCCAATCAAATGATCAAGGATGATCTACTGGAGTAGATGGTAGCTGTGAATCAAAATAAATCTTTGTTCCTTTAAATCATTTATCTCATGTATTTGGTTACTGTAATGAAAATAGTAGCATGAACACAGACTGGTATGATTAAATCTCCCTATTATGTGTGTGTGTGTGTGTGTGTGTGTGTGTGTGTGTGTGTGTGTGTGTGTGTATGTATGTGAAAATAATGCTATGCTGTGGGATAATGCCTTTGTACACTGGTTTAATACAACACTAATTGGCCAATAGCCAGGCAGGAAGCAAGGTGTGAAGGCAGAATTGAGAAGAGGTACCAAGCCATGTGGCTAAACATAGATAAGAATTATGGGTTAATTTAAGTTTAAGAGCTAGTCAGTAATAAGCCTGAGCTAATGGCCATACAGTTTGTAATTAATATATTACTCTGTGTGTTTGCTTGGGTCTGAGTGGCTGTGGGACATGGGACCAGAAGACTTCAGCTATAAAGCTACAAATGATAAAGACCTATAATATCATCTCTCTACACACACACACACACATACACACACACACACACACACACACACACACACACACACACACACGGCTAGCAAGTTAGATCACTCAATAAAGTACTTGTTGTGTAAGCATGAGCACCTGAATTTGATACTTAGAAATCATGCTAAAAAACAAAACAAAATTTAAAAAAACCTTAGTTTACCCATTGCTTATGTTTTGGAAAACAATAAAGTTGTTCTGAGATTAAAACTTAATCTTCAATGTGATCAAGAAATAAAACCCTCAGAAGAAAGGGTATGTACTATCATATTGTGAAGCAGTTTTCTCTACACAGAACAGTTACATTTTAGATGGGCTTATTTTGGCTCAGGAAGTAAGGAAATTTACAAGACACAGTAAATAAACAACTCACAACTTTCAGAAAGTTCCTGAATTTTCAAGATTTGTAAGACTCACCTCCAAGTAAGGACTTGTGAAGAGAGGGGGTACTCTCCAACTAGCTGTACTGTTTGGAAGTAATTCTGAGGCCTCATGAGTCATCACTCAGTCGAGTTGGGCTTTTTGATAATGCAGCTGTCTTTGAGTCAGCTGTTTTCCTGTTAGTGACTTCCCTGAATTAACTGATTCACTAAGATATATTTGGGAGGGATCGTTTAGTTGATCTGTCTCTGGTGTCCTATCTGGGGAGTATAAATATTTGTTCATATTTCTCCCAGAAAAAGTCACATGTTGCATAAAGTTAATTAAATTGAGTCAAGCTTTCCTCAGGAAAACTTAAAGCAGGTCACTTAACAGGATTCTTACATTACATTCTATCGTGAAGAAAAAAAAATGAAGCAATGTAGGAAGAATGAAAGCAGACATGGGTACAAGAAACCACTGATGATTGTTTCCTGAAAGACAATATCAATTGTGGAACTTAGAGTAAAAGAATTCATATAGCAATGATAATCAAAGTATTCACTGCTTTGGCTTCAACATATGATATGTGATATTCTTCCAGACATAACAATTAATTTTAACCTGGCATATCAGAATTTGTACCTGATACTTGATTAGTCTCAAAGCATTTCTTCTGATAAATAAATATCTCATGGCCAAATGAATTCCTATCTACCTCTTTTCTGTATCTTATATCCCAAAAAGAAGTACTTTCTCAAATTTTCATGAATCTACAGATAATTCTTCTTTGAGAGGTTAGTGTAGTCAACTCATAACTTCCATTTTTCAATAAATTCATAGAAGTTAGAGTTACAACATGCTAGATAATTCTGTTGAAAACAGGATAAGAATATATATATGTGTGTGTGTGTGTGTGTGTGTGTGTGTGTGTGTGTGTGTATCATTTTTTCAAAGTCCAATGTATCCAAAAGTAACTATAAGAGGCAATGTATTTTACCACTGTGATATTGTCAAATTGTGTCTACATTCAAAAGGAGTAACTGGAAAGAAGTGTTTGTGACTAGAATCAGGAATTGATTATCTACAGAAGGGGGTATTTTGTAGTCAATAACTATGAATGTCTCAGGGTACAGGACTTCAAAGCATGCGGTGGGAGCTCTTAAAACACTCAAAATTAATATAAAAAAGCCAAATTGTATTAACTACATTCTTGAATAAAGAGATTTTTCTGATGAACAAAGATGTCCACATCAATGGCCATGCTATGAGAAAAAAATGAAGAATGAAAAATGTACATGAAGAAAATTGGTTTTCAGTAGGCTACAGCAGACATAAACAAGAGAGAAAATATTTTGATCAGGCAGCTTATCAAACTGTTAAGAAAGAATAGGATGTCAGATGAAGAAACAACAAAGTCACACTACCAAACTATAGGACAGCCACCTTGGACTTGAAATAACCATGTTTAATAACAATTTCAAATTAGAAAAAAAATGTTATAATGAAGTGTTTATTGTGTGAGTTCCACCCAGTTCTATACAAGGGTCTCAGTATTCACTATATCCATTATATAAGGCGAACCCCAAGAGGTGTGGTTAGATCTGACATCTATCTTTTTTTTAACTGAATCATATTTACCTAAAATGAGTGAAATCTGTATATCCTTTTTCCTTATACATAAAATAATTCCACCTAATTTCTTAACTAAGTTCCTAGGGCTATTATAATTTCTAGAAGTTAGGTGTATTTTATTGTTATATGACTTTTTGGGTAAAAGAGATAAGATATACTCCAGATAAGGCACAAATGATAAACACCACACACACACACACACACACACACACACACACACACACACACACACACACGCACACACACATACATACACACAAAATGATTCTACCTAAGTCTAATTTCATGAACAAGTAAGTTTATTGTGATTTACTTACAGGAATGGTATGTTACCTATAGAAACATAAAAGTAAATGCCTCCCAGAAAACCCAAAAGCATACCACAGCATGAGTGAGGATTCAGAGAAGCTGCATCCATGCAGCTCCCTCCCCAACATACAGGCAACTCAATCACATATTTTATAACCGTGGAGAAAGGCCTTGTGAATCTTGTAATTTGCTGGCATCACTAAGGTCAGGGTTTTATTACCTTCCCAGCCTTGCAGGTCTCCCTCCTTGCACCTCAAGGGAATGTTTCAATTCATAGGAGATAACTAGACAATATTCATATGAACTAAAAAAATGTTTTCCAAGAAGACAACTGTTTACAAAGGTTCAGACAACTAGTTCAGTAATGCATTGATTTCATGACTTTCTATATAACATAGTCTAACTCATAGCCTGTAATGTGACATTATTTCATCAGAAACATGAACAAATGTTTACTCACCTCAAATAGAACAATAACAAAACACCAAAGTAAGAATACACTGAAGTCCAACTTGGTGAACCACTCTGTGTTATTGGGGCTGCTTAGAGAATAAGGGTGAGGGGTTCATTATAAGAGCAAAAACTGACAGCCGCATCACCAAAGCCCATCCCAGCATGGGACAGAGCTCATAAATGGTGCGAACCTCAGATAAACTGCACAACTTTCATGCAGAGTAATGGGTTAGCAAGTGTCTTTTTTTTAGGCAGCTCAGCTGGTATGAGTAATTTGGGGAAAGTACAGTTTGTCTGTCTCTCAGCTGCCCTTTCTGAAAATATATGTTTAGGGAAGAGAAACCTAGTGTCTGAACTTAATTAGCTTCCTTGTAGTATATAATGTTTTGCATCTTTTTAGAAAACTGTGTGTCTTAGTGAGCTTCCCTCTGAAATGAAATTTTTATTTATGTGGGGCTCTGCTGGAGTCCAGCTCTGACATGTCAAAGGGTTCTTGGGAAAACGAGAGAGGAATGAGGAAATCATAGATGGAAAGATAGAAAGAGACAATAAGAACAATAAGAAAGACAGAGACAAAGGATAGCTTTGGGAGGGCCCTGGGCCAATACTCAGTAACCTTGAGATTTATTACAAAGATCTTTTTATACAATGCCAAGGGGTGAGACAAAAGATTTCCCCCTATCAAGATCATAGCACAGCATATAGCCAAGCGTAGACCCTTCAAAATACCTGGTACCCAGGACCATGTTCAAAACATCCTATTATGCAGCCCTGCTGGATAAAGCAAGCTCCGATTCTCTGACCTTGAGTAAAGTCTCACTAGGAAGCCTCTGTGGGCCACCACAGTTCCCCCTTCCTAATAATATAAAGGGTCTCATAAACTGTGCTTGTCTTAGGTCACCTTCTTCAACTAGTCTTACTTGTCTTTAAGATACACTTTCTGCATAGTATACTCTATCCTAGGTTGACATTTAGCAAGAAGAACTTACCCATCTATGACTACCAGCCTCTGGCAGGGTAAGGTGCAGAGCTTAACTCCATGCAACTCTGAAACTGATTTTCCATCAAGAGCTTGCAAATAGCTGAAATAATTATAACAATATTCCTGGTCCTTATTGCTGCTATACCTCCTAGTAAAGGAGTTGAGGATGATAAAGATGGAACGGCCTTTTTGACTGGGTCTAAGATAACTACAACAGTCTTACCTGCACTGAGCCTTTTTTTTTAATCAATAAACTCCTGATACAACTGTACCAAATAAATCAGTAAACCCCTGATGCAACCACATCAAATCTAAAGACTCCTTAGCATCATAATTAACATTAACAGGTTAACACCATAATTCTAGCACAAATATTATTATACATAATTATAGGTCTCACAAGTTTACATTCAAAAGCAAACTCTCAATAGTACTCTTTACACTATGAACTTTCACAAACTTCCAAAAGCAATCTCTTAATAGAACTATTTACACATTTTGCTAACAAAACATAGGGTACATTAACACAAGTTAACATTAATCCACTCTAAGGACAAGAAAATTTTTTTTCAATTAAAGAGACTGAGAAATATTAACTCCTCCTTTTCTTTATAATTTTTTAAGATGCATCTTGAGCCTGGGTAGAAAAAACAAACTTCTCCATTTATACACTAAACATGTCTATTTTTTATATAAAACAGTTTGTGAGTCACCACAGTTAATAAAGTTGTAGGTAAAATCAAAACTGTCCAATTGCAATTGAATCACTCCTATTCATACCATTTCTTAAGTCTGAAAAGTTCAAAAAGTTAGTTATGATACCAGTCTTAACATTCCATTGAAGACTCAAAATCAGGACCTGGATCACCAGCTGCTCTGAAGTCTTTGTATAGCTGTCCAAGTCATAATGACTCTGAAGCAGAAGCTCCAAATCCAAAGAGTCCCACTATCAAAATTTGTTGCAGTTCCCTTGCATGCAATAACCCAGTTCAAACAAGTGTTTCTGAAACCTTGCTTTGTAGTCAGTAGCCTTCCCCTAGGCAATCTGCTCCAGCGTGAAAGCTGCATGCATCCCAATAGCTGGCTGGTGCAGACCTCTTCAAAAAAGCAGCCAGCATGAACCAGGGAACTGTCACTTAAAGGAGCCAGACATTGATTCCCAGCCAGCAAATAGAAACTGCATGGCTTTTGGCTCCTGGCTCCTCCTGTTTGGCTTTTTTACAGTCTCAATCTGTCTGCACCTCCCATCACCCTTTATCACAGAAAGACTCCTTCATGGCAGAAAGCATGAAGAGCCCCACTGCTTGCACTGTCTCTGGGTGCTGCCTGTGATTCAATGATGCCCTGCAGGCCTCAGCTGTTGATGCCTGGCAGGGCAGCTGCTTACGCTGCTGCTGCTGCTTTCTGAAGCTGGCAGTCTCTGAAGCAACTTCTCTTTTTTGGACTGCTAAGTCTGCAGTGGTTGCTCAGTCCCAGATGCTGTTTTGTTCATCCTAGGCCCCCTCTTGTGAAAATCTGTTCTTACCATAAGTTACTTTACATTAAACCTCTACCATATCCCTAGACCTAAAGCCTATATTCCCCAAACTTCACCAAAACTTTATTACAACTTTAAACCTGACTTAGTAAATACATAAAGAGAGAAAGAGACTGAAAGAAATACTTGCTGCAGCCTTGCATTAACTACTCTGCTTTATAGTTACAATTTTACTCCCGAAGAATGAGAGGTCACTGCCTCACTTAATTATCAGGCACACCCCCTTAATCTACAGTTTTCCTTCTCTTTATCCTCCATACCCAAGCCCCATATTGGTCACCATATGTGGGGCTCTGCCAGAGTCCAGCTCTGACCTGTCAAAGGGTTCTTGGGGAGAGGAGAGAGAAATGAGGAAATGATAGACAGAAAAATAGAAAGAGGCCGGGCGGTGGTGGCGCACGCCTTTAATCCCAGCACTCGGGAGGCAGAGCCAGGCGGATCTCTGTGAGTTCGAGGCCAGCCTGGACTACCAAGTGAGTTCCAGGAAAGGCGCAAAGCTACACAGAGAAACCCTGTCTCGAAAAACCAAAAAAAAAAAAAAAAAGAAAAGAAAAATAGAAAGAGATGATAAGAAATACAGAGACACAGGATAGCTTTGGTAGGGCCCTGGGTCATTACCCATTCACCTCAAGATTTATTCCAAAGGGCTCTTTATACAATGCCAAGGGACGAGGTAAAAGAGCTCCCCCATCAAGATCAAAGCACAATATACCGCCAATTATAGACCCTTCAAAACACCTGGTACCCAGGCCCATGGTCAAATCATCCCATTATGCCGCCCTGCTGGGGAAAGAAAGCTCAGATTCTCTGACCTTGAGTAAGGTCTCACTAAGAAGCCTCAGTGGGCCACCACATATCTAAGAGAAAATTGTTACATGACACAGCCCAAATTCTTCTTTAGTCTTGAGCCCTTCACAAGACACTGAATTCTTACTAAAATTCCCAGAGAAATCCAACTTTTCTTCAAAATTTTGCTACATTTAGAATAGATTTTAGTCCAAATTTATTGTGTGAGTTCTACAATTGCAATGTGAGAGCCTGAATGACAATCCTTTATTTGCAATCATCATCATCATTCAAAGTATCTGAAATGCTTGTAAATGTCTTATGTAGATAATCTACATCATTTCAGGAATCACTGGGACTACACTGAACAATTAAAAAAGAGGTGTGTCATGGCCTATATTGGGTTTTTTTTAGCCTATAGTTATTGTGGGGAGCATTGTCAGAAAATATATATATATATATATATATACATATATATATATATATATATATATATATATATATCTCACTCCTTGGCATATGTTAAAAAGACATCCTACTCTACATAATACTTGATTGAAATGTTTATAACCACTCTATTCTCACACATAGTAGTCAAGAAATTAAAACCACCTAAATGTTCTTCAGCTGAGGGATGGATAAAATTGTGATACATATACAGAATGGAATACTGTAAGGAAAGATGAAGTTTGTTGGTAAATGATGGAACTTAAGATGATTATGTTGAGTGAGGTAATCCAGACCCAGAAAGACAAAGAATACATCTTCTCTCTCATCTGAAGTTACTAGCTCTAAATCCTCAATTTTGAGAATACAACAGGGAGCAACTGGGAAACTTGGAAAGTATTAAGGCTTTTTTCTTTTAGTTTTGGTTTTTATTTTGAAGGGGCAGAAAGAATATGAAATTAGGTAGGTAAAGAGAGGCAAAGATCAGGAAGAGTTGATGTAGTAGCTTTGACCTGGAAGTACTACCCCTAGTAAGGCTTCTGGTAACTGCCACGCCTACCTATGACCTGCTCCTAGGTCGCGACCGAGACGGGAGCCCTTAAGACCCAAGATTCAGACATGCTGGGCTCTTGGTTACTGGTGATCCTGGATGCTGGATGGCAGACCGAGTCAGAGTTCTCCAGAGAACCCTGCTGGACTGCACCTCACCTCTCCTGGATCCTATAACCAACCCATTTACTGGTTGTAATTTACCCCTAAATAAACCTCCTTTTTAACTACTTGGAGTTGCCTTGTTAAAGCCCCACATTAAGTTGGGAGATGGGAAAGGATACAATAAAAATATATTGTATGACAGTTTCAGAGTAGTATTATTTTTTGTTTTTCAAATCACAAGGGAAACAAGGCAGGCAAAGAAGGAAAACTGCCTTTTCTTTGCACCTCCTTATATATAAGACACTTCTGGACATGCATCCCACTCTGGGGGAGAGTGCTTCCCATCCAGTTAATCCTTCCTGAAAATGTCTTCACAGATCTGGCCAAAGGCCTCTACCTTAACTGATTTCAGGATCAATTGACTTGACAATCAATAGCAGCCACCACAGAAACCAAACATTTCACAATGGGAGGACCAAATCATGAAAATGAAGGGCTGCTGTCCCTATTCAGTTTCTCCCTTAAGGAGTTTATGTGTCCATGTGTTAGAAGAACAATGTGTAAACATAGGTACAGGTCCATTTCTGCAACTCACTCTCATGGACTGATTTCATTTTTAACGACATATGGAAAGCTTTTGCCTGAGATATGTGTTTACAGTAAGCAAATAAGAGGGGACAAGTAATTCTATGGTGGTGGTAGTAACAAGCAAAATGTCACTGTTAGGGTCCGAGAACCCGGGAATGATCCACTACCAAAGTCAGCATTTGCTGGGCAGTGGTGGTGCACACATTTAATCTCAGCACTCAGGAGGCAGAGCCAGGTGGATCTCTGTGAGTTCAAGGCCAGCCTGGGCTACAGAGTGAATTCCAGGAAAGGCACAAAGCTACACAGTGAAACCTTGTCTGGAAAAACCAAAAAAAAAAAAAAAAAAAAAAAAAAGACAGCATTTAAGCAAGTCAAAAGTACATTTAGAGAAACTGATACATCAGGGAAGTGGCAGGTTTCTGGCTAGTTCCAAAGGGGAAAACCACAAAGAGATATTCTGTTCCAATCCAATCACAACATAATACAGGGAGAAGCCATTGGGAACTTTCCATGGTTGTACACTTCCACCGTATCAGAAAGTTGTGTGATTTGGTGGCCCAGACTTGAATATTTGTGATTTGGCCTCTTCCTAGACACCTGTGTGTAGCATGAATCTTAAAGGGTCTTATTAATAAAAAACAGAGGAGCCAGATATTGGAGTGAATGCTAAAAAATCAGAGAAATAGAACAAGCCACAGCTAACCTCACCTCGCCAACTCCTCAGCTGATCTTGTTTCCTCAAACTGGAAGCCTCTGTGTCCTCATCCCAATGGATCTCAGCTGAACTACTGCTAAAAGGCTAAAACCTTAACAAGCTTAGTTTGTGGTCCTCACACCTTATATATCTTTCTGCTTCCTGCCATCACTTCCTGAGACTAAAGGTGTGTGTCACTATGCCTGGCCATTTCCAGTGTGGCCTTGAACTCACAGAGATCTGGATGGATCTCTGCCTCCTATGTGATAGGATTAAAGGCATGTGTGCCATCATTTTCTGGTCTCTATGTCTGTCTACTAGCTGTTCTGTTCTCTGACCCCAGATAAGTTTATTAGTATGCGCAATATGTCAACCACATCTGTTCAAGGTGATTGGGGGATTAAGCTCAGCCTCAGTAAATTGTGACTAACAGCTCAGAATAGAACAACCTGGGACAAAATGCAGTTCCTGTTGCTAACTAGAATCTGACACCACAACTCAGTAAAATGTAAGCAAAGATGGGCCAGGGAAATAGCTCAGTAGGTAAGGGTTTTTTCTTCTAAACATTATGACCTGAGTTGGATCCCTGAAACCCACATGGTAGAAGGGAAGAGCAAACTTCTCCAAATTGTTGTCTAATCTCCACACCTGTGCCTGGAATGCTCTCCCAAACACACAAATCTGGTGGGGGAGGAGTGTGTGGGCACAGGTGTGCACATGTGTGCACATATGTAAACTAACACACAATACAATAAAAAAAATAAAAGTTAAGCAAAGAGAACTAAAGAAAAGGATATCTGGAACATGCCTTCTAAACGTGGAGCCTCAGAGAAAGAGATGAGCAACGCATTACTCATGCAAAGCTGCCTGTCTCCAATTAGATTAGACTTTGAAGCAATGCCAGCTCAGTGTGCTGTCAAGAAAACAAATGACTAAAGTAAGCATCTGCCAGTGGGTAGACATAAACAGCTGGATGTGATACCAAACAAGATGGACCAGATTGATGCTTAGTAAGAGTTCAATAAGCAATGATCACAGACTCTGCCTGAGACCAGGGTCAGTTCTGATTGCTACACAGACTGAGGATACCTGAGCCTTGTCTTCTGAGGAGGACACTAGTAACTACATATTGTAGTCCCTTCACTGATTACTACAGAATCATCACGAACAAAAAGAGTATTTTGTTTAAGATTGTGGGAAATAAGAGAATGTGGTTTTACAGATTAGTTACAATCTGATATTTCTAAGTTCCAATTTGCAATTAAAAATTAGAGATATGCTGCTGGGCGGTGGTGGTACACGCCTTTAATCCCAGCACTCAGGAGGCAGAGCCAGGCGGATCTCTGTGAGTTCGAGGCCAGCCTGGGCTACCAAGTGAGTTCCAGGAAAGGCGCAAAGCTACACAGAGAAACCCTGTCTCGAAAAACCAAAAAAAAAAAAAAAAAAAAAAAAAAAAAAAAATTAGAGATATGCAAATGGGAAAGCATGACCCATACAGAAGAAGAGCAAAAGCATGCACTAGAAACATTTTTTTTTAAATAGAATGACCTTCAACTGCTATCCTCTTACATCCATCTTCTGAGTGAGGCCTGTGCAACTATGTCTGCTTTCTGTAATGCAGAAGATCAAAGCTAACCCTGTGTGCATCCTAAGCACACACTCAACCAACTGAACTGTATCACCTCCTCCTTGAATCTTCTTTTGATTGTTCCCAAGTAAATGACTATGATAGCAGACAGTGAATATTAAAACTTGAGTAGCATATGTTCACATAGAGATTATCACTGTGTGGGCAGTCTTTGCATGGAGAGAAGCCCATTAGAGCTCTCAAGCTCCTATGAAGATAGGAGAGAATAACAAACAATGTATAACCCCAGGAATGTGAAATTTCATAGGATCATCAGCCAGCAGATCAAAATTTAAACAAAGTTTTGAGACAAAAGTATTAGCTCTTTAATGTGCTGGGCTGTAGGTAATAATGTATTTGATCCATGGTACATAAACCATGCTATACTATAGCTTTTGCAATCGCAGGTGTTTTTCGTTTAATTTCTGTTGTGAGAAAACACCCTGACAAAAAGTAACTTAGGGAAGAAAGAGTTTATCTTAGCTCACAATGCCTAGCTATGATCTGTTTCCACAGGAAGGTCTAGGTTGAAGGAACTTGAAACAGCATGTCACATCACATCCAGTCAAGAGCAAATAGAAAGAATGCACACACGCTTAGTACTCAGCTAGCTTTCTGTACTCATATACAGTCCAGGATCCCAAATCATAAAATGGCTTCACACACTTTCAAGTGGAGTCCTCCCACATCACTCATGATGATCAGGACAAATCCCTATGGAAATGACCAGAGGCCAACTGATCTAGGCAATCCCTCACGAAGACTTAGACTTGACCATTAGGGTTGGTGAGATGGCTCACGAGCTCATAACACCCAGCCTGAAGACCTTTGTGAAAGGAGATTCCACATAGTGAAAGGGGAGAACAAACTCCCCCAAATTTTCATCCCACCTTACCTCCACATGTCCCTGTGATAATCATGTGCACACGCACACACACACACACACACACACACACACACACACACACACACACACACATAAAAATAAATAAACAAACAAATAAATAAATAAATATAAAACCACATTTTAAAAATTTTAGCATCATACTAGGTCATAGCCATCCTCTTTTTTCCAATTCTAAGATCTGTATACTCTTCTCCTAACACAAAACTCTACACCATAGTATCTGCAAACCATAGGCATGCTTTCTGGTCCCTTGCACTACAATATTAATGAGTACAAGAGGTTCAGCTTTTATGGGCAGGAAGTCACTGAATAGGAAATAATAAAGAACAAAAGACTTCAAAACAGTAGAGAGAAAACAGTGCAAAACTAAGTTTTCACCATACATGTAAGATATTGAGTACTATATTGACAGTGCTATATAATGTTTTATAAGATGCTGTATATGCCGAGTACATGCCTACATAGTTTATAAGCCTACATTGTCTTAGTATTGTGAAATATTATTTTAACTAGGAAAAGATGTGTTATATTTGTTTATGCTGCATTTGTTTAATTACATAAAGATGTGTTGCTGTTTTACTTTGCCTGATGAAGGCACGTGATTGATCTAATACAAAGGTGAGTGACCAATAGCTAGTTCAGAGGTTCAGTCCATTGTCATCATGGCAGGAAGCATGGCAGCATGCAGGCAGCCATGGTGATAGAGAAGGAACTGAAAGTTCTACATGTGGATTGTCAGGCCTTGCCTGAGGTTCTGAAACCTCAAAGCCTGCCCCCAATGACACAGTTCCTCCAACAAGACCAAGCCTACACAAACAAGGCTACACTTCCTAATAGTGCCACTCCCTTTCAGCCTATGGGGACCATTTTCATTCAAACCACCACAAATATCCATCACACTTACCCAACCTCTTGACACTGCAACAAAATATTGTTATTTACAGAGTTCATAATTGAGAATGAAGAAATCAAGTTGCAAAAATAATCCCATAATATTTTATGTAAGTTTGTGATTTTTGTGGTAGCTCACTTGTGGGCTGTATGCTGGGGTTTAGATATGGCTAGAAGGAACAAGAGTTGTCAAAATATTAGGTAAGCAGAAACTAAAGGAACATAGATTGTTGTGAACATAGTTAATGAACAGATTAATTTTTTATATTTCGGAAAAGAAAAAAATATGAGAGATATAGAAGTGTAACAATCAGAGGTAATATTCGAAGGATTTTATGATAGAGAACCCAGAGAAGATAGAGGCAAAGAATTATCCTGTGGTATTAATATTTCATAAGTGACTGATTGTCCTATATCACAGGTAATAAGAAGTGGTAAGTGAGTGCTTCCCAACTGGAAGAAAACAGGAATCTTCAGGCTGAAAGAACAATTAATGTTGGCAATTTTTTCCAAAACATGTGTGTAAATCAGATATATTATAAGAAAAAATAACATAATCAAAATGATATCTTAACAAGAAAAATAGAAATTAATTTGTTATAATGTAACACTAATAACACAGAATGCTAAAGTTTGTAGGAATCAAAATTCACAGTTCACTCCTAAAATTCATGTTAAAGAGTGGAATACTGTAGTAATTGAAGATAACTATACACTTGTAACTTTAGAAACTTTTCCTATAGAGATTTAAACAGATGTCTACGCATAGGACACCAATACCTGGACAAAGTAAAGATTTCACCTATATCTTACCTTGTAAACCAGTGAGTTTTGGGATGTACTTACAAAGTGTGAACCAGAAGCTACTCCAGATATGTGGGGGACCTCAAGACAGCCAGACTACTGAAAAGTTTCACTCTGTTATTGATGACAGTTCCCCCATAGCTGAACATATGGATATGCCTTTCTCTTGACTCCCCATACTGTGTGTACTCCAGCATCTCTTGAGACATGCAGCTGGGGTAGAATTACACACACCTGTTACAGAGGCACAAGGATTGGGTGTAGTATAGAGTGAGCATCCAATTGCCTCCCATGCCCTCTTTCTGTAGGAACTCCAACAGGCCAAAACCTCACACTCTTAGGAGAAGTCACAACTCCAGTGAAGATTAATAAGGGCTGTTGAGCTCAGAGGACAGGGTTCTACAACAAATGGTATTCTCCAAACACACTAGGAATTATCACAAAGTTAAAAAGAAGTTGAAATTTACAATTTTTAAAGAAATATTTTGTTCTATTTCTATACAAAAACAGCAGCAGTCAGTAAAATGCTGGGGCTAGAGATGCTTGTGGGTTTCTATCTAGGCACAGTATCTCATGCTATTCTAACCTGGAGTATATATGAACATTTCAAAGGAATGTTTTTTATTATTCTCTATGATTATTAACACTTGAGAAAGATTGTATGTGAATTCAAAGCAATCATTCCCCCTTGGTTTGTAGCAGGAGACACAGTAACACCACCCTCAGTGGTTTGGGATGGCTGAACCAGGGAAGCATCACCCTGTTCTCAAGGAATATGGAACTCCTTCTATGATCAGAATGCTTCACAACTTTTGAATGAAATTAAACAAACTGTTCGTTTGCTGTCAGCTGGCTTCTGGCCTTGTGGGTTTTGTATATTTGTATCAAATGTTCACTGTGTGGGAGACTTGGTGGGACTCAGTCTAATGAACACCAAAAAGCACTGTTTCTAAATCTGCATACAGCCGTTACTGACAAGAAAAGGATAGTTCAAAGACACAGTAACCAGTATAAGAAAGAAATGTTGGGCCTGAGGAGGCGGCTTGATCCACAGCACATGTGTAAAAACCATTATAAATCCCAAACTGGGGAGGCAGAGACAGGAAGAAACCTAGGGCTCACTAGCCAGTTAACCTTGCCTGATTGGTGAGTTCCACGTCAGTGAGACAACCTGTCACGAACAAAATAAAACAAAACAAAAACCCCCAAACCAAAAACAACAACAAAAACAAAGTAGAGAGAATCTGAGGAACACAACTGACTTTAACCTCTGGCCTCCATGCCACACACACTAGTTCTTTGATGAGAAATCATAACCATAAAATATGTAAATTGGACAATGTTGAAATGCACTCTTCAGGCCCATTTTAATCCATCTTTTCAACCTCTTTCCCCTTTTTATGCACTCAGTTAAAAAATTGCCTCTATTCCAAGAGTTATTGTATTATATACACATGCAACATGAATAATGCTAATTCTTCAGGGTGATTTTTCCCCCCCTGAGGCCTTTAATTTGATTTTGAAATGAATGAGGTGGATGGCAGTCTTTCAATAGCAAAATCCCCTTAGGAGGGTACTTTGATTTGCCTAGTAAATTGTGAATGTCTTGTTGATTTTTCTCTTTATGACTCCACTGAAGGATGTATTGACTTCCTTGTGACAACTGAGAATGCAGAAAGCATAAACTCCCAAGCATCTATCATCAAACTTTTCCTCCACACTCAGCAACAAGGGAAACAACCACCTTCACCCAATGCATGCAGCCAAAGTTGTTTCCACTATACCCAGTGTTTCAGAGTCCACACACCAATATGGAAGAACAGTAAGTAAAACTGGGGTTATTCGTACCAAACTATTTAAAATACCTTTGTGTCAGACTATATTTGCTCATTCTTATATTTCATAATCGGTACTACATTAAAAAGTTTACATTTTAAAATTTATTAACATGTTAATTATACACAGTGATGTTTTTCTCAAAGTTTTACATATATTTATTTTATTAGGAATGGCATACACATGTTCTGGCACTCATGTGGAGGTGAGGGGACAACTTTTAGGAGTCAGTGTTCTCCTTCCACCATGTGGGTCAGGAAGATAGAGCTCAGGTTGTCAGGGTTAGAGGCAAGAACCTTACTCACTAAGACATCTCCCCAGCCCTAATAATGAGTTTTATTATGCTATTTTTATACATGTACACAATATTCTTTTAACATAGTAACTCCTAGTACCATCTGTTGATCTTCTACTCGCACTGACCCCCATTTTTACCCACTTGGTCCCTCTCCCATTTCCTGGCTTTTGTTTTTTTGGTAAACCAGTGAGTTTAATTAGGATTGCCTACAGGAGCATGGGTGAGGTATTATTTAAAGGAGAACAGGTGATTTAGGAGCAACTGCATTACTGAAGAAAAAGTCTCCTTCCTCGGAGACCTTTAACTGTCTGTAGATGTTCAAGGAGGGCTGCAGGATCAGCAGGAATGTGCTTGAATTGCCAGTGTGATGACCTCAGTTTGATCCCAAGAGCCCATCTAAAAGCCTGATATAGCGACACATACTTTTAATATTAGAGATGGAGAGGTGGGAGGTGGAGACAGGTTGATTCCTGGAAGCTGGCGAGCCAGTTAGTCTAGCATACCAAGCAAAGCTCCAGGCTGATGAAAGACTCTGTCTCAAACTGAAAGTAGAAGGTATCTGAGGAATATCACCCCAGGTTGTCCTTTGGCCTCCACATGCATGTGCACACATGTATGCATTCATACCCACATGTATATATCCTACATGAACATAAACACATATGTACATAAACATCATTCTATAGATGGTTATTACTGAAATATTTGCTTATTGTCTCATTTCTCAAGATTAAATCTTCAAGGTCAGTGCTATAATATAACCATATAAGTACATATAAATATTTCCATAGATATAAATACAAAATACAAAATCATTTTGTAAACAGTGGCAAGTTTATACTTCTGTTCTAAAAGGTAATCATCTTAAAAGTCATTATTATGATAAATGTTGGAATACAGGTAGACATATTTGTGGACATTGATAAAATCTATGAGGTCTAATCTATCTCTTGTTGTTTACAGTGTTTCTCATAATAATATTTTACTAGTGATAGAGAGCAAGATTTCCTATGGACACTGCTCCATCACAGTACTATGAGCATCAGGAAAACATTTGATCAGTAAGAAATACTCACTAAAAGTTAACTTGTACTTCACTCCTCCAAAGTAGTGTTTTGGTCATCCAAACTATAATTTGTAGAAACAGTCTTGATCCAGAGGTAGGATAAATTAAACCAGTTACAGTTTAATGTATGTATGGAGCCCATTCTATAGAATTCTGATATACAAGTATAAATTCAAAGAGGTAGTGGATTCTAATTCCTCACAGCCATACAAGAGAGTAAAAGACAAGGATGGGACCACTCACTGGGATGTATAGAGATCAGCAACCAAACTGCAAGTATTAGCCATACTGTATTGAAGGAAGAATGAAAATCATCATCTTCAACAGTAGACTGGGGATTAAAGAATATTCCAGAACATTATCATCTATTCCCAACCTTTACAAACCATAAGCAAAATTCTTCTCTGTTCACATCATATTCCCTGTTTACTTTCTCTGCTCCCCTGTCCAATGTAGAAATTCTTGCTCTTGGTTTATTGACTCAGGTAATCTCTGATGATCACATCTGTGACTCTAACTTTATCACGTGACAAAAGCATAGACTCTTTTCTGGAGGTGGTAGTGTAACATAAAGTTACACTACCACCTCCAGAACTGAGACTGCTTTCACACTACATGTATTTGGTTAGGGGGAATAATTTAAACCATTATATACTCTTTAATGCTTGAATGAACACAAACAAGATACATGATATAATCAGGAGAGTTACAAATATCTGCTGTAATATTCACTTTCTTATAATATTTACTTTAAGGCCAGGAGGATTAAAGAATGCATTATTAACTTGTATGCTATTGAGTAGAATTTCCTCTGATCTGTTTGGATCTCTGTGCACTACCTGCATTTCAGCACCTTAGGAATGTATTTTATTAAATCATAATTGCATTATTTTGTCAGTTTACTTTTTCCCGAAGGTACATAGAAATTGCTAGCAATAAGGCTTCCAATAAAACCCTTTATTAGTTTATCGACTCATTTGATCCTTCATTAATGCTGCATACATTAGTAACTACTTGACTGCTAGGCTACGTAGGAGAAGCTGGATTGCCAGAGATAAAAAGGTACTATCTCTATCTCTGTAGAATCCAAATTATGAGAAATTATGTATGAAGTCAATTATATGATAGAATTTGTTAACATGGTGGAAGCTATGAGGCACAGTGATAAAAACCAATTAAAGAAGCCTTAGAATACACCAGGGAGGAATTGGGGCGCAGTCAATGGAAAGGTCATCATCTAACTCATGAAGACTTTAAACTGAGGTATATCTTAACAAAGCAGGACAAGAAGAGTAGTTTTCGTATAAGAAAGAGTGGCTGCCAAACCTAACAGGCATGAGTCCACTTTCAGGAGCCCCAGACAGGTTTATTCTATCTTAAATCATGCACATAACTGTCTGTGTCCATGCATGTTTTCAAGGGCCAGAATAGGGAGGACAATGATCCCCTGCAGCTGGCTATACAGACAGTTGTGAACTGCCCTCTGAAAGAGCAGCAAATAAGGATAACCTCTGAGCTATTTCTCAAGGCCAAAATTTTTAAGCTATGTGAAAATTCAAGATTACTAGATGCTTCATGGAACAAGAAGCACCAGGCAAATTGGATGGAGGCAGCCTATTTGCTAAGGGTGTAAACACACCCTTTCTCATTTCTCCTTTGGCTAAAGATTGGTGAGTGCATGGTAGTTAGTTTTAATTGCCAAAGATACAATGTAGAATCACATAAGAAAGGAGTCTCAATTAGGGATTATCTGGTCCTTTGGCTACATCTGTAGGAAATTTTCTTTCTTGCCTTAGTTGCCATAGAAGATGCAATGTGTAAGTAGGCACCACCATTCTCAGGCTTTGGGATCTGGACTATGTCAGAGTAAAGAAGAGTTCTAAGCATGTATGTGTTCACTGCTCTCTGCTTTTGACTGTCCATGTGACCAGTTACTTCAGGCTACCACTCCTGTTAATTCTTTACTAGACAGTGAGTTAAAACAAACTTTTTCACCCCTAAGCTGCTTTTGGGCAGAGTATTTTATCAAAGCAACAGAAATGAATCTAAGACAATGAGCTAGAGGCCACAAGGCATTGCTCAGGAAAACATTTTTAAAATGCCTACAATTGTTCCAGCCACAACCTTGAGCTGCTAGAAGCCATGTAGCACTGTCTTCTCTGGTATAGAGGCTTGGATTGGGTTATTACAATTTAAAAATAGACCCAAGTTAACATCTAAGTACAATAAAAGGACACAGATATTGGCTATCTCTTAATAATAAAAAGAAATCAAATGTTTGTTCTGCAGTTTTGAGAATGAAACCCAGAGTCTTGTACATGCAAGGTAAACTCTCTACCAAACATTTCTCCAGGCTCAGTAAATTAACTGTTAATACATATGAAAACGTGAGCACACATCAAAAACAGAGTGCCCTGATAGGAAAGTTAGACTTCAGACTATAACCTGAATTTTCCTATTCCCATGAAGCAGGGATCAAGAGAAACAATCTTTTATAAAAACAAACATGTAAATACACCCCTCCCCCCAAATAAAGCCACTGTAAAGGTTTCAAATGTAGTCTGGCGGTGGTGGCATACACCTTTAATCCCAGTACTCATGAGGCACAGCCAGGCGGATATCTGTGAGTTCGAGGCCAGCCTGGTCTACAGAGTGAGATCCAGGAAAGGCAACAAGATTACACAGAGAAACCTTGTCTCAAAAACAAAACAAAACAAAACAAAAAGTTTCAAATGTATATCCAAGATAATTTTCCCCTAAACATCTTCACTTTACCCTCTGTCCCTTGCTTATCTGTTCCAACAAATTTCAAATCAACTGAGGACTGCTCCACCAAACCTAGCACCAATCTCAACTCTTTCTGTGGAATCCACATCCTGATTCAGTCTCACAGACTTCATGCTCCTAGCCTCAGATGGTCCTGCAGAACCTGGACATCAACTAACACAGCCTGTTCCTTCTGACATTGTCCAACTTCTCAGTTTCCGTGGGTCCCTAACAATGATGCCCAATGTCAGCAGGAAGCAGCCGGAAAGAACAGAACAAGGCCCTTTTACTCAACACACAGCAACACAATAATAAAACGAAAAGGTGGGAATGAAGGGTCTCTAGCAGGCCTGAGCATGGCAAACATGGCTCTCATAGACCCTGCCCTTCCCCCATTCCCCATGTCACCCTGATTTGGTTTGTTTTCATTGGGTATAATAATTATGGTAGCAAAGGGGCTTTTGATTGCTGGACTTCGATATTTTGATAGAGGAAGCGGCAAAATAAGGGGACAGATTTTGGTGACTAGTTGTGGGAATGTAATCTAACAGTGCAGCAAAGCAAAGAGAATGGGGGAAGGGGAAGGCCTGGCAGAGCCCTGTTTGCCATGCTGGGACTGTGTTTGTCAGGCTGGAGCCTGCTGGGCCTGTGTTTGTCAGGCTGGGGCCTGCTGGGCCTGTGTTTGTCAGGCTGGGGCCTGCTGGGGCTCTTTGTCAGGCTGGGGCCTGCCAGAGCCCTGGAAGCAGTGCTTTGCGGAGGTCTTTTGCTGTTGATCGCTTACTGTACTGCTCTGACAGAACTTCTCCTGCTAGTTGAAGCTCCTTGTGAGCTCCTGCATCACACCATCCAATCTCCAGTAGTTATCTGAAGCCATATTATCATGTTGATAACAAAATAGCATTTATGGCATCAAGGAGACACCTGGGTCACATGAGGCAGCAAATTCAAGAGATGATTCCCTATTTCTTCTTAACATACTATCATCAAACATGGAAGAGGACTTGATATTGTCTGTATTTGAGACACAGCTGTGCATCTCCATCAGTTAAAATTATCCAGGATCATCTTCAGAGACCATTTTTACTTTTGTTTCACAAGGTCTTCTTTCCATTGAGATGTAAAGTTGTTTACACACACACACACACACACACACACACACACACACACACTTCACACTTACATTGATTACTACAATAACGGAAGAAATGACAATATCCAGAATTATGAAGTCTTTAACAATTCAAGAGCCTCTTGCAATTGTTTTGCCATGCAGTCTTAAATTTAATTTTTAAGAAATTAATACACAGAACTGGGAAGTGACTCAGAGGGTAACACATTCCCTACTGAAATGTGAAGACCTGTGTTTGAATGTCAAGAACCTATAAACATGTAGTGGACATGGTGGCCAATGTGCAATCACAGGGAGGTAGCGATGGGGATCCCCTAAGCAAGCAGGCTCTGGGTGCAAGTAAGAGACCCTGCCTCATTATTTAAGGTAGAGAGTGGTCAAGGAAGATAGCAGACACCAATGTTTGGTCTCCACATCCATGAGCACACATGTGCACAAGTACCAGAACACACATGTGGGCCTGCACACATGGATACAGCACACAAGTGTACACATGGAAAGCATAAGATTTATGCTTTTATAAAATATTAGAAAACATTAGAAAAGATTCCAGTGCACATTTTCGTAATTACACAAAAAAAGGACTTGAAAGTTATAGAAACTTGTAATTTTAAATAGAAATTTTAGAAGATCAATGTAACAACCCTTGTGTCACAAAGCTACCTACAAATAGAAGTTTTAAATTACAAATCTTAATTTTAATTAAAGTTAGGAAGTGTCTTTTAAAATGGTGCTGAGAAGTCCCTGCAGGGTGATATCCTTAGGTGCTGTCACACTGAGGAAGTGAAAGGGGAAATAAATTAATACTGCCTCAAAATCTGTTTCAATTTATTTACAGAGAAACTGCTTTGCCACCTCCTCTCAAGAACGCAAAGGATGAATGCTCATCAGCTGAGAAAATATATCGAAAGGCCAGAAATAGCTTTGTATGAATTCAGGATGAGAGCAAGTGACAGGGAATTGCTTATGAATGGAAATATAAAACACACCGTTGGCTTCATAGCCCTAGCAGTCTGGTCCAGGCCAGGTTTCCAGGCCATCGGTTAGGCAAATTATCATTCTACCCTTTCTTCTTTTTATACCTCTCTGAAGACTCAGGTCAAGAGTATGTAATTATTGAACATCAAGATAGTGCTAAAAATGGAACAAAAATAAGAGTTCAGTGTGATTGCAGAACAAACATCAAGACTTACTAGTTTGAAAAAGCACAGCATAGCTCATTAAAATATTTATTTTTATTATTTTTAATTATGTGTGTATATATGTATCTGTGTGGGGTAGATGCATAAGAACACAGGTACCTACAGATTCCAGGACAGGACTTTGGATTCCTTGGAACTGGAGTTTAAATGCTCGGAACTGAATCTTATTATTCTACAAGAGAGGTACTAGTCCATAGTCAATGAGTCATCTCTCCAGTCCCCTGCCAGTTCATTTTAGCAGTGCAGCTTGGGTAGTTTCTTCACTTTCTTCTTTCAGTCCCTTTCAGCTGTTATTTCTAAACCATGAAAGCATGTTGGGGGCAAACACTAAATTTCACAATAAAAACGTTCTCATGTTTACCTTGCTTTAGCCTTTGGTTTGATAGTCTGGATTCATTTCCTGCCTCTCTTGGTTCATACCAGTTAATGCAGGCATGGGGACTTAGGTTCAAGCCCCAGAACACATGTAAAAAATGTTGAGTGTGGTGGGGTATCATTGTAACCCTAGCACAAGGGGGTTAGAAACAGGAAGATCCCAGGGGCTCACTAGCCAATCCATGATCTACACAATCAGAGACCCTGTTTCAATAAGAGAGGTAGAGAACTTTAAGGAAGATATCAGACACCGGCCTTTGACCTATTCAGTGACTTGATCACCACTATTTAAGAGTAGATCACAGCTGCTAAGAACTGGAATGCAGTCACTGCCAGCCACAGGCACCAGCTGCTCTCATGTTGTTCTGATTTGGATCAGACAGGGTCTGTTCAATGAACCAGCCCTGACTCCATTCATCTCTCACTCTTTTGTCTGGGTCAGAGTTCAGGAGGCTTGCAGAGCTTCTCAGGGGACAATGTAAGTTTCCCTGGGGTGTCTCAAGAGCAGGAACTCAGAAGGACTAACTCCTCAGCAACAATGACAAACAATCACTTACTGTTGACAGGAAAGGTTCAGCTGAAGGGACTGACCCTGCAGCTGGTCCCTGACTCTCCACATTCACAGGAGTCCTTTAGGACTAATACATCAGGAAGGAGTGTGTAGACAGGACAGGATGAAAAGCAGGCGAGGAGGACTGCCAGGAGTCGTTTATACAATACAAAACCCCATGTCTTCTTTATCTCTGACAGTTACAACAGGCAAGGAATTTAAAGCAAGGCACTCTAATATAAAACACAATCTAGTGTTTGTAGTTAGTATTTGTTATTATAAATATTAAAATTTGTTATAAAATTCTCGTGATTTCAAAACATTGACAATTAATTCATTACCAGAAATTACTTTTATAGGCCCATACTTAGTAACCACTAAATTTCTGTGAAATAGTATAGATTTGTTAAATCACAGCACAAAATGTGTATCTGAAAGCCAACTAGGAGTCAAGAACTACAACGAATACCTGAAAATGCTTATATCTGTAGTGTTGGAACCAGGAAGAGATCTGCCATCTCCTTCAGGATGTGGGTCTACATACCTCTTGCCTTCAATACTGTAGAACAACATGAGTGAGTTACGTTCAAGGTTTTCTGAAGATGTCTTCACTTTATGTACAGTACACAAATGTACACACATGTTGTACAGTAAGATTGTGTGTGGTTCTTAGGAGAGTATAGGTCAGCATTGTTGCCACCCCCACAGAGATTTTACTGCGCATAAACAAGGAGTAAAAGGCCTGGCCCACAAAACCCCCTGACCTTCAATCCAGCAACCACAGCATATAGAATTGAGGCAGCATAGAATGATTAGGTTTTTGGAAGGAGTGAGGTTTGATAGAGAGACAGAGAGGGATCATCTTTTAGGCAAGAGCTTTATTATGCCAACAAGTAGCACCAGCAGAGAGATCTGAAGGAAAGCTTCCAATTGCCCAAGGAGAATAGATTTTGTACTTCAAAAGGTCCACTGTGAGAGATCAGGGAACAGGAAGTTTCTGTGATACCATGAAGAAATGGTTTCAAGGTCACCTGACATCACCTAATGAGACTCAGAGACTCTCATTTCCTTTGTTTCTGATGAAGGCAGATGTTTGAGAAGCCCCAGGGATATTCCTGGGAAAGTGGCATCAGAAAAAGCAAAGGGTTCACTTCCTATGTGATGTAGCAACCATGGTCAATTTCTCTGCCTATAGCTGTTCTCCATTTAAGACTTTGATTTCTAAAAAAACCTGTTCACAGTAGTGGTAAGAGAGGAATTGGCTCCAGTGAGAGTTGGGGCATAAAGATGCTGCAGCTGGATGTGGTCTGTAAGCCCTTCATAGATGTTCTGTGTAGTGGGTAGCCATTCCAGTTTTGATCTGGAAGCACCGCCCTCTTTGAGGCTTCAGTAACTGTCACGCCTACAAGGCGGAGTCAAGAGAGGATCCCTGAAGACTAGAGATCTGGATGGGCCAGCTATCTTGGTTCCTGGATCCTGGACGCTGGAGGTAGACCAAGCAGAGTTCTCCAGAGAACACCGCTGGACTGCACTACACCTTTCCCAGACCCTGTAACTTATCCCTTCACTTGTAAGTTACCCCACAAAATAAACCTCCCTTTTAACTACATGGAGTTGCCTTAATATTTAAACCAGTAGTTCTGAAAGAAAGAGATTGTAGAGGCCAGCCTGGGTTCTAACAAGAATGAGTAACCACTCTTGGCACTTCTAATGCATGCCATGATTAACAGCTGAGGACTAAGTCCACACAGCTGAGGACAGTGTGGAACTGTGCTGAGCCTTCCTTCCCAGAGAGGAGCTCAATAAATACTCATAAAAACAGATCATTAAAAAAGGAAATTGGCTGATAAAGATAAAAGTTGATCAGAGAGCAAATCAAAGGCAACAGCCCTAGACATTCAAATTGAGCCAAATACAGAAGTCATTACAGAAGAGATGGACAAGAAAACAGGGCTAATATACATCTTTAAATAGTAAAAGGAGGAACATGCTTGTGGTGGAATGGACAAAGATTTCTTAAAGAAAGGGTGGCTATAGAACATTTGTACTGAGCAAATCATACCTAAAAACAATAAAAAGAGCTGGAGAGACGACTCAGTGCTTAAGAGCACTTGCTACTCTTCCACAGAGTCTAAATGTGGTCCTTAAAACCCACTTGGTAGAACAAAATGTCTTCCCTCTGATGTAGTAGAAATTATACCACTTGAACATTTTTTTCAAATTAGTGGATATAATCAGATGTACATAAAGTTAACTATAAATAACAATAATATGATTAATACTACTGCCTGTTTAGGGCTTTCCTGCTATGCTGGGCTATTCAGAATTATCGTAGGAACAGTTTATAGCTTTCAATAAAGCATGCATTATAAGTAACTAGTAAAAGAATAAGCTAAATTCAAATACAGCAGCTGGAAAAAATGATAAAGAACAAATAATAAAACTATACATAGAAAACTAAGAGGATACCAATAAAACCAAGGGTGATTTCTTTGAAAACAATTACAAAACTGATAATTATTATATTGACTGAAGTCATTAAAATAAAAACTGAATGCACAACATTAAAGCTGACTTTTAGAATTAAGACATTCTCAGTGAGTAGGAGGAGCACCTGCCATCTCTTTAAATGAGCTGAAAAGTGGAGCAACCCTTAAGACGGCATGACCTGCCAAGACTAAATCATAGAAAACAGAAAACATGTCACACTGATAACTGACAACACAAAGCTAGTAATCTAAAGCCTTTCTCAAAACCAACATGAGTTGCACTTGAAGATTAACACCTGAGATTGATCTCTGACCTCCACATACACATGCACATATGAGCGCACACACACACACATACACACACACACACACACACACACACACACACACACACACAGACTCATGCGCATTCACAAACATAAAGTTAAGAGATAAATAATAAAATATGAGTTGAAATTAATGCTTGTGAGATGTCAGGGAACACACAAAACCATTGTTCATTCCACAGTTGTCATTATTGGTACAGATTTCCAGTACACTCCATAAGCGTTCTCCCATGGTTTACTAACTTCTGACCTCTGTGATCTCTTGGCAATCTTTTCTGCTTCTAATTTCATCAATTAAAGAATCAGTGACAGAATTCCTCAGCTTATACAAGCAGCCCATGGTTCCTTTTTTGTTTGTTTGTTTTTACAATTATTTCCTGATATTTATAATGGTGCTCATAAGACTTGTTCTTTTTACTCTCCAAATTACTCATCGCTCCTTTCCCAACAGTCTCAAAACTGACACACAGGGTCATATTGACATCTTTTCCCCTACAACAAATGCTTCTTTACAAACTATGTTTGCTATAGTTCAGAGAAAGCAATACCAACCTCAGCTACAAGGGGAAATATTTTTAGAGCTTACACCACAAAAGTTCCATTCAACTATTCACAGCAGGAAACTCGGTAAAAATTATTTAAAGCATATTAATTCCAATCAGCCCAGCCTGCCTCCATGCAAAGGTTCCTACATAAAAGGAACAATTCTCCTAATTAAACCCCAAAACTCTACCTCTGTGAAACTATAAATTTTTACCTGTACTGTCAGTAGCTCTAAAAATGACTCTAAATTTAAATATTAACTCCCCCCAGACTCACAACATACAACAAAAGACTGGAAGTTTCCATGAGGTGAACCAGCCTGCACTGACGTCTCTGAGTCAAAGCTGACTTTTGCAGACCTTTCTTACCTCAGAAGTTTTGTTCTGTTCTATTTTCCTATGCTGTGTCATGCAATGTCTTGTTCTTGTTTCTTTAGTTTGTATGTGTGTGTTATGTGTTTGTGTTGTGTGTGTGGGGTTAGTGAGTGAGGGTTATGGTTATGGGTAGGATTACACTTAGGTTTAGACAGAAGATTGTATATGAAGACAGGGTCTCTCACAGGCCGGAAGCTCACCAGGCAGACTAAGCTGAGTAGCCAGTAAATCCCAGAGACACAGTGGTTTCTGCCTTCCCGTTGATGGGATCCCAAGTGTACACTGCAGCATATGGAGTTTGGAGCTTTAACTCAGGCCATCCTGTTTGCAAGGGAAGAGATTTTACCTACTGAGCCCTCTCCCCATCCCCCATGCCCAAGGTTTATTATATACATATTCATAGTGTGAAGCCATTGCTGGTTTTCTCATTCTTTTCTTTAGTTTTAAAAAGCCAGTTGTTCCTGGTCTGCCAGGTACAGCAAACACCATCTGGTTTCTTACTGGACAGGTAGTTAAATCTCTTCCCTCTAGAATTGGAAAATCTGTTTTTCAGTCCTAAGGTAAGAATTTTACACATGTTCAAATGTGCATGTCCAATGTCTTGGCTGCTACTTCTACTTAAATGCCTGCCAAATGTTTGCTTTCCAAAAAGTCATTCCTGAGAATTCTCACAGTCAGAACTGAAACCTGGGAAACTGGTATGTGATTAGAAGTTCACAGTCGCTTAGCTGATACCTTTCTTATCGTTCCAGGTTGCTTGGCAAGGTACTCCATTTTTATGAAGCTTGTTTATCAGAAAATCAGCCATCTTTGCAGGATTTGGCTAGCCTTGTTTAAATGAGCCTTCTTGTGTTCTGTCTGAGGCCAATTCCAAGGTTTGCATTATCTGTGCAGCAAGATGGATGCCCTGCTGATCCTGTTTAGGTTGTGTTGGGGAGGAGTATACAAATGTGTCCCAAGTTCTGTTCCTCCTTAAATCCAGTCCCTATCCACACACTATCACTGAACACTGTCAACATAGCTTTAGCCAGAGAGATACTGCATAGCTTTCTATGGATTCACTAACTTGCTTGAAAACAAGCAGGGAACTTAAAAACTTTTCTATTCCTTCTGCATACAATACTGCCCACAAAGAGAAAGATTAGGAGAAAAACACAAACACATCAGATGGTGGCAGCTGGATTAATTATGATATTAAACTGATTTTTGCAGCATCTTGTCACACCACCTTCATCAAATTCTACGCCAACGACAATTTGACTTTGATAAGGCAGCCCACTATAATCTTGCCTCTTCACAAGATTGCATTGTTTTTTCTTCAGAATTACAGAAAACATATCTTAGTACATTGAATATTTTTAATCCAAGTCCACAATTTATTATATGTTTAGCAATACAATTTACATGTTAAATAACAGCATAATTGAATGATTTGTACAGTTTTAAACAAAAGAATAATTGAGGATTACAAAATCCCTCCCCCTAGAACAGTTTTTGATTGTCTTTTGAAAACAAGCGAAGGTAACAAATATATTCAATGATTAGTAATTACTACTGCATTAAAGATCCATAAAATTAGAACAACTTTGAATCCAGATTCTTCAATGTCTTTTATTTCTAGTTGATATTTCTATGTCATCTTCTGTTTTTATATGTGTGTTGCACATGCATCTACAGATACATATATCAACATGGACATGTGAAGGCCAGAAATCATCCTCAGGTGAATTATCCATGAGAGTCAGTCCTCATAGTGTACTTAATTCATTTACTTATTTTGAGACAAGTTCTCTTTATGGGGCCTGGGACTTGGGAATCTGGCTAGGTTAGCCAGTGAGACCCAGAGATCCAACTGACTCCATCTTCTCAGTGTAGGGACTGCAAATATGCACTACCATGTCTAACACTGCACATGAGTACTGGGGAATTGAACCTGGGTCTTCATGTTTGTTAGGCAAGCACTTTACTGACTGAACTATCACCCTAGCTCCTAATTCATCACTTTGATGCAGGGCATCACAGAAGATTTACTTGGTGACAGGTTTTGAAATCAGACATAGCTTTGATCCCATCCAGACTCTGAGTCTTTGGATACCTGTCATTGATTCTCATGAGAGGTGTAAATGTTCATTAATGCACAACATACTTTTGAGCATGAAAGCACATGCCAAGCAATCAATAAATTGGATTTTCCTTTTTTTCCCCTCAAAAGAGAAACCAAGCATTCCCATAAGTGCAGAGAAAGGTTTCAACACAAGTCTTATGGAAATGTTGTAGATCCCTAGTAGTGATATTTTCTGTTCTATGATAAGCCAAAGTATTTAGTGGTCGCTTACGTCTCAATAACATCTTAAAATTCTACAGGTAACAATAGAAAAATGCAAGTGGAATTTGAGAAGTTAAGCAAGGCATAATAAGTTCACTTGCCAGCAGGAGTCCACACCATCAGAATTTACTCTTACTTACTTAAGACACAGCACTAGCACAGCCGTATTGTTTTGTTCCACATTCTAAAACACCATGTGGTGGATATTTGAGTAACACAGGGAAAGCTTATATCTAAGTGAATCTAAAAAGGATTGGCTGTCACTCAAAAAGGAAAGGAAAAATAAATGCTTTGTTCTTCATTTCTATTTGATATAGAATTTTGAAAAGCGTGTTATGGAGGCCCTGGGTATTGGGATGTGCAAGCCTATCTAGCTTAGCTACTCAAAGCTAATCCTGCGTGAAAGTCCAGAGCAAAAGTGAGATGCCTTATCAAGGTGAGATTATCTGGGGTCTCATGTACTCATTCAAGAGTCAGGAAGGCATGAAATGTGCAGTGAAAAGAATTCTATCCAAAACTCTTAAAACAAATTGGTGGTACTTCTTGTTTCAGTCATCTGGAAAATTCTTCTATGTAGAGCAGTTCATTCTTTGGTAAAGCCGTATGATCAAAGTGCTATTTAAGTTATCTGATGAAGAAAAAAATATGTTAGCTGCTTTTGAAAATTACCCTGAGCAGAGGGGCATGAAAGAACTTATTAGAGAAACATTTGGATATAGTAGAATAGTTATGGTTTGTATTTCTTTCAACTAGGCAGCCATGGCTGAAGTTGCCTGCTAATCTATACAATGGGAGCAGTGAGTGGACTCACAGCCAGGTTTTTATGAAGATAAAGAGTAAATGACAGCCTTAGCAAAATTTAAACTCTCCAGATTTGTCGGATTTGGTGATTACATTAGAGGTACAAAAAACCACTAATTTTGAAGATGTATTTTCATTCATATTATCTTCTTTCTGATATGATTTCTAATGAGCATAAGGAACATTTTGCCCTCAGCAGTTATATTCTAAAGATGAAATTTTCAGAACTTAACTGCTCAGAATATCTCTTGATTCAACCCCTTTACATTTGGTCATCCCTAAATAAAATCAAGGGTGGATGGATAACAGATGATGTGTGAGGAAAGTTACATCAAGCTTCATGTCAGGGCACTATTCCCTAAATAAACTCAGCAACTGGATACTTTCTTCCTAATTCTAGATTATATTTTTGAGGTACCAAAACTTCAAATATGGTTTGTTACAATATTATTATAAATGATGCATATCAAAATAAACTACAATCTTGAAATTTGATGGCACTCACTGAAGAGACCAGGATCAGCTGTTTTGAAGGGGCCAGTTTACTGAGACCTCTGCCACATATTACTTCACCATCCGATGTTGCTTCATGTCTGGCCTCAACCAGACTCTCAGAAAGTACACCTAGTACAGAGGCCTGTCAGGATCCTACCTAACCACAAGAAGGAACTGTCCTTGTGATCTTGAGTCAAATAGACCCCTCACACAGCAGATAGACTCCTGACCTAGCAACCACAGTTGCTGACCAGATGTCATGAGTCAATTACTAAATGACTCTTGTACCAGTCAGGGTCTACACCCAATCACTTCAAGGAATGCCTAAACACAGCTGGAATTCCCCTGACCAAGCTGAAAAGTGACTGCCTCACACTTCCCTGGGGTCTGGGCCAATTTATGGGTGAACCACAGCATGCCGCTTTTTCTGTCACGAGAATAAAGCTGCCTTCTGCAATTGCATGTCGTGTGTCTTCTGGTCATTTGGAGTGATCTAGGACCCTACATTTTGGAGGTCCCACCAAGATAGCATCCCCAGACCCAAGACACCTGACTGAGCTTCTTTCTGGAAGTAGAGTGCCCCCCAAACCTGTGACCCATCAGTACTCTTTTCTATCTGGTGTCTAGGCAAACTGGGACTCTACTGAGATTGGTCTCTGAGATGGAGAAGGAAGAGGGATGCCTTGATCCCTCCATTGGCCTCTGTTGGAGTATGGTTCTACACCCTGTTGGCACTGGGGTAGACTACCGGGCACCAACTGCTAGTCCAAGGTGCAGTGCGGGTTTTTCATCTTGTTACTTTTGTTTACTTGCTGGAGTGTTTGCTGTTGGTCTCTGAGTGGCTATAACTGTAGAAACTTTCTCCAACCTGGGCCAGTCTTCCTCTAGCACCCAAGCACCCCTTGACCTTGTCCTTTGCCATTTTCAGGAATTCCAGAATGTCACCTCTGTTTCCTCAGCCCAAGTTAAGCAGGGGCTCCAGACTTTATGTGCACTGGAATGGTCCACCTTCCAAGTTGGCTGGCCCCCAGAGAGAACTTTTAATCTAATTCTTGTTCTCAAGGTCCAGAGTATTGTTTTCAGTCATCCTGGACATCCAGATCAAGTTCACTGTTTCGTGGTCTGGTGTTACCTCCTAATTGATGCCCCCTTGTAGCTAGAGTTTTCCTGCCTGGCCCACAGTCAGGACAAATCTCTCTCACCTGCCAGTCCCACAGCCGCTCAGACCCGACCAAGTAAACAGAGACTTATATTGGTTACAAACTGTATGGCCATGTCAGGCTTCTTGCTAACTGTTCTTACAGCTTAAATTAATCCATTTCCATTAATTTATACCTTGCCACATGGCTCGTGGCTTACCAGCATCTTCACATGCTGTTTATCATCATGGCGGCTGGCAGTGTCTCTCTGACTCAGCCTTCCACTTCCCAGCTTTATTCTCCTCCTTGTCCCGCCTATACTTCCTGTCTAGCCAATGGCCAATCAGTGTTTTATTTATTGACCAATCAGCAACACATTTCTCATACAGAACATCCCACAGCACTTCCCCCTTTTTTTTCCAAAAAGGAAGGTTTTAACCTTAACAAAGTAAAATTACATATAATTTGGGAATTTGGGCGTAGCTTCTCTTACTACTTCCTGCTGGAGGGGGGCGCTGTATCTTATGGGGACACAAAGAAAATTTTAGAATCATGGAGTAGTCCGTGAGGCTGTATTATCTGAACCAGTTGCCTTGAAACTATTCTGGATGTTGAATCGTCTGGGTCTTGGTGTCATCAGAGACCTTTCAGGGGGTCTAGGCTGGTCAAACCTGTTGTATCTTAATCTGGAACAAATCCATAGCCTCTGGCTTTCTGTGGGAACAAAAGCAGAGTCTCCTTTCCAAAGCAACATATCTTTATATCCAAATTTTGAAGTCAAGGTACCTTTAAAATATACATTTTGGTTTAACTCAACATCTTTTGCAATCAAATGTTTTTCTGCATTTAAAAATCCCAAAGACAACACAATCCAGATTCTCTGTGTAATATTCATCTTCACGTGGCTTTTTTTGTTTGTTTGTTTTGTTTTGTTTTTTGAGACAGGGTTTCTCTGTGCAGCTTTGCGCCTTTTTCCTGGAACTCACTTGGTAGCCCAGGCTGGCCTCGAACTCACAGAGATCCGCCTGGCTCTGCCTCCTGAGTGCTAGGATTAATGACATGCACCACCATTGCCCAGCTCCACATGGCTTATTTTTTATATTAATTTTACTGTCTCTTTAAAGACTTTATTTTTTAAAACTATGTATTTGTTTCTATAACTGTATATATCACCTTTTCTGTTTCTTTCAAGCCTACGTATATTTTACACACATTGTAAACTATTACATCGAAATCTGTCTTATTGTGAATCTATTGCTTTAAACTGCAGCAGCTGTGGCTGCGGGCTCCACCCACCTCAGCTTCCCAACATGGCGGCGGTACGTTTACTGCCACCTCTGGGAGCTATCCTGGGTCTATGCTTTTAGCCAAGCAGCGTGTAGCCCAGAAACCTGTTTTTTTGTTTTGTACTAGGAAAGGCTAAATCTACCACGCAGCTTAATGTGCCACTTGCAGAGGCCTCATTCCCGACATACGGCAGGTCGAGCTTGCAAGCTAGGAACCCACAAGTAGCTCAAACCGGCAGCTGCCGCTCATTTGAGAGAGACAATTAGGAACTATTTTTAGCTCCGTTTTAGAATCTTTTTTCTCAGTTTTTAGGTGGAAACTCTTGCCACCACGTTGGATGCCATTTGCAGCTAGAGTTTTCCTGCCTGGCCCACAGTCAGGACAAATCTCTCTCACCTGCCAGTCCCACAGCCGCTCAGACCCGACCAAGTAAACAGAGACTTATATTGGTTGCAAACTGTATGGCCATGGCAGGCTTCTTGCTAACTGTTCTTACAGCTTAAATTAATCCATTTCCATTAATTTATACCTTGCCACATGGTTCATGGCTTACCGGCATCTTCACATGCTGTTTATCATCATGGCGGCTGGCAGTGTCTCTCTGACTCAGCCTTCCACTTCTCAGCTTTATTCTCCTTCTTGTCCCGCCTATACTTCCTGTCTAGCCAATGGCCAGTGTTTTATTTATTGATCAATCAGCAACACATTTGCCATACAGAACATCCCACAGCACCCCCTACATGGCAGAAGCCTCTCATTTCCCTGCCCAAAGCTAAGGCTGTTCTCCTGGCTCGCCCACGAGTGGTGGACAGAAAAAAAACAGCAGTCTTCTGTTCTCTTCCTCTCCTCCAGCCCTCAAATAGACTACCATTGACACAGGGACAACAGTGTATGATCACAGAGGCATAAAATAGAAAAAATGTCTTTTTTTTCTGAAAACATGAACAATGGGAGAAAAATAGTAAATGAAAGTATCAACAGCTTTTGTCTACATGAGGGGTTACCATATAAAAACTTAACTATATCATATATGCCCTTTATAACAATAAAACAGTTAAAATAAAACATATAATTATCATAGAAAATTTTAGATATTTAAAATTTTCAAAAACTTCTTAATAATTTCATTACAAAAATATGAAAAATCTAAAAGACATTTAAAGGGGAAAGAAACAAAGAAAAAATATGAGTGTTTTAGGCTCATTTCTGTTGCTGTGATAAAATATTCTGGCAAAAACACGCTTGAGAAAAATTTATTTTTTCTATGTCATGGTTTCAGGTTACAGTCCATCACAAGCTTGAGACAGTTGATCATATTGCATGCATAGTCAGGAAGCAAAGAGGAAGAAATCAATGCTTGCATGCTAATGCACAGTTTACTTTCTCTACTCTTACATAGTAGGATATAGGGAATGGTGCCACACACAGTGAGATGGGTATTCCAACCTCAATTAACATGGTCAAGACCATCCTCCACATACTCACCCACAGGCCAATCTGATCTGGACAATCTTTTATTGAGCCTCTCTTACCATATTTTAGATTATGTCAAATTGAGAATTAAAGCCACTTTGCTTCACAATCTTACCACGATGTACCACCATCTTGGAATAGGGTAAAAACTGTGAATTATGGAATAGAACGTCCAAAACTAAGAGTCCAAATCACCTTTTTCCTTCTTTTTAAAAAATTCTTTTTTGAAAGTCTCTCTCTCTCTCTCTCTCTCTCTCTCTCTCTCTGTGTGTGTTTGTGTGTGTGTGTGTGTGTGTGTGTGTGTGTGTGTGTGTGTGTGTGTGTGTGTGACATGTATGTGTTGGAGGCTTGCAGAGGCCGGAGGAATGCACCAGATTCCATAGAGCTTGGTTTAGAGGCTGCTGTTAGCTTTCTAATGTGGGTGTTGGCAACCAAACCCTGGTCCTCGGCAAGAGCAACAAGAGCACTTAACCACTGAGCACCTCTCCAACACCACTTCCTCTCTAAAGGTAGTTAGCCCATGTGTTTCATTGATATGGCCAGCACACCACCTTACACAGTCAGTTTAAATTGTTGCATTGTATAACTTACAGAAAAATGTACATATTCTATCACTCAGAATGTACTAGCTTCTTTAGCTAAGTAGAGTGTCTCTGAATTTCACTCACGCCTTTGTACATCTTGTTCATTCTTTCCTCTGGATTACTCGGGATTGTCCTGCACTGGTGAAGTGTACATTATGTGCTTTCACTCACATGTTTAAGGACATTGGGAAGCTTCTAATGTGAAGCTAAAGCAAATGAGCTGCTCTGAACACTCAGGCAAAAGCATTTCAGGATCTTTTTGTATTTGGCGTAAGCCTAAAACCAATGTTGCTGGGCATATAGTTTTATGGTTGGTGTGTAATTTCTAAAAAACTCCTGACTGGAGAGATGGCTCAATGGTTGAGAGCACATGTTGCTCCTGTGGTGGACTAGGATTCGATTCCTAGCACTTAAACTGTGGCACACCAGTATCTATGACTCCAGTTCCAGTGTATCCAATGCACGCTGACCTCTGTGGGCACAAAGCATGTGCTCGGTGAACATGCATCATGCAGGCAAATCATTCACACATATAAATAAATAAATAAATAAATAAATAAATAAATAAATAAATAAATAAATAAATAAAATAAAAATAAATAAATAAAGGTAAAAATTAATCTTTGCACTGTTTCAAAGGTTTGGTCCATTATAGTCATACTGAGAAGCATGGCAGCATGCAGGTAGACATGGTGCTGGAGAAGGAGCTGAGAGTTCTATATCTGGTCAACAGGCAGCAGCAGGAGATTATGAGCCACAGTAGGCATTGTTTGAGTATATGAGGCCTCAAAGCCTATGCCCACAGTGACACACTTCTTCCAACAAGGCCACAGCTAAAGACCACACCTACTCTAACCAGGCCACACCTACTACAACATGGCCATACTTCCTGGTAGTGCCGCTCCCTGTGGGCCAAGCAGTCACAAACATGAGTCTACAGGGACTATATATATTCAAATTACCACAGATCCAAACAGTAGCATAGAAAGAAGGTAAGAAATCTGACACAACTTTTTATATACCTGAAATTACTTTCTTGGACCCATAAAAGACTTACTTAAACCTTCATGATTTACTTGAGCTTTCATGTCTTTGAGATGGGTGATGTCACTCTATGCTGTGAATGTGTGTTGCTCTGATTGGTTGATAAATAAAATGCTGATTGGCCAGTAGCCAGGCAGGAAGTATAGGCAGGATAGGCAGACAAGGAGAATTCTGCAAAGAAGAAGGCTAAGTGAGGAGATGCCAGCCTGCCATCCAGAAAGCAGCATGTAATGGTACACAGGTAAAGCCACAAAACACATAGCAACATATATACTAGCAGAAATTGGCTCATTTTAAGTGTAAGAGCTAGTCAGTAGTGAGCCTGAACTAATGGCTGAACAGTTTTAATTAATATAAGCCTCTGTGTGTTTACTTGGTTCTGAGTGGCTGCGAACTGGACAGGACGCAGGAAAACTTTAAGCTACATCTTCAGACCTTTATATACTTTTTTAAGTCAATATAACTTATATCGTTCATTTTCCTTGGCCTACATAACTTATTTGTCTGTTTCTCATAATCTTTAGAAAATCCAAATCTTTGTTAGTGTGAAGCCTATCAGCAAGGCAAACTGTACATGAGAAATGGACTGACCAGGGTATTTGCTATGGTTAAAACTATGGTTAGTCGTGAATGTCATCAGAGACCTGAGAAGGATAAATTTGAGTAGGAAGTACAATTTAAATGTTTTTGTATGAATTAAAATGACAGAGCCTTACTTAGACAGCTGTTTGAGGCTTATGTGGTTCATTGCAGAAACCCTACGTCTTCAGTTGTCAGAAAAGAGCAGCGTTTAATCTTTAATTGTCACAGCAGGCCTTGGGTTGTTAGACTCAGGTCTGAGGAATTTTTTTCGTGCAGAGGAAGAACTTCAGAAAATTAGCCTTACTTGGCAAGGCAGGGTACAGCAGTCAATTCAAGTGTGTACTTTGTGCAGGTTATGGCAGCAGATGAGACATGGGGCAGTTTGCCCAGTAGTTAGGGTTGCCACAGTCCAGGTGGAGTTGTTATGCAGTGTCCCGTTTGTTTTCTTTGGAGACCTTGAAGTTTCTTGTCAGGAGGATGGCTCTGTTTGTTGTGGAAGGTTTTTTATGGAACATTTTAAATGCCATATTCAGCAGATCTCTGAGGAGCTTGAGCACCACGTATCTATTAAGTATACCTGATACTAGGCTTAACCTTGAAAACACATACAGGAGGCTAAATAAAGCTTATTTCTGTAGACCGTCAATGTACTCACCTTTTGGAATTACAGACAGTACAGGATACTGTAGCCTTTTGTGTAGCTGCGTTTAAACTGAAGGCAGTGACAGGACAGAAAAGGGTTAATAAACTGGACACTTACAAGGGCCTCGGTGGAGGGAGGTCTGAGATAAGAAGATCATAAACTTGATTGTAGCTGGAGTGCTGATCAACAGTACAGAGAGAATCTGGCTTCAGGAGTGCGGAGTGGGTAAGAGTGTAACATTAGAGGAGGATCTGACATGGGAACAAGTGCGGCCAGAGGGCTGATGGGGGCTGGGAATTCGGTTTTAGGACAGGAAGGTGGGCAGCTTAGGGCTAAAGCAAGGAAGATTTTTGTAGTGATGGCAATGAGGAGGAGATAGTGGGACTGTTGGGGCTTCACAGGTGGAGCAATCTCCAAGAGCCATGAAGGCAGAAGTCCGGGAGGGTCACGTGTAGCCCAGACACCAGCCTAAGGAAGCTGCAGGATTTCCAGGAGGAAGCTAAGGGACGGGAGGGAATTCGAAGGGCCTAAGGAAAAACACTCGATAACTGTGGCCTAGACGTGGGCCTATGGAAGCTGTAGCTCCTATGGGCATGGGAGAAAAGATTTGAGGTTAAGGAGTTACGGGAACTCGGGCAGGCTGGAAGCAAGTGGGGGAACACTGGCAGCTGTGGACTGTGGGGACTAGAGCTGCGGCTGCAGCAGCTTCGGGCTGGGGGCCATGGCCTGCACTTTCCACACTGAGGCTGAAGGGATGGGGGCGGGCAGGGCTGCACCGACAGTGCAGTAGCTGGTGGGCACATAGTGCCCGGAAGTCAGTACTCCTGCAGCACTCAGAGGGTTAAATAGGACATGAAATGGCACAAAGGCTTAAAACAGAGTTTGGAAAAGTTCAGAGTGTAATAGTCACACAGAGAGGGCTTGGGGCAGACAGAAGAGAAAGGAGAACCACATTTGCCTGAATTTGCCCAAAGTTATTGTTGGGTGCTAGAGTGTACCACTAATATGAATGTTTTGGGTAGATAAGTCTTTCTATCACCAGTGGAGGCCAGTGGGCCAAAGTCAAGAGACCAGGCATCCCTGTGTATCTGGAGAGACCTCTGGGACAGAAGGATTATCACCTAGACCCTATCATTGAGAGAGATAACTTCAGTGGTTCTGAGGAATAATCCAATCCGGGACCATCAACAGGATTTTCGGAGGGAGAAAGGCTCTAGACCCAGCAGTACAACCACCAACAGTGAAGTGAAAGGTCGCCAACCACACTGAACTGAACCCTGGACCGGAATGTGCTCATCGGAGTGAAGAAATGAAGGGAATTTTAGGGGAAACCTCACTGGTGGAGGGAGAAGGCTGGTGCTGAGAACTGGGCTAAGGGGCAGTCCTGTAGGCCAGGATCCAAGTCAGAGCTTCGTAGGAAAGGATCAGTATGGGCTCAGGACCCCTAAGACCAAGTTCTCAGCACAAAAGAGATTCATTTGCACCAGGGGGACAGAGAGTAGGGGATAAGAACCGAAGCCAGGAGATAGAGGGTGAGGGAGAAGGGGAAGGGAACAAGGGAGAGGGGGGAGGGCTGTTTGTCCCTGGGGACAAAGGACTGCCTCTGGATAGAGAGAATACAGACATGGCCCATAGGAAAATGGAGTTTATAAAGATAAAAGGGCCCACCGGGGGTACCATGACTGTGGCACCTGTGTTAGGATGGGGTGTTAATTATGTGTGTAAATTGGGTGAGTCAAAGGGGGCTTTGGCCTTCTAGTCTTCAATATTTTGGTAGATGGACCTTTGTAGCCCACCTCAGGAGGAGGGCTAACTTTAGGAATGTGTCTTAGTGAAAGTTTTTATTGCTATAAAAAGAGATATTATGACCAAAGCAAACACTTAATTTGGGTGGCTTGCTTACACCCATTATCATCATGATGGGGACCATGGCGGTGCGCAGACAGATATGGTGCTGGAGCTGAGAGTGCTACATCTTGCAGGCCACAGGAAGTCGACTCACTCACTGGGCTGTATTCTCAGCATAGGAAACCTCCAAGCCCACCCCCACAGTGACACACTTACTTCAACAACACCAAACCCACTCCCTCTGAGATGATGGGGGGCTATTACATTCCAAGTACTACAGTGTAATATAACAGTTTTACCAAGGCAGAAGGAAAAGACAAGAAGGGCAAGCCCTGTCAGAGCCACGTTTGCCATGCTCGAGTTGGCTAGAATCCCTTAGGCAAGGCAATTTTGTTCTTTATTATTATTATTTCAATTTTTTCTTTTATAGAAGATGAATTTTTTTCCATACAATGTGCTCTGATTACAGTTTCCCTTCCCCCTTCTCCTCCCAGTTCTTCCCCGCCTCTCTTTCCACCTGAAGCCATGACCTTTCTCATTAGAAAACAAACAGACATCTAAGGTCTAATAATAAAATCAAATAAGATAAGATAAACTAAAACCAAATAAATCAGAATGCAATACAAACAAGCAAAGGTTTGGGGAGAAGCCACAGAAAAAGCACAAACAATGCATACAGATGGAGAGACGTAAGACACACAGGTTCGCACACTAGGGAATCCCATAAAAATCTAAACCAAACCCATGATACAAACACAGAGACCTGTAAGGAAGGAAACAATACAAAAACAAACAAACAAATTCTTACTTACATATTGACATTACAAGACAACCTCCAAAGACATTTTTGAGTTCATTTTTATGCTGGTCATCTTAGATATTTTAATGTGTTTTGTTTGGTGGCTCATTTTAATTTCACTTGTATTTTATAGTGACTACTGTTTTGGGAATCTTATTGTGTTCTCTGATCATTCGCATATGTGTGATGAAGCATCTGTACTACCACCTGAAACATTAATGAGAAGAGGAAGGGAAGGGCCCAGGGGGAGAGAAGGGGTAAGAGAGGATGAAGAAGAAAAGGAAGCAGCAGGCTTTAGCATGGGTTGTGACTAACAAGCTTTCTAGGGAAATATCGGGGTGTAAAGGAATAAGAAAATAGAACAAGAACTTGTCTCTGATCTGAGACAACAGAGCTAAAACTGAACTACTGACTCCTGCTTGCTAAGAAAACATGCTTGTCTCTCACTCTTTCTTAGAAAAGGGGAACACATGCTCTTCTCCTTGAGAAGTGACCACCAACGATATTCACTTAGACAGCAAGTTCTCTTTGCAAAAGGTAAAACTGTCTTAATAAAAACCTTCAAGTTACAGCTTTGGTAAAACTTGCTTAGCTTCAGGAAAAAAAATCTCCTTTGAGATGGGGATGGGGATAAAAAGACCACCCTAGGATGTTCACATGATTATGACAAGGCCTAGCCCTATAGAAACTCTGAAATATTTTTGAACGAGACTGGGCCTTTTTAAGCAATAGCTAGAGGCTACACAAGCATGTAGTTAAATGAAGTTTTTCCTTTGTCTTCCAATGTTGAGAATTTCTCATTGGGGAAGGGTAAACCCCTTAACAAGGATAATGGCATGAATGATCAAAATGATGAGGTTCTGAAAGAAAAAAATTTAATAAAACAAAAATTCATTCATCTCATTTGTTAGAGTTATTTCTATGTCTTCAGTACAACTGATATTATTTCTTATCTGATATATGTTTATATTTTGTCTTGATATATATAAAGTGTGTGAGCATGTGTGTGTGTTTGTATGTGTCATACATGTGTGAATGTGAAGGCCAGGGGTTAACATTGTGTGTCTTCATCAGTCACTCTCTAACTAATTTCTTGACACAATGCCCTTCACTGAATGTGAAGTTCATTAATTGGACTAGACTGATTGACACTGAGACCCAGGCTCCTTCTGTCTCTTCTTTCCATCACTGGTGTTACAGATGCACGCGATCATCTTCAGTTTTCAGATCGGTGCTGGGGATCTGAACATCGGTCCTCATGCTTGCATGGCAGACACTATTTGGACTATGTTCCCAGTCCTCTATGACATCCACTTTTACTAGTGTGTTTCAAATATGAAGTTTATACGTTTTATGAAGCATAGCTTAATGTCACAAAAAATAAAATCTACCTTCTAAGACTATCTAAAATCTACTTACTTTAATATACAAATAAGTTATTTCTTTTTGGAAAGATATTAAGCAAAAATATTGTTTTGTGCATGAGCATGGACACACATGTGCCACAGAATGAGAGAGGAAGTCAGAGAATGACTTATAGAAGTTGGTTCTCTTTTCCCATAATGTGAGTCTTGAAGATGAAACTAGAGTTTTTAGGTTTGGTGGTAAGCACTTTTACCTCAGCAGTCTTACCAGCATTGAGAATTTTTTTGGTGACACCACGTAATTAGTTTGGATTACCTGAGGGATTTGTTCCCTGCAATCACTCAGGGACCTAGAATGAAAGAAGTTAAACTTAACATACTTACCCACCATCCCTTTAATAGGAGTAAGAGATGGTGTTAACCATCCATCCTCTACTGAGTTTTCTTTGTAAATCAACAATAGTCATCTCTCCATGTGACTCACTGCTCAAAGCAGGTCTCTCACACACACTTAGTTTCTAAACATCTGTGGCATTTGGGTGTATTTGTGTTTTTCATAATGTGGGGGAAGGTTTATAATGTTATTTCACATATGAAATATGTATATAAAATTGGACCACTAATCTCCATTTATTGTGTATTGTGCCTTCCCACATGCTATGTACCAACTTCCTCCATGTTGAAATATCCCTCTTACAGGAAAGCTTTAGACACTAGTGATGAATGAAACCTACAAGGCTCAGGAAATAAACAAAACTCACATGGTTCAGGAAGCTCCTGAAACTTACATGACTCACAAGTCCCCTCTCCAAGGTTATGTAAGCAACAATAACTCTGGGAAGAAGAAATACTATCCAACTTACTAAACTGTCTTGCAAGGAGTCCCACCGGTACAGCTTATTTGGGTGGTCACCTGTGGGTGAAGAGCTTTGGTGATATAGTTGCTTTTGTATCACTCATATTCCCGTAAGTAACCCCTTATTTATATTTCTGTAGAAACCCTAATAAACTTAGTATTTCACTAAGCTACTCTTGAGTGGATTTGTTTCTTTAGTTCATTATTGGTGACTTTTCTGGAATGAAGAAATGTTTGTTTCAATGTCGTTTCAGGAAAAGTGACAAAATATGTACTTGACTTTTAGAGTAGAAATACTGGGCATCCTCTTGTACTCCAGAAGATTATCCTACTTCTCAGCCCAATTCCCTGCCCCTAGCATTCAAAATCAATAGGAAGGGAAAGACACACAAATATAGTAGATGTAAGCTTCTTCTGGTGCAAGGGCATCTTGGCAGTCAGGATCTAAGGAATAACACAAGGACACACAAGAGATTCATTAGGGAAAAAGCAGAATGGCGAAACTGCCTCTGATCAAGAACAGGGACAACAGAGTATTGGGTGGAGGGAAGGGATTTTATAAGGTTTTTGGATCATGCTTAGTGAGCTAGTAGAGCATGTACAGTGAACTAGTGGAAAAATGCATCATGGAAGTACTGCTTGGCCACCAACTTTGAACATTGTTTGGTCATTAATACTGAGTCACCAAGGCAGGTATTTCTGAGTTTCAGGGCTGGAGTCAGGCCAGGGGCCAATGACCTGTTAGATTCAAAGATACAGTCCTTAGAATAATGACTATATACAATGATCTATCATTTTTCACACTTGATCTGTGCCATAGAAACTTTATTCTGAGGTATGTACTCTAGAAAAATGATTATAGACATGAAAGAAACATATATAGAAACATTTATATAGCATGTTCATAACAAGAAATTTGTGCCCATAGAAAAAGGGCTGAATTAATTACACTCTTATGATTGAATATAATGCAGCAATAAAGAGGAATGAATTTAGGAACATACCAGCATGAATACACTTGTGAAAAAAATTTTGAATAAGTAATATAATATTAAATCAGATAGATGGATAGATAATTTAATTCTACTCATTGAAAATTAATAAAACTAGGTATATCTTTCAGGAACATGCAACAAAAATATATTTTTAAAAGGAAGACAATTAAGACAAAATTCAATATTGTGGTTGCATATTTGATGCACAGAAAAAAAGGCTTAAGAGACCTGGAGACTTAAATCTTCTAGCATGTTATTCCTTAAGTGAGTAATGTTTGTTATTAAGTATATAGTAATATCAAGAACACAAATTTATGTAGATGCGATATGTAGGAATCATTTTAAATAAAAAATATAAAATGAATCCATTTATGCCCTCAACCTTTCAGTAATCAATTGATTATGGCCCTCTGCATATTTGGCACACTGCCATTTACTCCAAAGGATTTGACATTCCACAAGAGAAAAGGTCTCACATTAGAAATCTAGAAAAATGAGTCTTATAATGATTATAGATTACTAAAGAAAACTTTTAAAGGTAAATTATTTAAATTTTATGTGTATGAGTGTTCAGCTTCAGTTATGTATGTGTACAGTGTGTTTACTTGGTGCCCGCAGAGGCCAGAAGGCAGTGTTAGACTCTGAAGCTGGATTTACTGATGTTTGTGAGCCACCATGTGGGTACTGGAAGCAGAACCAAGGTTCTCTGCAAAAGTAGCAAGTTCTCATAAACAGTGAAACATCTCTTGGCCCACTTTAAAAAAAATCATTTATTTATTTATTTATTATTTGAGCAAATGTTTATCTTAATTTGGAAAATAAGAAGACCAAATTACCTGATTACTATGGTTTATCATTAAAGAAATGGAAATAGCATATTTTAGGGAATCACAGAAAAAGCACATGATTCCCTTTATATAAATGCTAAAGCTTTCCAAATGTGAAGGTCATACTATTAATCAGGATAAAATAACACCTGTGGAAAAGTGTTACTGATGTCTACTTATGGAACTACAAGTTGACTTACTCAAGATTCCCAGTCAGTTAAGTGTACTGGCTGGGTCTCAATTTCAAACCACTCGCCTGTGGCCTTCTTTCATTTTGTGACTATGAAATAGTGCTAAAGTTCTTTATTTGTGCCTTGTAAAAAGGAAATTTAAAAGCTATAAAACTAAAATGACTAAACTAGAGAAAATTGGTCAAATAGATTTTGATTTAACTATATAGGTATTAAAAATGGGCAGAAAAAAAGAAGATTTATCAACAGCTTATTTTCTGTTCTGATGTTTGGGAACTAAGAAAATTCTAGATGGAGGATGTTTCTTCAGTAAATAATATGATAAATATACATTGCCATATGTTCAATTGGAATAGAAATCAAGTCAACATATATGCAATACACCAATGACCTCACCAAGAACTTGGGTTATATACAGTATGAATTCATCAAAATTTTGATAAGTGAGGAAGACACTTTAACTTCTAAAAAATATGTGACTTAAACAATACAGTCACAGTTAAGAGACACTATGTGTTTATTCCCAACCACAAAAAGTTGGTCATGTGTTTAATTATCTCTTTATTATTTTTAATTTTATTTATTTACTGTGCATCTGATTGCAAGTATGCAGTTGGCAGTCAGTAGATGGCTTTTGGAAATCAGGTCTCTCTTTCCACTGTGTTTTGAGGCAGGATGCCTCCTGTTACACTAGTCCTGCTCTGCACTCACCAGGCTAGCTGGCCACTGAGCTGTCCAAATCTCCCTTTTCTACATCTAACATAATCATAAGCATTCTAGGCTTACTATGACAATGTATCTGGCTTTTTATGTGATATCAAACTCTGACTGCTCTGCTAGCAGTTTTAAATACTAAGGGATTTTCAAAGCCCTAATTTACACATTTTGCTTCCAGTACATATTAAAATACTATTTATACCATACTGTAGCCTATTACATGGAGAGCAGCATTATTTTTAAAACTGTTAAAACCATATTTTAATTAAAAATCTTGTTGCTAAAAGGTGTGAAGTTACATGAAGTGCTAGAAAAATGGTAGCAATTCTTGATAGAAGATTGCTTCAACTCTCTTATCTATCAACTTGCCTCCAATGTGTAACGGAAAAATAAAGGAATGCATGAACAGTGTGGTATGCCTTTAAATTGGGGGAACTCATGAGATAGAATTCTGGTATAGATTTGAAGAAAAAAAAAACACATATTTCCAATGCAATAATTATACTTAAGAATTAGCCTGTTCATCTGGAGGACTTATTGTGGGATATTTAACCATGTCTAGTTTAAACCTACAAGAACTAGCTTTCATTATATGAGGAGGCACCATATAAGCCTTCAAAGGAGAGAAGCAACCAACAGCCCAGCCCAGCTATGAAACCTATGAACTATAACAATGACCACCTTGGCAAAATAACCCTAAGGGTGCACACATACCTTGCTGGTAACCAGTAGTTCTCTAATTGGACTTAACACCTGCTTAACAAGAGGGAAACCATGCTTAGTACTGGAAACCTAAACAACTACTCAAGGTAAGTGAAGTCAGGGATCTTGGAAGAGAACCACCATGTTACTAAACTGCATAATTGCTAACTAAATTCTATATATTTGTGTTCACACCCACAGATAAGTGTAGTCACCAACCTTCATTTAGGAAACTTATTTTTCAATAGACAGAGACCACTATAGGTAAACAAAAAGTGAACAAAATGTGGAGTTGTGGAGCCAAGTTCCAACTGATCCATCTACAACACAACTCCTGCACCTAAGGCTCAATGATCATGTGAAAGACAGGGCAGAAAGATTATAACAGGCAGAGGAACAGGAAGTTTGCTGTGAGATTGTGTCTCGTAGTAATATCTGAAGCTACACACATAAAGTCTCACAAACATGACAGCCTGAACACAACCTGAACAAGGATGACACCAAAGGACGTGCTAAAGCAGAGAGAGGAAAGCTCGCCAGGCATCAACTATAGACCAAGAACTACAGGTTACTAAGAAATACTGAGAGCAGGAGACATGGTTTCACCAGAGAAGAGCTGGTTAGCTGATACCAAATGGTTATCCAATATCAAATGGTCAGTACTGAAAAATACATACAATATAACATTATACAGACTGAGCAGGCTGTATTTATGTACTCAGAAAAAGAAGCCATTAATTTGAGAGCAATGTGTGTGTGTGTGTGTGTGTGTGTGTGTGTGTGTGTGTGTGTGTGTGTGTGTGTCTGTGGAGGGAATGATGTAGTAAAATATCAAAAACTAACTTAAAAAATGATCCTGTTTATTAGTGACTTTTTAGGAGATTTTGACTCTCTGAGAGCACAGACACAAAAGAGACAAAAGAAACACACAATATTGACACACTCTTCCTGACTGACCTTACATTGATTATTTTGACACATTTTTCTTCACATTGCCATAGGCTCATCTTCCCCTACAAGTTTATTTTTTGACGTTGGACATTTCTGCCCATTCTAAAATCCTCACACACAGAGGTGAGAGCTCTGAACTGTGTGAAGGTGCCAGGCTTGGCCTATGATTTAGTGTGAGGACACATCAGTACATTGCAAAAGGGTTTATTACTGTGCACAACTCTATGGGAGGCACAGCAGCCAATGCAGACCAGCACTGATGCTGGCTACACATCCTGTAGACCTCTCACTGAATTTGGGAAGTCCTACACTGGCTCTGATATTTATCACAGGAAACAGCAAGTTTGTTTTTGCTTTTAAATATGACAGACTGCATTTAATGTGTGTGTGTGTGTGTGTGTGTGTGTGTGTGTGTGTGTGTGTGTGTGCCTGTTTGTGTGTACATATACAAGTGTGAGTGTTCATGTGTTCCTGTGTGATCACCTGTATGTATGAGCACTCATATGTATATGTACATGCAGAGAACAGATATCAGCTTTGGCTATCTTTCCCAATCAGTTTTTATGCAGTAAGGACCTGGGACAAGCATGGTGCCTTCTCCCCGGTCCTCCAGGAGTACTTCTTTCATTACTTTTAGTTGTTTGGTATTCCAGTAAGCAATATGCTTCACAACCGGGTAGTGAAAGAGTTTGCCAAATGGATGCTGGTTGTTTAAGACTCACTTTCAGACAGTCTTTCCTGAACAGTCATTTCTGTGTCAGATTTCTCATTGGGGTATTCCTCAGATTTTTCTTTCAGTAATTATCTTGGTCTGAGGTCGTTAATTGTGAAGAGAAAAGGGTTTTCAGTCCAGTTAGGAAGTCTCATTCAACACCCAAAGTTATCTAAAAGAAATCAAGGACTAGTGGAGTCTAGAGGAGCCACAGAGCAAAGCTCCCAAGAGCTAGGGAGTTTTCTGCCTCTTTCCTCCAGCACACCCCATACTCACTTGTCAAATGACTTCAGGTTCTGGTTTTCTCTGTGGGTGCACTCTCCTCTTTTTTCCCTTTTTCCTTCAGGGAAGATTGGATCTCTTGATACATCATGGAGCTGCTCCAGCTTGAGTGCTATGCAACCAGAGGTTATTTATGCCTTCTGTGTTCCTGACCCAGACTCCCAAGTAAAACATTATGACTGATCCAGCCTTGTTAACTGTGCATGGATCCACTAATATAAACTCCTATGCAGGGTGACAGTTCCTGTGGGACACTGAACAGGGACAATGGCGATAAGCTCCTCTTTCCCTATGGTGATAGGCTCTGCTTTACTGCCTGTTTGCATGTCTTCTCCAAAGCCTGTGAACTCTCTGAAGTCAGAAGTGTGTGTGTGTGTGTGTGTGTGTGTGTGTGTGTGTGTGTGTGTGTGTGTGTGTGTGTTGTGTACTCACAGACATGCTTTTGGTGCAAGTAGAAGCCAGAGGTCAACACCAGGTGTGTTTTTCAATTCCTCTCGACATTGTCTTTTGAAACAGGGTCTCTCACTGATCCTGAAACTCCACAACTTGACTAGGATAGGCCAAGAAGACCCAGGGAGCCCCCTGTGTTGGCATTCCCCGTGGAGGCTTGCTGTTTGCTGAGCCTGATTTTGTTGTTTTTGTTGTTGTTTTAATAGTGATGTACTTTAACCATTGAGATATCTCTCCATAGAATTTAGAACTCTGATAGTTGTATTTTAAAACTAATCTTTCTTCTCATCATCAAATATGCTTTCAGAATCACCCCCATTGAGCTAAAGAGACTTGGAACCAACTTTTAAATGTTCCTATCTTTTCCTCCATTCACATAAAGTCCTACATTATTAGGCCTTATTCTACCTTCTCCCAAGAGTATTATTCATTTTTTTGCTTTTTTTTTCCCTTTCCGCTCTATGATTTCCTACTACCAATCTTGGTCATCTCCTATATGCATATAACAGGAAGTCTTTTAATTAACCTTTCTATCTTCAAAATCTTGTCACTCCAATCTGTGCTTCCTGCCATCAATGGAAGAAAAGCAATTTAAACAGTGCTTTTGACAGGTAATTTACAACATGATGATCACAGTCTCAGACAAGGCCAAGACTTGTGGGAACCAAAGCTTTGAGACGTTCAATAAATCACTGAGCCTACAGTGACAGGGAAGGAACCTCACAGTCCAACTTCAGAGGAGTCTGTGAATGGAGTTGGGCAATTTTATCAAATACCATCACATCACCATGTCTTCTTATTTTGTTTCACTATGAAAAAACAACGAAACCTTAACATCCTTTAAAAGTAACTTTACCTGTAATGTTGATATAATACTTTACCACCTAAGGCTAAGGCTGTTGTTTGCAAAAGGCTGAGTATTGCTTGTTTCATTTCTTGGGTGAGAGCAATGGCCTCTGATACTTACTGAATTAATACTGTGTAATTTTAACTTTGCAGCGTGTCAAAAACTTGCAAGCCTGATCTGAGAAGATGGGTCAGTGAATTAAGGAGGTGACTCATTTACTAAAGTGGGTGTCACTTAAGAATTAAGATCTGGGTTTGGGTCCCTAGTACCTGTATATAAGTCAGGACGGTAGCACAGGTCTGTAACCTTAGTGATGGGGAGGCAAAGACAAGAGACTTCTGAGGTTTGCTGACCAGTCTGTCTAGCCAGTCAATGAGCTGAGTTCAGTCAGAGACCTTGTCTCAAAGCAAATGAATAAACAAAACAAAACAAAGTAAATAAAGGAGAAAACGAGGGACATGGCTCAGTGGGTAGCCATGCTTGTCACTCACATTATAGTCTGAAAACCTGAGTTCCATCTACAGAGTGTTCTCTCTTTCAGAGTCCACTGAGCTGTCTTCTGATCAAAACACATATACTGTGGCATGAGTATTCTTCCTCACACACACCACTAACACACACACACACACACACACACACACACACACACACACACACACACACACACGTGTAAATTTTACTTAAAATTTAAATTATAGAAGGTGGAAAGGTAAAGGATAACATCTAATGCTGACCTCTGGCCTCAACATATATGCACACACATACACATATTATTTGGTCCAAAGGAAATTCTCATTCCCCAAATTCCAAAAGCCTATTCAAATACCCAGAAATGGGCTCAATCTGTAATGTAGAAGGATTTCTGGTGGTTAGATAAAGGCCAGCATTCCTCAGGAACTTGTGAAACTGGTTCACCTCTACCAAAAGGAGTCATTTCCCTTATCACTGGCAGAAAAAGCATAGCAAAGCACATGCTGGCCTCCTTCAGTATCACAAGTACCTGTGACACATTTCAAAGTCCATGCTAGCCTCCTAGCCCTTCTCACTCACTTCCCTACCCTAAACTCCCTCTAGTTCATGGGCTCCAACTCCACTCCACCACTGACCCCAGCTCCTCATTCTCCTTACAACCTTTCTGTCTTGACTACATTACTCTCTCTCTCTGACCTGCTTGGCTTCTGTTTCTGCTTCTCTCACTGTATGCTTTCTCTGTTCTCTGTCCCCTGATGTTCTCCCCAATCTTGTCTAGTGGCCACGTTTAGTCTACTTCTTTCTCTCTCTGCTCTGTACTCTTCCAGATGCCTCCGACTGCTCACTCTCCTGTATCTACAATAAAAACCTTCCCTTTAGAGTGGTCATGCTGTCAGTTTATGCACATATACATATACACATGACATGATAAAAAGGAAAATAAAAACATAAAAAGAAACTTACAAACATTTTTACAAACCTGTACATGAGACAAGACATATATTTAAATATATTAGGTATTAAATAAATTAAAAATTGTAGATAATAAATGTCACTTATTAGTTACACTAGGCCTATTACAGAAGTATTAGTGTTATGTTTTAATAATATAAATTTTTCTTCATGGCAGAAAAACCTGTGTTTTAATTTTGTCTTTGAAGATGTATTAAACTGTACAGTGCATTACTCAAAGTCACTGACTTTTCATTGGAGCTAGGGAGATAGCTCAGTGAGCAAAATGCTGGCCACACAAGTAAGAGAACCTGAGTTTAATCCCTAGCATTTAAAAAGCTGTGCCCAACAATAAACATCTATAATCAAAGTGCTGAGTAGGCAAAGAGACAGATTCCTAGGGCTTGCTAGCGGTCAGCCTAGTTGAACAGATAAGCATAAGGTACAATGAGGACCCAGTCTCAACAGAAGGTGGGCAGATGATGAGAAACCTGACATTGACCTCTAGCCTTCATGTACACCTATACATACATGGGTGCATGGACAGACAGACCGACAGACAGACAGAAACACACACACACACACACACACACACACACACACACACACACACACACACACCACAGAGCAACAACTTTTCAGATAAAGTTCATTTATCATCATAGATGTACTTAATTCATTTGCACAGACTTCAAAAAAAGAAGGCTTTGTTTTGTTAGTTAAAAAAGGAGTAATAACACAATTTTCTGGTTTAATTAGCAGTGTATATTAAGAACACCCATCATATAAAAATCACAGAGCAAATACTAGCTACAGCATAAATGAGCAAGAAATGGGCCTATAATTTCAAATACTTTTTCATACCATTCCCTATTTAATTAAAACTCAACATTAATGTTCTCTGATAGAAAATTAAAATGTTTTCTGCTTTTTCTTTAGAAATTTCAAAATGAACCAGAAAGAAAACATTTTGAACTAATTTTCTCTCAGCACTGTAGCATAGAAAAAATGGCTCTACTTTAGTAATGTAAATGTTCTTAGAAATGCATAGATGGAGAATGGACTTTCCATAGGTCCAGTCCTCATTGCCTGACAGTCTTTGTAATTGACAAGGGAAAGAATCTGTAAAAAAATGAAACCCTGTATTGATGTCATAATTCTCTTAGCCTTAGCTGGGCTTTGAAAGCAAAGGGATCATTTTTCTGGATTCTGCACTATTAATGACATCTGTGCTCATAAATCCCCATAGCTGTGATGTGAACATGGCTTCTGTGATAAAAAAAAATTTGTAAGAACAACTAGAGTTTATTTTAACTTTAGTCATGGTTTAAAGGCTTACTTAGAAAACACTCATTTCACAGATTGCAAAATCCTTAATCTAATTAAGAATCCGACGATCTTTAAATATGTTCCATAGTTATTACTGGTAAAGAAAATACATTTTGATCTCTCCCACTGACATTATTCATTCTGAAAAATGAGAAGAGCAGCCCATAATTTTAATAGTTCTTTTAAGTAACCATATAAAATAACAGAATATATAACTCAGACCTATAACACATTGAAAATTCCTGAAACTTAAGGATCTATGATTTGATTATTGATAGACAAGTACAATTTGTCTATGCAGATTTGTTATGTATGTTAATAAGCTATAGGAATCATTTTTCTTCTCCTCTTATTTCTTTCAATGATATTCTGTGTTATTTAGAATGCATACTTCTTTCCTTCTTGATTAATTTTCTCCTAATTTGGTTTGTTTGTATTTTATTCTGTTTAATGCTGTTGCAGATGGTCTTGTATTCCTCATTTTCTTTAAGACAATTCATTGTGAGGATATATAAAAAAACTAACAAGTTTGTGCTAATTTTTGTATCCTACAGTTGACCAGATTCACTCCTTATCACCATAAGCTGTACAGGTTTTTTAGGCATAATTATATATAATATTCAAGTGAATCAACACGAATATTATACATACACACACATTGTGTGTATAATATTCATGTGACTCAATATGAATTTAAAATTTGATTTTCTATTTCTGTGAAGAATATCATAGAGATTTTGATAAGAAATTCTTTTTGGTAGGAGGGTAAATTTCATAATATTATTTCTTCCACTGCATGCATATGGACAGTCTTTCCATCTTCTAGTGTATTAATTTCTTCAGATATTGTAGAATTTTTCCCCCATTGATAAAGTTTATTCTTAGAATTGTATTTCTTTGTTAGTCTATTATGAATGAGAGAGTTTCCACAATCCCTTTCTCAGCATGCTTATCATTGATATACAGGTAGTTTACTGATTTTTGTAACTTGATTTTTTTTCTATCCTGCCACTTTACTGATAGAAAATTTTGGTCATTACAAGAGGTTTTCTGATGGAATTTTTGAGATCTCTTACACATAATATCATATAATCTGTGACAGGGAGAGTTTGACTTCTTATAGTAGTCCTCTAATTTCTTTCTCTTGTCGTATTGTTCCAGCTAGAGCTTCAAACACTAGTCTATTTTAAAAGAGTTGGGGTAGTGGACAGCCCTGTCCTGATTTTATTGTGATTGTTTTGAGTTTTTCTACATTTATCATGTTTGGCTGATGTTGGCTATAGGTTTGTCCTATATAGACATTATTGGGCTGAAGTATACATCTTCCAGTTCTGTTCAATCTTACAGCTTTGATCATAAAGGTGTGTTGGATTTTGTTAGAGGTCATTTCTGCATGCGGAGGTTAGAGGTTGATGTCAGGTTTCTTACTCAACCTCTTTCAGCTTCAGCAGAGTCTCTCACTGAACCCAAAGCTTTTGGATTAGGTTAGTCTAGCTAGCCAGTTAGCCCTGGAGAGTCACTGTTTTTGTATCCCAATGCCAGGGTTTATAGATGGGTTGCCATGTCTTTCTGGTTTTTACATAGGTTCTAGGAGTCCAAATTCTGGTTCTCATGCTTGTGGGACAAGCACTTTATCCATGGATCCATTTCTCAGTCAAAACTAACAATTTTAATTTATAAAATTTAGTGCTATACACATTATGAGTGTTCCATAACCATTACTTATATCTGGCTCCCTAAACTCTCCTTCCTGAAGATTGACCCTCATAGTATTAGAAGGCATGATGTAAGCTGCCAAGGGAAAGGAACAATCTGTAGATCTACCCAACCAAAGTCTATGAACCACAACAATGACTGGAGTCGCTAGATATTTACAATGATGCAATAATAGCGCTTTTATCCTGGCGATAACCAACAGTATTAGACTTAAAGCCATCTTAATTGTAAAATTCTGGTACTCTAAACCTAGCCAACAGCACAGAAAGTAGCTAGCAATGGATCAGACCTCAGAAAAGAAACTACTTCTGTGTAATATCTAATTACATTCTAAATATACCCACATTCATGTAGCTACCATCCTCTTCAAAGAAGCTTCTTTTTGCATCAGAGAGAATATATAATAAAAATCCACCATCGGTTCAAAATTTAGAGAACAGGGGATTGTATAGTGCTCAATCCAAATTCATGCACTTGCAATAAAAGCCAGAGGCCCAGGTTGCCTGTTGCTGAGATAGTGCTTGCTAGTTATGGCAGGGAAAATATAGCCATGAACTCATAGGAATACTATTGTCTGAAAAAGCTAGTGTCATTACAATAGTAAATGACATGATGATATGAACAGTGGAAATTCCACATGGTCCCATGCCTAGATGAAGAGCTACAAGTGGCCAATGACCGCTAAGAATGGTAGGACTAATTTCCTCCAGAAAAGAGTTCTTGCATATGCTGTCCAATCCCACGTCATCAACTCTAGACTCATTTACAATGCTAAATGGATTCAGTAAGCTCTCTTCTCTCCTCCCACTTCTCTCTCTCTCTGTGGTGTGTGTGTGTGTGTGTGTGTGTGTGTGTGTGTGTGTGTGTGTGTGTGTGTGTGTGTGTTTAACAATAATAATAAGTGTGGGAACCCACAAAGGTTTTCTGGTGAGATCTGAGCTTTCTTTGCACAACAGGGCTGCATGAGGGGATGGCTCGACCTTGTGTGTGGTTACCAGGTATTTGGGATGGTCTGCACTTGGCTGTGTTGGAAGGAGGTCTTTTGCTCCACCACTTGGCATTCCTTAAAAAGTCCTCTAGAAGAGACAGAAGGGGCTGGTGGATTTTGACCTGGCCCTCCTGAGGCTATCCTGTGTTTCTGTCTGTCTCTCTCCTCTATATTTCTATCTAAATCTCCTATCCCTCACTCCTTAAGAATCTCTGCAGTAAATAAATGTGGGAGCTAGCCCCCACCAATAAGTAAAAAGATACCATGAATTTGGGAGGGAGAGATGATACAAAATGAATTTGAAGGAGGAAGGAGGGATAAGACTGATGTAGATACAGTGCTCATATATGAAGGATAAAAAAATTACTTAAAATAGTAGTCATCTCTATTAAATAAAATACCAGCGGCCATCACCCTGTGCTCACTCTTTCTATGTGTTTTCCCCTGAAAGGCTCTTCTGACCCAGAACACTTCAGAATGTTCATGTTCTCAAGAACAGTTAAAACTATTTTCCAAACATTTGTGTTATACTTAGAGTTGTGGCTGAGTGATCTGAGCAATCAAACATTGATGTTAGAAGTCTGATCTTGACATCGGCTCCCAGTGCTGCTGCAAGCAAGTCACTTAACCTTGGGTTTCAAGTTTTTCATCTGTAAAATTGGGATAAAAACACTTACCTGCCCCTCAGGAAAACGCGCAGATTTCTGAAAGTAAATGTGAGGAAGTGCGCTGAATGTGAATGTGGCTCCAGAAATAGCAAAAATGAGCCCATTCTCTTCCCTTCTCTTCCCACTGCTGTGCTTTGCTCCAGTAAGGCATGAAAGTTTGGAGATACTGTACTCAAATGCCAGAAATTGGGACAATTTCAATGTTAGTAAGGATGGGACTCTGGCTGCCATGGCGGCCACTGGAAGGCAGTAATGACAGTGTTTTGAACAACCTTTATGTTGGGTTTTCTGAAAAGATCCTTTTACTGGGGCTACTTCAATAATTTTATCAAAATATTGATAATATTCCCCCAAGCAGGACCACCATGAGAAAACATGACCAATTTTAGAAGTTTGAAACCTACCAAGATGATAATTCTGCTGAAACTGGGGTTTACCTCCCAAGTCTTCACCGAGGAAGACATAGAATAGAAGATACAGGTTCTATGGTTCAATCTATTTAGGGCCATCTTTTATGTCTTCCTGTGCTCTGGAGACAGAATTCTTTCTTTCCCATGCTCAAATGCTCCTAGTAATGATTATATTCTATGTGGCCCATAACCAAATAGCAACCCAGGGAACCTGAGTGAACAATACTCTAGTATTACACACAGGTAGATAATTCAAAGAGCAGCTGGACTCAGACTTGGAAATCATAGGCAGATAAACTTCTTAGCTTATGGGAAGAATTTCACCTTGGAGACGGTAGATTCATACATCATTAAAGGTAAAATGAGAGCTGTCATGAGTTGTGTCCATGCCAGGAGTTGGAGGTCTGGTGCCATCATCTGTGCAAAAAGAAACAGTACCACCTGCCCAATTGTCTTGACTCATCTCACAGTCTCAGACTGATTATGTATTCAGAACGTCTCTTGCTTTTTTTTTAGTTCTCTTTTTATTTTTACTTGGTATGCATGAGTTTTTGCCTACGTGTAGTAATGTGTACATGTGTAGTCTGCACAGAGGCCAGAAAAGGAAATCAGATATCCTAGAACTGGAAATACAGTTTTGAATTGCCACATGGGTGCTTGGAGCTTAACCTGAGTCCTTTGCAAGAGTAGCAAGATCTCAATCACTGAGATATATATCTCTCTATCACTCCAACTGAATGGGACCTGATATACTCTTCTGGCTATAAAAATATTTTTAAGTCATTGGGCAGCACATCCACTCATGGATTTCAGTAATGAGCAGGCACAAGCTTATTTATCTACAGCAACACTGCTCCATTGAGATGATCTACACTCTGAGGACCTTAGGAACTAGATGACAGCCAGCCTTAATCTCTATTTCTGACAGAAGGACTTCTTTGAATACCTTTCCTACAAACTCTTTAGCACCAAGTATAATGTCAACGAAAAGCCACAGCATATTTGTATTAGGTTTTTAATTAGTTATTTTCTCTCCCCATTTGATACCTATTCACTTAGTTTGACTCTTTAGGGAAACCTACTCCTTAACATGAAAATATCAGGAGGTGAGATAAAGACAGTCCAGGAGTGAAGTTGAATGATTGATGTGATTATACAGTGTTGAAAACCACAAGGTAGTTAGAGCAAAAGGTTGCTACAATATATGTTTTATGAATTACTATTTTTATTCTCTAAACCATATTGCAAATGTGTATGTGATTGAAGCTATTTTCATTATGTGATTATACATAATATATATATGTATATATATATATATATATAATTAGGATGTGTGTATGTGTTGCTATTCCCATATATGAAATTACAGGTAAAGCAGATTTATAAAATTAGATTATAATGGTCTGCAAGTCTACAATAGGGGAATATCTGTTCTTAGAGGAGCTATTGAGACACCCCCTTCAGTCCAACAATATTCCCTCAGCATGAGGAAGGAAATAGCATCAAGCAGCAACAATATCTTTAAAAAACGCATAGCACCCAATTTAGAAAGATCAAGATAAATGTTTGGGGGTTTGGAAATACAAATACCATGAATTAATCATTGCACATTGTGTGATATACTGAGCTGCTGAATTATACCCTATATGTATGCATAAATATTATATATCAATTAAAAATAAAACAAAATACGCTGATGAAACAAAAAATAATTCCCTTACTTATCAAAAGCAAAGATTCTACAAGTGAAAAGCACAACCCTTGGTCTTTTGTAACTGCAAAGTTTGAGGGCTCTGGTGGTCCAGGGCCTGATACAGGTTCATGACTGATGGGCACATGGGGTTTAATATATGTATTTTACTCTTCCTACATCATGTTGTACATATCCTTGTGCATATGTGCAAGCATACTCATTTGACTATATAAGACATAATACTTGCATATAGGAATTAGTTTAAATATCACCTCAAATCAAAAATTAAATGATATGGTAATGTTTAATCCAGGAAAGGAGAGCCGCCTTTTGAGTAAAATTGAGTTTAGTACAATTAGGAACAAAATGCAGATTGGCAACTTTATCTGACAGAAATAAGATGGTCTTTAAGCTATCAGTATTGGATACAACTTGGATGAACGATTGCAAAGGCAAACCTTTATTCAACAAGAATAATAATGGTGAAGCATATAAGCACAGGATATAACAAATCCACAGAGTTAGTAAGACATTCTCCAAGGAAAAGTGACATTCAGTGAACAATTTCTGGACTCTTGGCCAAATGTCTCCATAATAAAATGCCCCAGCTTGTTAAGTTACCTCCATTTAGTTTCCTCCTGCTTTTTTCCTAGGGATACAAGACACATGTCTTCTCACTCCACAAAGGGCACTGATGACTGACCGAAGAAACAATCACACAAAAGTCTAACAGTGCACCAATGAGTGTCTTAGGGTTCTTTATAGGAGCATGGATGACTCGAAGTTGGCTGCATCTCCAGAATATCTATCCTGGCATCTGTAACAACTCAAATGCTGCAACCCTGGAGTTCTCTGCACTATTTGCAAGCAGAGGAGCATGACAGGTTGGAGGGATTCTTTTATGTTTGGCAGACTTAATTGCTTATATAACCTGATAGAAGAAAGAGCCTTATGAATCTTATAAATTTTAAGACTTTTGTTTTGTTTATTTCCTCAGACTTAAGGAGCTTACCTTTTGGATGGCATGTTTAACTTTGAGAAAATTGCTACATAATGCCTCCTCTTGATTTCATTTCATTTCTAAAAGCACCCTAAGATTAACAATAATGAGAAATGAGAGTATTCAGGATGGAGATCTTCAGTCTTGATTTATACATAGGAACATTTCCTTACAGCAAAAGAAATGAAAACCCAACTGTGCTATGATTTCTTGCATGCTTTGTTTTGCTTTCCTTTGTTTTAGGTTTTGTTTTTGTTTGTGTGCTTCTTTGGGGGTTTGTTTGTTTGTTTGTTTCTTGATAAATTGTTTCATGTGTCCCAGGTTGGTCTCAAACTCAGAATATAACTGAATATGGCCTTGAACTTCTGATCCTTATGCTTCTACCTCCAAGGTACAGAGATTGAAGTGATGCATCACGCTGGGCAATGTAAGGACTTTGTTGGAGCTTCATGAAAATGTGTCTTTCTTAAGTGAGCAAATTGGCATTCATTCTGTTTTTTATGTCAGGGCGAAATTTGCTAAAGTTTAACTATTTTGAGAGTAGGATCTATACTGCTCAAATTTGAGAACAAATTATTCAATGAGTCATATAAAAAGGCTTTAAAAATTAAGAGAAATCAACCAAAAACTAATTTATCCCAAGAAGTATTTGGTTATAGGGAATATCTCTCTATTTCATTAAAGTAACATCCTGGCTTTATCTTGTGGCTAAAAAAGTCCTGTTTTTTAGAAAGCATAGACTTGTAGCCATTGGGGTAATCTGTACTGGCCCTTATAAGAATGAGTTATAGGAGCCAGATTTGGTTGATCATGACTTTAATCAAGAACTCAGGAAACAAGGAACAGGCAAGTGAATCTCTGTGAGTTCTAGGCCAACCTGATCTACATAGTGAGTTCTATTCCAGCTAGGCTACATAGTGAGAATCTGATTAATAATGGTGATGATGGTGATGTAATAATAATTAATACTAATAATAACAAAGAATGGGTTTGAGTAAATCAAGAGAATGAGTAGTAGAATACTATATTTTATCTCTAGTGGCCTCCACAAGTCCTTCTTCCCAAGGGGCTGACATATAATTAAAAAAAAAAGACTACATATTTCAAAATATGCTAATAGCATGAGACAGAAAGAAGTAAAACTAATCATGGCATCATATTCATCATAAAATGTGAATGTTAAAGAATGAACCATTGCCTAAGGGAGTGATGAGAAATTGTGTTGTCAAAGAGACTGGTTCTTAGAGACCATTTCATTTACCCCCAGGAAATGGGAATCAAAGGCTGCAAAACTCCGTAACTTGTAAGGACACTTTCCCTTTTGTGCAGGTCATGGTGTGAGATGCCTGCATTGTGGAGCTTGGGTACTGGGCACACAGAGTTTATGGCCTGAGGTACCACTGCTGTCTTTTCACCTTCGGGTGCCTCAGAAGAAAGGTCAGTCTGACTTCAGTTGTAGACCTAGATTTATATTGCTTTGTTTTATGTACATAGTCTATATCAGAGCCTTACAGTCCTATGAGGACAGGCTAATAATCACTTTAAGGGTAAGAGGTCTGAGGTCAGAGGCCTCCAGGACCCTGTTGAAGTTGATGTAATTAAAAAGTGTGACCGAACTTGCAGGGAAGGTCAGTTTTCTGTAAGGCAACTATTCTCTTGATTTTTGAATTGCAAGACACCATGTAGCTTTTGTGCAAAATGTCAGGCTAGCATGGAAATAACTGCAGTTTAAACACCACTTACTCATCTGTCATCAAGACTGCGCTGATAGCCTAGACTTGGTGAGAAAAACAAGCAGCAATGGCAACCCCAGGCTGATGCTGGCTTTTCCTCCTGTCCTACGACCAAGTGATGAATGGACTCATTGTGTCAACAGCTACATTAAAATGGACCTGAAGTTTTGAACAAAAAAACTTGAAACCAGCTTTCCAGTCAGGTTCAGCTCAGTATGTCATTGGAGAAGCACCACAGGTAGGCTGGCTTCTGTTTTGCTTGATGACTTAGGAGGTACCTCCTATCTGAGTCACGGCTTGGCACTGATAGAAACACATACCTGCTCATTTCTACTTTTACCCAAAAGATGCTGTTCACATCCAAATAATCAAATAATGTAAGAGGAGCATAAACCTGAATGATGTAAAATATATCCTTTTGTTTTAAAACAATTTATATTTGTTTAGTTTATGAATATGTGTGTTTTGCCTGCATGTCCCATCTGTGCAACACATGCAGTATGGTGTGTGTGTAGGTCAGAAGAGGATGTTGGACACCCTGGAGTCCTGAACAGTTGTGAGCTGTCTTTAGGTTACAGGAACCTAACCTGTGACCTCTGCAAGAACAAATCATAAACACTGAGCCGTTTCTCCAGATGCCACCCATTCATTTTTACTGTTCCACATTTAAATTTTTAAAATTCCATTCAGGGCTGGCATGTCACACAGATCCCTTAGGACTGATTCCCAACGCTGCATAAGACAGGGATGGTGGCAAACTCTGAGATCTCAGAAGGAACAATGTGGAGGCAGGAGGATTGGAAGTTCTGTCATCCTTGGCTGCACAGTGAGTTCAAGGCAGTCCTTGCCTGCATAAATCTGTGGCTAGAGTTTTCCTGCCTGGCCCACAGTCAGGACAAATTTCTCTCACCTGTAGTCAGACCCGACCAAGTAAACACAGAGACTTATATTGGTTACAAACTGTGTGGCCGTGGCAGGCTTCTTACTAACTGTTCTTACAGCTTAAATTAATCCATTTCCATTAATCTATACCTTGCCACATGGCTCGTGGCTTACCGGCATCTTTACATGCTGCTTGTCATGGTGGCAGCTGGCAGTGTCTCTCTGACTCAGCCTTCTACTTCCCAGCTTTATTCTCCTCCTTGTCCCGCCTACACTTCCTGCCTAGCCAATGACCAATTAGTGTTTTATTTATTGACTACTTAGCAACACATTTGCCATACAGAACATCCCACAGCACTTCTTCTTTTTTTTTTTTTTTGCTTTGGAAAGGAGACTCTGCTTTTGTTCCCACAGAAAGCCAAAGGCTATGGATTTGTTCCAGTTTAAGATACATCAGGTTTGACCAGCCAAGACCCCCTGAAAGGTCGCCGATGACACCATGGCCCAGATGATCCAACATCCAGAATGGTTTCAAGGCAACTGGCTCAGACTATATAGCCTTACGGAGTATTCCATAATCCTAAAATTTTCTTTGTGTCCGCATAAGATACAGCACCCCCCTCCAGCAGGAAGTAGTAAGAGAAGCTACGCCCAAATTCCCAAATTATGTGTAATTTTACTTTGTTAAGGTTAAAACCTTCCTTTTTGAAAAAAAAAGGGCGGGGGAGTGCTGTGTGATGTTCTGTATGGCAAATGTGTTGCTAATTAGTCAATAAATAAAACACTGATTGGCCATTGGCTAGGCAGGAAGTGTAGGCGGGACAAGGAGGAGAATAAAGCTGGAAGTGGAAGGCTGAGTCAGAGAGACACTGCCAGCTGCCACCATGACAAACAGCATGTGAAGATGCCGGTAAGCCACGAGCCATGTGGCAAGGTATAGATTAATGGAAATGGATTAATTTAAGCTGTAAGAACAGTTAGCAAGAAGCCTGCCACGGCCATACAGTTGCAACCAATATAAGTCTCTGTGTTTACTTGGTCAGGTTTGAGCGGCTGTGGGACTGGCAGGTGAGAGAGATTTGTCCTGACTGTGGGCCAGGCAGGAAAACTCTAACTACATAAATCCCTGCCTTTAAAAGAAATCCGTTCAACTTACTTGTTAGGAGAATTGTGTTATATCAAATCTGACTATGATTTGGTGTAAGTGGAATGTACTAGTGATCTTGTTGCTGTGACAAAACATAATAAAGGAGCAAGGGTTTACTTCAGCTCACACTTCAAGGGCATACCATCATACTGGTGAGAAGGCATAGTGGAAGGACCAGCAGGCTTCTGGTCACATTGCATCTGCAATCAGCAATCAGAGAGTGAAGATGTAGGTGTGGGGGGCATAAAATCTAAAGGCCCACCCTGATGACCCATTTCCACCAGCAAGGCTCGACCTCCTGAAGGCTCTGCAATCTTTCTAAACAGAACTATCAGCTGGAGACCAGTGTTCAAACGCACAGGCCTTTAAGAACATTTTCTGTTTAAACTACACTGTGAAAGTTGCAGGTATTAGAGGACTTTTAGATAGGAATGCAACAAACAATAAATGATGAGTAAAATACATTGGGAACATTTTTCATGTTTTTTATTTATCTACATTTTTTTAAAAATCACTCTGAAAATGTCTGATTAATGTAATAATGTGATTTGCATTATTCCTTAACAAATAATGTCTTCATCATGCATACATTGTCATAATATAGATTATATTTGTTTAACGTTTTTCATTTATCCTTGTAATAGATGTTCTGACATTGCCCTTAGGTATATACACAAAGGACTACATTCCCTACTATAGGTATACTTGGTCATCAAAATTATTGCTGCACTGTTCACAATAGCAAGGAGATGGATGTCTATCAACAGACAAATAGATAATGGAAATGCTACATATACACAGTGGAATTTTATACATGCATAAAGAAAAATAAATTTATAAAATCTATAGGAAAACAGATAATACTGGACAAAATATTAAATGAGTTAGCCAAGGTACAAAGGGATAAATAGGTCATGTTCTGTCTCATAGGAGAACTTAGCTTCCAAGTGCCAGTGTGTATGCATATTTTGATGGTAGTGAGGGTAGAAGCCAAGAAACTTGAAAGGGGTCATTAGGATATGGAAAGGGGGCTGTAAGGAAGAGGCTGAGGACGATAGGAAAGAAGAGGGAGTGATAATTGGAGATGGAGGTGACTTTGGGAAAAGGAAGAGACAAGAGAGAGGCAAATTATTATGTCTGAATTCACTCTGTGTATTTTTCTTATCATTATCTTTCTAACACTGTGTTTATATAGCACTTGCACTGTATTAGATATTATAAAAATAATCTACTGAAGTCCTAAATTACCAGCTACAATAGCAGCAGATTTCATGGGTAACTTAGATACTGAATAATAAATGTTTAAATTATAGCTCCCTTCTCCGTGCTGGTTTGAAACATCTGTAGTTTACAGATGGGGTAATTTGTCATTGAAGCATCTTATGCATTCAGAGACCATCACAATGAATATGAGTCTACATGATCTTAGTTATAATGAGTTTATTCATGAAAGAATTTCTTTTAATCTTTGTGAACAAAAATGTATATTTTTTACCTTTCCTTTATGTTTTCAATCCAAACAGATAATAGTATGCTAATCTGAATTTGAGACAAAAATCCTTATTTTTCCAACTCTACTATATAAACATTAATATGGAATATATATAAACAAACATATATATATATATATGATGACTTGAAGCAAGGACAACTTATTGTGACTGCAGGTTAAGAAATGATCAAATAGGGGCTGGAGAGATGGCTCAGATGTTAAGAGCACTGAATGCTCTTCCAGAGGTCCCAAGTTCAATTCCCAGCACCCACATGGTGGCTCACAACCATCTGCAATGAGACCTGGCACCCTCTTCTGTATACATAATAAATAAATAAATCTTTTAAAAAAAGAAATGATCAAATAAATGTAACTCTTTGCTCAAAATGTCTTCAAACAACAGGAATTTCTTGACAAGGACTATAAGTGCATGGGGAGTTACTGTTTTCATTCATTCTTTTCTTCTCTGAGTAAAAAATAACCAGAGTGACACAGAAGTGAGTTGCCTGTAGCTGATACATGGAGACTAATAAACCATTGCAGAAGACAATCTCCCCTAGATCACTGCTCCCAGTGACATACCACAGTGAACACTTCTGACACATTGGATCATTGCAGTAACAACTCCTTTTGTTTTGATTGACAATGATTGTAATGCATTTCCTTTGAAACTAGTAATGTCTAATAAATGCATAACTTTTAATGGACACAAACTAATGGGGCTGAAGAAATGGCTCAGCAGTTAAGAACATGCAACACTTTGCAAAAGACCAGAATTTGGTTTGTAGCACAGGTAGGGTAGTTCACAACTACCTGTAACTCCAGTTTGAAGGGATCTGATGCTTTCTTCTTACCTCCATGGACACCCACACTCACATGAACATACATCAACACAGACACAAAGGAATATACATTGTTTTAATTTTTAAAAATATTTTTTGAGACAGGGTATCTTCATGTTGTTTTGGCAATTCTGAAACTCACTATGTAGACCAGGATGGCCTCAAACTCACAGAGATCCACCTGCCTCTGCCTCCCAAGTGCTGGGATTAAAGGCAGATAACACTTTGTCTGACTTTAAATAAATTTTAAATCAATTGGGCAAACTTATTTATAACCTGGTGTGCCTATCATTTTTTTTTTGATGGGAGGTTTGTGCTTTTTGACCAGAATTTTCCAGTCTACCACCCAAAACCTCCAACCAGTTTATTTTCTATTTTTTTAAAAAGACAAACTGTCACTACATTTCTCAGCCTCAGCTAGAACTAAGTATTCTCTTGACTAAAGTCTTCTTAATACTGGAATTACAGGTGTGTGTCTTCATTCCCTGCTCTATTGTCTACTTCTATGATTTTCACTGTTTCATATTCCACATATATAAGTGGATCATGTGGTATTTATGTTTCTGGGGTCTGACTTACTTTACACAATTTCTTCTAGGATCACTTTATTTTCACCAATGACAATTATAAACAATAATAGCAATAATAATAATATCATATGAAGTAGCACTCTACTGTGTTCATTATTTTTCCTTTGTCCACTGAACTGTTGATGGACACATCGGTAACTTCTGTATCTTGGCAACTGTGAATAATGCTTCAGTAGTCATTGACATGCAATTGTCTTTTAAACATGCCAATTTCCTTTATTTGTATTCATGGGAAATTGTTGGATCGTTTGGCAGTTTTATTCTTTTCCACTCTCTTGTATAATTGTTGATATGGGATCTCTCACTGAACTTGGGGCTCACTAATGGGCTAGCCTGGATGTCCTCCTGTCTCTACTTCCCAGAGCTAGGATTATGGGTGAATGTCATCGTGCCTGGATTTTTTATTCCATAGGTGACTGGGATCAGAACTTGGGTCCTCACAGTTGTACTGCAAACCCTTTGCTAACTGAGCCATCTCCCCAACCCATCTTTCGTCGTTTTTATAACAGCCATTCTAACAGGCCTAAGGAGTTAACCTAACTGTGGTTTTTAGCTTGAATTTCCCTTACATTTAGCATCTTCCCAGATACCCCTTAGTCACTTGTATATCTTCATTTGAGGGACATCTATCTGCATTCTTTGTCTAAAATGGAGTATTTTCTTGCTACTGAGTTATGTGAGTTGGGGATCATCCAACCTATCAGTAAGGCTGAGTCTGAGAAACTACAGCAGCAACGGAAATGTTGACGTTTAATCTCCACCTTCTTCATCATGATGCTCTGCTCTTTCCCTCTGTCTGTCGCTTCTCTGATGCAGCCACTGTAAAAAGCTCATCTCAATGCCATGGACCTGATTCTATTTTGCTTTTGTTTTATTATAGTCTTCATATGTCTCATAATGTATAAAATGTTTGTTAGTACAAGACAAATGAGGTAGGTTTCAAAAACATATATGTATTTACATAGTTACTAATAATTTGAGCATGTGCCGTGGGTATCTATATACATGTGAATAAATGAACAATGATGTAATTCCAATGGCAAACAAAAATGAAACACTAGAACGGCATCAAAGAAAGTTCTCCCCAATTGTAAGTCAGTGCAGAATCTAAAGTACAGCTCTGACCTTTCTAATAGCCAAAGCAAAGGGCAAAATATTTGACATAACATCTAGTAAGAAAAGCATTTGAAAGCATGGTTATTTGAAATGTCAGTCAACTAATGTAAGGGAAGTTCTTCTGAAGTCTTCATGTCATTCAAGTAAAAACAGTATTTGTGACAATGGATCTTGTCAGCTTGAATGAATTGAGGAACACCTAGGAAATTTAGAAGTCATGCCTCATGGTATGCCTGTGTTGTGTTGACATTTTCTGAGAGGATTAAATCACAAATTTAATAACCATTTAACTGTTAAACTGTCCTGTGCCATTTGAGCTCACCTAGAAGCTGGCTCTTAATGTGGCACTGCCACCTGTCCCCCATTTCACATCCAAACATGTTTGTCTCAAAGTGTCCTGTCAGGCCCCTTGTCTGGGGATTATCTGTCCCCTCAACCTTTCTCTCCAACTCTGTGACCGAGAACGAAGAAAACAATGAAATAGCTTGAGGAAAGACAGTCCATTGTGTACTTGAAATCAGTCAGAAGCTGAACCATTATTATTAGCAACTGCTGCTGTAAACCATGGTACAGAAGGAGAAAGAGGAAGCTCGAGGTCAGCAATGGGAAACTCAATCATAGGGAGAAAGCTCAGTTAGGAAGTCCAGCTGACTTCAACTTCTCCAGTCAGCTTCTCCTGGGTGTTGTGAACATCAGATTTTATGAAGTCACTTCTAACTGTTGCCAAAAGTTCTTTCACTTGGAAGCCTTGTTGGACAGGAGACTCTGCTCTATCCTTAAACTCCCTCTATCATGAGCTCCAGCTGACAGCCTCAGTGGGGTCTACCCATGGATTTCTGCAGGGTGTTTTGATCAGCGTATTTGATGCTGTTTGCTATCTATCCAGTCATCCCTATCTATCTTTCTGTCTGTTCGTTTATCCATCTACCTATCTGTCTATCATCTATACATCACTTGTTATTAATCTTTTACTTGGGTTTGCTATATGTCTCATAAACTCATTCATTCAAAACTAAAATAATGACTGTCCTAATTCTCTGAACCATACTGAACAGCAATGCATAGATCTCTAGCTAGCTAGACACCTCCACATTGTTTGTGTGATGCTAGGGATTGAACTGAGGGCTAACTAAGCTAAATCCCAAGTTCAGACTAATTGCTTATGGATTCATATGATGCCATTACTGGCAGATGGTAAAAGACAAAGAGGTGAGGCCAAACTAGAGGAAGGAAGTCACCAGTGTGAGGTCATGGAGGTCTGTGTCTCACCTCCTCTCACATTTCTATCACTCTGCTTCCCAGCTCTGCCACTCCTACCCAGTACTGAGAGACCAAATCTTCTAAAAAGAAGTCAAAATACATCTTTTTTAAAAGTTACTTGATTCATATATTAGGTCAGAGTAGCATGAAAGCCTCAGTAATATAAATACAATTACCTTAACTTCTTCATTCTTCACTTCATAACAGTAAGTCACTTTTTAAAATCTGTTAAAGTCAAATGGTGCTAAAACATATTACAGTAAACTTAGATTCATGGATCCTATGCCAGACCTTTGCAACCAGACTCCACAGGAGAAAATTTTAATAATCTGTTTATTTTTTTATTTTATGTTATTGTAGCTGATATTTTGGCAATTTACTTTTCATAGTCTGTGTTTAGATTCATATCAAATCCCACCCTAATTTTTGGTCCACTGTCTACTAGTTAACCTGATAAGAACTCAGTAACTTCTTTTGGAATTATTTACAAGTACGGAGAGTAACATATTAAAAACTTGTTGCGAGGTTGAACGAACATACAGAATGAACATGCCACTCAAACAGAGTGAGCACATTCTGAACTGCCGTTTTTTTTCTTACCTCTTTCCCTAGAAGAAAAGGTTCTCTTTGTAGCTGAGAGATCATTGTGTGAGCAGGTTGTTATTCTGGGATCTGGGAAGGAAGAAAGGGCAGAAATAAAACAAGTCGTGTTTTCTTTGCTTATACTAAGGTTTTATTTCCCCATTACACCGTACAGACAAGGGGAGTGGGAGCCCACCCTATGCACAAGAAATCAGCAGGCATTTCCGTACCTGTGCCTTAAGATAGAGTGCCCTATTGTGGCTATTTCCACCTTGTATACAAAGACAGAGGACCATATCAGGCACATGGGGCAGAAGTGGGAGACCTAATCTCCTTGTTAGAAAGTGTACTTAAACACTTTAGGATCAATAAAAAAGAGAAAAGGAGTTACTGGGAGGAAGTAGTTGAAACCAAGACAAGCTTGATTCTCCCTTGAAGTCAGTGGACTCCCTACTCTGTTGCCCAACTGCTGGGGGATGTCTCTCTGTACGCTGTGAATATATGTTGTTCCCATTGGTTAATAAATAAGCTGATTTGGGCTACTGCAAGGCAGCTTAGAGGCAGGTGGGTAATCGAAGAGAGACAGGAAAGAGAAAGGTGGAGTCTGGAGAGATGCTGTGAGTCACAGCCAGGAGAAGCAAGATGTGAAAGTACTGGTAAGCCATGAAGTTACATGACAACTTATAGACAAATACAAATGGGTTAAGTTATAAGAGCTAGCTCGTGAGAAACTTGAGCCATAGGCCACACAGTTTGTAAATAATATAAGCCTCTATGTGTTTACTTGTGATTAAGCAGCTTTAGGAAGTGAGTGGGAGAGATTTGTCCCAACTTAGAGAGGGTGGGACACAGGAAAACTTCAGGCTATACGGAACTATGTCCAGAGAGGCTACATAGTTTGTGAATAAATCTTATATATTTATTTTTTTGGTTGCCTTGAACTTTCCCTGTCTTTTACTTATTTTATCAACAGAGGAAAAGACACAGAATCCTAGACTGTAACAACACCGTATTTAGCTTGCCTCTAAAGGCAACATGATAAAACTGTGGTGTGGGATGAGACATGATTTAAAATAATTGGTCTTGTCATTCATAACTTATGCATCTTTCATCCTATTTTGTACAATGTATATAATCATCACTCATATCTGATTGAGTCATTCCCTACTTTGAGTAGAAAGATGATGTATTTTGTCTTTAAACAAATTTTAAATTGTTTTATTATTAACTTATTTGATGTGCTTGTGTATGCATATACATGCTGTGGGTCAGAGGTCAAAGGAAAATGCAAGGAAGTCAGGTACCCATTTCACCATGTAGATCTGGGGACCAAACTGAAGTCATTAGGCTTGGTGGCAAGTGACTCTACCTGCTAAGCCATCTCACCAGCTGTGTTTTGGCTTTTAATTCATATGGTTCCTGTCTTCATTTGGATTTCTATTTCTGTGAAGAGATGCCATGAGCATGGCAACTCTTATAAAAGAAGCATTTAATTGGGGTTGGCTTATAGTTCAGAGGTTTAACCCATTTTCATCATGGCAAGAATCATGGTGGCATGCAGGCAGACATAGTACTGTAAAAGTAGCTCAGAGTTCTACACCTGGATCTTCAGGAAGTGACAATGAGACACACTTCCTCCAACAAAGCCACACCTAATCCAGCAAGGCCATGCCTCCTAGTAGTATTACTACCTGTGAGCCTGTGTGAGACATTTTCTTTCAAACCACCGCAATCGCTCTGCTTTTTAACGATTAACAAAATCTAGGCAAGTGAAAGGCTCTACTAAGCATTGTATAAGGAAGATATTCTAGTTCTTCACGCAACTTAAATAGACTACTGTTCTATTTCATTTTTCATATGAAAGAATTAAGGCCACGAGAGTTTGAGAGGTTTTCTAAGGGCCACAATGCTGGTAGTAACCGTGCTGAAACTAATGAATCTGTTTGTCTGACTTCAATTCAATGTTCCTTCCATTTTGTTACTATGAAAAAAATGTCACCATCTTTAACAACTATAAAAGAATAACTATAAAATTTAACATCTCAGCTGTTTTAAAGAGTGTGTGCCAGGCATATATACAGGTGCCCTTGAAGGCCAGAAAAAGAAATTAAATCACTTTAACTAGAGTTACAGATAGCTGGAAACACCTGAGATGGCTGCTGAGAACCAAACTCAGGTCATTTGCCAGAGCAGCAAGTGCTCATAAGCACTGAGACATCACATCTCTCCCTTCCCCATTTAAGCATATGCTTCAGTGGTGTCAAATACATTCCTAGTGTTATAAAGTCATCACTACTGTCCATTGCCACAATAATTCCTATTCTCATCTTATTAAAAAATGAGAAGCCGGGCAGTGGTGGCACATACCTTTAATCCCAGCACTCGGGAGGCAGAGTCAGGCCGATCTCTGTGAGTTCCAGGTCAGCCTAGTCTACAGAGAAAGATCCAGGACAGGCACCAAATTTTCACAGAGAAAACCTGTCTTGAAACGCCCTCCCTGCAAAAAGAGACTGTACTAAATAGTAACTCTTCATTGCCTCCACCCTAACACACCTTCCCTAACCACCCACATTCAATTTGCCATCTCTGTTTTGACTACTCTGAATACAGGACTACCCTATACAATTGGGATTAGACAATATTTGGCTCTTCTTTCAAATTCTTTTTACTTAGCATAATGTCTAACATTGCAGTAGATATCACTAATTTTTAAAAGATATATTTTACTTGTTAATTGCATGTGCATGTCTGTGTGTCTGTGTCTGTACATGTCCACACTACACCCTTCTGCAATGTCCAATGGATGATCCAGAGAAGTATGTCAGCTCTCATACTGTTGGAGTGTGAGGCAATTGTGTGCCTCTCAGCATGGGTACTGAGACCAGAACTTGGATCCTCTGGAAGAGTCACAAGTATTCTTAATAGCTGAGCATCTCCCCAGCCCCAATTTTCATGTTTCAACAGTGAACAATATCGGAATGTGCCATGCTTTGTTTAGCCATCCATCCCTAAATGGACAATTTGACAATTGGATTCTTTCTTTTAAGTTTGGTAGAATTCTCTAACAAAGGCAGACATGAAACAGAGCTCTCATCTTTCAGATGACTATTGATTACTCAAATATTGATTCCCACAATCTTATCTCTGCACATTTACTAGAGATTCTTTGTTAGAGAATAAGTCCTCAAATCTCACCATGTAGCCCACATTGCCCTTGAGACAAAACCCAAGTCTGATGGCTTAGAATGTAGAAGCTTTAAGACTTTTGGCTTGCGCTTTCAACTTTCTCCCCCTTTGTCTTACGGACCTCAGTGCCCTCTCCTCCTCACAGGAAGTTTACTCATTGGCCAACTTTTATACCATATATCAATTCTCATCATAGATAGATAAGACATTACACTATTCAGAAGTTTTCTGTGTCTCACCTGGCCTGCAGTCAGGACAAATCTCTCACCCACAGTCCCAAAGCCTTTTATAAAATAATCAAACAGAGGCTATAATTACAACTGCTTGGCCTTTTGCTCAGGCTTATTACTGACTAGCTCTTACACTTAAATTAAACCATAATTCTTATCTATGACTAGTCATGTGGCTTGGTACCTTTTTTCAGTTCTTCCTCACATCTTGCTTCCTCTATATCTGGCTGGTGACTTCTGACTCATCCTTCATCTTCCAAGCATTCCTTTATTCTGCTTGCCCTGCCTATACTTCCTGTTTAACTACTGGCCAATCAGTGTTTTACTAAACCAGTGTACAACAACATTATCCCACAGCACAGTACATTGGAAAATAAGCCTCCTGCCACAGATAGAGGGACTCGGGATGGAGCTCCATTGGTGAAAGTGTTTGTCTATAATTTATGAGACCTAGAATCTGATCCCCACTAGCATATGTGGAAGCAGGAGAACCAGGAAATCAAAGTCATGTCAGCTACATAATAAGTTTAAGGATAGTTTAGGCTACATGGGACTCTTTTTCTTAATAATGAATATTTTAAAATTCTTAAGTTTGAAAAGAATAATATATAGCCTAGAGTATAGTGTGTCCAAAAAAAATTTAATAAACTTAGTGCCATATTGCCTCCTTGTCTTTGTAGCATTTCTCTCTCCCTCACCTCTCTCCTCTCTCCTTCTCTTTATCTTTTATACCTTTCCACCTACCCCTTCCTTTCTTCATCCATCTCCTCACTCTTCTTCTCTCCACATCTCCTCTTTCAGCCCTTGCCCCTGCCTTCCCTCCATGCCCCAATGCTATCACTGTGAACACGGGCAGAAAGTCATGTAAACAAGATCATTGCTGTTTTCCAACCTGTCCTGAAACCACTGACATGGAATGACATATTTCTCTAGGTCTTTTATTTTTTATTAGTGGTCTTTATACTTTATGCCCCAGAAGCAGTATATAGTCACAAGCAGGCCTCTCTGCATCCCTAGGACATCAATCTTGTCAAATCTAATTGAATCAAAGCTCAGGCAGTTATAGATGGAGTACAGGCTGTCAGAAACAAAGTGAAGGGAAAATAAGAGGCATGCGTCCAACCGGTACTTTCATTTTCCCCTGGGAGACTGCTGTGGTTTCCTAAAAACTTCCCTCTAATATTTCCAGCTCTTTTACCTGTCATGATGTTGCTCTCTATTCAAAAACATTTGTCTATTCCAGAACTCATTCTGATTCCACATGAGTTAAATGCTTCTCAGGGTAGAACAAGATGATAGAAAATTGAATATCTGTGTTCTGGGGGTGGAGAGGTGGGGCTTTGTGGCAGCTTGAGATTTAGGTCAATGCTGGTAGAGCCCAAAGTTAGGGTTAGAGATGCAGCTCAATTGATAGGGTGCTTGTGCAGTATGAATATGTCCTTCGGAATGGTGGCACACAAGTCTAAGTCAGCACCTGGGAAGTGGAGGCAAGAAAATGTTCAACGTCATCATGCATGACATGAATAGTTCAAAGCTAGTTTGGGCTACATGTAACCATGTTTCTACAAACAAATATTATTTAACTATTTTTAGATACATATTACTTGTAAATGCTAACACAGCTTAATGTGATATTTCAGCACATGTATGAAACATATATAAAACATGTACTAATAAAATTCAACCCTCATTTATTGATGCCAATTGTCTACTCTTCCCAGCTTCTATACATCAGTAGTGTACATTGAGAGCAACTTGTCTATTTCCTGTATATGAAGGAGTCAAACAGGAACTTGGATTTCGTGGGCTCACTTATATCAATTAGCATAGAGTCTTCCAGCTCCATTTGTACTCTTTTTGGCCTCATAGACCAGAAGAAAAGTATTGTCTCTGTGATTTTGTTCTTTCTCTTCCTCCTTTGCCATTTGTTAAATATAAATTATAATGCCTACTTAATAAGTTAGTTGAGACTACTGAATGGAACAAATGATAAAAAGGCACTCAGCATATAAGGAAACCCTCCTATCATGATGCATTTTTATTAACATCAACAAGGTTGACTTTGAAGTAAAGACAAGTAAGAGTTTTCTGGAGTGGAGGCATGTTGTTAATGGACCCCACAGAAGTTTGCAGTGGGGCCAGGCTTTTCTAGGACAACAGTATGTTCTCAAGGCCAAGGTAGTCATGTACCTCCACTAGTGTGTGGGGTCTCTTTAAAACCTTCCTGGAAAATTCCCATCTTTATTTTCTTAGAGAAATTAAGAAAGTCAGTGGCAACCAGACATGGAGAGAGAAGAAGAAAGTGTTGAAGGTACATAACATATTGCATATAAGAGAACCATCTTCTATAAAGTATTAGTTCATTCTTTAAAAAAAAAAATATGCTTGTCATCCTCTTTTGTCTGCAGTAACCATACACTAGTCTAGAGTCCTGAATCTGACTTCAATCTGTTCTTGCTATCTATCTTAGGTAGGGTTTCCATTGTTGTAATGAAACACCATGGTAATTCTTTTAAAAAGGGTATTTAATTGAGTCTGGCTTACAGTTTCAGAGGTTTAGTCCATTGTCATTGTGACAGGCAATATGGCAGCACATAGGCAGACTTGGTTCTGAATAAGTAACTGAGAATTCTACATCAGGTTCCCCAGAGATCAGAAAGAGAGCGTCACTGGGCCTGGTTTGGGATCTTTAAAACTTCAAAGCCCAACTCCAGTGACACACTTCCTCCAGCAAAGCCACATCTCCTAATCCTTTTAAATAATGCTACTCATAGATTTGAATGACTAAGCATTGAAATGGATGAGTATATGGGGCACATTATCATTCAAACCACCACCCTATCAGTCATCAGCACTAGCTATAGTGGTATTTCTGCCTTGTAATAATCAGGATTTTTCTGACAAACAGAACCAGCAGAAAATAACACCATACACACACATACACACACACACACACACACACACACACACACACACACACACACACACACACACACACACACACACAGACACACAGGTGTATGCATACACAGATCATTATAAAGTTGGCTAACATTTTGAGGCTGACACCAAGGCTGTCTGTGGACTGAAGAGTTTAGAAAACCAGTCCTATTTAGTCTCAGAAGCTGGAAGCCTCAGAGTGAAAGGGACTCACAATAGAGCCACAGTCATAGGCAGAGAAGCTTCTGAGATAGTTGTTGGTGTGAGCCCATGTTCAAAGGCTGAAGAAACTGGCTTCTGATGTTCTTGAAAAGAACTGGGAAGAATCATACTCAGGCACTCCTGCCAGCTTCTGTATCCCTCTGCTTGTTGTTCTAACAGGACATGAGTATACTAGGCAGGACCACTCAGATCTGGGGCAGGCCTTACCTCTTCAGCTCATTCTCCCACCATTAATAAAAAAACCTCGCAAAGCAAAGGGTAAGTGTGTTGTGCTAGTGTTCTAGACATGTCTTAACACACTGAAGTTGACCACCAGTATTAACCATCTATTGGTCTATGTGCAGAAGAGCTCCGCTGTTGGTCAGAGTGAGGCACAGGGAGGGCCATGCCTGATGGCCCCTGCAGCCTAGGTCAGTCTCTAACCACATGGATTAGTTGGTTAGGAGACACTTGAACAGTGACATTAAAGAAGCAATCATGAATACAGACAATGTAATTTTAGGTGACATTCATTCTAACACTTAAAAGGGAAAATTAGAAAATCAGTATTGAAAAGGGGAGGGCAACCATGACTCTTCCTTAGGACAGAGTTTATTTATAATAAACAGTTTATCATGCTAATTATTAAGCATTGTTCATGACATTTGAAAACTCCTTTTAACATAAAACAGCATAAAATTCCCATATAATTTGATCTCATGAACACAAGAAATATTGATAAACTGAAGTAGATATACACAGAGAAACATACATTCAACGTTGGCATTTGTTTTCACTACAAATTATTTAAAAATTTTCACTGTACATGATATTGTATTTTGTAAGGACATTTTTTATACACACAAACACTGCATGTTGACCATGTTCCCTCATACCTTCCTACTCCCCAAGCCCCTCCTTTTAATTCTTTTATTCCCGTTGACAGTTTCAGTTTTACTTGATGACATATACACATGATTTTATAGTGCTACATACAATCTAGAAACCACCAGTGAAAGAAAACTATATAGACAATAGCTGTCTTTCTGAGACTGGCTTAATTCGCTTCATATGATTATCTCCAGTGGCATCCTTTTTCTTCAAATAATGCAACTTTATTATTTATTTCAGAAAAATTATTATATATACATAGTTTTATATATCTTAACTTGTATTACTCTGATATGTGAAGAGCAAATTTTAAACTCCAAGCAATAGACCAGACAGCAAGTGTATATTCCTGCATATCAATGCTATCCTGCTCTTCCCATAGCAATCTACAAAGCCATACACATGTGCTACACTTACCTGTGAAAATTAACTTCAGAGAAACTTTCAGTGCTTTTAGGTAGTTTTGTCTAGGTAGACAGAATCAGACAGTAAATGGAAAGCCAGAAGGACATGGTGAGTGACGTACTGTCCTGTTGTCATGCAACCTAGCCCCTATTTTAACTGTCTGCCTCTGCTGCTGTCTTGTTTTGTTTGCTGCTGCCATTCACTCATCCTTTGTTGTCCTATGTTTTAACTTAAACTGGTGCATCCTACCTGCTCTTTACTGGGGTATTTCCTTTGAAGGATACTTCATAAGCCTTCTTCCTTCCCTCTGCTCATCAATAAAAAATTATTAAGAAATTACTTTGGATTTCTTTTTCCCATACTTTTTCTGTTCAAAGAGAGCACATCCTATGTGCAATTTCCCTATTCATTCATCCATTTCATTTCATTTCTACTTTCTTTTACAAATTATAAACTTCATGGGAAAATGACTTATAAACATATGACTTGTCTTGTTACTAAATGAACAGCCTTTTACTCACTAATTATATTTATCAACAATATGATTCACACTTCTCCTAACAGTCAGTCTTTACATATTCTAAAATTGTACTGTACCCTGAATTGTGCCTTGTTCCTGTTACTCGGCATGCTTCTGAAATCTGTTTGCATTAGCATGTATGACTGCAATGTGCTCCTTTTAATGAGTATGTCTTGTTTAATCTGGCAACTATATCATCAACTGTTCCTTGTACTTTGTTCAGAAAGTTGAATTGCTCATATATATATTTTTTTAAATGATAACTATAACAATGCATATACTAAGACAAGTCTTGAGACATGGTCTTTTCTTAGTTTTCCTGGAGAGGTGCATTGAACCATTGATCCTAGCTAGGCAGCAAGATCAAAATATGATTTCACCAAAATCCAACTAGGTAAGACTGCAATAATTTTTTTCTATTAATAGTGGTTTGCCCACCAATGATCGGTATTCCACAAATCTCCTCACCTTGTGAAACTTTTGTGTAAGTCTTTCTATCCCCAACCTGTTAAAACTTTGGTTACTCATCACTACCACCATGGCTACAGTCCTTAACTTTATGGCTTGAATCTATCCATTCCTTTCCCTTTTTCTTAATTTTTTAAGGGTTCTTTTAATACTAGCCAACTGTAGAAGACTATGTGGAAAAAGACACAGTTACCATCAGCATTAGAATAAAACAATACTCAAGGGCACAGTGAAACTACCAAACTGTATAGTTGGAAGAAAGAAAGGTTTATTAGGGAACAGAGACTGCCAAGGCTGTCTCTGGGCAGGAGGGTGGAGTGGCAGAGAAGCAAGCTGGTTAATATGGGAATTATTAGGGGTGTGGGTTTTGAGCTGATGCAGGATGTTATGATTGACCATGAGCTAGATCCCCTTGGCTGAAGTAGTTGACCTTTGGGAGTGGACTAAGGGGCATCTTGGTAAACAGAAACCTGCCTTAAGAGATCTGCTTTCTGGTAAACAGAAATCTGAGAAATGCTGAATTTAGGTTTCTGTTTACACAATAACAGTCCTTCTGTTTACCTGGTCAGAGTTCTGTTCATGACATTGTTACCAGAACTTCCATTCTAGGGCCTAAGCTGGGTAGTTTTATATCAACTTGAAATAAGCTAAAGTCATCTGAGAAGCGTGAGCCTCAATTAAGAAAGTTCTTCCATATAAGATCAGGCTGTAGGCAAGCCTATAATGACATTTTCTTAATTAGCACTTTATGACTGAGGGCCCATCCCATTGTGGGTGGTGCTAAGCCTGAGCTGGTCATCCTGGGTTTTTTAAGAAAGCAGACTGAGCAAGTCATGTTAAGCTAGTTAGTACACCACACCTCTCCAAGGTTTCTGCTTCAGTGCCTACCTCCGAGTTCCTGTCTTGTTTGAGTTCCTGGACTGATTTCATTTTATGATAAACTGAAAAATGGAAGTGTAAGTCAAACATAAATTACAACATGGCCCAGGAATGAAGTCATGTGAGGAAAATTCTGAGTGCTGTTCAGAACTCTTCAAATAAACAAGTCTTGTGGCCTCAGGTTCCTCAAAACACAGAGTTGTTCTTGGACTCTTCTTTGATGCTCTTCCCAGATGTAGTGGATAGGACTGAGTTTACTTCAGATTACATGTTATTGCTTGTTGATGTCTTTTTAAACTATCCTTTATAAGCTTCACACAGAAAAGCATAAAATTTGCCTTGTGTGGTTTGTCCTTGTGATTGTATACAGATTGAATTCATGAGAATGTCACTTATGTCCTTAACCCTCAGAGTACAAATTGTCTGATGCTCTGAATAAAGCTGGCTATTGCATGAGACTTTAATCTGCCTCATTTATCAGCTCTATTCTCTCAAGTCCCACTACTGCCTCAAGAGTGGTGACAAATCCATTCCTCCCCAACTTGCTTTTGGTCATGGTATTTCATTGCAGCAATAGAAAACCTAAGACAGGGACCAAATGTGGACTTAACAAAAACCAAATGAACTTCCTGCTCTGGTGCACTTGCTAGGGTAGTTTGGATTCTGGCTCACTCTTTTTTTCAAAAAGAATTGCCTTGCCAAGCTACTTTTGCTTTGTTCATGTGTTCCATTTGAGACACTGAGATTATTCTTTGTTTCTAACAGGACCAATGAGTTTATTTGGCTTTCTTGCAGAGCATCAGGAAGGAGTTATTTACACGAGCATGGATGAAACTTCCAAGTCCCACCCCACCATGAGTGATGATGACCTCATGGAAGTTGCGTCCCTTTTAGTTACAGTCCCCCTTTTAATTAACCTTCCACTTCCTCTATACTCCAGTATCTCCCACAGATGATTATATAGGGGGCAGAGAATCAATATCCAGAATCTCAGGTGAGGGTCTCCTGATCCTCCTTTCTTCCATCTACTCTGGAGTATCAATAGCTCTATGACCACTACCATAGATGTGGCTGTCACTGCTTTTTATGCTTTAGCTGCCATAGTAACTGGGGCAAACTCTAAGATGGCGTCAAAGTGTACCACAAGGAAAAAGCTGCCACTTAGCACATCATCAGTACATATTCTCCTTGATATCTACCTAGGACCAATCTTTTCCAGTGCCTAGATTTTGGTTGCATTGACTTTCTATTATGTTCATATAACAGTTTCATGTTTTACTTATTCAAGCTTAGGTTTCATATTTATGATTTACTTCTTATGATTTATTTCAATAGTTTCAGGTAGTGGAGTCTGTAGTACGGCCTGACTCAGAGAAATTGTAACTTTTCTTTATCTCCTTTTTGGATATTGCCCAAAGACTAAGCATGCTTTTTCTCTGGTGTTTCGCTTTTTCACTTTCTATGGAGGTCTTTTTCCATTGCAAATGGCGTGGCATTCTTTCCCCCTCTTCTTCAGTTCTCTTCTCCTGGGAGCTGACTAGATTTATAGTTTGCCTGCCCTTTTGTTTCTCTCTTAATCTCTAATAAAATTGCCTTTGAATTTCCTTCCAAGTCAGTTTCTAAATTCTTGTATCAATGAAATTAAGATCCCTGAAAAGGCAGCTCCTTTTTATAGGAAACCATTTGGGAATAAGGTGTATTAGGAGAAAGGGCCTTGGGCCGTGACTGGGCCTTGAGACCAGAGAGTATTAGAAAGCAACATAACAAGTCTGTCATAAATATCTTTGCCAGAAATATTGACTAACATACTTCTGTCTTAGAGTGTCAGAATCTGTTGATTAACAATAGATTTACAGGGTTTTGAGGTTTCAATGACAATAATTGAGAAAAAACATGCCTACCTTGGTAGCTTGATGAAGGTGAATGCTGTTCTTTATTTCAATTTTAATTACTAATATTAACTCTCATATCACAGCACACAGTTGATCTCTCTCTCCATGTATATGTGTGCATATTTACACATATGTATATTTATACACACACTTATAAATATATGTACATTTACACACACATATATGTTGTACAGAATGAATAGAAGTTAAAGATACTGCAGCAGACTCCAAGAGAGTTCAGAAGTGTTCCGAGTAAGAGTCTGTGTAGAGAAGATATCGAAGCCAAGCAGTGTCAGCAGGGAGCTGTTCCAGAGCTGCTGGAGTCAAGTTTGAGAGCAAAGCTTCAGGTTCAGGGATGGGGTGAAAAGGCCAAATGAAGTCTGGAGCAGGAAACAGGTCAGGGACAAGAAACGGTGTGTGTCAGGTTCAGGTCCAGATGGGCGAATAGTGTCATCAGGTTCAAACTGGTCTTCCCCCAAATGGCAGTGCTGGTGACGTCGTCCTGCACAGAAGGAATCTGGCCAGGTAAATAGAAGGATTGTAGTCAGGTAAATAAGCACAAATGTTTCTCTTTTCTAGAAAATCAGCTCTCTTGAAGGTGGTTTCTGTTAACCACAAACTAGCCTTCATTTTCCAGGAACCTTCAGCAACCTTTTCCCAAAGGTCTGCTACCTCTGCCAAGAGCACCTAGTTCTGCATCAATTTGGACAGGTTCTAGAAGCTCAGATCCCAACCCTGCTGTCATATAAAATCTGCCTGCTTCCCCACCATTTTGCTCTTCTCTCTGCCCCCTGACAGATGGCTTTGGTAGTTTTATTCCCAATAAGTGTTTCTTTCAGAGCAGTCTAGTTAAGTAGTTTCTCTGTGCCATCACTTATGAATAGGTGGAGGGCAGGAGGTCCAATACGTCAACAGTGGGGGACTATACCTAGTCAGTTCTTAGTCCTTAAGTCATACACCAAGTATCAGATGATAGGTTGCTGTGAAATTTTGCTATAGGAGTGTGAGGTGTCCATTGTTAGGGGTTCAGATGAGAGAGCTATATCTTTTCCAAGTTCATGGGCCTGGATTTCCTGATATGATTTTATACACTTATGTGCATCCACACTTTCAGTTATCCCCAACAAACTTACAGGGTGGCTCCATCTTTATTCTAAGGATGTGCTGCATGGGTGATACCTGACAGATTATACAATATCCAGACTTACCCTGTGGCTGTAGCCACCTTTTTTTCCTCAAAATGGAGTAAAAAACTGATTGTAAAATGGAGTATCCTATGACAAAGCAGTCTGAAAAACTACTGTTTTATCTAATATGGAAAAACTTAGAGTAGGATCTAGCCTACTATCAACAGAGACCTTGGAGAGGCATCCCTTTACAAACTGGAGAGAACCTTCATTCATTAAGTCCTAGAATAAAACAGAGAGAGAGAAAGAGAGAGAGAGAGAGAGAGAGAGAGAGAGGGGGGGGGGGCACTATGAGAGGGATGAGAAGGACACAGAGGAGAACCTTCAGAAAAATCCCCTAAATGAGGGAAATTTCTGACTCGTAGTTCATTTCAGGGAGTGATGGGGGATTTTATTTCATATGATTTAGTTCAACATAGCATACATGACAAAGAGAATGGAGAACACCATTTTTTTTTAAAGGCGCAGACCCATGTTCTTATAAAAAAATATATTTTCTGCTGTAGTTATAGATGGCAGCTATGTTAAAAAAGTTATAGCTTTAAATAGATTTTTATTTGAAATAGAACATAATAACTTTCCCATCTTCCTTTTCTCCCTCCAGAAGCATCCAGCCACCCTCTTAACAAGCTCCTTGTTATTAAGTTTATATTCCATGACTGCTGTATTGGTTATTGAACAGAAACATAAAGTCTTTAGCTACTAGCTTAGTGTGGTGTCACACAGCTGTCAAATCAACACTAGGGAGTTTGACAGAGGTAGATTCCTGTGGCTCACTGAACAAGTGGCTCTCTGGGGCTTAGTGACTGGCCAGCCTTGGCTACTTGATGAGTTCGAGGCCAGTGAGAGACCTTGTCTCAAAAATGAAAAAGATGGACATCTTAGGAAGATAATCAAGGTTATTTTTGTGCCTCCATTCACACCCATGGACACACAACAACACATATGTACACACATATACTTATACAAAGTCATTAGTTATTATCATTGAACCTATTTCTTCTATTTCATGTAATATTCTCTTTGAGTATTTTTGTGCTATTACTAGATAAATATATGTTTAAAATTATATTACAAACCTAGCATATTAAGCCTTCATAAAATATTTTAATAAAATATCCCATTTAATCTAGTAATATTTTTGTTGTAAAGTTTTTGTTTTTCTAAACAGCTTTTCCAAATTTCTTGGTATTATATTGCTATTTGGTATTTGCAAACCATGTTACTTTTAGTCCTTTTTCTTTCAATTTGGATGAATCTCAAGTTTTCTTACAGATAGTATATAGTTGGATTATGGTTTTTCAATCCAGTCTTACTCTCTCTTTCTTTTTATTGGAAAGCTTAATTATTTCAGTATTTTTAATACAATATTTAGGTTTATGCCTAGCATTTTATTTGTTCTGGAGTATCCTATGGCAAAACAGTCTGAAAAACTACTGTTTTATATAATATGGAATAACTTAGATTTTTATATGTCTCATATTATTACTTATCATTTTTGTTCTTCTGTTTCTATTGTACTGTTTCAATTTTCATGCAAAATCTATGTTCTTATGTGGTGATATTTTATTTGTGCTTTAATAAATAAAGTTTGCCTGGAGATCAGAGGAAATAGCAAGCCTTTTTAAGTAAACAAAGAAGTTAGGCAGCGGTAGCATGCACTCTTAATCCTATCACTTAGCAGACAGGATCTCTGTGTGTTCGAGGCCACACTTTGGAACAGAGTTAAGCATGGTGCCACACGCCTCTAATCCCAGTACCAACCATAGAGTTCTAGAGGCCTGTACAGACAGAAAGTAACAGAGCTGGCCAGGAAGAGGAAGTGATGTAGCTAGACACAGAGCAAATAAGATGACAGAATAGCAAGGCATATAAGCCTGGGTAGACAAGAAGCTGCTTTTTTGGGGAAGTTGTGGTGAGGTAAGATTGACTGGTGGCTTTCCCTATTTCCCTGATCTCTCTAAGGCTTTCACCCCTGTATTTGGCTCCATGTTTTCTGTTTTGTTTTTTTATTTATTAAGACCATTTAGAAATTCGTCTACATTCTTATTCAGTGTTTTAATTTCTCTGAAAATTTTTACTACATTTTAAGATTTGTCTCCTTACCAGTTAATATAAATTATACTATCTAGAGTCTAGTAAGATATTCACTCAAAGTTAATTCTAATCATACATATAAATGATATTTCTATATTCTTTTATCTTTTTCTTTTCTCTTTGTTGTACTCTCACTGCACATTATATTATTTTGAATAAGAACACTCCCCATAAGTTTACATGTTTCAATACTTGGTCACCAGTTAGTGGGACTGTTTGGGAAAGATTAGGAGATGTAGTTTTGTTGAAATAGTAGTGCCACTGAGTGTAGACTTTGAGGTTTCAACAAATTAGCACCATTTCCAGTTAGCACCTCTCTCTTGCTTGCTTAAGAACAGGCTGTAAAATTCTCAGCTGTTCTTGCCACCATGCCTTTCTTCTGTTATCATGGACTCTAAACTTCTGAGTTTGTAAGACCAATTAAGTTGGCTGGGTTATAGTATTTTATCACAACAATATATGCATTCATATACATTCTCTTCACCCTGCTCTACCATCTTCTAGACATGTCTATCACAGCTTATGGAACTACTATGGTTAACTGAAAGCGCACTTTTATTTCATCTTTCTCCCTCAACATGAAATACCTTTTAATGTAGATTAGGCCTGGTTTTGGCTCATTAGTTTGCATGGTATTTAAGAGTTAACTAATGCCATCAGAACACTGGGAAATGTGTCCTTGCAGCCATTTCTCAGGACTGCAGTGAAGGAAGTGATAGCTCCTGTGTCTTATCACCCCCTTTATACTGCTGATGTCATTTCACCACATTGTCTTCTAACTCTTTCTTCCTCCCCTCTTACCTTCTGACAAGAGTATATCTTGAATTTAAATAATAATAATAATAATAATAATAATATTGCAATATACAGTAGTCCATTGAGATCTTTTAACAATTTCAAATGAAAGAAAAGAAAAAGAAGAAAATAGGAAGAAATGAAGCAGAAAAGGAAAAGAGACAGAAACTTAGGGAAGAAGGAGAGATAGGAGGCACAAAATTTAAATATTAACTTCAGAAATCTCCAGGGACTTCCTGTCTCGTTGATAGTAGCAAAGGCCCCTAGAGGAAGTTCCCATGTGGTCTGTCTCACCTGACTTCTTAAGGCACTTTCATGCTCTTGACACTCCTCTGAATACCCCTTCCTGCTCTTCAAGTTCTGTGCTCCATCCTTGTAGATCTTGCTCTTGATCATCATCCTGAGTTCTCTCAGGTCTTCACAGGAGCAGCTACCCAACACCCCTAAAGGTTATGCTCATTTCAGAATCTCAGGGAAAGTTTCACTCAGTGACTTATTTAAAATTTAATCTTGTTATAGGGAGAGGATTTAGTTTGTAAAGTGTCATCATATATACGCCATGCATAAGTATAAGTTCCTGAGTTCAAATCCCCAGTACCTATTTAAAAGCTAAGCATTGTCTCCTATATCTATAATCCTAGAATTGATAAGTGGAGACAGGTGGATCCCCAGAGCTTGCTGGGTTGCTAGTCTAGCCAGTTGATGATCTCTGGGATAAGACACTTGACATTGAATTCTGGTTTCCACATGCCTGCAAACACATGCATGAACACCTATATTGACATTTGCATACACATATATCACATATGCACAGACATATACACTATGTACAAACAAACACATGGACATTTACACAAAAGAATCTCAAGTGCAACGCATCCTATTTCTCTTATACAAACCTTTTACCATTGAGCTTACCACACTGTAAACATACTACATATTTTAATTGTGTCTTTTACATATTTTATGTCCTCTGCCTTGGAGTGTAGACTCTATCCTTGTTAAAATCTGATTTGTTGTTGTTGTTGGGCACAGCCATGCTTCCTTAATATCTGGAAAAATGTGATTATTTGATTAAGGTTGTAAGGAAGTAGATTCATCCCTTAGCAAACAGACTAACCATGAGTTTTCCCGAGGCTGCTAATAAGATACACCAACTCTATTTTGGAGACTGAGTATCACTCTGTCTGAGAGGTGGCAAATGATGCCAATCATGTCTTTTGTAAGTTTTTTGTTGTTGTTGTTGGTGGTGGTGGTTTTTTGTTTGTTTGTTTGATGTTGTTTTTGGTTTTTTGAGACAGGGTTTCTTTGTGTAGCTTTGTGCCTTTCCTGGAACTCACTCTGTAGCCAAGGCTGGCCTCGAGCTCACATAGATCCACCTGGTTCTGCCTCCCGAGTGCCGGGATTAAAGGAATGTGCCACCACTGCCTAGCCATCTCTTGTAAGTTTTTAAAGCACAGCAAAGTCTTTAATTTCTATGTTGATTACTTAGGTTCTACTAAGAAAGTTTTTGGGTCATCCTTGTGGATTCCTGGGGATTTCCCCAGCACCAATTTTCTCCCTAAACCCATAATGGCTCCCTCTATCAAGATATCTTTTTCATTGCTCTACCACTAGATTCCTCCCCCAGTCTCACCATCTTGTTTCCTCATGTTCTCATCTCCTATCACCTACCTCCTATTGCCCCCCAACCCCCAGTTATCTCATGGAGATTTCATCTATTTCCCCTTCCCAAGATGATCCTCAGTGTTCTCCTTGTTACTGAGGCTCTCTAGAGCTATGGGTTGTAGTCTGGTTACCCTTTGTGTTACATCTAGTATCCACTAATGAGTGAGTATATACCGTGTTTGTCTTTCTGAGTCTGAGTTACCTCACTCAGGATGATGTTTTCTAGTTCCATCCATTTGTCTGCAAATTTAATGATATCATTGTTTTTTCACAGCTGAGTAATATTCCATTGTATATATGTACCACATTCTCTTTATCAGTTCTTTGGTTGAGTGGCACCTAGGTTGTTTCCAGGCTCTGGCTCTTATGAATAATGCTGCTATGAAAATAATTGAGCAAGTGTCCTTGTGCTTTGATTGAGCATGCCTTGCGTATATGCTCAAGGGTGGTAAAGCTGGTCCTTGAGGTAGATTCATTCCCAATTTTCTGAGAAGTCACCTTACTGAGTTCCAAAGTAGATGAACAAGTTTACACTCTCACCAACAGTGGAGGAATGTTCCCCTTGCTCCATATCCTTTCCAATATAAGCTGTCATCAGTGTTTTTGATCTTAGCCATTCTGACAGGTGTAAAATGGTATCTCAGAGTCATTTTGATTTGCATTTCCCTGATAACTAAGGATGTTGAGCAATTTCCTAAATGTCTTTCAGCCATTTGAGATTCTTCTCTTGATAATTTTCTGTTTAGATCTGTAGTTCATTTTTTAATTGGATTATTCAGTATTTTGATATCTAGTTTCTTGATTTCGTTACATATTTTGGAGATCAACTCTCTGTCAGATGTGGGGTTGGCAAAGATCTTTTCCCATTCTATAGGCTGCCTTTTTTCTTATTTACCATGTCCTTTGCCTTACAGAAGCTTCTCAGTTTCAGGAAGTCCCATTTATTAATTGTTGCTCTCGGTGTCTGTGCTAATGGTATTATATTTAGGAAGTAGTCTCCTGTGCCAATGAATTCAAGACTCCTTCCTACTTTCTCTGCCATCAGGTTAAGTGTAGCTGGGTTTGTGTTGAGGTCTTTGATCCACTTGGACTTGAGTTTCATGCATGGCAATAGATATGGGTCTATTTGCAATCTTCTACACAAAGATGATCCAAGCCTAGACTACTAGCAATAGTGGAGGGGGTGCCTGAACTGGCCTACTCCAATAATCAAATTGGTGAATATCTTAACTGTCATCATAGAGCCTTCATCCAGTAACTGATGGAAGCAGATAAAAACATCTATAGCTAAGCACTAGGCTGAGCTCTGGGAGTCCAGTCAAAGAGAGGGAAGAGGGTTTATATGAGCAAGGATGGTCAAGATCACAATGGGGAAATACACATAAACAATTGAACCAAGCTCATAGGAACTCACAAATCTTAGACAAACTGCTGTGGAACATGCATGTGATCTGACTGGGCCATCTGCATATGAGAGACAGTTATGTAGCTTGGTCTATTTTAGGAGCCCCTGACAGTGGGATCAGGAGCTATTCCTGGTGCCTGGTGCATGAGCTGGCCTTTTGGAGCCCATTCCTATGGTGGGACCCCTTGCTCAGCCTAGGTCCAGGGGGTGGAGCTTTGTTCTGCCTCAACTAAATGTACCAGGCTTTGCTGACTCCCCATGGGAGCCTTTTCCCTTTTGGAGGAGGGAATGGTGGAGGGTGGGGGAGAAGGCTCAAGGGAAGTGGGAGGAGGGATGAGTCAGGGATCTGTGGTTGGTATATAAAATAAATTTAAAAATTCTTAAATTAAAAAAAGAATTCTAAATATTAAAATAACAAAGTTTATAGTTTTAGTAATGAAAGTTGGATGGCTAGGATAGAGATCCTAAAATAATTAACATTTTTTTCTTTCTATGAAATAAAATAAATAAAATTGGCTAATTACTGGCTTAAAATATGCACTCATATTTGTGTGATATAGAGAGATCTATATGTTTCATAGACATTATTTACATGGCTCTCATATGGTTCAAATGGTTGGTGTAATCTAATCCTGTTACTACCATTTTCCAGGACAGTCATTGGTTCAGGTATCCAGAAGAACAGGGAGATCCATGGTGGCAGAGATGACACAGAAAACACAGATAGAAGGGGCTGCCTTTTCCATACTCTTTAGGGCTTCATAGAAATTCAGACTGAAGAAACAACTTAAATATCCCATTCCTGGTGCCACCAATCAAAAAAGTTATCCCACCAAGTCTGCAGAGGTGCTTGCTACTAGACTTATTACTGTAAAAAAATATACATTGTATTTGACTAAGCCAAGCTGATCCTCAATATTCTGTCTTATAAATCAATGTATCTTCACATACATATAAAATATTTCCTAAGGATATTCTAGAAGTTGCTGTTTCATTCTGAGGAATGTTTAATGTGGACCGTGGGAGGCCAGCTCCCACATCTGCTCCAGGGTAGCACAAAGAACGCCTCAGAGTAGTGAGGACTTAGGAAAAATTCTTATCTACCTGAGGGCTAGACTTTTTCTGAGTGGAAAATAAGGAAACACACATGCATTCTGATGGCAACTTTCTCTTTCACTTTACCATATAGCACTACACAGTTCCTTTACACGCTCATACAGCTCTTTACACAGTTCCCATATGTAGCAGCAGCTCTTTCACACAATTTTCTCTCTCACACACTCACTCACACACATATACTTCTTCTACATCACTCACTCTTTGCTCACTCACTGCCCCATTCATTCATTCTCTCACATTTCTTTCACCTTCTGTAACACTTCTTCATCATCTCTCAATCAGCACAATATACTTGACTAACATTCTGCATAGCTTCCTCCTTTACATTGTCACTGCTTATCCCATAGCCAAACTCTGGATAATTATTTGTTACATTGTCAGGGGTCCAGCTCAATCTCATAACACATGATAAAACATATAGTTTTTCTCAGTCTAGGAAGGTCATGCTGACTGGCCAGTCACACTTGGCCAAGCATGTAACCCTTTCCCAGACAGAGAATGACATTGAAATTCAGGACTTAACAATAACAGTGGCAGGCTGAAACTTGAGTGGTAGAGGTATGTGCAGAAAGAGAATTGCTGCAGGGAGTTATGTCTACCAAAATTGCTTCAGGTCTGACCTTGATTCATCAAAAATAACACCTGGGATCTTATATTTGTGTATTTTCTGCAAGGGCAGCTTAGTCTGTTCTGAATTTGTTATGAAGTCTAAAATTAACTGTCTTTGTGACTGAGAATATTGTTACTTTCCTGTGTCAGTATAGAAGAATATTCTGGTACTATTTCTATATATCAGAATTAAACAGAAATCATCTTTCTGACCATCCACAGGTAAATGTGTACCCAAAAGATGTAAAATATACTATCAATGGGCTGTGAAAGGACCCCCACAGCTGTTCTTTTTAGGGAGGTATAGTAGTGGCTCATGAGAAAGTTCCAGACAGAAAATAACCAGTTTCCACAGTCAGTGACCCCCATGGTCTTGCCAGGTGGGGCCCCACAACAGCAAGTCATTCGTCTGGTGGGTCAACTTGTCAAAAACTAGTTGTCACCTGCTCTATACTCCTATAGCCCTCAGCAATTGTTACTATAATTTTATGCTTTCCCTTATCCTTCAAAAAGTGATGGGGTAAACAAGACAAACAAGCCTTTGACATCATGCCCTGAATAAAAAAGTTACAAGAATTTCTTCAGAGAGGAGAAAAATTATATAGATCAGAAACACTCATCTACACAAGAAGAGATTAAAAAAATGAATAAATGAAAGCAAAATTAAATTGCATTTCTTATTCTTAGCTTAGCAGATAACTATGTTCAAAGTAAAACTAGCAATAACATTACTGGATGACTATAGAATATACTAGTTCTTAGTTACTCTCATATAGCGACAGCATAGAAAATATGTCAGGTAGTAGATAAGGAAATAAGCATAGAAAGGAAATAAGTCCAACTGGTAGTGAGTTAGACTCAACAGCAAGCTCATAATCCATGAATAAAACCAATGCTAATTTTCACTTTATTGTCAGATAGTGATAAAGCAAAGCAAAGCTTCTGTTCTACTATGAAAAATTGTTAGATCAATGTGAAAACAGATAATATGAATGTTGAATATGTATGAATTGATGAAGTGACTGCTTCATCTAGACAGGCTAGAAAACAGTCAGTTTATCAGTGTTGGTTACCTAGAAAAAAATGAAAGATATAAGTGGTAGTTTGAATAAAAATGGCCCCCATATGTTCATATATTTGAATGTCTAATCATCAGGGAGTGACATTATTTGGAAAGATTAGAAGGATTAGGAAGTGTGGTCTTATTGGAGTAGGTGTGGCCTTATTGGAGGAAACGTGTCACTAGAGGTGGCCTTTAAGGTTTCAAAAGCCCATATCAGACCTAATTTCTCTCTTTTCTGCCCCCTGTATATCAGGATATACAACTCTCAGCTTTTTCTCCAATGTCATGTCTGCATGTATATTGGCATGTTCCCTACCACGATGACAATGGACTAACATCTGAAACTGTAACCAAACTCCCAACTAAATGCTTCCTTTTATTAGAATTGCCTTGGTCATGGTTTCTTTTCACAACAATAGAGCAGTGATTAAGACAATTTATTTATGAAGATTTTGTCTATTTTTCCTTATTCACTAATACTTTGGGGTTTTGTTTTGTTTTGCTTTAATTTGTTTGTTCATTTGGGTTTTTGAGACAAGATTGCTTTATGTAACCCTGACTGTCCTATAGCTCACTATATAAACCAGAATGGCCTTCAAACTCATAGAAATCTCCCTGGCTCAGCATCCCAAATGCAGAAGTTAAAGCTGTGTGCTTCTAAAACTGGTTTTACCTTTTAAAGCATAGAGTTTACAGCTGCTGCAAACCAAGTCAGGACAAAAAATAATAATAACTGAAGATATGAAAATATCCAAGGAAAGGTCCATGGTTACAGATACACATACACAAACCTTGTAGCTTGAAGTTTCTCCGGTCCTGCCTTGGCCCTGCAGTCCCATGGATTGCTTATAAAATAATCACACAGAGGCTTAATATTATTATAACTGCTCAGCCATTAGCTCAGGCTAACTGACTAGCTCTTACACTTAAACTCAGCCCATTTCTGTTAATCTATATATTGCCACATGTTCTGTGGCTTTGCCTGTTTGCCATTACATGCTGCTCCCTGGACACAGGCTGGTGTCTCCTGACTCAGCCTTCCTCTTCCTAGAATTCTCCTTGTCTGCTCATGCCACCTATACTTCCTGTCTGGCTACTGGTCAATCAGCATTTTATTAAACCCGTGTACAAAAACATTATTCCATAGCAGAACCTAGTCTGTGTTCATATTTCAAATGAAAGAAACAACATGATATTTTGTGTTTCCTTGAAATTTTAGATTATAATTGTGCTTTTTCCTTCAATGAGACTTCTTAAACACATAATTTAATTAAAACCTTTGAATATAAAATATATTATTCTAAAAAAGCATACTGATAATCCATAGTCAAAGTCATCTAAATGGAATATATAACATTAGTCATAATAGACTAAAAAGTAAAACAACACCAAAACTCATATGGGTTCATTATAAATGTGTTCTGAATTCATCTAACAAAGATGTATTTATATAATAAATGAATAAGAAAACCTCATACAATGTGGCAGGTAAGTGGTTGTTGGTTGTATAAAATGTTCCTCCACCTATCACTTTCCCTTTGAAAGCACCTGAAAAACATTGTGCATTTATTTATTCTCTTCTCCACACAGGAAAAATCCTTCCTTCAATTTCCATGTCAAATTCTCTTAAGGCTTATTTCAAAAAGTCCTCTAAGTTTTCCAGAGTTATGTATCATTATTCATGCCCCCATCTTTCACATTGCAGCACAGGTTCCTATAGCGTTTTTATTTCTTCCCTGCGATTAGGGGACACATTGTTCAGATATGTGCTTCTACAATCGTGAATTGTAGGTTTCAATGTCAGTTGGAGGCAATTTTGATTTGCACAGGTTCCAAAATTGATACTGAAATTATTAGAGTCTTCTTAGAGATGAAATTAAAATATGCATCATTCTTTTTATGTATTTTGAGTTGCCTGCTGAAACCCAGAATGTAGAAATGGACATAGAGACCACATATAAACATATCACTGTCAAATTCCAGGAGAATACAATTCAAGGCAATATAGATAGCAGCTGCCATAAGCATTCTGATGAAAATGGTTATGTCAGAACTCGTTAGATTCAGAGAAGGATGGTGTCATCATTAATTTTCTATTGCTGTAACAAAACATCATGACTAAGGCAACTTATAAAAGAAAACATTTAATTTAATGCGCGTAGTTCCTATTCAAAGGGTCTTTGCATCAGATTTTAAAATGATTCAATAAGTCGTGTGGTTCAGTTGTTTTAATTTAGTCTATAAGCATTGCTGCTTACTCAGTGTATACTGGGATCATGTTTCTGGTGCTGTCATTGGTGATCTCTATTAGAGAAAGATAATTTGCAACACAATAGTCAGACACATTTCTCAGTTCAGAGTTTAGAAAAGTTTGCAGATAACAGGACAAACTATAGAAACATGTGCAGAATAACAGGACATCACTATGATAGTAATGTTCTGTAGAAGTCATCTTTTAACACAGCGGATATTTGTACAATATCTTGTTGATTTTTTTTTTTTTTGGTTTTTTGAGACAGGGTTTCTCTGTGTAGCTTTGCGCCTTTTCCTGGAACTCACTTGGTAGCCCAGGCTGGCCTCGAACTCACAGAGATCCGCCTGGCTCTGCCTCCCGAGTGCTGGGATTAAAGGCGTGCGCCACCACCGCCTGGCTGATGTTTTAATATAGGGGGCTGGGAGATGTCCCAGTTTGTAAGACGCTTACCACACAAGTGTGTGAACTTGAGTTCAGACCCCAGCAACCATGTGAAAAGAGCTGGGCACAAAAGCACCTGTGTGCAATTTCTGCACCAGCAAGGTGAGTACAGTCAGATCCCTGAGGCTTGCTGACCAGACTTTAGCCAATCAGTGAGTTTGAGGTACAGTGAGAGACTTTGTCTTCAAACACTAGGTGATGAGCAATTCAGGAAGACACAAGATATTGACCTCTGACATATTCATACACATGCATTTGCACATTTACACACAATTGTGTATACACACACACAGTTTTAATTGAAATTTGAAAAAGTTGCAAACTAGGAACTCACATGGTCATCTGTGTATTCGTTTAAACAGACTGAGCACTTAATAATCACAGATTTCAATTCCATGTTTATGATAGGAAAAGAAAAATCGTAAGACTTATTTTTAAGTCTAAATAATTCACATAGTAAATAATTATTGACTTACACTAGGATTAATTCTGTATATCTTAATTACAGATACATGATAATTCTGTATATATTAATTTCTGTGTATCATAACTGAAATGAGGATATATGCCTTTCAAAGGTCATGAGAAAGGAAAATTCAATGTCAAAGTCACGGCTGTCATGTGTGGGTATATGTAAATGTGCACACATGTGTATGTGTGAGTTCGTATCATAGCATGAGTGTGCATGTAGATCAGAGAGAAGCTTCAGAGAACAAACTTTTGTGAGTCCTAGGGACAAAATACTGGATCAGCAAGCTTAGGGACAGTCACCTTTACCTGTGAGCCGTCTTACGGGCTCATGTCTAACACAACCAACAATTAGTTTATTCATTCTGTGGTCATGGAAATACAATTGGAAATCTAGCTAACCGACACCATAGTATACATCTATAATCCTGATGCTCTTACATCAAGATAGACGGTGGTGGAAGAAGGCTTACTGGCCTGGGGTATGAGTGGAAAACAGGGTGGAAGACAGAGATTGACACCTAAGTTGTAATCTGGCCTCAACATGTTTTGTCACATGTCCCTGAACATACACACAGAAACAAACATACATGAAAACACACACACAAAACAAAAATATAAAGAAATACATGCAGTTAATAGACATATTAGACTACATGTTAGTCTATAGTTAGATTTCATAGGTGCTCTGGGGCAGGAAAAAATGGTATTCACAGGAGTCTGTGTTAAACAGTTTCAGAGTGCCATGCAAGCCTTGGACAGTTTTCTCCAGGAAAAGTTAAGCAAAGTGTACAATATTCTCCATCAGAGCAGTACGAGTCTGATTTAATCTTTCCTCTAGCAGAAATGATTTCAAGTTTTTGTTACTATTTTGATGGTTTATTAACATATCTACTTTTACAGTTGATCTCCATTGCTTCTTGCTAAATGTTCAGGGCCTCAGGCACTGCCAGGCTCTGGCCTTTTATTTGTCAGGAACTGCCTCTGCCCAACAATTGCCTCAGTAGACTGAGCTAAGCCATGTTCTCTGCCACACATGACCTATCCACCAAGTCATCATAGTTCTCCACTGAGTGTTTACTTTGGTATTTTACCCTTGGGGAAGGGCTTCTGCTCCTCAGCTTAATGTAAGAGGGATGTGATTCTGGAGGGCTGAGTGAGAGCAGCAGGGCCTGGCGGGGACAGCAATCCAGGCCCCTAGAACACAACTGTTTCTCACAGGTAGCTATGTAAATGAGAAGCCACAGAGTGAAAGTTTGTGCAGCTTCAAAATGAAATCTGAAGGAACAGCAAATAGAGTTGAAATTTATCTGAGTTTCATGAAGCTCACTTTTTGAGAATTTGGTTTCATTTGAGTTACAACTTTTTCTTCATCCTCTAGAGGCAAGGTGAGGTGACTTAATAGAGTGCTGTTGTTTTGGGGAGACTTAATAAAAAGGAAACAATAAAAATCTAAGTTCAAAGGCTTTAAACATTATTTGCAGAGAATATAACTAACTATGTAATAAAAGCCTACCCGGTGATGGCTCAAGCTTGTGATCCCAGCACCAGGGAGACTGAGGTAGGAAGCTCAGCCTGTTCTGCATAGCAAGACCCTGCCTCAAACTAATGAAAAAGAAAAAAGCACAAGAGGCTTTTGCTTACAGTACTCCTAAATTACTGGTTTTTATGCTTGCCCTGTTATTTAAATTTATACAGCATATATGAGAAATGCAAAAAAAAAGTGATAGATTCATTTTTCTTGACCACTGACCCCCATTGTCTTAAATCTACCATCCCATGGCAATGTTACTTCAAAGGAGCCCTGTGCTGGATGGCTCAGTCAGTACAGTACTTGCCACACAAATCTGAGGACCTGAATTTGATCCTCAGAATCCACATAAAAGAGTAGACATGGTGTTGTGGATATCGCTCTGTATAAATAAACACTGATTGGCCGGTAGTCAGACAGGAAGTACAGGCGGGACTAACAGAGAGGAGAACTGAGGGAACAGGAAGGCAGGGGGAGAGACCTGCCAGCCACCACCATGACAAGCAAGATGTAAGGTGCTGGTAAGCCACGAGCCACGTGGCAACTTATAGATTAATAGAAACGGGTTAATTTAAGATAGAAGAAGTAGCTAAAGAGAAGTCTGCCACAACCATACAGTTTATAAGTAATATAAGCATCTGAGTGATTATTTTATACGTGGGCTGTGGGACTGTGGGTCTTGGTGGGACCTGGAGAGAAGCTCTCCAGCTACAACACGGTGGCACACACCTGTGACCCCAGTGCTAGATACAAAGAGATGGATGGGTCCCTGGGCTTTGCTGAACCCTGTAGCCAAAATGGAGATTCCAAGTTCAGACAGAAACTCTGATTTTAAAAACGAGTTGCAGAGTGACTGAGGAAGACACCAGCATGAAATATCATTTCTCTCGCCTGACCTTCCTCTGAGGCACTTTCTGAATGGATGTAATTTTTGGAAGCTCATACATTGAGGATGTTCTCACAGTGATAGTTAGAAGAAATGGTCCTTTTGGGAAGTGGAGGTGATACAGAAGACATTGTCTTTAGAGATGAAGAAAGCTCATGGGACCCTTGAATTGGCCCTAAGTGGAATGAGATGTTATAGAAGAACAAACCTAACCCTTCCATCATTCTTTGGCAGGGTATGTCTGTATGTGATCTCCCCTTTGGCATGCATTTCCATGATGGCATCAAAAAAGCAAACACATGGGACTTCCAATCATGGACTTTCAATCTCCCAAACTGAATTCAATAAACCTCTTTAATAAATAGATCATCTAGCTTCAAAGATGTTCTTATAGTCACAGAGATCACAGTAATACACTGTCAATCATTTCTCTCCAATTCCCTCTCTCCCTCCACACTTCTGTGTGTGTGCGTGTGTGTGTGTGTGTGTGTGTGTGTGTGTGTGTGTGTGTGTGTGTGAGAGAGAGAGAGAGAGAGAGAGAGAGAGAGAGAGAGAGAGAGAGAGAGAGAGAGAGAGAGAGAGAATAGGTGACTGTGTGTGTATAGGCCAGCATGTGGAAACACACGCAGGTATACAGTTCAGAGGAAAACCACAGTATTGATCCTCTGGTGCATGGCACTGTTTTTGTTTGACACATGATCTGTCATTGGCCTGGAATATTGCCAGGTCCATCAGACTAACAGCCCTGTGAGCTTAGAGGATGCACTTGTCTATTTTGCCCATCTTGCCATTACTGGAATTAGGATCTAGTACTGCTGAAGTTATTTTCACGCACTTGATGAGGATCTAAACTCAGGTCCTCATGCTTGGGGGGCAAGCATTTTACCATACCCAGACCCTGAACTGTCATTCTCATATTACAGACAAGGGCCTGCACTTAGCAACACACAATAACCTGTTTAGACTCATGTGTCTAATGGAACAGAATGAGATCCAACCCTGATTCTCTGAACAGACTGTTCTAGGAATGAGGCTCTATGTCCACACACCACGAAATCGTCAACCTCAAGATCCCATTCCCCAAATCCACCTTCTGTCCCTGTTAGTACGGTATGTTGATATCTCCACTACAAATACCACCTCCCACTGTCCCCATCACTTTTACATTCTATGAATGTTGTGAAACTAAAGACATGAAGTTGAACATTCTTATTTAAGAGAGCTAATCACTCTCAGAGTGACTTCCTGCCCACCCCATTTTTACTTCAAATTCCAGAGTTTATTTCTTTGAATTGAATCAAGGTCATGGGAACATTGCAGACAAATTCAGCATTCTTGTGTATTGGGACTGACCCATTCCCACTTGCTGACAATTGGTCCTGACAATGCAGAGAAGCTGACAGGCAGGGTGAACATAACTGGAAATCAGCCAGATGGAGAGGCTCCAAGTTCAAGGCATTGTTTTCTGTGCCTTTTGTGTTACATTCTTTATCTGCAAATTATTATGGGAGATGGTGTTGGCAGACAGGTCCTTAAAGATAAATATATGTACATCCTTGTCAGGAGGATGAGAATGTATAGAGATACTTTGTCATTCTTAATGGTTGTGTGGCCAAGAGGCATACTTTTCACTCTTGACAATTTACCATAGTTCAGAGTACAAGCCAGCTGGAGTCTGCTGAACCACAAGTCTGCTGCATGGAAACATTTCTAGGTGGAAGTCTCACCACAGCATAATTAGTGGTTCTCTCTCTCTCTCTCTCTCTCTCTCTCTCTCTCTCTCTCTCTCTCTCTCTCTCTCTCTCTCTTTTGTAGGCAAAAAGTTTATCCAAGTTGACCAGGTTCCTCATAGTTGGATTACACTTTCAAACTGATTCATGATGGGTGGAAAAAGGCCCTTGAGGCTTCACACTTAGCCAAGGAGCTGTGGGAAGTTAACAGCTGTTGAGGAGTGAAAGTCATTTTCTTTTGTGGTAAGTTGCCAGTGCACATGCTCATGAAAACAACCAATTTTAACTCAGTGGGTCACACACAGATAGACATGAAATTATGAGGTGAATTTGGGATGAAGAGCATGTTCAGTAAATGTGTGGTGAATAAAAGAATGGAATGAGTGGTAAATACAATAAAAGTTATCAAAAAATAGAGAGAAAAGGTATTTTCAAGAAAAATGTAAGCAAAAAATTTTTTGGAATATTAGTTCCCAGATATATTTGGCACATCTATATTGAATTTCATTGAATATTGAATATTCATTTCTGGTAAGTTGTGCCTTGCTTTAGTAATGTGTCTTGTGTATACTTTAATTATATTTCTTTATAGATCTTCCACTTGCTTGCTTAATTCCCATAACACTTGGCACTCTTCAGGTCTGCAGACATTTCCTTGATGCACTAACCATGCTTTTGTGGCTTTGTATTGCATTCTTCTACTCACACTGGATAGTTCTTACAGAGAAGGGAAAAACCAATGCCATTACTCCATTGTGCTATAAAGAATCTGAGATAGAAACATGTAGTAGTAGTTTTTCATCAGCTGCCAGCCCACAAAAAATGGCACAGAATCTTTTCATTATTTAGGAAAGTTCAGCCTATAGCTTAGGCTTGTTACTATCTAGTGCCCATGACTTAAATGAACCCATTTATATTACTCTACATTCTATCAAGGGACACTACCTCTCTTTCATCTTATACCTCTTGTTTCCTTTCCATGTCTCCCAGCACCCCTTTCTCTCCCTGGAAACTTCTCCTATACCTACAGTCTAGTTATTGGCCATTCAGATTTTTATTGCACCAGCCACAGCAATACACCTTCATACAGTGCAAAAATATCTCACAATAGAAACAGGTTTTGGCTTTAGAGGAGGCCCTTAAACACTTTGTGGGCTTGTGGATAGTGCTTTGGTAGGCTGATTTTCATGTTTTGTTTGTCTTGAAGAATTTTAAAGACTTTAAGAACTTAAATCATCCATTTATCCTGGGTCCTGAGAAGGAGACAACTCAATAATTTCCACAGTTAAAATTGATTTTGTGCTGACATCTTGTTTTCACTAATATGAGTTCATTATTTCTTTGATTTTAGTTCCATTGTCTTCTACCCTGATAAGTGGTTTAAGTATCCATTGCAAGAATTTTCTAAAACACCAGACAATCCTTAATAGAAAAATCACAATACAGGCTGATCCCAAAGACCCTTTGAATCTATCATTGCAAAATTCTCCCTTTAGTATGCTTATCTGATTTGAAGTACTTTTTCCTGGTCTCTTTTCCCAAAATTTTTCCCAAAGTTTTGTTTATTTCTATTTTTATGTGTCTAAGTATTTTATCTTCATGTATATAAGTGTACAGCATGTGTGACTGATGCCTATAAATGCCAGAAGAGGCACCAGAGTACCTGCAAGTTGCAAACACTTCTAAGCATCTATGTGGATATTGGGAAGTGAATCTGGGTCCTCTGCAAGAGCAGAAAGTGCTCTTAATTGCTGATTCATCACTCTACCCCATCCTGAACCATCTTAATTAAAGATCACATCTCTGTGACAGAACTGTGAAAAGCCTGTCCCTTACCTAACCCAACATTGCCATAAATTCAGAAGGGGATTTTACCTTGCTGTGATAATCAGCAGATTTAGCTGAGTCTCCCAAGTGTTGATGATATCTATGGGATCAGCTTTTAGCTATTCCAGGGTAAGTTCCATCGCTTCTCTTGTGCCTGCTCCCAGGCTTACTACTACAGTATTGTGGATGTTTACAATGTCTACTTATTTTGCTCAGTTCTTCTAAACAAAAATCAATAACATTTAGCATCAATAGCACAATATATATAGTGTATGTGTATGCATTCCAGCATGTATATGGAAACATGTGTGATTTATACTTACTTTGCTCAGATTCCAAACAAGAATCAATAACTTTTTAGTATGTGTGTACATGTTGTGTGTGTGTATGTATACATTTCAACTTGTGTCTTGAATCACACGTATGCAGGTGTCTGTGTACATGAGATCATAAAATGATGCCAGAAGTTGACATTGATCTCCTCTCTATTTACAGAGAAAATGTCTCTTGTTGAACTGGGGCTTTCCAATTCTGCCTAGTCTAATTAACTAGCTAGCTTCAACAGTCCTCTGTCTATCTCACAAGTGTCAAGATTGTAGCTGGGCCATCATGCCTGTCTGGCTCATTTTTTTTATGCAGAGTTTCTGGCTTTCCTGTCAGCGCAGGGGATCAGAGCTCTGGTCCTCATTCCTACATAGTATTCCCAGTCCCAATACATTGTCCAAATAAAATGTGGATACATTTTAGCATCTTCACTAGGTATCTGTGTAATAGAACAGAAATCCTAATACATCAAGCAAAATTTAATAGTGGAGCTACTCTTGCCTTATTTCATGTATGCTCTACAGAACTGCCAGCATCATTGACAAGGATGATCTGACAACTTATCACAGATAAGAAGTATTACTTTGAAGACATCTCTCAATCAAATGCCATATCATGTGTCCAGGGTGGGATTCTGGAACAGTAAATGAGTATTAGCAAAAGCTAAGGAATCTAAACAACTATAGAATCAAATTGAACTATGTAAAATAATATCATACTAAGGTAGAATGTTAATGAGGGGAACTTTGGATTGGGTGTTGCCATCATCTCTGCTCTCATCTAAATATTCTGTAAACTTAAACCTGGAAGACCTGAAATTTGTGCCTGGAGAAGAGCTCCACAGCCAGAGAGCTTCATAGCAGGCGTGAAGATGGCTTTGTGCTGTATCCTCAGGACCAGATATTCTGGGCATAGTGGCAAGAAGCCTGTAAGTCTAGCACTTAGGAGGTGGAGGGAGGAAGATCCAGTCTAAGGTCATTCTCAGTTCCATAGAGAGTTCGAGGCCAGTCTGCACTGTATGAGACACTATCTAAAAGAAAATAAATAAACAAATGTCAATAATAAGAATAAATTTATAAATAAAACTTAAAATTAATATAAAATAACAATCCCTTCTCTGATCATATTAGATGTATATAAGTTTTTGAAGCATCAATATCATTGTGGATTCTTAATTGCTTCCCCTTTCCTCTGCTCCTGATAACATCAACTCCCCACATCAGCACCTCTGGACCTCACAGACATGGACCAGGGGCATGAGCAATCAGGAGGGTTTTCTTTCCTGACTCTGTGAATCCTGTCAGGTACAAGATTTTCTTCAAGTTGTGTTTTTGTCTCCAAAAGTCTTGTCAGCTGCTCTACCCATCAGTGACTAACTCTATTATCTTTGATTTCAGCAGCAATAATTTGCATAAGTACAATAAGCACAAACAATTCCAATAAACAGAATTACTTGAAGGATGTACAGATAAAGTGCATATGAGATAGTTGGGAGGATATAGGTTTTGAAATTGAATCACTGCTGTAGCCTCATTTTTTGATGAACCATACTTAGAAGTACTGAGCCTTAGCTTTTCCTTTCCATAAAATGATGATGATAGGTCCAGGACTGAATAGGACAGTGTATTACTAGTCATTCTAGTAGAAATACAAAAAGGACACAGTTCATGTCCTCAAGTAATGATTGGTTAAGATTGGCAGTTGATAGCTGTCTTGGTTTCTTTTCCCGTTTCTGTATAAAATATTGACAGAAGTAGCAGTGCCCTGCTTCCTGGGTGGGCAGAAATTAGCCATAGGCTTGCGAAGCACCCCACTATTATGAGCAGGTATGTGGTAGAGAAATGGGAGAGGAGAAGTGGTGTGTTTCAGGCACTGAGCAGAGAAGCAGAACTGTACTCATAAAGGTAGAGAGGAACTGGCTGATATGGTTGGCCTATGCTGCCACCTTCGGCCACTTGATATCCAGGCCTCTGCAGCCACTGAGGGCCATGACTCTACTGTGGCTGGAGTCTGTGTTGATGTCTATGGCCAGTGTTACCAACAAGGGCAATACAGATACCCATGGTCTGGGCTGCCACCTGGGGCCATGGTGATGTCTGAGGACCATGGTGCCACCAGGGCCATATTAATCTGATGGCCTTCACTGCCACTTGAAGCTGTGGTGAAGTCCTGGCCCAAGGTGCAGTTGAAGGTTTTATTTCAATCCATGACCAGCACAGTCTGGGTCTGTATTCCCACCAAAGGCTGTATGGATGCCATGGGTCTAGGCCACCACCTGAGGCTATGTTAGAGTTTGAGGACCATGTTGTCATCAGATTATACAAATCTGGGTGGCCTGTGCGACCACCCAAGTCAATGGTGATGTCCAGGTTTGAGCTGTGGCTTACAGCCATGTCTGGGTTGGTGGTACTACCACAATCATGTTCTGTGTTGATGTCCACAATGGGGGCCATGGGAGAGCTGGCCCCATTGACCTGGGCACCAGAGAACTGGTCCCACTCCTCACCAGCCACCTCAGCAGGAGAGCTGCCTCCCCTCTCCCAGAAAAACTAGCTCCAATGGCATGGGTACAAGAGATCAGGCCCAACTTTTAATGGCCATGGAAGAACTGATTCTAGATTCTGTCAAATTGATGATTAACACTAATGATTAACAACAGCATTCTAAGACAAAAGCCTTTGTGACAATGGTAGGGAAAATACATAGGAAGTCAGAATTTTATCTTTAAGATTTTATGAAGAAAAATTGTACCAAGAGTTTATTAAAACATGTAACAGGGTTCATTGAGGGAAGCAGAGTAAGCTGAGGTAAAAAAAAAAAAAAAAAAAAAAAAAAAAAAAAAAAAAAAAACAGCACCATGTGATTGCACAGAAGATTTCAGAGTATTCCTAGGGCCTATTATTTCAGAGCTTACATTGACATAGGTATGTCTCAGAAGGTGACATCTAGGGACAGAGCAGATGATGGAAGTAAAACCAGTCATTACTCAGTACAAAAAGGGCAGTTTTCCTAGGAAATCATCTCCAGGATTTAGTTATTTGTTCACAAGTAACTGAAGGTCCTGAAGAATATTCGGGATGACCTTGTATAGAATCGGAGCTATTATAAGAATGCTGAGAGAGAAAAGTCAGCAAAGAGTTGGCTTTTTGTTTGTTTGTCTTTTGAGGAAGTTCAAAGTATTATGAAGAAACCTACAAAATATTTTTGATACATATCAAAAATTGAATTAAATGGAGGCATTATTTTCTCCAAAGAAACCAGTTGTTATGGAGCTTAGTACATACTATGAAGGGAGGTTGTCAAATTCTTGCCAATTCACTTCTTTTGAGGGTTAGCTTTCATGTATTCACTATTTTTAAAATGCAACTATTAAACCAAAGCCACAAACTAAGTATGCTGGACTCATCGACACTGTCAAGTTCTTGATGAATAGTCAGTCTTTCTTGGGTCATTGTATTTATAAATGCACCCACTTTGGCATTACTAATTCTTCCCTGTGTGACAGCTAACTCTAAAATCCTGAACAACTTTAATCTGAAGATAAGAGTGAAACCCTTATACTAATTATATGTTTCAGTGATGACAAAGATTGCTTTTGTGGGTTGAAGTGTGAACAAATAACTAAATCCTGGAGAGATTTTCTATGAAAACTGCCCTTTTTGTCCTGAGTAATGACTGGTTTTACTCTTTTGGTTTTACAGAAAAAAAAGGAAGAAGGTCATAGAAATATGAAAATAAATATATGGAAATAGAAAGGAAATAGACTAATGTGTCTTTTAGAATTTTCAGAGATGGGGCTAGAGAAATAACTCAGAGGTAAAGAGTGCCTGTTGCCCTTGTAGAGACCAAAGTTCAAACCTCAACACTCATATTGGGCAGCTGACAGCCACCTATAACTCCAGCTTCAGGAGCTCAGACACCCTCTTTTCTCTTTCCCATTTACAACTACATGCATACAAACACACAAAGACATGACATATACACCAGGAAATCCCCACACATATATACAAATATAAATACAAATAAATCATTAGGAATAATATTTAGAATTATAAGACACCCTTTGCATTTACCTTCATGGGAAGTAAAGAAAACAAGTCTTTTCAAAGTAGATCATCGGATGTCTTTGGGACATTAGAAAGAGATTAAACTAAGTCTTTCTATCCCCATAACTCTGCCTTTTTGGTTGTTAGAATAGATGTCAACTACAAGTGTGTCACAGGATCTCAGACTCTGAGAAGGCAAAAAGATAATGCCCTTCTGTGGTCCAGATGCAGAACTAGTTAAGAGTGAAGTAAACCTTTATTTCATGTTATAGTTAGTGTTCCCTGACATATGCATAGAGTGAATATTATCACAGTGGGAAAATTATACAAATCATCTTCCTATGATCAGAATTTGGAATTCAGTTGGCTCAAAGACCTATTTTTAACCTCATTATTCAGCTATGATACACATTGGCTTTGGCAAACTTTGCATGGGTTTAATATTTTTTGTTAAAAAAATTTATGAGGGTAAATTCATCAAGTATAAATTACCTGTCACGGATTTATGGCTTTCATTATGCCTTCATCTAAGAAGCTCATTGGGTTTTACAGGATACAAAACCCAGACTCAGCAGAGAATCTGAGCACCATGTGACTAGGTTCTATTTTACAAACAGAACTGTAGATTGTGCCTCGTACAAAATTAGTTCTGACTAAAGGTACATTTTCATAATTAACATCCTTAAAGATTTTATTTTTATTTATGTATATGTATGTGTATCTGTGTGGGTGTGTGCACATGTGTTTGGGAGTTCCCTCAGAAACCAGAAGAGGGCATCAGATCCTCTGGACCTGTAGTTATAGATGGTTATGAGCCACTTGACCATGGGTACTGAGAAGTGAACTCAGGTCCTCTGCAAGAGCAGCAAGTGTTATTAACCATTGAGACACCTCTCCAGCCACATAATTAACAGTTTTTTTTATGTACTTCAATTTTAAAAGTATCTTACTAAAGCATCTTTATACAAAATTATCCATAGATAATGAATTTCAAATAATGCATATTTTGGCCAAATGTTCAAGAAGGGAAAAATGATAATGGTAAGAAAAACAAAGGAGGAAAATCAATGTACAGTTCCCTAAGTTTGAATTCTCCTGAAATTTTAAAATAACCTATTGATTTAGATTCATAGACGCTGCAAAGAATAGCTGTGGTGGTTTGAAAGAAAATGGCCCCCAAAGGGAGTGGCACCATTAGGAAGTATATGGTTTTGTTGGAGAAGGTATGGCCTTGTTGGAGGAAGAGTGTCACTGTGGAGACGGTCTTTGAGATTTCATATATGCTCAAGCCATGCCCAGTGTCTAAGACTACTTCCGGTTGCCTATGAGTCAGTATGTAAGGACTTTCAGCACCTTCTATATCACCATGTCTGCTTGCATGCTGCTTTGCTTCCCACCATGACAATAATGGACTAAACCTCTTATCTATAAGTGAGCCCCAGTTAATTTTATTTCCTTTCTAAGAGTGGCCTGTTCATGGTGTCTCTTCACAGCAATAGAAACCCTAACTAAGAGAGAAGTTGGTTCCAGGGACTGTGGTATTGATTTGATAGGTCTAACCATGCTTTTATTTGGAGGAATTTGAACATTGGGAATTCAAGTTAGAAAAGCAGTGGAATGCTTTATGGTCCATACCCGTAGGTGTATGGGAGACAGTGGTTCAAAGAGTGATTTGAATTGTGAGGGGCTGGCTCAAGATGTTTCATAGCAGAAAAATTTTAATATGTTGCTTAGAGCTCATTCTTGTGATATTTTGGTGATGAATGTGGCTGCTTTTTGCCCTTGTAGGAAGAGTCTGCCTGAGGCTAAAGTGAAAAGTTTTGGATTAATTCCATTGGCAGAAGAAATCCCAAAACAGCCCAAGATTGACTCCATTTTGTGGTTATTACTACATTATTTATAGTAGATTTATAATGAAAAGGAACAAGAAAATGTAAAAATTGTGGAGAAAAGGAGCACCAGGAAGGGGAATGTAGCTAAGTGCTGTGTTCAAGGAAATGAACAGATTAAGAAATGGAATAAAGGGAGTGGTGACCTCAGGGTAAGATCTCACCCACCTAAGTTTCTTACTTGTAAAATGGAATAAAAACAAAACAAAACAACAATAACAACAAAAAAAACCCTTAAAGCCAGGTGTGGTAATACATGCTTTTAAGCCCAGCACTGAGAAGGCAGAGGGTAGAGGATCTTTAAGTTTGAGACCAGCCTGGTCTACAGATCCAGTTTCAGGACAAACAAGCTTAGTGAAGTGAAGGAAACCATCAAAAATAGAAAGCTGATGAAGATGTATTTGAACAAGGGGGTCATGTTCCAGCCCCAGTAAGCAGAAGAACTTGGCAGCTTTGTCCACATGATTCTGAAGTCAAGAATAGAAGAAAGGCTTTATGCAATCTCTTTCCATGACCAAGGAAAGCCACTGAGGCTACCCATATGTCAACGGTGTCTCTGATTGGAGGCCTAGAGTAAGGCCATTGTATGAACCTGTGAAGAAGAAGAAGCCTGGATTGGCTTGGAAACCCCAAGATATTAGAGATGCCAGAGTTGTGCGATACCTGCAGAAGAGAGCTGCTAATAGGGAGTGCAATGGGCCCAAGAGAAAGAAGTGTATTTTAGTCAACAAAGATGAAAGGAGTTGGAGATCTGAAGATTGTTTTGACATCAGATATGGAGATGCACAATTTGGAGTTCACCCAGATGCTTTTTTGGTCTTGCTTTGGTACAGTATTTCCTTACTATGCTCCCTTCCCTACATTTTGGAATGGTAATGTATATCCATCCTATGCCTTTATATGTTGGAAATATGTTATCTAATTTTTGATTTTGATTTTATAGGCGATAATAGTTAAGAGATTACATGAATCTCAGAAGAGACTTTGAACTTTAGACTTTTAAATAAGTTTGAGATTGTTATAGAGTATGGGGACTTTTTTTTTTTTTTTTTTTTTTTTTTGGTTTTTCGAGACAGGGTTTCTCTGTGTAGCTTTGCGCCTTTCCTGGAACTCACTTGGTAGCCCAGGCTGGCCTCGAACTCACAGAGATCCGCCTGCCTCTGCCTCCCGAGTGCTGGGATTAAAGGCGTGCGCCACCACCGCCCGGCCAGAGTATGGGGACTTTTTAAGCAAGACTGAGTGCATATTTGCATTCTGATATGGCTACAAGTCTTTGGGGCCCAGGAAGTGATGGTTTGAAAGAAAATGGACAACCAAAGGGAGTGGCACTATTAGGAGGTGTGGCTTTGTTGGAATAAGTGTGTGGCTTTGTTGGAGGAAGTATGTCATTGTGGAGGTGGAGTTTGAGGTCTCATATAATCTCAAGCCATGCCCAATGTCTCAGACTACTTTCTCTTGCCCATGAATCAAGATGGAAGAATTCTTAGTTCCTTCTCCAGCACTATGTCTGCCTGCATGCTGCCTTGCTTCCCACCATGACAACAATGGTCTAAACCTCTGAACTGTAAGCCAGCCCCAGTTAATTTTTTTTTCCTTTGTAAGAATTGGCCTGATCATTGTGTCTTCACAGTAATAGAAACCCTGAGACAGTAGCCTAGAGTGTCTCCACATGCATTGCATACAGTGTCTCTCACTGATTGCCTTCTGTTACTATGGTATAATTAATGACTGCCATTGATGAGTGATTAGTAGCTGAAATTAATACTCTGCTTTGATTTCCTTAATTTTTGCATATTTTTTCTTTTCTGTTCAATAATCAAGTTGAGGAGTCCAGGTGTGAGCCCTGCTATGCTATGACAGTTACTTGTTCTTGCATTATTTTTGATATCCTTGACACTTTCATAAAAACTGTTTTGAAGAACATTCCTGAGTTGGAGCACTTTGGTATTTTTCCCATTGTTCAATTACTGCTATGGACTTGAGAAAATAAAAGCAAAAGACTGAATACTATATTCAATCCTATCGAAAGTCTATGTGATCATGACAAACATGAGCTCGTCAGTGAACAAGTGTCAAGCAGGATATTCTGCTGAAAAGTCTCTGTCTGTGTAGACATCCCGTTCTTGGTCACTATGGAAGGAACTTACTAAGAACAGTCTGCAGTTAAGAAGGAAGGGGTATAGGCCTTTTGTAGAGAGCACTGTATTTACAAAAATTATTTGTAAGATGATAAGTACGTGGTTTTTTAAATTTGCCCTACCTGTGTCTTCAGATTTTGTGAAATTGAAGTAACAAGAAACATTAGGTGGAATATGTATAGTTTGGGCTCTATACACATGTGTTCCTCTCATTTACTATTTAGTAAAATTAGAAAAGTAATTAAAGGCAGGTAATGGAGGTCATAAGAAGCAGCAAATGTGATCTCTTTTGTTTAACTCTAAACCCATCATTTTCATATCCTTTTCAGGGGACAAAATATAGGAAAAAGTTTGTCTTTCTTTAAGTAATTGGATTTGTGTCAATATTTGCTAATTCCCTGGCATAAGGCTTGATCTCCAGATGGTTCTGAATCGTTGTGGGACACCTAGAGCTAACACAGCCATCCCACACAACTCACACAGGTGCACCACTCGTTGGCAGGCAGCATACACCCAGCAGCTGCGTCAGGGGCCAGGGGACTCAGAGCCCTTTTCTGAAGTCAGAAGATGCTCCTGTCGCCTTGAGGCTGTCACTTCCTCTGTTTAAGAGCAAACCTGCCAGTTGTCAAAATCACACCCTGAGGAACAAAACTGAGATAACATTCAGAGAAACATTAGAAGCTTTCCTCATTGTGCTCAGGAATGCTTCATCAACATACAGTGTGCCATTTGGGTTTTGATGTGTCTCAAGAAGATGACTTGAAGGAAGACAAGGATGAAGTATTTAGGCAGGGAAAATACAAAAGAAGTATATCTGGAAAACAAGCAAACCTATTCTGGGGGAGTCTGTGCCCAAAGTACATGGAGAACAAGGAGTCAGCAAGGGAACCATAGAATGGAAGAAATCAGATGGAACGAAAGAAAGAGAATTTACTGGAAGCCCCAAAAGATGGAAAAGCATAGAAAATGATCAGTGAAGATAGCAAATACCCTACTATAAGTTAATAAACACAGTTGTCTAAAAGAGAAAAACAAGAGGTTACACACAGCAGCACAATGATATTGATGGTCTATAATTTTTTAAAAACAATAAGAAACAATGTAAGAGACTAGTATTGTGTGCTACACAATGTGTTGACATAAATGAGTACAGACAGAATTTGTTATCAATCAGTTTGGTATTCAGATTCATAAAAAGATGTCCAGAACTATTGTGGCTATCATTCCTTGTCTTCTGCTGCTGTCATAAACTACTCTAATAAATGTCACTTAAGGAGAGATGCTTTATTCTGGCTCACAGTTCAAAGGTGGAACTGAGGTTGTGGATGCTGTGGCTGTGGAGATGAAGTGGCAGAAGTCTGGGGCACCTGAGCACATCACAGTCACAATCTGAAAACAGAAAGAGATCAATGCTGGTCACTTTCTCACATTTATGCACTTTAAAATCCCAGCCAAGGAATGGTGCTACTCACAGTGGGCAGGTTTCCCCACATCATTCAACACAATCAAAACGATTCTTCATAGGCATGCCCAGAAGTCTCTCTTCCAGATGATTCTAGATCTCACCAGCTTAACAATTAAGGTTAACCATCACAATGAATATGACATTTGATATTTCCACTTATATTGTCATTTAAAAAACTAATTAAAATGCAAACAATCATCATTTATTAACAATAAATGCACATTTTCATGCCTTTGTTTTCATCATGACTTTACATTATTATGAATTCAGCCTTATTACATTTCTGAGAAAAGATGAGTACTATTTAAAGCAAATGTAGGGTCACTGAAAATCTAGAGCACATTTTCCTACATATCCTCTGCCTTCACAGACTTGGAGTATCTCTCACTGCCAGCATTTCCCATAAGCCAATGTTATTAAATCAAAGTCATTCAAAGTCCACTGTTCCTATTAGACTTAAACTCTTGGTGTTCATTACATGGACTTGATTGACACTAGCAAAAACCTTGAGAGATGATACATATTTGTACTTAGGATATCAGAATGATATTCTAATCAGAGTCAATTATGCATTTCAGAGATTTATCATAATATTTTATTAATACATAATAATTGTGGTAAATAATTCATTTAATACAATCATAAAAACATATATTCTGCTTTATGCCCACAATTTCTATTAGCAATTTTAAGTCATGTGATATTTTTCTTTTCTTTCTTTTTTTTTTTTTTTTTTGGTTTTGTGAGACAGGGTTTCTCTGTATAGCTTTTGGAGTCTATCCTGGAACTCGCTCTATAGACCAGGTTAGCCTTGAACTCACAGAGATCCTCCTACCTCGCCTCCCAAGTACTGGGATTGAAGGCATGCGCCACCACTGCTGGGCCATAAGTCATGCAATGCCTTTCAAGGTAAAATTTTATAATGCCTGAAATGAAACCTTTAGCATATTTTCTTCTTTCCATTAGAAAGTGGTCATTGGTAATGCAGACATGCAAAGAGGGTTTTGCCAAAGAGGACATTTTGAGTAGGTGAAAGCTAATGGTGCCCAGTGTACAAGTGGAAATAATAGACATGAGAGACAGTGTAACTTAAGGAAGACTTTCATGTGCATGTGTGACTGTATTTGCTTGTATAGATTCAAATTGTTGGTAGTGGAAAAATAACACACACTCATTATTAGGTTTTGTATGGAGGGGATTCAGGAAAACACTGAGATGGGTTATTGGGTGTTTATTAGAGTAGTTTTTAATGCAATGGACAATGAACAGAAAGACAAGAGTACATGGAGGTTTTTAGGAGAAGTCAGGACCCAGCATCAAACAGACAGCACAGTGTGGTTTCTGGAAAAAGAAATCAGAGCCTACATGGCAGATAAGGAAGCTTCTTGCAGTGAAGTTCTCTGTCTCCCTGACACAGTGCAGGGATGAAGATCTAGGACATGTACCAGAATGTTGTCCAGAGCCAATAATCTCTTTGATGTGAACTCACTTTCCCAGGAGGGAGACCTTAGCACTTAGAAATCTGTTATGTGGGGACTTACAGACAACATCTCAGTAGGATATCTGTTGGTGTTTGTGCAATGGGGAGAGAAGGCTCCTATAGATGCTGTAGCCTCAGCAGATGCTGTATTCTAACATTGCATTCTAATACTCATGCAGTGTGCTGATGCATTATTCTGAAAATATTTCCTGCATTCTACAGACTGGGTCTTGCTGTACCTCACAGCCAAAGTTAATAATATACCTTGAAGTCACTTAAGCCTTAAGACTGCTATCCCACTGTTTGCTTAACCTGCCTTTAACAGAACAATGTAACAACCATGCTTACTGGCCTTAGATTTCCCATGTAATCAACTTTTATAACATAAGCTAATATATAGCTGCCATCTAAAGTTATGTACTCTTCCATGTTCCTGACACAGAACAATGCATGTGTGTATTATTTGCTGCAAGCAACAGATACAAAATTTAGAATGATTTCTTAAAATCTACCATGAAGGTTGAAAGCAACTTTTTTGTGGATATTGGTTGATAAATAATGGTGTTTATTGTCTGAGTCAGCTGGGGTCCTTTGGAGTCAGTGACTTAATCCCTTGTAAAATTCTGTTAAAGATTTCTGTAAATTATCCATTCCTCCCCCCATGTGATGTTTTCTGTGCTGTACAGTAAATACAGAGGACTGCTCTTTCTTATGGACAGACTCATAGACACACACACACACACACACACACACACACACACACACACACACACACAGAGAGAGAGAGAGAGAGAGAGAGAGAGAGAGAGAGAGAGAGAGAGAGAGAAACAGAGACAGAGACAGAGAGACAGAGACAGAGACAGACACACACAACTCATATAATAGGTACCTATAAGAATAGATACATAGAGACACAGGAATAAACAGATTCATAAGGCTACAGATTCATAACTCATATAATAGACAGGATGGAAGACACAGAAATTATGTATTAGAGAATTCAAATTTGGACTCACTCTTGGGTAAATGACTTCAAGGGAAGTTCTTTTACTTAATGCACCAGGAATGCATTATTGGTGACCTACAGTTAATCTCCAATGCATTATAATCTGCACAATCTAGTGTATTACATTTTGTCCAGAAAATTAACAGGAAGTCATTAAGTGAGGCTAGGTAAGACAGGAGTTTATATAGTCATTATCTCAGGCTGTTGTGAATAGAAATGATGAGGGAAACTTTAAGACTTCACCAGGAAGTTATAAGAATCCCATTGTTATTCATTAGCTATTTAATGTTAATTCAGTTAGATGTGTATAAGTTCGTGCATCTTCATTTCTCTTCCTGTTGCTGTGATGGAACACCCTGCCAAAGATTTACCTTTGGTTCACAAAGTTCATCATGATGGCAGAGAGGTCAAAGCAGGAGAGATGAAAGCAGGTGAGGATATCACATCCACAGTCAGGAAGCAGAGAGAGATGAATGCTAGTGCTCAGCTCACATTTTCCATTTCTAGATACAGGACCTCAGCCCAGAAAATGGGTCCATCCACAATTAATATGGCTCATCTTCACCAGTTACCCTAATCAGGACAATCCCTTAAAGACATTCTCAGAGGTCAATCTTAAACGAGATATTTCCTCCCAAGCATGTCTGCAGACTTGTCTCCTAAGTAATTCTATATCCTGTCAAGTTGAAAATTAATACAACTATCACAGTATATTACTACGATATAGTGAATTAATATAAGGTGATGCTAATCTTTAATATATAGTGTCATATAGCACAAAATATGCCATTACTATAAATTATAATAATAATTATATACAATTATATAGCAGGTATACTACATATTAATGTACATATGTTTTACCATTTACCTTTAATCTAAGTTTCTATAAAAATGAATCATAAGTGTGTCCCCTTTAATTGGCTTGATTTGGGTAAAATGTGAGTTAAAAATGGAGAAAGTATCATCAAGGGAGGTGACAATCTACTAAAAGAAGCACTGTTAGTGTCAAGCTACTGAACCAAAGCTGGGCTAAAAAAAATGTTAACATAGAGAAGCAGGTAACAATGAAAAAAAAGTTGGATCATTCAAGCATGTTATCTAATATGGCTGAAAATACATTTGAGATAAAAAAAAAAGCACAAGTGAAATTTAGAAAAAATAATTATGCTTTACTGTAAAAAAAACAATAAAAGTAACATATGAAGAAAGAGTTTATTTTGGCTCACAGTTGGAGGGTACAGCCCCCATGGCAGGAAAGTCTCAGCAGCCTCTGGTCACGTGGCATGCACACTCAGAAAGAAAAGAGCAATGAATGCTGATGCTCAGCTCGTTTTCTACTTTGTACTCAGTCCAGGACCCCGGCCCTGGGATGGTGCTGCCCATGTTAAAATGAGTCTTCCAGCTTAGCTGACCTAACCTAGAAACTCCCTCACAGGCATGCCCAAGCTTGTCTCCTAGCTAATTCTAGACCCTGTCAGGTAATCATCAATATTTGCCATCACAGCAAGATGTTCAGACAGCAAGATAATAGAAATCAAAGCATTAAAGATAGAGCTATTGGGAGACAGGAGATAAAGGGATGAGTAAAAGTACCATGAGAAAGAACCATGAATAATGATGCATGCATATGAAATTTCTACCACGAAGCCCATCACTTTGTATTATAACTTAAAACATTAACTCAAAAAAGAACAAAAACAAACAAACAAAAAGGTCCAAACTGTATGATGTAGAAAAGTAGATTTGAAGTGGTTGTAGTTTTAAATATCAGAGAGCCATCAGAGCTGCAGATGCTGCAGTCCTAAAAGCTGCTGATGTTCCTTAGAGAAAGATGAAAAAGTGAGATACTGAGACCTTTATGAAAAGAGTTGCCCCAATTGCTATAGCTTAATACAATGGGGTAAAACAGATCTACTGGTAATCATTTGAAGTACTGTCAGAGGACAGCCATAAATGCTTGTTCAGAGAGACTTCTAGAAAGAGAAATGAAAATTTTCAAACAGTCATGGAAACAGAAGACACTGTAGCTGAAATGTATTTTATAAGATAGAAGTTGAAAACATTCTCTAAATTTCCCACTTGAATCTGAGACAGTGCAGGTTAGTCTCATCATATTTTCTTGAACAGCCCCTCTTTATCATTTGGTAGCCTTGGACTTCCACAGAGTTGGAGCTCAGTTTGATGATTAGGGCCCCCAAGCACAAGCAAAAGGAAAGTATGGCCAGCTTCTGTCACCAACCCTCAAGGACTGTGAGTCTTTAGCATCTGCTCCACAGGCAACAGAGCGTGTTAAATACCTTTTAAACACTCGGAGCTTCTGGAATCTTCTCTAGGGACCCACCACACTTTCCCTAACAGCTGTGTCTCTGCTGAAACTGGTGTTTTTGGATGAATGTAAAATTTCCCCCAACCTGTTCCCAGTAGAGAAGCTAAAATCCATTTCTGATTCTTTTCAATTACAAAAGGAAAAAAAAAATGGACGCTTGGAGGAAAAAACATAAAAGGGACCACAGACTGGCAATCCTAGTACTACAAAGAACAAATCAGACAAGGAACTAAAAGTTCAGGACTTGGCCTTCAGTCTTGACTATGAACACTGATGGTTGCTTTAAAGTTTCAAGAACAGAATCTGTGTAACAGGATTAAAACAAGCGTAACAGGAGACAAAGAGATGGCTTGGGGTTAGGAGTGCTGGCTGTTCTCACAGAGGACCTGAATTCAGTTCCCAGCATGCAAGTTGGCTAGCTCACATTGGCCTGTTACTCCAAGTCCACTGGATCTATCACTCTTTTTTGGCTTCTGTGGGCAACTATACATACATGCATATACCTGTACACAGCTACATGAATAAAGATAAAACAAACTATTTCTACTGAGAAATTTGGATCAGGGAGCTGGAGAGTGAGATGGCTCAGTAGTTAAGAGTGCTTACTGCTGGGGAAGAGGACTTGTGTTCAACCCCACAGCACTCACATGGCGATTCACAACCACCTGCTGAGTCCAGTTCCAGAGGATCTGATGTCCTCCTTTTGTCTGCAGGTCCTTCTGCACAAATGTGGTGCATATAAACTCACACAGGCTCACACACATACACAGTAATTAATAAAAAACAAATCTTTTAAAAAGGCATTTGGGCTAAAAAAAAATTAAAAGGCAATAAAAATACATAGCAAAATGAATGCATAGCTGTAACAACAGATACCAGCCTTCCCAGCAAAGAAAATTGCCTTCAGATGTTATGACACACATTACTCTCAAGACATGCTAGGCTCTCACACATGTTATCTCTTCCCAGACCTATCAGCCAGGGTGAAAGCCAAACCTACATGCAAAGTACGAGATGGGAATTTTACCAGCATTTCAAAGTGGGCTTGCATTCTGAGGATGGTGAATTCACAGTTCAGTTTATTGTTACATGCTTCTAATATGGACAGATTTTTTTCATGTTTTTTTTTCTTTGTCCAAAATAATTCAATAAATACTATGTCTATCTGTTCATCTGGGTATGTATTTGCATGGGACCCCAGTCCTTGATGTGTGTGTTGGTGGCTGTTGTATGTGTGTGCATGTATTAGTGTAGCCCAACAAATTGTTTTCATTTACCCAGTCCTGGGGTACACAACCATTCTCTAGAGTGCAATCACAGTGTCAGCTGGGGAGATTCTTGAGTGTTTTAGGAAGTTTTCTCTGAGCATCCTGTATGAAGGACTGATCATGCACATCAGCTTCCTTCATACATGTGCTTCCTTCTTGTTCTTGTTCTCTGTTAAAGATCATTAGTATTCATTGACTTGTTTGGTTTTGCTTTTAGGAAATAATACAGCAATGGTTTTCAGCCATAACATATCATCGATATTTACAAGAATGAAATGTCTTTTTCTACAAATGTTCTACTGTACAAAGGTTGTAGACAGGTTGTTATCTGGGACAGGAGCTTCAATCTGGTAAAGAGAGAAGAGAGACATGCCAGATTCAAATGAGGTATTACATTGGAATTCTGAGGAAATGGATGCACTGAGCTCAGTGGCAGAGCATTCATTTAGTATGTGTGAGGACCTACATTCAATTTTCAGTACTTTCAGTCAAACAAAAATAGGGAAAACCTCAACTTGGGGAGTTGGGACTCAGTAGACAAAGTGCTTGATGAGGGCTTGAGTTTGGATCTGTAACACCCACATCAAATTTGGTCATGGTGGTGTGTATCTGTAACCCTGAATCTGGGGTAGGGAACACAGGAAGATATCTGGATCTCATTCGCTATCCTATTTAGAAAATTTATGATCTTTGGAAGTTCAGTGAGATAATCAGCTTTCCTCAAAAACTAAGGTGGAGAATGATAAAAGAATACACCCAGCATACTTCTGGCCTCCACATGTACAAGTGGGCATAGGAATTCTCTCTCTCTCTCTCTCCTCTCTCTCTCTCACACACACCTGAGAGAAAGAGAGAGAGCAAGAGAGGAAAGGAGAGGAAGAAAAGGAGAAGGAGGAGGAGGAGAAAGATGAAGAAGAAACCCCATGTTGCTTAGATTTCCAATGCTGCAGTGACCAGATACAGGGAAGTTTTTGTTGTTTCTTGTAATGAACCAACTCCTTCCCATGGTCCACTTGGTTTTGATGAGACAGATATAAAGTAGTTTCTATTATTCCTGTATTACCATATTAAAGGCGGGAAAGTCAAATATCAAGTAGTGATTGACAGAACAGATTTCATAGAAGCTCAATAGGAGATATAGATTTACATATAAATCAGTTGAATAATAGTCATTTCTACCATATCAGTTAGTTTCCAAGAGAAGAAAATAAACTTTCAATTACTAGAAACAACACTTAACACCGAACCAGAAATAAATCCTTATCTTTCTACTTAATGACTATTTAAATGCAAGCCTAAAAAATAAGAATTAAGTGTAATGGGACTTGGAAAGATTTTTTTTAGCCTCTCACTGAAAGATAAAGTCCTAAGTAATAAATTCTTCCTTGTCTAAAGGAACATTGAAAAATTATTGGCACTCAAGAGAAGAGAATGTACATTGTTAATAAACTCAGCCTTAGTCAGAAAAGACAAAATGTTCTTCAATAAAATGCAAGACAGTGAGGAAGAGACATACAAAGGGTAAACAGACATATTTGAGAGTGGGAGAGTTCCTTGACTGGGGGCCATACTAAATAAGCAAGCTTCTTTATGTTGCTAGATTGACTCTTTTAAGGGAGCCCTCTCTACTCAAACTATGCTGGGCATTTCTAGCCTTCCTTAGTGGAGTTATAGTACAAGGTATATATTCCTATTATAGAATAGACCTCACACCCAGAGAGACATTGGTTACCTCTGTATTTTTTAGTCATGCCATTATTACACAAGTGAGCCCATCTCCCTTGGCCCATTTGTGTTATAGCTTATGGGGTTCACAGCTGAGTAAGACCATTAATTCATTTTCCCTCTCAACAGTACACATAACACCTTTGGATTCTTTGAAACCCAGCTGTCAGGGAGGAAGCTTTTAGCTTAGTTTCACCTTGCTTTTTCTCTATTGTGCAACCAACATGTGTGATATCTTGAGCAACATAGTCTTATTTAGTTCTGGTGAGCAACCAAGCTCCATGGCAAGAGTGTAAATGTTTTATGAGCCATTGTGGCCTCCCTACCAATAATGCATAGAAACTATCTCGCATCCAGCACTGAGGTCTAAGTTTAATAACTCACAGCTTCAAAAAGGAAATATTTTCCAGCCAGTCTGTGAGCTCCAGATTCAATAATCGAGTCAAAGAAGCAGAACAAGTGAGAATGGGGGAAATAGAGGCACAACAAACAGGCAAACAAATGCCATCTGAAGAAAAAAGAGGAACTAGGAAGATAGATCAGTGTGTAAAACATCTGTTGTGCAAGCATGAAGTCCTGATCACTACCCACGATCAAGGATAGGCATGGCAGCAAGAACAAGTAATCCCCTCCTGGGGAGACAGAGACAGAAGGAACCTAGGTTCTCAATCAAACTGATCAGTGAGCTCCAGTTCCATGAAAGTCCCTGAATTAGAAAGTAAGTTGGAGAATCAAAGAGGAAGACACCAGACTCAACAGGGTCCCCATTCTTCTCAGTACCACAAAGAATATTTTCCAGGACAGATCTCATCCTGGAAGATCAAACAACTCTTAGAAACTTGGTGAGATTTGATTTTAATTACATCACATGTGCTTTTGGATCATGATGAACCTAGACTTCAATAGTAGAGGAAATCATATAATCCACACCCATCACTAGATACAAAAAGGAGTTAAAAGCATAAACATATATAATTATTCTTAGCACAATAGGTAATAATCCCACACCAGAGCTTAGCATCAGATATTGTGTAGAGGGATAGAAATTGATGCAAAGAATAATGGAACAAAAACCACAAATAAACAAACAACCCATGAATAGAGAATATAAAAACTGAGACACTAGAAAAACCTATGAATTATAAGTATTGAAGGAGGCAAAGAGACCCATGTCAAAATCACAGAAAATATTTTTAAGAAACATTAAAGAAAACTTACATAATCCAAGGAAAGAAATACCTTGAAGAATAAGAGCTTTTTTTTTTAAAATGAAGTCTGTGAAAGCCAGAAGAGATTAAATTTATTCTACAATTTGTGAGAGTCCACAGATGTCAGCTAAGACTGTGAAAGCAAGCAACAACATCCATTGTAATCAAAGAAGAAAGGACAACTTTCCATGACAAAAATAGGTTTAAGAACTTTATGGCCACTTAACCAACTTATACAGGCTAATGGAAGAACTCATGGGTCTGAAGAGAAGGTTAAACACATCAAGACAGTACAGGAAGTAAATAACTCCATTTAATCCTAAGATGGTTAATAAAACACAAAAAAGCAAAAATTAATGAGAGGTACTAATACACATTATTTAATAATAACTCTTAATATCCATGGTCTCAATTACCTAGTAGAGACATAGACTAACAAACTGAACTAGAAAGCAGGTCCCATCATTTTGCTATCTCCAAGAAACATACATCATAGAAACTTGTGGGAAAAATTTAAATAAAGCTAATTATACAATAAAAATTCTGTATCATATAAAAAGTGTATGAGAAACCTACACCCTGGGGTTGTTTGTGACACCAGCTCTTTCTCCTTGATCACATGCTTCTTCTACCAGCTTGTGGCAATAGTGTGTGTATCTTATCATCCTGGGAGATCACAGTGCTTGTGGCTAAGTAAATGGCATGGATAATCTGCTTCAGACATCCAAAAAATAAAATAGTCACTTTATATGAAATCAATCTGACTGTACTGTTTGAAACATTAGAGATAAAACTGAGTCTTTCATACTCCAAAATTTTTACATAAGAGGAAACTTGTATGTCTGTCTCCCACATAAAAAACAAAAGTGAGAACAAGGGCCATGGACATAGATACAGACTCCAGTTGCAGCAGGATCACAGACCCAGACATGGCCCTGGGTAGTAGCTTGGGCCTGGAGTGGCAGAACAGGTCACCCAGATCTGTATGGTCCCAGCAGCAGCATGGCCCTCAGACACCAACATGTTCTCAAGTGGCTGACCAGACTACAGGCATCCATGTGGCCTTTGGTGGCAACATGGGCCAAAGGCATCACCTCAGACACTAGCTGCTTTAGGGTCATGGACTCAGGTATGGCCCTGAGCAGCATCTCAGACCTGGATGTCAGCATGGCCCTAGGTGGTAGCACAGACCACCCAGATCAGTGTGGTCCCAGCAGCAGTATGGCCCTCTGACAACAACACAGTCTAAGGTGGCTGACCAGACCCCAGGAACCCATGTGGCCTTTGGTGGCAGCATGGGCCACAGGCATCACATCAGACCCTAGCTGCTTTAGGGTCATAGACTCAGACATGGCCCTTGGCAGCAGCTCATGCCAAGATGCCATCATGGCCCTGAGTGACAGCACAGGCCACTCAGATCTGCATGGCCCCAGTGGCAGCATGGCCTTCAGACACCAGACACCAGGTATCCTTGTGGCCTTTGGTGGCAACATGGGTCATGGATGTCAACACAGACCTCAACTGCAGTAATATCTCAGACCCAGACAGGGCTATTGGTAGCAGCCCAGTCCCAGCTGTCACCTTGTCCCAGGGTAACAAGTAGGCCATCCACATCAGCCTGTTCCTCTTTGACAACACATGAACCATTCTGCTTCCCTTTCTCTCCTATTTCTCCACCATGCATTTGCTCATCATAATAGCACCTACCTATCTAGCACTACAAGGAGCCAGGCTATCCTGTGGCTGCCTTCAGCCAGCCTGGAAAGTAGGGACCCAGGCTGGTATGTGGGTGTCTTTCACCCACTTGGGTCAAGTGGCACCAGGCAAGCCTGTGGATGCCTTCATAGAACCACATGTGTTGAAATATGAGGGATGTGCGGAGCTGACCCTGCCCTTCACTGGCCCTGGGAGAGCTGGCCCTGGCCCTCGATGGACAGTACATCAAGAGAGTTGACCCCACTCCTCATGGGAGAGCTGACACCCCACACTAGGGAGGGATGGCCCCACCCATCACCACAGGTGTGGGTGGGCTGACTCTACTCCTTGCCTGATGGTCCCACCATCTCAGACTGACCAGCTTAGCTACCACCCAGATCCACACCCTGGGCCTTGGGTTGGCCCACCCTAACATCCACCCTATCTATGATCCACTGGAGTACATGAAGGGACTAGTCCTGTAGAATGCAAAATGATAGTCACAGGATCTTCATGACTCGGTGCAACAGCAGGATATCTGAGAGGAATTTCAGCAAGGCTCCAGTAATGATGGTGTACCAGAGGCCAGAGGCCTTGAACCACATCAATGACTCATTGTAACGAACATTCGTGGGTGGGGCTGATTGGACAAAAGGGTAGACTGCAGGACATCACAGCTCCCAATGCCACAAGGATGAATGAAGAGGTGTTGGGGAGCCAGGAAAGATGGAGGAGAGAGGTGGGTTTTTGTTTGTTTTGTTTAATTTTAATTAATTTGGGGGGGCGTCTTTTGGGAGGGATGCTGCAGAGCAAAGAGTGGATATGAAGGGACTGGGAGGTGAGCAGGATTAGGGTTCAGGATCTGAAGTCCCCGAAGCATCAATAAAGAATTATTGTATTAAAAAAAAGAAATAAATGTGAAAACCCTTCATCATAAAGTCTGGTGTAGCTAGACTTAAATGTGAAATTGACTAGTTTCTTAGACTAAGGTAATATGTGTAATTTATTCCTTCATGCATTTAAAATATGTTCCCAGAGGATGTACTCTATTTGAGTTATTATCATATAATTTATGGAGTTTCGTGTAAAAAATAGAAAAATGGAAGAAAAAAATGAAAGTCTCAGGCAGAGCCTACAGAAAAACTTTTAGCATGCCAAAGCCAGTCCCATTAATGCGCAAAAGCAGACGGAAGATTTGAGTCTCTAGATGACAATCCCAAGCTTCCACATGTCAAGGGACTTCAGTCACTGCCAGGACTGGAGAGACAGAGAAATATCTCAGCAGTTGAGTGTTGCTACTCTTGCAGACAACCTGATCTGGCTCCTTAGAACCCACATCAGGCAGTTCACAACTGTTTGTAATTCCATCTCCAGGGAATTCAACACCCTCCTCCCCAAGGGAATGCACGTACATGACAGGCATGTACCCATGAGAGCACTCTTGTGCACACACACACAAAAAAAAAACAAAGGAAAAGAAAAAACTTCCCCCTCCTTTTTAAAGGAGCTTTGGTCACTGTGAAGGCAGAGTGCTTTGAGATCAGGATTATCTTTAGAGTTCAGACAGAAAGGCAAATATTTCAGGTGGCTTGGTAAGTACAAGAAAATTCTGTTTCTCATAATCACAGTCTGTTTCTCTATATACTACTTCCTTTAATCCTGTGTCACCTGAGTGAACCTCCTCTTTCTTGTTTAAAGAATTTCCTTGATTATGGTTGTGCCAGCTCTCCCTCCCTCCCAGGAGTAGAAGCCACATTTTTTATTTTACTATATCTGTTCTCTTCAAGTCTCAGATATGTGAGCCAAGGATAGTACCTGTATGTACCTGCATTCAGTGTTCTCTGGGAATAATGAAACATGGAGAAAAATGCCTCTCAGGGAACTGGGGCAATGGGAATAAAAGAGGCTCTAGTGGTTATGGTTGCTCATCCTGATTCTCAACTTGATTTGGAATCACCTTGGAAACACACCTCTGAGTGTGTCCATGAAGGTGTTCTCAGAAAAATTTAATATAGGAGAAAAGACCCACTTTGAAGTCTGTGGGCTGTAGTCCTGGACTGAGTAAAAAGAGAAAGTGAGCTGAGCACCAGCAATTATTTTGTTTTCTGTCTGTGGCTGCAGTGTGACCAGCTGCCTCACACTTCTGCCACTAAGTTTTCCCTGCCATGATGGGTTGATGTGGTAGTTTGTGAATGTAATTGGCCCCCATAATCTCATAGGGAATGACACTATTTTAAGTGTGATTTTGTAGGAGTAGATGTGGTCTTGTTGGAGGAAGTGTGTCACTCTGGGGGAGGGCTTTGAATTTTCCTGTGCTCATGATACCACTCAGTGTCTCAGTTGACTTCCTGTTGCCTGCAAGAAGTAGGACTCTCAGCTCCAGCCCCACATCTGCCTGCATACCACTGTGCTCCCCACCATGTTGATAATCAACTGAACCTCTGAACTGTAAGCAAGTGACCCCAATTAAATGTTTTCCTTATGAGAGTTGCCATGGTCATGATGTCCCTTCACAGCAATAGTAACCCTACCTAAGAAAATGGACTAATCCTTCTAACTGTGCTGTAACAAGCTTTCTTCTTCCCTGAAATTGCATTTGTCCAGTATTTTGTAACAACAGGGACAAGAAAAGCAGGCACAACATTGTCAGCTACAGTGAAGTTTGAGGAGGTTGGTGAAGGGGCATATGCTCAGCCTCAGAAGCTAAGACAGAAGAGGGAAGGAGGTGAAAGAGATTTCATTCCAGTAGAAGCCTGCACTCAGCAGAAAATGTGGGCTTCTCCAGAGATGCTGCACAACCTAAGAGTCTCTCTGGGTAGGATTTATACCAAAGCTGACAGGTTATAAAAACCAGTACATTATTTTGTGACGGACAACAATTGTCAAGGAATATTTCACTTATTTGTTATATTCAAATGCAGGGGTGAAGGACAGGTGAATGTTTCATAGTTGTCCCCCCCATATCTATATTCTCCTTGGTTTATAGACAATAAATTCCTTTTCCTCTTTTCCTGGTTGTTTATTTTGACATTCCTCTTGTTTTACTTTAAGTTCTTCCTTTTGACTCATCTTACTCTCTTGTCAATCTTTATTTTAAAGGTGCTTGAATTGAGGGAGCAGCCATCAGAGTCTTAACCCCTAGATGCCTGCAAGCTCAGGATAAGCTTCAGGACCAGTTAGCAGAATAGATCATGCCTCAGATACAGGAGCGGTATGGTGAGGTCTGACCTGCTCCTTGATGGAAAGAATCAGAGCTTGGCTCTTGCCTACTACACACGTGGAAATTCCAAAATTGATCTAGTATCTGAGCAGAAGCAAATTCATTCAGTTTTGCTTAAACTCACAATAGATTCTCCTTGTAATTACAGCTCCTATCGTAAGTACCCAGAGCTCTTTGTAAGAAGTGGGTAGCCTGTGTTGCCCTGACAGTGATCATTTCACCCATAGGAACTTGTAATGTAAATATTGTAAACTCACATCTCCAAGATTCAGGAATCCTTATCTCTTCCTAGAAACTACAAAGGCAAGTTGTCTCCATGAGGCCTTTGAGGTATTAGTTGCTTTCAATTGCAAAAGCAAAAGGAGGGCGGTGGAAGGTGAATAGTCCTGATGCCTGGATTCTGATTCCAATGCTGACATTTCAGAAAGGCAAGATTTCAGGTCTCTAAGGAAAGTATTTGTCTTGTGGGCTCAGTGCAAAGCTCCCTAAAAAGAGACAGCACCAGCTAGAGTGGTAAGAATAGGGAGTGTTTATTTGTTTATTACAATTGCCCAGCCAAAAGTAAACCCAGAGTAAATGGTACACATAAACTGATAGGTAAAGGTAGGCCTTAGTATAAAGGACAGTTCAGTTCTGACAGCCGGAACTCCTGAGCACAACAATGGCTTTTCAGATAACTTTAAACAAGCCACAGCTGTCTCTACAAATGTCTTATACACAAAGCTCACTTGATGGTTTTGAACATATTTATTTACTGAGTGGTTTATAGGTGTAATTCCTGTTTTTTACTTATTTTTTACATTATTATTTACTTATTATTTACATTACATTTTAAATTATTTATTTGTTTATTTTATGTGTGTGAGTGTTTTTCCTACAAATATGTAGGTGTGATAGTTTGATTAAGAATGACCCCAATAGACTCATAGATTTGAATACTTGGTCAACACTGAGTGGAACTATTTGAAAGGATAAGGAAGTGTGGTCTTAATGGAAGAAATATGTCACTCAGGGTGGGCTTTGAGGTTTCCAAAAGCCCATTCGAAGCTGGGAGTCTCTCTTCCTGCTACCTGTTGATCTGCATGTAGAACTCTCAACTACTTCTCCAATACCTGGTCTGCCTGTGTGCTGCCATGATTCCCATTATAATAATGGACTAACCCTCTGAAACTGTAAGCAAGCAACAATTAAATGCTTTCTTCTATAAGAGTTGCCATGGTCATGTGTCTCTTCGCAGCAGTAGAACAGTGACTAAGACAGTATATTAACTACATGCATGCCTGATGCCCTCAGAGGTCAGAAAGCAGCATCAGATCCTTTGGAACTAGAGTTACAGAAGGCTTATGAGCCACTATGTGTGGTAGAAACTGAACCTAGGTTTTCTGCAAGAGCATCAACTGCTCTTAATCACTGAGCCATCTTTCTAGGCTCCATTTTTAAAATATTTTAGCTACATATGTTTATTGGGACATCTGGGGTATGTTTGCTGCCATGAACATGTGGAGATCAGAGAACAACTTCCAGGGGTTGGTTCTCTCTTTCCACAACATGGGTCCCAGAGTATAAATTCATGTCTTCAGGCTTAGTGGCCACTGCTTTTATCAGATGAGCTATTTTTCTGGTCCTATTTCAGCACATTGAGATGGCCAGGACCCAGGTGTCATTAAGATCATCTCCATGTGCTGAAATAGGGATGGGCAGGACAGTAGGAAGGATTCAAAGGGGTGAAATTAAAGTAAAAAATGAATTAATAGAACTTGATCCTTATATGTCACTCTATGACATAAAAAATCATACATACTTGATCTATTACCATCAAGGGTTTCCTATGAGATGAACACTAAATATTACCACTATGGATAATAGAATCCTCCAACAATGAATATTACCACTGATGTTCTCCCTAGTACTCTGCCAGTTTAAAAAAAATGGAGCATAGAGGAGCCCAAGACTCACGTCTGGTGGATGTTTCTCTTCCATGACCCTATCCTCAAGGTTACCGGTTTCCTGTCAGTGATATCTGTACCTTGAGAATACCTAATATTTTTGGAAAAGTAAGATATTTCTCTAAAAACCATGTATGCCTCATTAGACAGACCTGCTGTGGAAAGTAAAGCTATCTTGGGGGACTGCTCTGTCCTGGATAGAGGAAAGTTCACCATGTGCCAGATTATTTGATGTGGAAAGGGAACTGAAAATGACAGAAGTGAAGTGTCATGGAAATGTATGACTTACTCCTGGAACAGCAGAGGAGGTGCACATTGTATGATCAGCTGACTTGAATTCAGTAGATTGCTAAAAGATGAGTTTTGAAGATTTTAATTGTCTATCAACTTATGTATGTGTGTGTTTGTGCACATGTGTCAATGTGTGCAGGTTGAGGCCAGAAGAAGGGGTCAGGTTCCCTGAAGCTGAAGTCATAGGCAGATGTGAGATGCCTGGCATATGTATTGGGAACCAAATTCAGATCTTCTACTAGAGGAGCAAGTGCTTTTAACCTCTGAGCCACATCATTAACCTAAAAGATGAATATTTTTAAGTGAAATTATAATTCTCATACAGATACAAAAATGAACAGAGGTCTGGGAATATGGCACAATAGCAGATCACCCACTTAGCGTGTGCAAGTTCCTGGAAGTTGGTACCCAGCACTGCATTAATTAATTAATTGATTATGAGAAATAAGATTAAATGAAAAAATTTAAAATAAATCAAAAAGGGTTAGATACTTTATTTTACTCACAAAAAGGAAGCTAGTAGCATAACAAATTCAAATAGGATCTAAAGAAAAGATACATTTATAGATAATAAAATTTGAAATTAATATAGATGTTGGAGGCAAACTCTAGTGTGCCTTAAGTGGGGGAGTCCACTGGACAGAATTTGAAGGTTTGCAGAAAATGCATTTATATACATTGCCTAAAACTGGACAAGTTGCCCAAACAAAACAAATTCCTCCGCTAATTAGGCAGTGTCACAATTTCCTTCTGATCCTGTAGTTTCCCTGCGATACTCAACTTTTTCCTCCATTTCCACGTCCTTGTTAGACTTTGATGTCACCTGGGCTGATATCCATTTGAGATTTCAATACCAGGTTTAAAGCCCTTTGTAGATGGTCAGGGCAGTTGTGTCTAAACATCTCCCCAAAGGAAGTAAGATTATGCAATATGAGAAGTCATAAGCTTTTCCTCACTATCCGAGGAGTTTCTCTTTCCATAAATGGACACAATACAAAATGAACTCTGATGCACAGAATGTATTAAGTGAACATAGAACAGCCAGTGACATGTGTGCCAATGGGGGGGAAACTGCAAAGATATCAGGCTGCATAAAAGACGCCTACAGTTTGTCCACTGATGTGAGGTTCTGAGGGAAGACCAATCTGGAGTGAAGGAATGAGGCATGACTATCAGGATGTGCAGAGAGGGGCTTCATCCAAATGAGAGTACAAAATTTTAAAGCTTATAGAAATAAGTGTTATGTAGTACTTATGGTAGTATATATACTGTTTGTGGTAACATCTATTTGTTAAATCTACTGAATTATACACTTAAAGGAGAATGAATTTAATTGTATATAATTTTACTTGAACTAAGCTAAGTAAAAAAATAGAAAGGAAGAAAAAAAGAAAGTAAAAATTAAAACATAAATCATAAATTATACATCCTGAATTGGTTTTGTTCACTTGAGCATCAAGTACATCTTCTAAGATTTCCTTTTCATATTCTTTTGTGGGGGCACAAGAGAGTTTGCATGAAAATCTTGTTTGTGGGGTTGAGGAAGTGGCTTAATCAATAAAGTCCCTGCCATATAGGAATGAGGACCTGAGTCTCAACACTCATGGAAAAAGGGCCATGCTCAGTGTGATGCCAGTTCTGGGGAGCTCAAGTTATGAGGGTTCTGCAAATCACTGACCCATCACCCCAGCAAAATTGGTGAACCCCAGATTCATGAAAAAGTACGATTAAGGAAAACAAATAACTTTGACATTGGAGCACCACACAAATATGCACACACTTACACATCAACATGCACACTTCTACATAAACAACTCTCACATGTACAAACCACACACACACACACACACACACACACACACACACACACACACACACACACACACTCACATTGTTTGTGGGTTATAATATAAACTAAATGTAATCTTGGGTAATAATTTTTTCTAAGGCCATTGATTTTTCCCAATAACAAGGGGAAACACGGATTTCATCATTGCTTGGCATTCTGACTTTCTCCTCCCCATGAACACATGGAGAATGAAACTCTCTAAGTACATCAAATGATTTTTTAAAGTTAGCTACCATGTCAATACTGGAGAGACAGTAAGTCAGTTAAGTGCTTGCCTTATAAACATGAGGATTGAGTTCAATTCTTACAACTCAGTCAGAAAACTCGTTGTGGTGTCATGAATTTGTCACACCAGCATCACATCAGAGACAGACGTATGAAAAACTCCAGGTCAATGACACGATCTATTTCAAAGAGGAAGAATGGTGAGGCGTGCCAGTGTAATGACACTGGAGTTTTTCCTCTGGCCTCTACACATATGAACACATGTGTGTAACTGCACATGTACACATAAACACACCTACACAAAACATATATATTTATGTGTCTGAGGTACTTCTGGGTAACTTCTTACTATATGAGGGGCATGCTTGACTGTTTGCTCATCTTATGTTGCTGATTTTCAGTTTTTTAATGTTTTCTTTAGAGAGTCACTGAAACACTAAAGGGAGTTTGTGTAATAAGGTTTATGTCAAGGGTAAAAGTCCCATCAATACTATGATACCATACTTAAATGGTAGGGCTTGTAGTAGAGAGCATCCCTTTCTGAGGACAGATGAGCATCCTAATAACGTGCTAGTTATTAGAAGCAACTGTTTTTGGCTTCATCCCAGATCCGCAAGACAGATTAATACTCTGACAACATTTCCATTTCCTTGGGAAGGATTGCTTATGAAGTGCCTTTAATCATTTATGAGTATGTTTTATTTGCTGTTTGCAGCAAACAGTTTGCCTCTGCTCAGTTTGACAGCTTTTCTACATTCTGTAAACAGCTTCAACAATAGCACTGACAATGTCATTTATAAATGAGGTGCTGATGGTACAAACAAAGCTAGAATACACTCTAAGTAATATGACAATGGAAAGGCAAGAGGTATAGGGAGGGTGGAAGTGAAATTGCATGGCCCTGTAGGTAAGGTGAATTCCTAGAAAGAAGGGGAATCACTGAAATGCATTGCTTTTGAAACCTGTAAACATCATATTCCCCAGGTCTTCTCAAGTGGGGTCTCTAGGGGGTATGGGGCCCATCATCTCTCCTGATACCATTATTGTATCATATCTTTGCACAACCTTTTTTATTCAACTAAATCATGAAAATATGCCTATTACTATCTATGCCAATGAAGAACATAGTTTTGTATATGACTCATACAGTCAAGAGATCACAGACCAAATTCCTACTATGCACTCCTTCTTCAGCTTAGTCAATAAGAATTTAAATATGTATGAATGCTTTAAATGTGCATAATAATATGTATACATACACATGTAAGTCCATCTTAAATGTCCATACATGTATGTGCATGTACATGCATTTGTGTGTCTTAAATATACATGTATCTATGTACACATATACACAGGTATGTGGTGACATTTTATTTGTGCTCTGATAACTAAAGTTTGCATGAAGATCAGAGGAAGAAGCTAGCCACTATATTAAGCATAGAGATCTGGCAGTGGTAGCACATGCCTTTAATCCTAGCATTTGGGAGGCAGAGATTCATCCAGATTTCTGTGAGTTCAAGGTCACACTGGGAACAGAGCCAGGCATGGTGGCATACACCTTTAATTCCCAGCACTAATTAACCATAGAGGTCTGGAGGTCTGTACAGACAGACAGGAAGTGACAGAGCTGGGCAGAAAAAGGAAGTGATGCAGCTGGGCAGAGACAGTGAAGTGAGATGGCAGAGCACAGAAAGGCATATAAGGCATGAGTATACAGAAAGTAATTCTCTCTTGGGCTGAGGATTTCCTAGCAGTAAGAACTTGTGGCTTGACTTGTCCTATTCCTCTGATCTCTTGGTTTTCACCCCAATACTTGGCTCTGGGTTTTATATTAATAAGACTGTTTAGCAATTTGTCTTATACAGGTATGTCTTAAGATTAAATATATACAAAATGCATAAACATTTTCATCTAGAATATGCAAATATATGTACATACTTGTTTCTAATGTACAAGTGCATAATAAATATGCATTTTAGGTATGCATACATATATATTCAAGTGTGTCTTATATATAATATAAATATATATGTGTATACATGTATAGGTATGTCTTAAATATGTATATAAGTTTATCTTTAATATATACATATACATACATACAAACATGCAAACGCTTGTATGTTACATCAACTTATAGATGGGCACATATACAAATAGGTAGGTGATAGAGTATATGTATAGTTATAGATAATAGTATGTTTAAATGTGTATGTATATTTGTACATATACATTCAAGTGTGTGTCATAAGGGTACATATATATACATACATCTTAAATGCACACACACACACACATATATATATATATATATATAAACAGATCTGTGTAATCATATCTTAAATGCATATATGCTTATGTACACATATACAGGTGTGTAAGAATTTAACAAAAACTATTACATGCAAGTGTATTGATGCATATTCATTGGAATTGGGAAGGAGATTACTAAATTTTTGGAAAAGTCACATATGAAGAACCAACAAGCCCTTGCTGGAGGCCATGTAAGTATACAGCATATGGCAATTAATAATTCAGGTGTTGACCCACCAGAGGAATAACCCTCTAATGGAGGAACTCCATCAAGCAAGGCTTATGAGACCACAGACTCTGAAAACTAGTTGCTTCTGTCTGTAATTTCTCTCATGTGCCACTGCATTTCTTCCCTAGAAATAGCTATGGTTATTTTTCCCACTGCTTGTGTGTTTATCTTGTGAAAATATTCCATCTTTAGGCACGCATATAGCTGGGGATGATCAGGAAGATGACTTCTGAGTAAGTTGTATAATTTTAATGGATAGAAATAATATTAGGATATTTTTCATTATTCAGACCGACATAGGAAAGTATGACATTCTCAGTCACAAAGACAGCTAATTCTAGACTTCAGAACAAATTAAAAGCAAACTGGCGGCCCCTGGAGATGAACACACAAGGACAAGTTCCCAGGTATTTATTGCTAAATCTGGGTCAGGCATGAAACAACTTTGGTAGACATAACCCCCTGCAGTAATGGACTTTTTGCATGTACTCCGAACCTCAAGGTTCAGAGAACTAACTGTTTACTGTTTAATTCTTGAATTCCAGTGTCATTCTCTGTCTGGGAACACTAACCACTCAGAGCCATGTGCTTACTTTATTCACCATGCCCAGTCAGTGTGACCTCCCTAGCCTGAGCAAAACTGTGTGACTTATCATGTGTTATGAGAATGGGTCAGACCCTGAAAATATAACTTATAATTGTCTAGAGTTTGGCAGTTGAAGGGTTTATGTGCTGAAAAGGAGATGAAGCAGACTGTGTAGAGGAGAATTGTGAGAGAAGAAATGTTATAAGTGTGAAAGAAGTGTGAAGAGATGTAGCTGAGTGGGTAGAAAAATATAGAAGATGTAGCTGCATAGACGAAAGATGTGTGTGTGTGTGTGTGTGTGTGTGTGTGTGTGTGTGTATGTGTGTGTGTGTAGGGAAGAAACATGTGTGTGGAAGAGAGTGAGTGAGTGAATTACATAGTAGTATATGAAGGAATGAAACAAAGTAGAAAGAAGAAATGTATATATATAGAGAGAGATATAAAGCTGTATAGAAAAGAGATGTAACTTGTATAGAGATGTGTGTATGCAGGAAAAAAGTGTGAGAGATATAGGGAGAAATGTGAAGAAATGTACCTGTGTGTGTAGAGAGAAGTATAAGAGATGTAGGAAGAGGTGTGAAAAAACTAGCTGAGTGGGTAGAGAAATATAGAAGATGAAGGTGTATAAAAGAATGGAGAATGTAAATGTGTAGAATGTAACTATGTGGAGACAGTGAGGTTTTCAGGAAATATTTTTTAAGATGAAGTAAAAGAGAAAGTTACCATCAGATTTTTTTTTTGCATACTCTAGGCTGTTGGACACTGGCCCACTAGTTAGCAGTAAGTCCTCATTGTGGAAGATTTTTTAAGCATCAATATTCTTTCCTCCCATAATCCTTTAAAAATATTTAAATTTTGAATAATTTTAGACTCACATTAAAATTGAGAGGGAGTTGCAGAAATTCCCCATGTATCTCCTCTTCTGCATATGTATAGTCTTTATCAGAATAAATACCCTGCCAAAAAATTGCCCATTTATTGCAGGCAGAAAGCCTATACTATATGTTATATAGTTTGTTGTTTACATTAGAGTTCACATGTGGCATTGCAGTCTTTATGGACTTGGATACCATTTACTGAGGCTACTTTTCAGTAGGTAGTGATCTAAGAGCCTCGAAGAGCATATATCTGTTGTGGGAATTCGTTCTGCCAATGGCTTTGGGGGTACAAATCCTGTGGCATAGCTCCCTGTCTGCATATATAACCCCTTAAGAGCAGAGGGAGTCAAGTGGTGCACTCTTTCTTGGGTGGTGAAGACCGGCTCAGGCAGTGTAAAGCAGCATGTGATTGGTCCCCAGCTTTCTAAGAACTCTGCAACTTGATTTACTATATCCTGTATGTGTGAGTGTATTTCCAGATTTCATATTCTAATAAATCCCTGACACCCTTAAACACATTCTAGTGGATTTTGCTTACATATATCCACCACTGGACACAGAGAACTTTCTCAGCCCTATAGACCCTGTTTACACTCTTTTTTACCTTCTTCTTTCCTCTGACCTCTGAAAGACATTGATCATCTGCAGAATTCATACTTTCCCTTCATGTAGTTAGAATTAAACAGTATGTAATCTCTTCAAAGATGATTCATTCATACATGAATGAATTCATTCATACACATTTAGTATATATACTTATAAAATACATTAAAGTTTCTCCCATAACCTTTCATAACTCACAGCTAAACACTTTTAACAGAATGTTCACAACTCTCTCTTCAAGTACACTATCTGCAAGTTGTTATGGGAGAAAAATGAGTTATCTGTCATTAAATAAATTGCAATGCATTATTAGCTGTCCAAAGGACTGCATTTAAAACAAGTGGTTCAATTGTCTTCAACCTTAGCCCACATGTAAATTATTCTAATTGTCCTATAACCAGGTATTGCATGCTATGTCAAGTAATATTTTAAATAAGATGGGATATAAATGAAAAGTAATTAATAAACATCAGTCTTTATTACAGAATTCAGAAAGCATCTAAGAAGCATCAAAGATACAATAATTAGTACATGGTGGTCTGAAATAGAATGGCTCCCATAGGTTCATATATTTGAGTGGCACTATTTGAAAAACTTAGGAGGTATGGCCTTTTAGGAGGAAGTGTGTCACTTGAAATGAGCTTTTAGTTGTCTCTCTCTGCTGCTTGTTGATCTGGATAAAATACTCACAGCTACTTCTCTAGCACCATGTCTGACTGCACACTGCAATGCTTCCTGCCATGATGATAATGGACTCAACCTCTGAATTTGTAAGCCAGTCCCAACCAAATGCTTCTTTTTGAAAGAGTTGCTGTGGTCATGTGTCTCTTCTCGGCAACAGAGCACTGACTAAGACATAGTGAGAATTAAATATATCTATATATTGTAAGTACCCTGTTTGTGTAACAATATATATGGATGAGAATTCAAACTACATATAGGCCACTGAGATGGCTCAGTTGGATGAAGGTGTATGCCATGTAAACCTGGCTACCTGAGTTAGATTCTCCAGAACCCAGAAAGGTAAAAGGAGAAGTCCAGTTCCAGGAATTTGTCCTCTGACCTCCAGATGCACGCTGTAACTCCTCTCTCTCTCTCTCTCTCTCTCTCTCTCTCTCTCTCTCTCTCTCTCTCTCTCTCTCTCTCTCTCTCTCACACACACACACACACACACACACACACACACACACATATACAGATAAATAATAAAACTGAAAAGAAAACATCAGTCCTCAGGAACATTGCAAAAATGAGCCTTTATTTTGTATTTAAATTGTTTTTTTTTTGTGCTGTCTTATCATTTAACAGTCTTTTGATAAGAAAATATAGTGATATACTTAAATTCTAAAGAGATTCTCTTTGGCTTTTATATGAAAAAGAAAGGGTATTCTCACTTGTATAAGAATACATCCAATTTTTTTTTCTAAATTTCCTCCCTTTAATTTTCTAACTCTAAAAACTAGGTTCAATTGAGGGATAGTCTCAGGAGTGGGGCTGTGTCTACATTGTTAATACGATCATTAGTACCAGAAGAACAACACATACTAGCTTCTGGTGTAGTGTTAATAAGCATCATTAAGGTCAATTGATGGATAATTTGAATCTTATTTTAAAGCAGAACTGATGACATTGAAATGAAATATCTGCAGTCACCTAGAATGATTCTTTGTAGGAAAGCTGGCTATAGCTGCAGTGTCCTGGCTTTAGCTCAGAGATGGGACAGTTCTGAAGCCAGTTAGACTTTGGCAAGATGCTGCATCCTTCTGAGCACTGGATGTTTCACTTCTCAAATGAGGCAAATGCCTTCCTCCTTCAATAGGGAGACCCTCAGCATCTCCTCCTTGTCCTCTTCTATGGCTATGTGAATCACGGTTATGAGTCTCCTTAAAATATCATGAACAGTTATCTGGAGAGATATCCCTGAGTTAAGTATGGAACCAAAGGAAGCCCCCTTCAATGAAGACATGAAATTTACATGACAGTGGAAAAAAAGATATTATACTAAGTAACATGGCCCAGGCTCAAAGACAAATGTTCTGTGTTCTCTCTTATATGAAGATCTTAGCCTCCAAATTTTATATTTGGGTATTTGCAAAACAGTGAGTGTGAAGAGGCCATGAAACCAGGAAGGAGCCAATGTGTGTGTTGGGAGGTATGTGCTGGGGCATGTGTGGAGAGTGGCTTTAAGGAGGAGAGGTGCAGAGGGTGATAGAACACATGTGACATGAAATGGGAATGGGACTCTCTTGGTTGGAATGGTTTAAGCAGGCTAAATGTAGATGGGAAGAGGAAGGTGGAGGCAAGAGATTTGGCAAATAATGTATGTATGAAAATGCCATAAAGAACCTGGCTACTTTGTAAACTAATTAAAAATATTAATAAGTTGGACTACAAGAACTATATTTGTGTTGGCCAGGGCTATCAAGGAAAGCTGGACTCCTTGGCAACACTACCCAAGAAACCACTATACCATGTAAATTTATTTATTGTTATACAATAAATTCTGACATCATGGAGAGACAAGAGAAGCAAAATGTGGGAAATGAGTCTGGTGTCCTTATCATGGTGAAGAAAATAAAATGGATCTTTCTCATCCAGTGGCAAAACAAAAAATTACTTCTTTATGTTCCAGTTTGTTTTCTGATCCTGTGATAAAACACTTAAACCAAAGGAACTTTGGGGAGGAAAATGTTACTTTGTCTTGCTCTTCCAGGTGCCATGTCAGGAACTCAAGGCGCAAAATGAAGGCAGGCCTGCTCACTCATCCATGCAGCATCACTTTCAGTCCAGGAAACAGAACAGAAACCATGAAGGATGCTACTTGCTGACTCTGTCCATTATTTGTTGGCTTAGCAGCAGGCTTATGCTTAGCTAGCAGTCTTATACATTCCAGGATCACCTCACTAGGGAACGGACCACCCACAGTGGATTGGAACCTCTTCTATCAATTAACAATCAAAACATTTCCCCATACACATTTCTGTAGGTCAGTCTGATGGGACCGTCCTTCAAATGAGACTCTCTGGGTGACTTTAGGCCATGTCAAGGTACAGGTAAAACTAACTAGGACACTTCCTTTGCAAGGCACTTTTCTTGTCTAGCCACTGGCTTAAAAAAAGTTACTTTTTTACAAACATGCCAACTTCCTTTGGCCAGTTTCTTTCCTTAAGGAGGAGCTTCATCTGTGAAATGTGCAGATAAATGTTAATGACATCATTCATGGGGATAATAGGTCATTCACTAAATAACTGAAGTGCTCTAAAAATATTAAGAAAAGAATAATGGCAAGAAGCTGGGCGGTGGTAGCACATACCTTTAATCCCAGAACTCTGGAGGCTGAGCCAGGCAGATCTCTGTGAGTTTGAGGCCAGCCTGGGCTACAGAGTGAGTTCTGGGAAAGGCACAAAGCTACACAGACAAACCTTGCCTCAAAAACAAACAAACAGAAAGAATAATGGCAAGAAATATTAGTTGTAAGGATTCTGGCTTCAATTGGCATCAGCACTTCGATCTAGAAGGAAAAGACTCTGATTGTGAATTTTTATTCCCCAGTAAGATCTTTCCCATGTAGTCAGGATCTGTAGTGAGTATTCTTCCAACATTACAGGAGTACAAATGTCAAAAGTGATTGGTTAACAAAAGATGAAGGACTCCCAAATATGGGATACACAAAATGCTATATACAGTAGTACAGGGGTGAGAAGACCAAATCATAATTTGGTGCCTTAATCTAGATGTTTATTTAGTAGTTACTTAAGATACAAGGATGTAGCTCAGTTGGTAGAGTGCTTGCCTAGTATGCATGAGGTCCTGAGTTTGAGCCCAAGCACCTCATAAAACTGATATGCAGCAATTTTCTTAGAGCTGCAACATTCCATTCTGGAGGGAGGTGCCTTAATTCTCAGGGCATTCTAAGATGAAGCATTTCCTCCTAAGATGAGGGGGAGGCTAATGAGACTCAGGAAGAAAACAACCTTCTGAGACCTGGAGAACTGAAACTTACAGGATTCATGAGATCCTGCCCTAAAGTCAGAGAAGCAGTAAACTAGGGCTGGAGAGAAGACTCCCAGGATCTGAGCTCAGTGGAGGAGATTCCAGACCTTTTGAGCTGCTGCAGGCCATGCGGAGAGCTTCAGGCTTCTAGTTTTCACAAGTGATCAAAAGGGTTTAAGTGGACTTTTCCCTATTGTGCCTGTTTTGAGTCATCTCTGCTCTTGTAACTAATCTCTCCTCCAAGTTACTGAAATAACCCCAATAAATTCATTGTTTTGCCAAGTTAAACTTAGGGTGTAATTATTACTTTGGTCTGTCCTGATTTTTCTTTTTTAGGTGAACAGGTACATGCGTAGCATCCCTCCAGCAAGTAGATCAGGAGTTCAAAGCCATCCAAGGCCATCCTTGGCTAAGTTGCAAATGAAAATCAGCAGCATGTGCCACAAGAGAACTTGTCACAAAAAGCAAAATGAAACAAAACAAACACCTATCCTATCAACCATTGGAACAAACGAAAACAACAGGAAAAATTACAGTAGGTCTGTCTTGAGATCTGTATTGCCCAGTGGGCACAAGACAACCAGAAAAGCAGTAGCAAGCAACGCTGGCGGTCAGATAGTGTAGGAGGTGGAGGTGTCAGTTCAGACAGTTTGGTTCATTGATCCAAAGTTCCTCCTTGTGTATATGATGGAAGCAACATTCTTTTCTTTACCCATACAGAAATGGTATCCTTAAATAAAGATACAAATATGTTGAAAATGGAAACAGTAACTGATGGAGGCAGATACAGAGATCCACAGCCAGGCACCAGGCTGAGCTCTGGGAATCCAATTGAGAGGGGAGAGATACTGCAGGCAAGGGACATTGAGATCATGATGGGAGTACGCGCAGAGGAGATGACTGGCCACAGTAATGGAAGCCCATGAACTGTGGACTGGTGGCTGTGGAGCCCCCATGGGACTGGACTAGGCCCTCTGGATACAAAAGACAGTTCTTTGGCTCAAACTGTTTGGAGGGGCACACAGGCAGGGGAATCGAGATCTGTCCCTGGTCTTTGGGCAGGCTTCTGGAACCCAGTGCCTGTGATGTGACACCTTGCACAGCCTTGGTGCAGTGGGAAGGGGCTTGTACCTGCCTAGGCTCAGTGTGCTGGACTCTGCTGACTCCCCTTAGGAGACCTTGATTTGGGGGATGTGTGGATGAGTGGTGGCTTGGGAAAGAGGACTGGAGGGTGGGAGTAGGGAGGAGAAATCTGTGGATAGTATGTGGAGTGAGTAGAAAATTTCTTAATAAAGAAAAATGAAAGAAAAAAGAAATGGAAACAAAATGTACTGTCTTTTCTATTTAAAGGGTAAATAAGACAATACTCTTTTTAATAAAAAAAATACAAAGAAGCCACTTGACAGAAATTCTTATTCCTCAGGGTCCAGTTCTTCTTGAAATGAAACTCTGTGCTCAAGACTTCATCTTCTCAGAAGTTGTTCTTTGCTCCTCAGCTGTGCTGCTTTGAGTCAGCAAGCCTCATGAGAGTGTGAGGCCAAGCTGTGCCCATTCAGAGTGAGGAACAGGTCCTCTGTGGGTTAGAATTAAAAGCCCAGTGCAACCCATAGACGGTATGCTTGCCTGCTTGGTTTGATATGGCTATGTGCCCTCCTGCAGAAGTAAAACTTTTTACCATGACAGAAGACTTTGCATTATGAGGTAATTTTCTTGTGATTTCAGACCCATTTGAAACAATTTATTTAGAAAATAGAATAAAACTCACATGGATTTTTTTTTCCATCTCACTTCTGTTATGGAGAGGATGTTTTTGTACAACATCTGTGTCTCAATGGAACTATTCCTCTGCCAGGGGATCTTTTCCAGGAGGCAAACACGATGAAAGCTGATATTCTCTGTCTTCCTCATCTCCCTTTGTATTTTATTTTTATGAGGTAGAAGTGTTTGTGTTTCTTTAGATGAGCTTGCAAATAGAATAATAGACCTAACCCAGATTCCATATAAGCCAACAAATGAATAAATGAATTAGTTGACTAATTTCAAAAATTTACTAAGGCCTGATCAGATCAAGAAAGTTGTATCCCCCTCACCCTGCCCCTGTGTGTGTGTGTGTGTGTGTGTGTGTGTGTGTGTGTGTGTGTGTGTGTACAGACATATGGAGAGCAAGAGGAAAACCTCAACTGTCATTCCATTCTTCAGTCACCATTCACTTTGTTTTATCTGTATTTGCGGGGAGGGAGCATCACAGTGATTTGTTTTATTTCTTGAGACAGAGACTGATTGAGCTAGAGATCACCAAGTAAGCTAAGATGGCTGGCCATTGAGCTCCATGAATCTGCTTGTCTCCACTCTAGTCCTGGGTTGACAAATGTTTGCTCCCATGCCAGGCATTTTTAGGTGGACTCTAGGGAATGGAACTCAAATCCCCGTGCTTGCAAGGCAAGAGCTTTATCAACAGAGCTAATACACCAGTCCAATTTTATTCCTGTTTTGTGTAAATATGGTGATGCAATAGAGAGGAAACATGAAGCATGGATCTCCACGAAAGCCCACAGCTCAGTTGTTTATCACAGTCCAGAAGTAGTTACTAATGGAACTCTTGCACTACACCTTTAACTGCTGAGTTAATCGTTAAGTGCACTGTTCCTCAGCTTAGTCCTCAGAGTCTTCACAGAAGTTGGCACTTTCACAGAACATGCCTGTGAAGCCATCTGATAGCCCTGAATAAGTCATAGTTTACATTTGGATTCAATGCACAGTATCTTTTTCACTCTTTGACATTAGATAAGGTATGGCATGATATGCTTCTTATATAACAGCAAAAACATTAGGCCCCTTGACGTGAGGAGATGCTCAGTGGGTAAACCACTTGCCACATAAGGTTGAGGCCCACAGTCCAGGTGGCCAACATCTATGAATATGCCAGGCACATGTGCCAGGAAGAATGTCTGTAATCCAGTCACTAGAAGACAGAGATGGAGATTCCTGGAGCATGATGACTAGCTATGGCAGAACTGAACAGCTTTAAGCTTAGCTGAAGGACTCTTTCTCAGTAAATAGGGTGGCAAGAAAATAGGAAGAGAAAAGACACCAACCCCTGGCCTTCACAAATACATGTACACATATGCACACACACACACACACACACACACACACACACACACACACACACACACAATTTGAGGCCCTAAAATAAATTGATGTACTTTTCATTGGCCCTCTGTTAATACTAGCTTCTATTAGCACAGCTAAAACCAAAATAGCTATTTGTACACACAACACACACATAGAAATTGCTAACACTAGAACAGTGATAATCTCAAATTAGTCACTGATTAAATTCACATTTCAATGTTAGGAGTAAATGGTAGACCTGGATTGCAATCCGCACAAGTAAGAATGAAAAGGACTTAACACAAATTTGTAATTAGGTGAAGTGAGAGATGTCCTTTCCCCACATTTAGGATTTGCAGGATGCTGGAAGTGATTATCAGTTTATGGTCTAAACTCTTAGTCTGCCTTCTATAGTCTTTTGTCTCTAGTCTGCATGGAATTAGACAAAAAGAACGGTAGCTGAAGAAGAGCCACTGAGTTGTAAACAGCAAAGCCATAGGTGTTCACAGACAAAAGTGTTTCAAAGCATTTAAGTCCCATAACTTTCTCACCCTGGCAATGGATGCAATACACTGTACCCAAATGGATTTAAACAATTAAAGCATTCTAGAAGAAGCATTTTCTCCTTAACTGTTTTATTACATTGTGTTGATTTAGTGTGTGTGTGTGTGTGTGTGTGTGTGTGTGTGTGTGTGTGTGTATGTGTACACTGGTGAGTGTGCACACACACAGCACATCTGGATAAATGCATGCTATGGCATGTATGTAGAGGTCAGAGAAAATCCACAGTGGTGATTTCTCTTCTTCTACCATGTGGAGCCCAGGAATTTGAGTTCAGTCATCAGTCTTTGTTGAGTCATCGTGCAGGCCAGGCTTTTTTCTCAACAAATGTTAAGCACAGCTTATCCACATAAACACCATAATAAAGTGTATATTTCATTCTCCATGAATAACCTGTTATGAAGTGACTAGGATTAAAAGAAAGTGGAGCAAGCTGGAGAGATGGCTCAAGGGTTAAGACCACTCACTGCTCTTGCAGAAGACAGGGATTCTGTCCCTTGCACCCACAGCATGGCTCACAACCATTTATAATTCCAGTTCCAGAGAATCTGATGCCAGCTGAGGTCATGCAAGCATTCTGCACCCATATACATTTGGGAAAAACACTCATGCACACAAAATATATTTTTAAAAAGGAAGAAAAGAGAACAAGCTTGAATTCAGAAATCTGAATTGAAAAATTTCACCTCACTTTTAGAATAAGGTAGAAAACAGAAGACATTTTGCCAATAAGGTTTTGCTAAAAGGATTTTGAGAGGGTTCTTACATATTAAAGGCATTTCAGTTAAGTACTGAGTGTGGTACTATGTTTGCCAAAACTTGGGGCTGAGCCTTTTGAAAGGAAGCCATGAAAGGGTTTCGATGGTCACTTCTAACTAAGTGTATTCATGTCATGCACTGTGTGAAGTGTTTTCAATATATCATTTCCTTCTTTCTTTAAAATGTACTCACTCACTCACTCTGTCTGTCAGTCGGTCTGTCTGTCTGACTACTGGGAGAATACATACAGAGATCAGAGGACAACGTGCAGGAGTCAGTCTCTCCTTCCTCCACGTGAGTGCCAAGGATGGAGTTCAGGTAGTCAGTCTCAACAGGAAACACCCCTCCACTGAGCCATGTCGCAGGCCCTCATTCTCTCTTTGTAATGCATGGCTTGATTCGTCATTTTCAAGTTGAACACGGTCTCCATAACATAATTCCTTATCACGAATGAAGAATGTTTAATGGTGTCATCAGAACAGCACCTCTACACCTACTATGTTATTGCTAATAGAGTTGCATTACAGTGGAAGAAAACACCATGTTTACAGCACACAACAGTGTTGTAGCTGAAATAGATCACAAGTGTGCCTTACGGGCTCTTTTCCCGGCTCAGAATCCCACTTCCACCACCATAAGTATCTTTTTCTTTCTAACTAAACTGTCCATACTTCTACCACAGAAGAAAACCAAGCAATAATTAAGTGTATACTAGGAAGGAAAGCTCACCTGAGTTCTAAAGCTTGCACTGCATCTTGGATAAGCATTCATTCTGTTAGAATCTCGGTAGCCTGCTTTGTACAATCATTAATCATTATTCAAAGATGTAATGATAAGTAAATAGTCTTATACAGGAACTTAGGCAAAAAAAATCATAAAAATAACATTGGATAACAAAGAGCTGGCATCCCAGTTATATTCCTCTCCTTAGGACTGGCAGGAGCTTCTCTCAATGAAGTGCCTGTTGTTGAAGCATGAGCTTATTCCCAAGAACCCACACAAGAATCTAGGCATGGGTGAGTCGCACCTGTGACCCCAGTTCCAGGGAAGAAGAAATGAAGGATTCCAGAACTTACTCACCAGCCACCCTAGAGTACTTGATGAGCTCCAGGCTATCAACCAGACCCTGTCTCAAAAAATAATGTGGACAGCTCCTGAGCAACAATGGGTGAGCTGATTCCTCGTCTCTGTGTGAATCTCTGTACATATGTGCACACCCATTACCATACAAACACAAGTACACATCCAAACCCCTTCATACAGAAACACCCGTGCATATACATAAGTACATGTGTATGCACAAATTTACAAAAGAAAGGCATACATTGTATCTTCCTAAATCCATATAACTTCTATAGACTCTTCTGAAGTCAACAACACCGTAAATCCCCATATTCCACTGCCTGCTGGAATAAATTTATGTTATGCAGAGAAATCCATGTTAGGCTGTGGCTGGTTGAAAGTTAAACTAGTTCCTTAAACTTGGCAGTTTGTTTCTGCACAAGTTTTAAATGTCCTAGTGTCTAGGACATAGACTACCATTGAATCTCAGGCTTATTTACACAACCACAGGTGGGTTTCTTTTGATATTTCAATTTCTGAGACTACAGAAATTCTGTTACTCAGTGAACCAGAAATATCAGTGATGGTTTTCAGTCTTTTGCTTGACTTGGATATTAAAACATTTCCAAAGGAAATAATGTAAAAAAAACAAAACAAAAACTGAGCAGAAGCAAGTAGATGCATCTCAGAACTCAATGAAATTCCTAGAAGTTACAGAGGCCTTATTATAAAAAGGCAGTGTCACAAAAACCTATAAAAACAAAATTGCATGCTATATACAGGTTAAAAACATATCAGGCATGACAGGTTGTTAATAGTTTTAAAAATAAAAGAAAGCCAGAGGAATATCTCTGTGAAAGGTGTGATTCGATCAACAGACATTAAGAGATCAGAAATAAAAGACTCTGCTCAAAGGGAGCACTTAGGCGAGCTGAGATTGTTCTCCATGTTTTTCCTGACTGCCTTGGACCCTACATGATACATGTCTCTTCATTTGTACTAGCAGTGAGCATTATGAGTGTGCTTAGTTGGAACATCGAATGCTGGTGCATGGGACAGAGAGGGCAGGACAAAATGAAAATACTAGTCAGAATGAAAATTGCATAATTTAGGAGGAGCTGTAATGGTGTATGCTTGAGAGACAAAATTCCTTCCACAGAGTCAGGAGAGGGAAATTTCAATTTGTATAAAATGTCAAGGCCCTCTCTCTATCCTGTGTGTGGCTCACAAGTGTGGTGGATGATATGTACAAAGCCATGTTCTGCAGGCCGGAGAAGGAAGACAGTTACCTCACTCTCCTGCTCTCTACTTTGTTGTCTTGAGACAGGGTCTCTTGCTGAACCTGGAATAAGACTGCTGCCAAGCTCCGGTGCATTGTCTCAGGTGCACATGCTGCCATGCCAGGCTTTTCATATGGGAGCCAGATATATGACCTCAGGTCCACATGTTTATATAGAAGGTGTTCTTGACCAGTGGACTATCTTCCCAGCCCTCTTGCTGCTCAAATGGAAACATATGTACATGTATAAAAATCACCAAGTGTGTAGGAAAGAATACTCAAAGAAGAGGATCTAAAAGATGCACTATGTAACATAAAAGAGAGCAAATACATAGTTGGTAACAAGAAACATAAGTTCACAGTCAGCATTTCTCCAAGGATAGAAGATATTACATCAGAAACAAAAGCATGTTGTATTATATAAAAAAAATCTCAGTTAAGACTCTGGGAAATGAAAACTATAACCAAAGGGAAAAAAATAATGAACAGACTAAAAGGAAGCCTACGATTGACTAAATGATCTCCTATATGATTCATCGAAAAATATACACATGAAATATTTAAATTGCTCAGTGACAAAAGTCTACAATGCGTTAGATACATTAAACAAAAGAATCCTTAGGGTAAGCTAGTATGTAGAAATATATCTAGTTCTGTGGCTCAATGAAGCACTTCTTGTTCAAACTTACTGGGGCATGTGGTGTGCTCTCTTAGCAGGTCAGCATGCTCTCTTTGAATTTCTGAGGCTCAGGAGATAGTGATTGGCTTGTGATGAAACCTCTCTGAACATCCCATCAGCCTAGAGGTGCATGGGCTTTCCCTAAGGAGAGAATACAGGGCTTTCAGGGCAGGGGTCCTTTCAGTTGATTACAGAGCAACTACTAGTCTTTGCTGCTCAGCCTGCACTGAGGAGCAAGCTTACTCCTGTAGCCACGTTACCCAGGAAGAAGTCCTACTTAAAAATATTTCTGTCTACTGTTCTACATGCAGAGAAGAAGAAAAAAAGTGAAGCATTTGATTATCATTAAAAAAATTAAAAAGGTCTAATTGAAAATACACATTGAGTAGATATGATATATCAAAATTAAAATAAATGTAAGTAAAATTTCAAAACATATTGATATACTAAATATGAAAAATAAAATACCATTTATGAATTTCTGTAGGAAAACACTGTCAAGCTAAAATTCTAAACCAAAGCAAAATGGCATTCAAGAAGGAGAACAAATTCATAGCATTTTTGGAAGAGGAAGAATTTAGAAATGCTGTTTACGTGAATTTTATGAATTAATTGCCAGCAATTATAGTTCAGAGAAACTAGAAAAACATAGGAAAAAAGAAACTTGTGGTGTTATATTGTGTACCCTAATAAACTTGTCTGAGGATCAGAGGACAGAGCCAGCCACTAGATTAAACATAGAGGTTAGGCAGTGATGGCACACACCCTTAATCTTATCACTTGGGAGACAGAGATACGTCTGGATCTCTATGAGTTCAAGGCCACACTAGGAATGGAGCCTGGCATGGTGGCACACACCTTTAATCGAAGTACTTGAGATCTCATGCCTGTGCTTGGGAAGTACACATGCCCTTAATCCCGGGAAGTAGGATGGCAGGGCAGAAAAAGGTATATAAAGCATGAGGAAACAGGAACTCACTCTCTTGACGCTGAGGATTCCGTAGAGGTAAGAACATGGCTGGCTTGTTCTGTTTCTCTGATCTTTCAGCTTTCACCCCAATATCTGGCTCCGGGGTTTTTTTTTTTTTATTAATAAGACCATTTAGTAATTCGTGTTACACAAACTGTCAAGTAAGTTATAAATAGAAACATGATATGTGTTGTGTGGCAATTTCCCACAGCTTGAAACAGCACCTCCAGGAAAGAGGAGATGCTCATGAGTCTCAGGAAGCAAACACACTTCATGTTCCTGTGGGAATTGAAACACGTGGATTCTCCTAGGTCTATCTCCAAGGTTATGGAAGCAGCAAACACTGGGCAAAGGGAATGACCAGAAGAGCTGCAGAGAGGAGAGTCTCTGGCCTGTGGAGCTGCTTCCATGTCCTCCTGAGAGTCTTGGGACAGCAGGTCTCCTGAGTTGCCTCCTCGCCCTATTCAGGGGGTTTTCAGTGACACAACTTCCTTGTGTCACCGGCACAGCAGGAAGTAGCCCCAAGAAACTCATGGTTCACCAAATTGGACTGTGGTATAATAATTTCCTTAAACTGTTGTGTATTCTCAATGTGTGTGTCCTGTCTCCTCAGAGAAAGTATCAAACAACACTATGATGCCAAAATGCAGAACTATAGACCCTTGTGAGAACTGAAGGTGTGATTGATAAGAGAGGAAGATGAATCCTATAGGAGAATTGCACATAGGGGATTACACTTAACCAGAAAATTGAATTCTGTTAGTGGAAGGTGTCATGTCAGTCCTATATACCATTAAGAAGACAATAAAAGAAAATGAAGGTTTCAGAACTAGTGGAGTTTTAGAGACACTAGGACACGCCTACATTAAGTGACAGACAAGAAGTAATAAAGTCGTAAGTCTTACTGTTTTTATAAACAGGGATTTATTCCTGACGTAAGAAATGAATCAATAGAACCAAATACAAGAGTGTAGCTAATGGCTGGAGAGACGGCTCAGCAGTCAAGGCTGTGTACTGCCCTTGCCATGACCTGAGTTCCATTGCCAGCACCCACATTGGGCAGGTCATACAACCTTACAACTCCAGGTCCAGGGATCTGACACCCTCACCTGCCTTCCAAGGGCACAGAATTCATATGTACATACCTACACAGAGACACACATACACACACAATTAAAAATTAAGTAAAAATAAGAAAGCACACCTAGGTTTTCAGTCCCCAAACAACACATCATTTGGGTAAGAAAGAAAAACAAACAAACAAACAAACAACAACAACAAAACAGGCTCTCAAACTTAAGTATTATCAAAACAAGGAAGAAATGCAAATATTATTAAGAATAGATAATTTTTTTTATTCTTTGAAGGCTTAAAAAAAGTACCTATTACACAAACATAAAGACCTGAGTTCCGTTCTCAGTATCCACATAAACAACTGTGAGTGGCAACACACCTGTGAGCTAACCACTAATGTGGTCCAGACCGGGGTCCTGACTGCTTTCCATCTAGCTGAGTATGTGATCTCCAGGTTCAGTGAGAGACCTTGTCCTAAAAACATGAAGTGGAGAGCAATAGAGGGAGATGTTGGATGTCAGCCTCTGACCTCCACATGCATGTGCACCTATGTTTGCACATACCAAAGTGCACACACGTACACACATATACACATGTACAAACATACACACATGTAAAATGTCATGTTTAAAACATACCATATACAACTAGGAAAAAAAACTCTTCTGGCAACACATGGGAAAACACTGGTGAGAAAATAAAAGAACGATAGAACATATTAGGTCATGGGATGGGAATTTGGGTGTGTGTTTTCTGTCATGATAGGGCAAGCATGTCTTTGTGATCTTTTATTTGTGCATTATGAATTTAGCATGTACCTAATTTGCACCTGTTTAGGCTGATATGAAAATGGAATTCATGATGCGGAAGTCTGCAGCTGCTAAATGTCTGTATTTCAAATGATGAATTTTCCCCTTACTTTTTAAATTAAATAATTATGCTTAATTTACCATTTAAATATGTGCACATCAACTGTCTTAGTAAACTCACAAGGTTTTGCAGACATCATCACTATCCAATTTCAGAATCTATTCAGCCCCTGAAAATACCATTAGCTTAGTACTACCACATGTGGTTTCAGACTGACAATTACAGCTTATGTTTTTCTATAAATCTGTCTGTTCTGGATAAATGGTATAGGAAAATGTATGGACTTTGAACAGACATACTTGTGGGATTTGTTTCCTATTGCTTGCTTTTGTTTTATTTATTTTAAATTTAATTTAATTGATTAGGAAATTCAATCACATGACTGTCTCTGTGTGGGCAGGTAGTGATAGAGGACAAAAGAAGGTGTCTTAACCCTGGAGCTGAAGTTAAGACTGACTGTGAGCTACCTGACCTGAATACGGAAAACCAGTTCAGATCTTCTTTGAGAGTCACATGTGCTGCTTCCTTAACTACAGAGCTGTCTCTCCATCTCCCATTTGAAATTCACACATGCGCGCGCGCGCGCGCGCGCGCACACACACACACACACACACACACACATGCATGCACACATATCCAGTTCCATCCAGTTACATATTAGAGTAATAATTTCCTCTGCCCTCATTTTAAGTGTTATACCCATTTCTCTTCATATTTTTCAAGTCATTTTGTGTAAACACCTTATGATATTCATTCCTTCTGTGAATCTTATCACAATACAACCCTGAAGTCAGGATGGAGTGTTGTGGTCATTGTGCCATCGGTCAGTCTTAAATGAAATCTTGTTATGAATTTTGTGTGTCCAATATCATCCTCTTTAACTAGAATATTCAACTTAATAAACTGAATATTATCAGACAGTTCTATTGCATAATCTTTGTGATGGTTATATGGCACCAAAAGTAAACCCTTTTTAATATTCCATAAGGCAAGCACATATCATACACAAACACACACACTCACACACATAGGATAATATAATGAAGAGCAGGTTGGTTAAGATAAATTTTATTCCTAATAATAATCAGCTCTTTACTCATGTCATAATTATTCAAGTAAGCCTACTAATAGTAAAACTATGGATATTACTTTTTAATGATCAACACAATCCTATTATTTATTTATTTGTCTTCTGATTTGATATATTGTTGACTGAACATAGAGCCTTGTGTGGTGATATTGTGTTCCCCAAAATATTGTGCACCCCAATAAACTTACCTGGGGTCAGAGAACAGAACAACCACTTGATATAGAGGCCAGAAAATGGTGGCACACACGCCTTTAATCCTAGCATTCCAAAGGCAGAGATCCACCTGGATCTCTGTGAGTTCAAGACCACACTGGAAACAGCCAGGTGTGGTAACAAGAGCCTTTAATCCCAGGAAGTGATGGCAGGAATCAGAAAGGTATTTAAGGCGTGAGGAGAGGAACTAGAGCTGGTTAAGCCTTTAGGCTTCTGATCAACAGTTCACCTGAGATCTATTTGGATGAGAACTCAGAGGTATCCAGTCTGAGGAAACGAGGTCAGCTGAGGAATTGGCGAGGTGAGGTGGCTATGGCTAATTCTGCTTCTCTGGTCTTCCAGTGTTAACCCCAATACCCAGCTCCAGGTTTGTTTTTATTAACAAGACCCTTTAAGATTCCTGTTACAGCCTTGCACATGTTTGACATCTAACCTGTTACTAAGTCAATTGACCTATCAACCCATCTACACCCCTCTTTTTACTTCTTATTTTGAGACAGACACTCACTCACTTGCCCAGACTTATCTTGAACTTACTACATAGCTGGACTTGAGCCTGCTTTTGCCTCAACCTCCAGAGTAACTGCATTACTAAGTCTGGCCAATTTCTGTCTCTTAATATTCTATAATAAGCATTCATGAAGAGCAAAGACTCTCTTTTTTTTTTTTTTTTTTTTTGGTTTTTCGAGACAGGGTTTCTCTGTGTAGCTTTGCGCCTTTCCTGGAACTCACTTGGTAGTCCAGGCTGGCCTCGAACTCACAGAGATCCGCCTGGCTCTGCCTCCTGAGTGCTGGGATTAAAGGCGTGCGCCACCACCGCCCGGCGTCTTTTTACTAAATGTATAGAAATAAGGAAAATTCATAAAGAGTTTTTGTCAGTTAGATCAAAAAACAAACCAGCACCAAACTGATTTAAGTACTTTTCTTCAAATACAAAGGAACTGAGAAATTTAAAATATGAATTATATATATAGCATGTGTGTAAACATATATACATTAATATTACATATATGTTATGTCTTATAGCTATGTCATCTAGACATATTTTACATATAAAATATTAACACATACAAAATGAAAACACACTATATAATACAGTGTGTATTATGACACATATCAAAAATGTACAATATATACATTTTTGTATGATTAGACATTATTTAAAAATATTTATATGGTTATATATATATATGAATGGAATGATTGGATTGAATATAGAATAGTGCTTTTTAAACTCTCTTTTCTGTCATCCCTGCACATCTGTTCTTATTGCCAAATAACAATTATATCAATTGTGTCTAATTGAATTATTTTCAGTGCCCACAACACTCAAACTAATTAAAAAGACATTTTTCTCCTCTGGTTTGCAGTGAAAACAAAGCCCGCTTCAGTAAACTATCACATACCCAGCCATCCAAAAACTACATTAAAATTCAAATGCTCATACAAAGTGTCAGCGCTTGTCAACAGATTGGATTTGGAAATAAGGCAATGCATATCCATTTATGGGATGCGCATGAGCTACACAAAGGGGAAACAATGTAACTGTGGGCTCTCAGACCATGGAAAAGGCCATGTTTGTACAAGTGTAGTATCTGCTCACATGTGATTGAATTGTTCATTAGATTGCCTAAAACGAAGAACAGTTGACCATCAAGAATTACAAAAGTTGTATGTAATCACTCAAGAAAATGCTCTTTATGACCTTCTTGACCCTATTTCTACTCTGAAATCCATCAACATGACTATATATTTACTTGCAGAGTCTGTTGCTTATTCTGTTCTGATTAAGAAAATCAAGTGCTCAGAGTCCCTAATATCTAAACAAATATTTAGTTATAAATGCTGCCACATTTCTTTCTTTTGTTCTCACAAATATTTCCTGAGTTTAATTTCTTCTTTCTTTTTCCAGATCAGAAGCATTGGGTTTTGAGGTGTTAAGTAACACAGAACAAAGATTTTTTTTCTAACAAGCTTTTCCTCTGCCAAAATGAATTTGTTGTTGTTCACACACTTGTTTGTTCTGGAGGTGGGAGAAGCTGTAGAATCTTATGTAACCCAAGAGAGGAGGAGAGAGGACAAAAGGAGATGGGGGCAAGGACAAAGGAGAGGTTTTTCGAGACAGGGATTCTTTGTGTAGTTTTGGTACCTGTCCTGGATCTTGCTCTGTAGACCAGGTTGTCCTCGAACTCCTGGCTCTGCCTCCCAAGTGCTGGGATTAAAGGCATGTGCCACCCCCGCCCGGCTGAGAAGGGAGTTTTGATGGCTAGTCTGTTGTCAGCTTGACTACATCTGAAATTACCTAAAACCCACGTGGCTGGTTATACCTGTGCAGGATATTTCTTAATTAAATCATTTAAAGTGGGAAGACCGACTTTTAATCCAGATGTTTTGAACTCTTGATTCTCTTGTCTCCATCTTCCATGGGCTGCTATTACAGAAAAGAACTACCATGCTCATCTTTATTCTTTTCCTTTTCTTCCACTCATTTCAGCAGTATATAACACTTAACACACAGGGAAATTTTTAATTTAGTTGTAGATGAGGTTGGTGAAGAATAGCAACCAGTGCAGAGTCCCTAACTTTTCTTCACAGAAAATAATGAATGTACACGAAACAAATAACAATTAAAATGGTAATGAGAATGCATTAGTGTAAAATAAATAAAAGCCAAAGCCAGGTTAGTGAATAAAGTACTATGTCTACTGCAGAGAGCCAGGTTGGGTTTCATTATGAGATATGAGGATCTGCATTTCTTATGCTACAGAAAAAAACAAATTACCACAAAGCCACCAGGAGTAGCATTTTATCTTAGGGTTCTGCAGATCCGAAGTCTCCCTCAGTCTCACTGAGATAAAAGCAAAGCATCTGTAGGACCGTGTTCCCACCGCACAGGTAGATCTGCTTCCTTATGCTTTCCGGGTCGTGGATGTGGCTCACTTTGGTGGCTCAAAGGCCCTCTAACCCAGGAGGCCAGCTGCAGCAGATTGAATCCTTTCCAAACATTACACTCACATCCTTTTTAACTGTTAGGTACTCATGGTTTAGTGTGGACCAACGTAGAAAATCCAGAATAATCAGCTCTGAAATAGAACCTTATCTACAAAGACCCTTTAAAAGCATTAGAGATTAAGGCATGAACATGGCTGGGAGAGGAGCCATAACAGTACTGGCCAAATAAAGTCTATTAAGTCTAAGGAAGGTCCTAATTAAAAGAAATCCTCAAAGTGTTTCAAAACAATGCTAAATTCTGATTTTTACAAGAAATGCATTTCAAAAGTAAACTTAGAAAAATATACTATAGTGTGGTGGTTACTAGAGGCTGAGATGGGGAGGGGAGGGATGAGAAAAGCATGGGTAACAAGAAAAAGGGTACAACTAGGAAAGAGCAACTTCTGATGTTCTACAGCATAGTCAGGGACCTACAGGTGACAATATTTAATTATGTATTTCAAAATGGCATGTACAGAAAATTTGAAATATTCCCAGTATAAGGGAATGATAAATGTTTAAATTGATGGAGGTGTCAACTATCCATAGTGTGTGTGTATTGAATGTTATACTGAATGCATAAGTGCATATAATGAAGTATCCACTTGAAATCAGTTAAAGCCAAGTGCGTTAGCACATGCATTCAGTCATGCCAGGAAACCAAGGCAAGAAGACTGCAAAAACAGAAGTTGGTCTGGAATACATAGTGTGATACTGTCTTAGAAATTTCCCCTCCCTTGGGATCTATTGTCAGTTAATGGTTGTTGGGAAAAGAGAGTCATTTCTTCAGTGGTGCAGTCAGTGCTGAGATGCTCATGTTTTTTTTTTTTTTCAGGAAGTCACCTCACACAAGCAGTTGTGATTAAACTCAATGGGTCACAAAAACAGACATGGAATTAGGAAGAGATTCTGAACAAAAGAACAGGTTCAGTGGAAATGGGAAGGGAATAGGAAAAAAAAGGGTTAATGTGAACAAAATACATTATATAGATGTACGGAATATTAAATAATACTTTAAAATATTGGAAAAAAGAATATGAGAAATTAATCTTTTTTTGTTTTTTTATTTTGTTTTGTTTTTGAGATGGGGTTTCTCTGAATAGCCTTGATTGTCCTGGAACCTGCTCTATAGAGCAGGCTGGCCTGGAACTCAGAGAGTTCTGCTGCCTCTGCCTCCTGAGTGCTGGGATTAAAGGCGGGGGCCACCACCATCTGGCTTACAATTAATTAATTTAAACAAAAAAATCATGTGACAAATATCACTAAATTTGGTGCTAATACTAGTTAAAAGAAAAACGGAAGAGTTAAGTCAACCTCAATGAATGAATGAATACCGCTTCAAATGAAGAAAACCTTTCCGGGGACCAGTAAGATCTCTTAGTAGGCACTTGCCACAAAACCTGACTACCTGAGCTTGATTCCTAGGATCCATATAGTGGACAGAGAAATCCACAAACAAAAGTTGTCCTCTGACTCCATATATGAACTGAGGACATGCACACACACATACAGAGAGAGAGAGAGAGAGAGAGAGAGAGAGAGAGAGAGAGAGAGAGAGAGAGAGTAAATAAATAAATGTAATAAAAACTATCAGGACAAAAAGCAGTAGTTTATTTTAAAAATGTTTACCAAATTAAACAATTATCTAACAGTACTAAAGACACAAAACAGACATGGCAGCACACATTTATAATCCAGAACTCAGAGCCAGAGGCAGAGTATTGGGAGTTTGAGGCTACCTGCTTTGAATGAAAATGCCTCCCATAGGCTCATATGTTTGAATACTTGGAAGTTGGTAGAACTATCTAGGAAGGATTAGGAGGTGTGGCCTGGTTAGAGAAGGTATGTTACCAGTGACAGGCTTTCAGATTTTAGAAGACTCTCAGTGTCTTTCTCTGTCCCATGGGTGTGCCTCAAGATATGAGCTACTGATCCAGCACCATGCCTGCCTGCCTAATTGCATGTTTCATACCATGGAATCACACCTCTGGGTATGTCTATGAGAGTGTCTTCAGAAAGGTGTAACTGAAGGGCCATCTTAAATGTGGATATCAGCATCCCTTGAGTTAGAATCCAGAACTGGGTAAAAAGGAGAAATCAAGTAGAACACCAACATTTGTCTTTGATTTCATATACAATATCAGAAGCTTCTTAAAGCCCCTGCCATTATACCTTCTTCAGCATGATAGAATATGCTCTCAAATTGTGAGCCAAAATAAAGCCTTCTCTATACCTGCTTTTATCACATGAATTTGTCACAGCATGAAGAAAGTGACTCTAAACTGGGTTTAGAATATATACCCCACTGGTATAACGTTATCAGTAAGCTTCTTATCTGGAGCTGAAAGTTTTCAATGAGCACTGAGGAAAAGAAAAGATGGAAATTGACAGCATCATAGAAGAAGGAAGAATCATGATGATTCCTGGTCAGAGACATGAAATAATAGTAAAAAAAAATGGTAAAAATAATACTCACTAGTTCTATTATACATCAAAATGCATTAAGGCCACAAACAACCAAAACAGACATACACATAAACAAAGACTCTGAGCCAACCTTTGCCTATTAAAGGACATTGAATTACTGAGAAAGCATGAATAGAGCTCACATGAACAGGAGAAAGTCTGATTGGAGTGCAATCCATGCAAATATGTTATCTCCTCATAGCTGAGATTGTAGTAACAGGTCCAGGGTCTCTCTAGGGGGCACTTCATACATGTCAGTATGAGGGAGTCGCCCAGTTGGGCAAGCTTCCATTAATTGCCAGTTTTTTGGCAGGCTGACAAGAGACAGAGAAAAAGAAATATTTGTTTACCAAAAATAGGACACGTGAACTTTAATATGGGAGCGAGATTGGGGGTAACAGAAAGCAGTTAGTGCTTACAAAGGAAAGCCTGTTCAAGTTTTGGTCCTGTGACAACACGATTTCGAACAAATGAGCCTTGTTAAACCAACATGAATTATAGCTAATCTGAAAATTCAGATGGTCAGAGGTGTGGATATCTACCTGCAGTTTATTTACAAGTATTAATGTCTATACCTTACTTTACAGTTCAGTTTTAATTCCAAATTATTGCCAGATGATTTCCAACTTACTTTATTTCATTGGTGTTGACCTTTGTGTTTAATAAGTTCTTTGACAAACGTTTTGATATGAAAAGAGTAGAGGTTGACATTCAGAATCATCTTAGGACTAATCCTGTATGTGCAGCATGCTTATGTGTATGCATGCTTCTGTGTTGACAATGGAGGAGTTATGGCAGTGTTATTGGTACAAAGGCTTTTATCAACTGGCTATTTACATCAATGGCCCAGAGTGAAATTAGAACAAAAAGATCAAGAATCATTGGACTGAGGATTTAGATGTGTTTATATGATCACAAAGCTAGGATTTGAAGAATTCTGTGAATCTGAGAATACAACTATGTGATGGGCTATACTGGCTGACCAACAAGCCATGCTTCAGAGCACTGGGGTTACAGAGGCACACAGACATGCTTGCTTTTACATGCGTTCTGGGTATTTAAACTTAGATCTTGATGCTATCACTGTAAGAACTTTACTCAGCCTTTTCCTCAGTCCTGTATTCTCAAATTACTATCCAATTTCTGTAAAATCTGTTGATGGTAAAGCAAACTTCAAGTCTTGCTCCATTCCCTTTGTGAAATCATACAAATGGTGAGAACACCCTTTCATATTTGTATTACCAACACCATGCCCTATTCCTGATAATCCATTTCTGTCTGTCCAAGCATACCTGGAATTCATGATTGCTTCATTTTAGGGAAATTAAGAGGAAAAAATGAACCTATTTTCCCTTTCTTGATAAAATGTCCTTTGTAGGTAAGAGATGAGAAAGAATAGTGTTGCCCCACAATTTTGTTAGGTGAATATGTTTTGGTTTTGTTGTTGTTGTTGTTTTTGTTATTGTTAAGACACTTCCTTCTCTCCTTTAAGATATCTTCTGCTCCATGCCCCCATGCTAGTTCTATGAACATACATGCATACATATATAAATACATACATACATACATACATACATCTTTCTACCATCTATATCCATTTATCTACCTATCTACCTGCCTACCTACCTACCTACCTACCTATCTGTTTGTAAATATGGAAGCCACACATGTATTAGAAAATGAATTTGGCTGTACCCCTTGAAACTATGAGGAATGGTGCTAAGGATGTGGATTAGCTTGTAGAGTTCTGGCCAATTCCAAAAAAAAAACAAAACAAAACAACAACAACAACAAAAACCCAACTTCAATTTCCATCCCCAGTACTATATAAACTGGGTGTGGAATTTAGAAATTCTATCACTAAAGAAGGGGAGACAGAAGAATCATTGAAAGTTGCAAGTCATCCTCAACAAAATAAGTTTGAGGCCAGCCTTGACTATGTATGGTTGTATACCCTATCTCTCAAAAATGTATGAAAGAACATGTCTAGGAGCAACAACAATGCATTCCAATTTATATATAAGATATTGGTATCTGGAAGTTCGACTATTCACAGCAATTCCAAGAATCAAGCCACAGTGGATACTGACAGATAAGAAAGCAAATGCCACAATGAGTTTCATGTAGGAATATTATGTATTTATTTCCTCCACATTGAAACCTTTCCTCCTGAGGGAGAAAAGACAGTCCCAAAATTCATTAAGTAAATACAACTCACAAGTCTCAGAAAAACTTCTGAAATTTACCAGATTCTTCAATCCCCATCCAAGGTTATACAAGCGGTCAACTATTGCTAGAGAGAAAAGACTCTGACCAGCTCATCAGCCTACAAGTAGTGCTGATAGCACATAGCTCATGTAGCTTTCATGAGTCATTGATCATGCTATTTATTAGATTTTCAGTGATGCACCTGCCTTCAAGTCATTCGTGACCTTGTGAATAACCTCAATAAACTCACTGGTTTGCTAAGCTAGACTTGGTGAAATCATTCATTTGGCCTGTCAGTGATGTCATCTGAAGTGAATAGATATTTGCTCAAATCACCCCAAGAAAAGTCACAAACAAATAATGAAGCTTAACCATGGCAGATGGATCTTATCCTAGCATCTCTTCTAACTTTCAGATTGGTGTCACTACTCTATTCCTATTGAGCTTGCATCTAGACCCCAGCGTATGCTGAGAACAGCTGAGTATGAAAATAAAAACCAATGATCCCTTAACAAAAAAATGTGTATGGCATAAAGAGTTCCCATTTCATCCTTCTCTTTTAAAATGACTCCCAGTTTGGAAAAGGTAATTTTCTTCATTCCTAACACAGTTTTTGTCATTTCTTAGGCTCCATGAAGCTAATTTTATTTTTTGCAATCTTGTGCTGCTTTTATTTTAGAGAATTCACAAAATTGTATCACCTTCAGGGCCCACTAAACACATATCTGCTCATTCTCATGGCATTATTCCCCAACAAATAAATACACAGTTTTGATCGGGTGATTTAATCATACCCCAAAGGCAAAGGATCCTTCTGCCAAACTAATCTCATTAACCAAATGGAGTAAGTTCCATGGACCCACTGATTTCAGGCCAATTTCTCTTATTTTCAAGGCATACAAATACAGATTAATGCCTAGACATTTCTGGTTTGGTATTTTATTTCAAATGATTAATAATGTTAAGTATATACCAACTTGATACTAAAGGCCAAAATAAATAGAGATTTGTGCCTCTAGAAATATTTGCAATTTTTATACATGTTGGGTAAATATGTTTGGGTCTATGAGGACGTGCAAGTGTCAAGCATGTATGTGAAGGTCAGAGGACAACTTTGAGTGCCAGTCAGCACTTTCAAATTGTTTGAGTCAGGGTTTCTCATTTGTGGCTGCATATGCCAGGCTAACTGGCCTGTGAAGTTCAGGATGTCTCTTGTTGTTTTTTTGTTTTTGTTTTTGTTTTTGTTTTTTTTTTCTCATCTTTCAATGTGCCTACTAGGATTTACAAATATATGCACCACTCAATCTGGCTTTAAATGGCTATTGGATAGCCAAACTTAAGTCTCTCAAGTTTTCTCAGTAAATAATTAACCACGGAGTCATCTCCTTGGACATGTATCCAACTTTTTGAACTGAAATTCTAATCTTTCTGTGACTCCCTACTACATATTAAGCACTGCTATGTCACCATATTTTCAGGAGGAATGATCTTTTGACTATGTAAGCTATATACAGTATTGGTGAAATTATTAAGGCCATTCCATGTAGTTAAAGGGGAGATTTATTTAGTGACGTAACTTACAAATGAAGGGATAGGTAACAGGGTCTGGGAAAGACACAGGGCAGTCCGGCAGTGTTCTCTGGAGAATTCTGCTTGGTCTACCTCCAGCGTCCAGGGTCCAGGAAACAAGAGAAGGCGGCACATTCAGATCTTGGGTCTTCAGGGCCCTCTCTTGGCCCCTCCTTGTAGGTGTGACAGTTACTGAAGCCTCAATGGGGGTTGGAACTTCCAGATCAAAGCTGGAATGGTTACCTACTACAATACAGTTCACTGCATCTGACTGTATTAAGTATGAATTTAGTTACCATTTAGTCAAGTTGTGCCTTGGATTACATCACAGCACAAGTCTGTCTGGCAAAGTAGTAGAGCACTCCTCTCCACCAGAATGTATAATATTCTTCCTATTGTTGTTTGATTTCTATCTTCACATGCATTAGTATCATCAACCAGCCAAGGTTTTTCCTGCTTGTCCCTAATACTATAGAAAATCATCACTGGAAACAGAGAACTCTGTGATTAGTCAGAGCTGATAAAATGAGTATATATTACAAATGGGATTTGTTGGTTGGGCTTATATGATAAGGGCTGGGTAGCCCAACAATGGTTAGCTTTACACTGGAGACTGAACACCCAGTAGCCGACTGGATATCCATGTCTGCCTGTGAAGTCAACATCCAAGGAAACAGCCTTTCCTTTATCTGAAAAACAAACAGCTTGAAATCTTCCTTGATTCTGGCTATAGGTAGAAAGTGTACCAATAATCTGAAGCAGAAAACATAGGGAATGGCTTAGCAATCCAGGACTCCACTTGGTTTGGGCGATACATAGTCTTTTTCTAACAATACACTTGACAACTGTCATAGTTGATGTTAATTCTCAACTTGACACAATCCAGAATCATCTGGGAAGTGGATCTCTGAGAATGTCTATAAGGGATGATGTTAATCATGATAATTAATGTGAAAGATCTGTCTACTGTCTACTGTAGACAGCACCATTTCCCTAGGCCTCCTCCCCCCCCCCTCTCTCTCTCTCTCTCTCTGTAGAAGAGGTGAGGCGCAATAATTCATTCCTTACTCCTTACTCTTTTTTCTTCCAGCTTGTGGCTGTGATATTACCAGCTCTCTCAAGATCCTGATGCTATGACTCCCCAGCCATGATGTGTGTAAACTGGACCTGAATGTCAAATAAGCCTCCTTTCCCTTAACTTGTTTTCTTCTGAGTATTTTATCACTGCAACAGCTAAAGGAAATAAGGCAACATTCTACGACCCTCACCTGCCTGGGCTGTGCATACACATTCCTCTCTTAATAACGTGCTTAGCAACTTGAACCTCTATCTGCATCAAAATGCATGGAATACATTTCTCAGCATCTAACAACATCAGCAACTCCTCATTTACCCTTCTGTAGATGATTTCTTTTCAAATATATCTCCCAATTGATCCAGGTATGGGAATGAGAAAGCTGATCTTACATAGACTAGTTTTGAATACATGCACAGTAAGGTAAATTGTGTCCACTAATTTATATGGACACTGCCCTATTCATCATCTTATGCCTATGAATAATTTGGCATGTGTTTTAAATCAGATGCATCATGGGAAGGGATATACACACTAAAAAAAGGCTTACATAATTTAAGCCTGTCAATCAAATCAAGTAAGCAGCTCCTCCTTTTGGATTCCATGAAATGGAGACCAAAACATGAACTGGACCCATAAGAACACTCTCACTCAGCCAGCCTGCCTACTCTCTCAAGAGTATATCCAAAACTTTTAGTTTCACTTTGCTTTTAATAAAACAGTTTGCTGGGATAGAGAGATGGCTCCGCATTTAAGAATGCTTGCTGCTCTTGCAGAGGACACAAGTTTGGTTCCCAGCATCTATATAGTGGCTCACAACCCTTTCAAGAGGACCTGAGGCCCTCTTCCAGACTACGAAGGCACTAGGCACATAGGTGGTACACATAAGGACATTCAGGCAAAACAATTTGTGTGGGTATTGTCTTCAACAATGGAAACTTTCTGTCAGTTTATAGAGAGCAAACTACTGTCTTGGCAACAGCCTGGGTGTGGGGCATATTTCTATGGGATCCCCTTGGCCAACAACTCAATTAGATGTAACCCCATCCTGGTACTAGAAACTTCATTTGGTGACAAGAGGCAGCTAATTCAGTCTACATCTCCCCCATATTTGGAGATTTTGTTAGTGTTGACTTCCCATATATTGGGAAGTTTCCACTAGACTAGGTTTTCATACCACTCATCAGATGCCCCTCCATTCTGGTTGTCTCTCTCCACATCCCCCCCTCAACACTCTCTCTCCTCCACTACCCTGTCTGATCTTCCCATAGCTGCTGCCTCCCTGCCCTCAGTACACCTATAACATCTATTCTATGTTCCCCTCCCAAGGACATCCATGTGTTCCCACAGTCCCTTTCCCTAGGATCTAAACTCTCTGAATCTATAGATTGTAGCTTGCTTATCATTTGATTAACAGCTAATGTTCACATATAATAGAATCCATACCATATTCATCTTTCTGTGTCTTGGTTATCTCGTCAGGAAGATTTTTTTTCTAGTTCTGTTCATTTGTCTGGGAATTTCATGACATCATTCTTTTAATGGCTGAAAAAATTTCCATTATGTAAATGTACCACATTTTATTCTTCTGTTGAGAGACATCTAAGTTGTTTCCAGTTTCTGGATATTATGGAAAAAAAAAAAACAGCAATGAACATGGTAAAGCAGGAGTCCTTGTAGGAGGATGAAGTATCCTTTAGGTATATGCCCAAGAGTGGTATAGCTAGATCTTGAGGTGGATATATTCCCATCTTTCTGAGGAATTGCCACATTGATTTCCATAGTGGCTGAACAAGTTTGCACCCCACCAACAATGGAGGAATGTTCCCTTTATTCTACATCCTCACCAACACAAGCTGTCACTTGTGTTATTTATCTTAGCCATTCTGACAGGTGTAAGATGGAATTTCAAAGTGGTCTTAATCTGCACTTCCCTTATGGCTAAGGATGTTGTGCATTTTTAAGTGCTTCTCTTTAAGCGTTTCTCATTTGAGTTTCCTATAGTGAGAATTCTCTGTTTAAATCTATACCTCACTTGTAATTGGATTATGGGCTTTTTTATATCTAGTTTCTTGAGCTTTTTGTATATTTTTGATATCAGATGTGGAATTGGTAAAGGTCTTTTCCCATTCTATAGGCTGCTGCTTTGTCCAGATGACAGTGTCCTTTACCTTAAGGGACTTTTTCAGTTTTATAAGGTCCAAATTATTAATTATTGATCTTAATGCCAGTGCTAATGATGTTCTGTTCAGAAAGTCTTCTGTATCAAGAAGTTCAGGGCTATCTCCCACATTATCTTCTATCAGGTTCAGTGTACCTGGTTTTATGCTGACTTCTTTGATTTATTTGGAACTAAGTTTTGTACAGTGTGATAAATATGGATCTACTTGCATTCTTCTACATGCAGCCATCCAGTTTAACCAGTACCATTTGTTGAAGACATTGTCTTATCTCCACTGCATGGATTTATGTCTGGGCCTTCAATTCAATTCCATTGATCAACATGTCTCTTTTACCAGTACCATATGGTTTTAAATACTATTACTCTGTACTACAGCTTGAAATTGGGGATGGTGATACATCTAGAAGTTCTTTTATTGTCCAGGATTGTTTTAGCTATCCTGGGGTATTTGTTTTCCCATATAAAGTTGAGTATTTTTCTTTCAAGGTCTGTAAAGAATTGTGATGAAATTTTGATGGGTGTTGCTTTAAATCTGTAGATTGCTTTTGGTAAGATGGCCATTTTTTTACTATGTTAATCCTGTCGATCTATGAGCATGGAAGATCTTTGCATCTTCTGATATCTTCTTCAATTTCTTTCTTCAAACACTTGAAGTTTTAAATCATATAAGTCTTTTACTTGCTTCATTAGAATTACTCCGAAGTATTTTATATTATTTGAGGCTGCTGTGAAAGGTGTTGTTTTCCTGATTTCTTTTTCACTCCATTTGTCATTTGTATTTAGGATGGCTACTGCTTTATGAGAGTTATTTTGTATCCAGATATTGCTGAAAGTGTTTGTCAGTGGTAAGAATTTCCTGATAGAATTTTTGGGGTCACTGATGTGTAATATTATATCATCTGTCAATAGAGATACTTTGATTTCTTCCTTTCCAGTTTGTATCTCCTTGATCTCCTTCGGCTATCTCACTGCTCTAGCTAAGACTTCAAGTACCACACAAATAGGTGGGGAGAAAGTGTACAACCTTGTCTTGCTCCTGATTTTGGTGGAACAGCTTTGAGTTTCTCTCCATTTAATATGATGTTGGCTATAGGCTTGGTGTAAATTACCTTTACTACATTGAGGTATGTTCTCTGTATACCTTATCTCTCCAGGTCTTTTATCATGAAGGGTTGTTGGATTTTGTCAAAGGCCTTTTCTGAATCTGATGATGTGAACATGTGGTTTTTATCTTTCATATGGTGAGTTACATTTCATCCCTTTGTTCTAGTATTTTTGGTATAGGAAGGTACTTTGAAGGCTACCAAAACAGAAACATAAACACCAAGCCAGTCACAAGCCATGTAATCTACGATGCTATCCTGCTTGAAAAATATGCTTGGGTAACAGTGGCACAAAGCTGTGGGAGTAACCAACCAATGTCTGATTTGACTTGAGGCCTACTCCACATGATGAATCTCACACTGGGCATTGCCTAAGTGGCTAAGAACCAGAGACTAGACAACCCTGAGACATAGGATAAAGCAAAATATTCCCCAGTTTAAAAAAGTAGTGATAAAATGACTCATAATGACATTCTGCTATAATCATATATTGATGCCTTATTCAGCCATTATCAGAGAAGCTTCCTCCTCCAGCAGATGGAAACAAATACAGAGACTGATGACCATTACATTACACACACAGAGAGAGAGAGAGAGAGAGAGAGAGAGAGAGAGAGAGAGAGAGAGAGAGAGACAGAGACAGAGACAGAGACAGAGACAGAGATCTTGCAATACTCAGCACTAATTGGGATATCTCTATCAAATTCCTCACTTCAGGGCTCAGGGAACCCCCACAGAAGAAGGCCAGAGGGCATGGAACACACCAGGAGAACAAGGACCTCTAAATCAACCTAGCAAAGCTCATATGAATTCATAGGGACTGAAGCAGCAAGCAGAGGGCCTGCACAATCCTCACCAAGTTCTCTGAATATGTAATATGACTTTCAGTTTAGTGTCTTTACAGGAATCCCGAGAACGGGTCTCTGATTCTTGTGTCTTCTCTTGGGCTCTTTTCCTTCTGTTGCTTTGTCTTGTCCAACTTTGATGTGATGGCTTTTGTTTTATTTTATTATATTTTATTTTGTTATGTTTGGCTGTTATCTCTTAGAAACCTATTCTTTTCTAATGAAACACAGAAAGGAAGTGGATCTAGATGGGAGGAGCTGGGAGAAGTAGAGGGAAGGTGTGTGAGCCCATTTTCAGGGTTCCTAATGGCTTTACCCAGTAGTTCTGCTTAGAGAGGATGATTGGACCACAGGCCTGAGTACAGGAGTCTGAAATGGTCTGCACTTTGCTGTGCTGGGGGAGGTCTTTTGCTTCAGTCCTTGGCATAAATGCCCTAAGGTAGAGACAGTTGGGGCTCATGGAATAGGTTCCAGGCCCTCTCAAGACTATTTTGTATTTTCTATCTGTTTATCTCCACACTCTAAATCCTTCTATCTAATATTTCCTACTGCTCGCACTCAAGAGTACTCTGGAGAAATGTGGAGGTGGTGGGTAGTCCTTCTGCAGGAAGGAAAACTGTTATCAGGATATGTTGCATGAGAAAAGAATCTATTTTCAATAAAAGGAAAAATATTTTAAAAAAATAAATTAAAAAACAGTGAAAAATCAATAGTTTTTCTGCTGCCTCTGTATTTCCTTCTAAGTTTTCTTCATTCTTTGTGACTCCTGCTGACTAGCAGAACCAGTCTCTACTTGTGACCTTACTAGACTGGGAATCAGGTAGGTGACATTTATTGTCCCCCTTTCTGCCGGCCCTCCATTCCAGTCTCTCCAGAGACTATTTTTATATCTGCTGCAGCCTGTCCACAGGAGCCCTTCCTCCCAACCTACATCCATTTCCAAGGGGTTCTGCTCCTTGGTATAGAATTAGGGTGATACCACTCCTAGGTTGATGGTGCTGGGTTCCATAAGAAAGCAGATTGAGTAAGACATGTAGATCAAGCCAGTAAACATCTCCCCTTCATGGCTTCTGTACCAGCTCCTGCTTCCAGGTTCCAGTCCTATTTGAGTTTCTGTCCTGAATTCCTTCAATGATGAACACTGATATTGAAGCAGAAGCCAAATCAACTCTCTTCTCCCCACCTTGCTTCTGGTCATGGTGATTCATAATAACAATAGGAAATCTTACTAAAACAGTGGTCAACAGAAGTCAAAGAACAGCGCACTCACCCAACAAAGATGAGATCATGTATGCCAAGAAACATTTCAAATGTCAAAAACTCCAGATGCCTAGGTACCAGCATTAAAAAAAAAAAAAAAACATAAATGTGAGTAATCAGAAGCCTTATTGTCATAGGCGCTGAGAAAAACAATTTACTTGAAGCACAGGACAAGGAATTTAAAAATGGTAATTATTTATATGTTTAAATACCTTAAAGAGGATATGAATAAATGCTTTAATGAAGACTATAAAACACAGTTAAATGAAATAAAATAAAAATAATTTAAGAAATGAAATTAGAATTTAACGAAGCAATAGAATTATTTGAAAAAGAAACTGAAATGAAAATGAAAAGTCAGAATGTCAAACAAACCTCAGAAGTAGCCTTATTAACAGGGTAAATGGCATGGAAAAGAGAACTTTGGGTCTTAAATGGAAAAAAAAACTCAAAGCATTTTCACCAAAATCAGGAATAAGAAATGGTTGTCCACTCTCTCTATAGCAATAAACACTGGACTTGAAATTCTAGCTAAAGCAATAAAGCAGATTAGAAGGAGATAAGAAAGACAAATTGAAAAGGAAGAAATCAAAGCGTCTTTATTTGCAGATTACATGATTTCATTTATTTAATATTCTAAGGATTCCACTCAGAAATTCTGCAGCTGATAAAACTGTTAGCAAATTAGCATGCTATAAAATTAACCTAAAAATTCAGTAATATTCTTATATACAAATGGTAAACATACTGTGAAATAATTCAAAAAAACAGTACCTTTCAGAATAGACTCAAAATTATTTTAGGATAACTCCAATCAAACAAGTGAAAGGCTTGTATAATAAAAACTATAAGACACTGAAGAAAGAAATTTTCATCGGAAGATGGATCAGTAGGATTAATATTGTGAAAATGGCCATCCCACCAAAAGCATTCTACAGGTTCAGTACAATCTCCACAATTCAACACAGTTCTTCACAGAAATTGAAAAAAGGAACCAAAACAAAACAAAAAGATATAAAGTAGAAATTTTGACTTCATATGGAAACACAAAACCCAGGATAGCTAAGACAATCCTGAAAAAAAAAAAAAAAAAAAAAAAAAAAAAAAAAAAAAAAAAAAAAAAAAAAACAGCTTCAGGGATCACTATCTCAGATTTCATATTAATTAACTGCATAGAATTGAAGATCCAGACATAATTCCACACATCTCTAAACCCCTGATTTTTGACAAAGAAGCAAAAAATACACACTGAAGGGAAGAGGATCTTTAACAAATGATGTTAGTCAAACTGGATGGCTTCATGTAGAAGAATGCAAATAGATACATATCTATCACCCTGAAAAATCTCAAGTCCAAATGGTTCAAGAACCTTAAGATAAAAACAGATAACTTTAATCGGATACAAGAGGAAGCAGAAAATTGGCTTGAACCTGTTGACACACATGGGACTTTCTGATCAGGACACCAAAAGAATAAGCATTAAGACCAACAACTAATAAATGAAACCTCATGAAGCTAGAAATCTTGTGCACAGCAAAGAATACAATCACTTGAACAAAATGGCAGCCTGTAGAATGGGAAACATCTTTATCAATTGCACATCTAATAAAGAATTAGTGCCTAGTTTATATAAGAAGCTTTAAAAAGTAACTGAAGATCAAAAGAAAAAAAGTCAATTTTAAGAAATGTGGTACGGAACTAAACAGAAAGTTCTCAAAAAATGAAACACAAGTGACTGAAAAATATATAAGTAGATGTTTAACATCCTTAGCCATCAAGAAAATGCAGCTTAAAATTATTTTTAGAGTTCTTCTTTCCCCAGTCAGAAGGGCCATGATCACTAAAAATAAAGTTAACAAATACTGATGAGGATGTAGGAGAAAGGAACACTTATTCATGCTTCTGGGAGTGCCAAAGCATTTAGCCACTATAAAAATTGGTGTGGAGGTTCCTCATAAGGCTGAAAATCAATCTACCTCACGATCCAGCTGTACCACTCTTGGGCATATACCTTAAGAACTCTGCATCCCACTTCAGAGACAGTTGCTCTTCCATGCTAATTGCTGCTCTATTCCTAAGAGTCAGTAATTGCAAACAGCCTAGATATCCATCAACTGATTAGTGAAGAGTAAAAGTGAAGTGATAGATTTATACAAAAGAAGGAAATTATGAAATTTGCAGGCTGATGGAGCTAGAAATAAATTTCATCCTGAATGAGGTAACCCAGACTCAAAAGGCCAGATGAAGTGTGTTTTCTCTTATATACAGATGTTAGATTTTAAGCTTAAGATACATGTGTTTCAACTTGAATAACCATGGATTGTAGGTAGCTAGAAAGAGACCAGGGGTAGGAGGGTATCTACCAAGGACAGGAAAATAGAACATGCTGTTATAAAGAAATAAAGAGGAAATTAGAATAAGAGGACTAAATGGAGAGGGGGATAGAAGTGTAAGGTTGAGGAGAGACTGTGGGAGGGACAACCAACACTAAAGGCCTTTGGAAACCATGGAAGCTTACTACTACAGAAACTCTCTAAATAACTTACATGAAAGTAGTTTAAATGGAGATATCTTATACTACCAAGTAAAATTTTCAGTGCCTGGGATGTGTTATATTTTGTGCTGTTGGCTGAAGGTGTCCCATAGGCCACTCCCTCAAACATCACAGGCTATTGCCAATGCTATTTGTTACTCTCCATAATCTAATGGGAAGGCTTTATTGCTGAAGACACTACTTATGTCATTGAACACAGAGAAATCAAGGCGGTACACACCTAGAAGCTTCACCCCTCCTGACTAGCATTCATAGTACCAGAAGATACTCTACACAATAATGGAAGAGAAAAGCAATCATCATCATCATCTGCCTATGCTCATAGCAGCTTTATTCGTAATAGCCAGAAACTAGAAACAATCTATATGTCCCTTAACTGAAGAATGGATAAAGAAAATGTGGTAAATTTACACAATGGAGTATTACTCAGCTCTTAAAAACAATGACATCATAAAATTTGCCTCCAAATGGATGGAACTAGAAAAGATCATCCCAAGTGAGGTAACCTAGACCCAGCAAAACAAATATGACATGTACTCATTTATATGTGGATATTAGATGTAAAATAAAAGATAACCAGGCTAAAATCCATATACCAAAGAAACTAAGTAACAAGGAGGTCTCAAGGGGATGAGGGGGACATATGAATCTAACTGTGAAGGGGAAAAAGAATAGACATCACGGGTGAGGGAGGAAGAGGTGTGGATGGGGATTGGGCATGGGAACAGGGGGGATTAGGTGTGGGGAAGATGGAGGGAGAGTACTGGGAGAGACAACTGGAATCAGGGGCATCTCAGGGCTGACCTACAAACCTAGTGCAATGTGCACTCCCAGGAATGTATGAGGATGACCATAGCTAAGACTCCGAGCAATGGGAGAGATACAACCTGAACTGGCCGTCTCCTGTAGCCAGGGAAGACTTCCACTGGAGGGATTTGGACCCCAACCCAGCCGCATAACCTTTGGCCTACAATTTGCTCTGCCTACAAGATGTGCTTGGATAAAGGAGGTGCAGAAATTATGGGAGTGGCCAACCAATGACTGGTCCAAATTGAGACCCATACCATGAGAAGGAACCTGCCCCTCATTGCCTGGAAGGCCAGGACTCAGAGGCTGTACAGCCCAGAGACCTAGGATAAAAGTAAATATGACTGAATTTTTTTTAAAAATAGTCAATGAAATCATTCCCAATGATATTCTGCTGTACTCATAGATTGTTGCCTAGCACAATTGTCATCAGAGAGGCTTCACCTAGCAACTGATGGAAACAGATGCAGAGACCCTCAGCCAAACTTGAGGGCAGAACTCAGGGAATCTCGTGGAGGAGGGGAGGACAAGGATTGGAGGAGCCAGAGGGGTCAAGGACATCACAGGGAAACCTACAGAATCAACTAACCTGGGATGATAGGGGCTCACAGAGGCTGAACCACCAACCAGAGAGCCTGTGTGAGACTGACCTAGGCCCTCTGGACATATGTTACAGTTGTGTAGCTTGGCCTTCTTACAGGACTCCTAACAGTAGGAGAAGAGCGGTCTCTGACTCTGTAATCTGCTTTGGGGACCCTTCCCTCCTACTAGGTTGCCTCATCCATCCTTAATTGGAGAAGAGAGGCCTAATCTTACTGCAACTTGATATGCCATGGCTGGCTGATATCCATTGGAGGTCTGCCCTTTTCTACAGAGAAATGGAGGAGGAGTGGATGGGGAGGGGGAAAGGGAATGTTTAGGGGAGACACTGGAAGGAGTGGAGAGAGAGAGGAAAAACTGAGATTGGGCAGGAAAAAAATAATTATCTAATTAATAATAAAAGAAAAAGACTTGCCCCAATTCACACCAGAGAAAAATCTCAGTACTAAGAAGGGAAAGTAAACATAAAGTCCCACCACTAACCAAGAAGTCATTTGCAATTGATACCTGTTGGGAAAGAGAGAATTAGCTTTTTCCAGTAGAGTATCACTGGTAAATCTACTGCATGCCAGAACAGGTCCCATGCCCAGGAACAGCTGGCAAACACAAAACCCTAACAGACTCCACGTGCTCTGTAGGCCTTTTGTTTTGATATCTCTTAGTATTTTTTGTCTTACTCTTTTCTTTTTGTCTTGGTTTGGTTTAGATACAGAGAAAGAGAGAACAGGAAGTTGAGTGAGTAGGGAGAAGGGGAGGTTCTAAGAGGAGCTGGAGTAGGAGAAAAAACATAATCAAAATATATTGTACGAAAAAATTAACATAAAAATAAAGACTTTTTCCCAAGATGGCTTAGTGGCTAAAGGCCCTTGCTGCCATGCCTGATGACCTGAGTTTAATTCCCAGGATTCACATAGTGGTAGGGAAAAGCAAATTCCTTCAAGCTGTCCTTTGACACACTCACATACATACACATAAATAAATGAAATAAAAAATAAATAAATGAAATAAAAAATTAATAAATAAATGAAACTGTTTGCTGTTTAACTTCCTATGTGTTATCCTTTCCATTTTCTAAAAATAAGACACTAAGAACCTGTAAATACTTGGTTGCATCAGAGTCCCAGGCCACAGATGTAGTTTAGTGTTTTGGAACCGGCAGATAAATATATGCAATGACATATATTTAAATATTAGACTCTGTTTGTTTCGTCTCTGAGTGGATTACAGAGGCAATTCAGCTTGCTAAAAAGATAACAAAAATCATGACTGTACAGTGCTTAACAGAATTTCCAGCATGTATGTTCTCAATAAACTAGAGCTTGACTCTAGTTCCTGATCAGTGTGCAGTACTTCTGAGAAGGGCGTTTACTGCTTACCCTGTCCCACTTCCGTATCCTTGGCACCTTCTGACATTTTGGTCTAAATGCTGTGAAACAGTCATTGAGAGGGAAAATGAACTACCTGTGCAAAGCCCTTCTCAAACTATTTTTTCTCCAAATTAGCTTAAAAATGTGTCCTTCAAGATGAAGTGGAGTGGGGCTAAGAGAGTCAGGAGCAATCTATCACAATGGTGCCAGAGTAAAGGTGGATTGTGGGAGGCATTTCCTCCTGAGCCTTGTTATGGGTGATTAGTACACGGGGTAAAAAAAAAAAAAAAAAAAAGTGCCTGTTAGCACACACAGATGAGGCCAGCACCAGGGAAAGAGAGGACTAGTGGGGTAGCCAGCCTCCGTTTCCTTTTTCTCTTCTTACTTTGTCACAGAAGTGGAGAAGATATCTATAATAACTTCAGACAAAATGAAAATCCCTAACTATTTGACATCAACACTGAATACAAATCTGAGGGATTGTGGAGATGATTCAGTCAAAGTGTTTATCATGAAAGCAAGAGGGCCTGAGTTCAAGTCCAGATGATGCATAAAAAGCTGACTGTGGTGCTGTGCTACAATTCCTGCTCTGGGGAAGCAGACACAGCACAGATAAGTCAGACATCACCAGGTCCCAGTGAGATATTCCTTCTCAAAAGACAACATGGATGCCACTTGAGGACTGACATCCAAGATTAACCTCTGGTTTCCATGTGCACACACATACACATTAATGCACACTCTCATAAACATGCACATGCTTTGTACACACCTTGAGAAAAACAACATCAATGAAATGGTTTCTCACGTTTTAACACCCTGAAAACTTATACCGATGCATCTTTTCTGAAGTCTCCATCACTATGGAACATGGATTGCAAGCTTGCTATGGTGTATCAAGTTGCACAAGACAATGACAAATGAATGACACATCACACACTGTTTTACTCTCACATTACAGCTACTTCAATCATATGATCCTCTTAACAGCCTCAAGGTGACATTGACTTTTATTGTTCCCATTTCAGAGATGAAGTTACATTAAGCCTTTGGAAAAAGAATTATCTATTTTAGACATGACTATAAAAGCATGCTTTTAGTTCTAACAAAATTCTTTCTGGGAAACTTAATAAAACACAGGCACCTTTGAGAAGATGACACAACAGCTATAATGGCTTGGTTTAATAAGAGTAGTCTGCTGTCTACAGGCATGCAGCAAAATACAGGTGGACAGTGTCTGCTGCTAAGAAACTAAGTGCAGGTAGACTGTGTCCACTGTCTGAGAACAAAGTACAGGTGGACAGTGTCCACTGTCTGAGAACAAAGTGCAGGTGGACAGTGTCTACTGTCTGGGAACAAAGTGCAGGTGGACAATGTCCACTGTCTGAGGACAAAGTGCAGGTGGACAGTGTCCACTGTCTGAGGACAAAGTGCAGGTGGACAGTGTCCACTGTCTGAGGACAAAGTGCAGGTGGACAGTGTCTACTGTCTGAGGACAAAGTGCAGGTGGACAGTGTCCACTGTCTGAGGACAAAGTGCAGGTGGACAGTGTACACTGTCTGAGAACAAAATGCAGGTGGACAGTGTCCATTGTCTGAGGACAAAGTGCAGGTGGACAGTGTTCACTGTCTGAGGACAAAGTGCAGGTGGACAGTGTCCACTTTCTGAGGACAAAGTGCAGGTGGACAGTGTCTACTGTCTGGGAACAAAGTGCAGGTGGACAGTGTCCACTGCCTGAAATACAGTGAACATATCCACGAGACAAGCTTGCCTGGACAGGATAAAAGACCAGAAAAGGTGTGCATGTTACTAATCAGCAGCAATGAGGATGTTAGAGACACTGTGTCCCGCCCCCTGGCTATCAGACTATTGAAACAAGGGGCCCCAAGAAAATGTAATTTCCCCAGGAATCTCGTAGAAGGGGAAGGAAATGGGTGAGGACTGGTGCTGGCTAGAGGGAGAACTTGTCTCCTAGGAGATTTCATTTGTCACCTAGAGAGAGATTTTTCACAGTTCTGACAATTTGTCAGTCCACCTTGCAGGGGAGACTGGAGCTGAGAAAATGAGGGATCAGTGATGGTAGGACCCCACTTTGACCAGGTCTGATGTGCTGTGCATACCTCTTGTCCTCTTTTTAAATCAAAACCTCACATCCATACCCTAAAGATGGCCTGCAAGGATCAACAGATCTCTTTGTCCCTCTTCCTAATGTGGCCACAATGACCAAGTCTTCCTTTTCTGCTTTTCACTCTTTGTCTCCTTAACTGGTTTATTGAGGACAGATGACTGTGTTTGGCTTGGCAGGGCTACCAGGGTCCAGACTGTGACCCAGACAACTCAAGTAACAAGGATAATGACCTGACTTCTCGGTCCTCCACATAGAGTCTCAAAGGAATTCCCTTGCACACCCCTTTCTCAGGGTCTCACTGTGCAACCCTGCTTCTAGCCCTGGCCATCTGGAAACTTGCTATATAGATCAGGCTGGCCTCACACTCAGAGATCCATCTGCCTCTGCCTTCTGTGCTGTGAATAAAGACTTATGCTACCACACTGGCTGGCCCTGGCCCTCTCCTGAGATGCTTTCATCAGTGAATAATATTTCCTTATTTACTTGGGAATTCGAACACTTCTATAATTTCCCACCCAAACTGGTAAAATCCGTATCACCTCCATCCCACCACTTCCTAATCGAGGCACAAGCTGTCTGCCTGGCAGCCAAGCTCAAACCATTCTCTATCTATCACTGACTGTTCAGCTTGCCCCACGTCTTTTCTGGAATCCAGACCGTTGGAACCACCTCGCTTTTTAGAAGACCTCCACCCCTGCCCTGTCCCACCTTCTATTCATTCCCTCTGCACTTCCTTACTGAGCACTTGGATCTGACATCAGCTACACCCACAAGCACGCTGACACATGGCTGTGTGCTGACTGCTCTTCCTGTATGTCTATAAAACACCGTATTATCTTCCTCACTACTGGCACAGACGCAAAAATGTCTGTTTCTGTGTCTCTCCCTCAACTTCTTTATATCAATTTGCTTTTGCATCCATGACCCTTAGCAAATTTCTGGGGTTAAGTATCAGTAGCTTAGTTTAAGCCCAGTGATCATAAGATACCTCAGTGTTTTATACAGGAGACTGAGGGAAGCAAAAGTAATACTTTTTCCTAACTTGTCAGAAGGTTTATGGCCATGACCCCCTGGAAAAAAAAGACAGAGGAACAAAAAGAAGCCTAGACAGTCACCATCAAGGTGTCCTGTTTGTCTTCCTTGTTTGGTCACCACAGCTAGCTAGCTGGCCACTCTGTTCCCTGTGTCCTCCTTAGTGGTCAGTTCATGGCACCAGACATGGTTTTCCATACCCAGAATCTTCTCTTAGGTGATGGATTTACATGTGCTGTTGTCTTTCTCAGGAATATAAAAACTATGTCAGGAAGCCAGTCTTGGCTGCTTTTTGTATACGTATGTGCATGTGCACATGTGTATATGTGTGCTGGTGTATGTGTTTGCATAGGAAAGCCAGAATACAACCTCAAATTTAATACTTCAGCTATTTTTTCATTCTCTCTCTCTCTCTCTGTGTCTCTCTCTGTCTCTGTGTGTGTGTGCCTCTCTCTCTCTCTCTCTCTCTCTCCCTTCCCCCTTGCTCTCTCTCAAATGATGACTGTAACTGACCTGGAACTCATCAAAGAGGTTAGGGTGAAAGGGCAGAAAGTCTGCAGTATCTTAAGGATCATATCATCCTGCCTCTGCCTCTCTGGCACTGGGATTACAAGCATGCACCACCATGACTAGCTTCCTTTGTGTGTGTTCTGGGGATCAAATTCAGACCCTTCTGCTACTGAGCCACCACCCTTCCCCCTTCCACCACCCTCACTTCTAGATCCCAAAGGGTCCTCAGCCGCTTACAAAGCCAAACAGATCTCTACAAGACCTATCTGCCCAAGGCACACATGTTCCTTCCTGTGAGCCTTCAAATATAAGAACTAAATCTACTCTCCAGAGTTACTAATATGACAGAGATAGATATGAGTCAATCCCATATTCTAATTGTCCAAACGTTTTGTCTTTGCTTCACTCAAAAGAACATCCTAACTTTTCGGCACATTAAATTCTTGAAGTCTGGTGTAAAAGTAGCATTTAATGAAAGACCCCATTTCCAGTCAATTCTAGTTTTCTGCTTCTAATAGGCTCCACATAAAGCTTAAAGACAACATTACAATGCTGGAAATCAATTCTCTGAGCTTTAGTGGTGTAGTGGTCACCTGAAATCCCAGTACTTCTAGGATGGAGGCAGAAGGTTCAGGAAGTTAGAGTCATCTCCTGCTACAGAGAAAGTTCACAGCCAGTTTCAGCTAGATGAGACCTTGTCTGAAAAAAATAAAGAAGAGAAAAGATTAAAAAGAAAGGAAGGAAAGAAGGAAGGAGGAAAAAAGAGAGGAAAGAAGAAGAGAATGAGAGAAGCAAGGAAGAAGGAAAGGAAGGATGAAAGGAAGGAAGAGGGAGGGTGGGAGGAAGGTGAATGAGAACTCCAGGAAAGAAGCTGCATCTGCAGAGAATGATGAACTGATAAGACTTTCAGTACTATGGAGAGGTTGGAATGATGCAGGTCTTGTAGCTAGTTACCTTCTCCTGGGATCCTTATAGACTTCTAGAACAGCCATTCCATACCCACCTTTGTGTCAGAACTAGCAACTTGTGGCTAACGGATAAAAACTTTTGGAATGTATTAGCCTAGCAGACCATTAGCTTCCACCAACCCAAAGCTAAGAATATCATTAGCCAGCATAGAAAGCTGTAGAAAAGCTGCCCCCATCTCTCTGTTCCAACATCTCTGATGTACCCACCAACGCATTAAATTTGTCTTGATTTAACTTTCTTTGCTCTGTAAAACTATAAAACTTTCTGAAACCATTTCCACTTTGGAACATGGAATTTGGGGTAACTTAAATCCGTGTTCCCAGGCCATGGTCACTCAAAATGGGGGCAGCTTTTGTTCTCTTTAATATGAGAACCATGGGTTGTTTTTGTTTTGCATCAACAGTGGGAGGGCAGGGTTTTTCTGTGACATCTTTCCTGCCACTGAGCCTCCTGCTAAGTGTATTCAATTGATAGCATTTGTGTGGAGGTCCAGGGGTCTCCATGGTCTGGGAAAATTCCTATATTGCTCTGACACAGCCATATCCTGTAGAAGAATGAAAAACCAGTTCTATAAAATCTGCTCTTTCTTCTGTGTCAAAAAATAGTCCCCAGATATAGAGACCATTTGAATCAAGAATCCTCACACTTACAGTATCAGCTTTGGCAAGCAACTGTCTAGCCAGAGACCAATTTCCCAGCTCTTGTGAATAAAGCTCTCTGATGAGTCTGAAATGGGGATCTCAGCCTTAATCTTGATAGACACATATCTCAAATCATATTATACTGAGTCCTGAAGTTCACAAGATCAAAACTCCTAACATTTAAATCCTGAAACATCAAAATTGTTAGATTATAATGGGCAAACAAAAGGAGTCAGAAAAGGCAGAAAGAGGGAGCGAGTCTGACCTTTAAGTAGGACCCTGTTTATCGGCAGGAAGACGTCAAGCGGGTCATCTCAGATCTCAGTGAATGGGTAGACTGTCCCTCCCATGCGGTACGGGTAAATGAGCAAATACATACACCAGGCAGGCAAGTGGGAGAAAATTCCCCAAAGGAGAAGCTGGCTGTAACCTTGTAGGGATGGAAACCACTTTCATAGTCTGCAAGGGAAGCTGAGAAGTGTAGTTTTTCATTAGAAAACTCTCAAAAATAGCAAAAATTTTATTTGGGAAGAGTTTGAACACACAACCTTCTGATTTGGAACAAGATGCTCTATCATTTTATCACAGAGCAAAGCATTTTTGTTGGACTCCTACCAATAAAAGTTAAATTAAAAAATTAATTTTGGGAAAGTTGTTTCAAAAATTATTTGAAAAGTTAGTGTTCATAAAGGGAATTTAAGAAATTTATAAATGATTATAGAAAAATTTCCAGGCCATATTATGCATTGAAGCAGACAATGGTGTACATACAATTGTATGTTTGCGTGTATAAGAATTTGGTTATATTTTTGATGGCCATGCAAGTGTAACATTTATGAGCAAATGAAAAGAATGCATAATGAAATACATGAAAATGTGAAATAACTAGATCCTGTCTCTGTAGCTGCCACTTCATTCCCCCAGCTTTAAAGCTGTTGCTGCCCGAAGTACCTTAGTTGATGCCCTGAGTCGGTAGAAGAGGCCAACCACCTATACCTCCTGTGTAGTTGCCTAAATGGAGAGCTTGCTTTTAACTTTTAAAAAATTACATTTCAATTTATTTATTTGTGTGTTATGTGTGGGTGGGTGAAGGAGTGCTGGAGCACCAGTGTGGTCAGAGGACAGCTTACAGGAGTCTGTTTTCTCCTTCTAGCACGTGAATCTTAGTGACCAAACTCAGGCCATCAGCCTTGATCATAAGCACCTTTACCCCCAACACCATCTCATTGGTTTCCAGAGAGAGATCTTTCAAAGTTATCTTTCATAAATGTAGATACGAAAAAGATGCTGACATCTTTTCATTTACTGAAGGATTTTCAGCATTTCTACAAACACAATTTTAAAAAATGAAAGAAAAAAAAGAACTTTGTGTATGTGTATGGTGTGTGTGTGTGTGTATGGTGTGTGTGGTGTGTATCAAAGCACATGTATAGAAGTCAGAGGACAACCTTAGGTGTTAGTCCTCAATCCCCTCCCTCCCCTTGTTTGAGACAAGATCTCTTGTTCACTGCTTCCTATACCAGACTAGCTGACTGTCTTCAGCATGTTCTATTGCTGTAAAGAGATAACATGACCCCAGCAACTCTTATAAAGGAAAACATTTTATTGGGGCTTGCTTATAGTTACAGAGATTTAGTTCCTTGTCATCATGGCAAGGAACATGACAACATGCAGGCACACATGGTGCTGGACAAGTAGCTGGGAGTTCCTGCCTCTAGATCCACAGGCAGCGAGAGAGACTGGACACAGCTTGGGTCTTTTGAAACCTCAAAGCCCAGTCACAGTGATACTACCTCCAACAAGGCCACACATCCTAAACCTAGCAAACAGTGCCACTTCCTGGTGACAGCCCATTCAAATCATGCAAATCTGTGAGCCTTTGGAGGCCATTCTCTTTGAAACCACCACACTGACTTGCCAGCAGCCTGGGATTCTCTGCTCTCTGATAAACAGGCCAAGAAAGAAATTAGAGAAACATCACCATTTACAATAGCCACAAATAATATAAAATACCTTGAGGTAACTCTAACTAAGCAAGTGAATGAACTATATGACAAGAACTTTAAGTTTTTGAAGAAAAATATTGAAGAAGATATCAGAAAATGGAAAGATCTCCCATGCTCATGAATAGGTAGGATTAACATAGTAAAAATGACAATGTTATCAAAAGCAATTTACAGATTCAATATAAACCTCATCTAAATCCCAACACAATTCTTCACAGACTTGGAAATAACAATACTCAACTTTATATGGAAAAACAAAAAATCCAGGATAGTTAAAACTATCCTGTACAATAAAGCAACCTCTAGGAGCATCACCATCTCTGACCTCAAGCCCTATTATAGAGCTATAGTAATAAAAACAGTTTTATATTGGCATAAAAACTGACACGTGGACCAAGGAAATCAAATTGAAGACCCTGATATTAATCCACATACCTTTGAACAACCAATTTTTGAAAAAGAAGCAAAAACTGTACAATGGGAAAAAGAAAGCATCTTTAACAAATGGTGCTTGCATAACTGGATATCAACATGTAGAAGATTGAAAATGGATTCATATCTATTGCCATGCACAAAACTCAAGTCCAAGTGGATCAAGAAACTCAACATAAATCCAGTTACACTGACTTTGATGAAAGAGTAAGTAGGAAATAGTCTTGAATGCACTGGCATAGGAGACCACTTCCAAATATAACTCTAGTAGCACAAAGAGCAACAATTAATAAATGGGAACTCCTGAAATTAAGAAGCTTCTGTAAAGCAAAGGACACAGTAATTAAGACAAAAGGGTAGCCTATAGAATGGGAAAAGATCTTCTCCAACACCACATCTGACAGAGGGATAATCTCCAAAACATATAAAGAAATCAAGAAACTAGACATCAAAATACTAAACAATCCAATTAAAAATGGGCTACAGAGCTAAACAAGAATTCTCAATGGAAGAATCTCAAATTTCCTAAAGACATTTAAGGAATTGCTCAACATCCTTAGTCACCAGGGAAATACAAAATGACTCTGTGATATCATTTTTTTTTTTGGTTTTTTTGAGACAGGGTTTCTCTGTGTAGCTTTGGAGCCTGTGCTGGAGCTCACTTTACAGACTAGGCTGGCCTTGAACTCACAGAGATCTGCCTGCCTCTGCCTCCCGAGTGCTGGGATTAAAGGCATGCACCACCACTGCCTGGCTGGAGATATCATCATATACCTGTCAGAATGACTAAGATCAAAAACATTAAAGACAGCTTATGTTGGAGAGAATGTGGAGCAAGGGGAACACTTCTTCATTGTTGGTGGGAGTGCAAACTTGTATAGCCACTTTGAAAATCAGTATAACAGTTTCTCAGAAAATTGGGAATGAATTTACCTCAAGACCCAGCTATATCACTCTTGGGAATATGCTCAAGTAATGCTCCATCATACCACAAGGACACATGCTCAAATATGTTCATAGCAACATTATTCCTAATAGCCAGTACCTGGAAAAAAACTAGATGGCCCTCAACTAAAGAATGGATAAGAAAATGTGGGACATATACACAATGGAGTACTACACAGCAGTGAAAAACAATGAACTCATGAAATTTGAAGATGGATGGACAGAACTAGAAAATATCATCCTGAGTGAGATAACCCAGACTCAGAAAAACAAACATGCTATTTACTCACTCATAAGTGGATACTAGATGTAAAGCAAATGATAACCAGACTGCAACCCACAGCTCCAGAGAAGCTAGCTAACAAGGAAGACCCAAAGAGGGACATATGGATCACCCTGGGAAGGGGAAAGAGATAACATCCCTATGAGTAAACAGGGAGAAAGGGATGCAATAGAGGGTAGATGATGGTGGATGAGAACATAAGGGAATGGAATAGTCAACTGAAAAAGGGATGGAGTGGGAGAGCAATGAACAAGATATCTTGATATAGGGAGACATTATGATTTTAGTGAGAAACCTGGTGCTAGGGAAATTTCCAGGAATCCAAGAGGATGACCCCAGCTTAGACTACTAGCAATAGGGGAGAAGGTGCCTGAACTGGCCAACAGCAGTAATTAGATTGATGAATACCCTAGCTGTCACTGTAGAGCCCAGGCAACTACACAAGCCAGTCTGTGATTTGCTTTTCCATCCATTTCCTAAAAGGTTTAAATGTTCAAATTTCCCAGCCATTCAGTGTAGCTGGCATGAATCACCAATCATGAGATGTGCTAATGAATTGTCACTAAAACACCCAAAGTGGTCTTTAAGTAACAAGCAAATACAGCCAAATTGTTTAATTTTGCCTTTGCAAATTATTGCCTTTATACAAAGTTTCTCAATATTGTCAAGACGTAAAATGTGCTTTACCCTTGCTTGTTCAGTCTTTTAGTTAACTATTACACTTAACAGTGATACCACACTTATAATAGACAGATGTCATGAATCTCACAGTAGATCAAAATGGCGTGCTGTGTTAGCCTCATACCTAATTAATTACTAACCTTAGAAACTGTGACTAATGCTGAAGACACAGCTCAGTTGGAAAAGTACTTGCTGTGCAAATAGGAGTATCGGTCCTCAAACCAGATGAGGGACAGTAGAGCACTGACCATGCCTCAGACAGCTCTCAGAGCATGTCAGGATAGGACCTCTCCGTAACCAAATCAGGACTAGATTCACTCAATTCCAGAGAGATAAAGGCCAAGATGTTAGAGTCACTTAAGCTTCTGTCTCCCCTCCAGAAAACCCAGAAAACTGGCTCCTCGGAAATCATGGTGACCAGCAGTCTTCCTGGAAAAGTGTCTGTTTCCACTACAGTGCTCCCTACCTGAACTCCCTCCTGAATGCTTCCATATTTGAATTGATGCATTATTAACATTTGCCTGCTCTCAATCTGATCTGCATATGCAAATTAGGTACCTTCACCTGTTCCTTTGTCTTCCCACTCACCCCAGTGACTCAGGCTACATAAGCTCTTCCATTACTTCAAAAAGCTGTCCTCCAACAAAGTCCCCTGGGTCATTTCTGCCCATCAGCTGCCTGAGACCCTGTTTCTCCAGTTGCTCTGCATCCTGAGACCAACCCCGGTGCACAATGGCCAATCAGAGACAGGGGACCCATACATGAGGACCTGAGTGGGTCCCAATACCAACACAAAAAGCTGAGTATGGTAGCACATGTCTGTAATACCATCACTGGGGATAGTGCAACAGGAGGGTCCCTGGTGTTTGCTGGCCAGCTAGTGCAGCCAAAGAGGTAAACTCCTAATTGAGTGAGAGGCTTCATCTACAAAAGTAAGCTGGAGAGGTCTGGGAAGTTAGCTCAGCGGTTAAAGCACTTATCACATAAATGTGAGGACTTGAGTTCAGATCTCCAGATCTCAATGCCAGGTCACTGTGGCAGCCTTCCTGTAATGCCAGGTCTTGAAAAGTAGAGACTGAGAATGCCCTGGCCACAATGACTAGACACACTGCCTGAAGCAGCAGGCTCCCAATTCAACTAAGTGACCCTTCAATAAATAAAGTAGAAACTGTTACAGGAAAACTTACAAAAATCAACCTCAGATCTCTACATGAACACACACACACACACACACACACACACACACACACACACACACACACACACACATATATATATATATGGGGGTTTGAATAGAAATGGCTCCCATAAGCACACATATTTACATCTTGCTCATCAGGGAGTGGCACTATTTGGGAAGGATTAAGAGGCATGGCCTTGATGAAGGAAGTGTGTCTCTGAGGGTGGGCTTTGGGGTTTCAAAAGCCCAAGCCAGATATAGTGGCTCTCTCTCTCTGCTGCCTGTAGATCCAGATGTAGAACTCTCAGATACTTCTCTAGCACTATGTTTGCCTGCTTGTCACCACGGCCCCTGCCATGATGATAGTACACTAAAGCTCTGAAACTGTAAGCGAGTCCCCATTTTCTTTCTTTTATAAGAGGTTCCATAGTCATAGTGTCTCTTCACGGCATTACAATGTGGATGAAAACAATGTGCAGCACTCTATAGCACTGAAACACATGCAAACACATATACACATGTGCATATAACACACACATACATATGGACAAGAAAATTAGGTAGAGAACTATTGAGAAAGATACCAATGTCAACCTCTGTTCTCAGTATGCACGCACACACACACACACACACACACACACACACACACACACACACACACACACACAAATACAGGAACACATACATACAATTCAGTTCATATCTTTTCAGTGTATAACATGATTTACTTTGACAAATAAAAATCTCAAAGCTCATTCTTTTTAATAATTCTTCACTTCAGTCACAGATGCTGCCTCAAGTTTAATGATAGCCAAATGAGCCATCATAAAAAACTCTCCAACATGAAGACCAAATAGTTCTACAATAGAAGAACCTGGAAAGGAGCCCAGGTCATGTGACTGATCAATAGACATTGACTTTCTTTCTCTTTGGATTGTCCTTCCCTTTCCTCTGATCATTTTCACTTTAACTCTACGAACAGCTAGACTGCTTCTGATAGAAAAACTATCAGTTGATTTAGCCATCAGAGTGGTTGAGACAAATGAACTACAAATGTCACCATTGGTCAAATTAACCTATGATATATTTTATAATTATTACTTTAATAAGACTTTTTTGGAGGATATATATATATATATATATATATATATATATATATATATATATGTGTGTGTGTGTGTGTGTGTGTGTGTGTGTGTGTGTGTAGAGAGAAAGAGAGACAGAGAGAGAGAGAGACAGAGAGACAGAGAGAGAGAGAGAGGTCATTTGAACAACAAATGACAAATGTCCTCCCAGAAGCCCACTCAGCAATGGACTTCTATAACACCCATAAGTCTATCCATTCCTAAGGTCAGAATTCTCATGAGCCTGTCATTTCCCAAAAACCCTGTCTCTGAACAGTGCAGCATTCTGGAGAAGGTCTTCGATACAAGAGATGTATTTAGATGAACATTTAAGATACAACCAGCTGAGAGCGTGGCATGTCCTGTATTAAAAGCATGTGGGGAATTGGAATAAGAAGATGGGGAGTTCAAAGCCTATCTATGCTATATCCTCCCTGAGATTTTCACTGTATTCCATTAAAACCACAGATTAATCCAGCTCTGCTGACTAATGAAATCTTTGCAGGTAGATAACAAAATTCCAGTGACAAACCTGCTCCTCAGACTTTTCCTGTCCATCTTCTATTTGTCTCTTCTAAAGTTACTTATAATCAGAAAATAGTGAGTAAAAAATTGCAAGGGCAGAGGAATTCTAAATAGCATACAAAACTTAGAAATCCCCATGGGTAACTACTTACCTATTCAGCCAAATAACCCTGTAACATGCCAACCTAAATCTACAAAACACTAACTGACCCAGGCATGTGTTCAATAACAACCTCCAGTTGACAGAACTCGGTAGTCAGCTCTGCTCAGCTTCAGCTTAAAGCCTCCAGTGAGGGACTGCACTGTCAGGTAGCGAGCGTATTTCTAGGTGGCTATCGCTCGACATTCAGGTTGGTAACGCTTTGAAGTAACCCAGTGTTTCTCCTTGGGTTCACAATAACTTGATCTTCATGATATGATAAATATCTGAGCACTTCAGGAATATGCCTTGGTCAAACATTAAAATGTCAAAAGCCCCTTAAAGGGGTAAGTCAAGAAACTACCTCTCATATAATGAAATCATATGATGAAAAAAATCATTATGACATAAGTCAAATATCCACATTGTTTTAACCCAGGACTCTTACTTAGGCCTTTCTGCTAAAATGGGCTTAAAGTGCATGCATTTAAAGTGACCAACAATGGACTCTTACAGCAATCTTCTGACGTGGCTGATTCTCTTTCAGAGACTCTTTGGGTGAAAGATGTGTATGTAAAGGAGAGTCAGCTCTTGTAGATGCTTTTCAAAAAGTTTGGAAGAAAGCCTTTTGTAGCTTGATGCAAGAAACAACTGTCTTCAACACTGTTCACAGTGAAGGAAAGGATGGAGAAAGAGAGGGACCTTTCACCCTCAGTTGTGCTGGGATGAGAAACACAATATGGGCCATAGGAGCTGGAGAGAGGGCAGGCAGAAGCTACTGAGTGGACCTCCGAGAGGCTGCAGTGAATGGCTCTACTTTGGGATTGGCAATGATCTGTCTTGCAGATCACAGTATTAAGTTGCTTGTTTGTTTGTTTTTTGTCAGACATAGAGAAGCAGACAGACTGCACATTGTGTGCTTGAGACATGGAGGTTGTTTTTCCCAGTATAATTTTCATGTGCATATGTGTTTGGTGGTGGTGGTGGTTTCTAAAATGATTTATTTAATGTTTATTTATATGAATGCACCTGTATCTGAGCATGTGTCTACAAATACGTGCAAATATCCACTGAAGCCAGAAGAGGAAATCAGATCCTGACTGTAACTGGAGTTGCAGGTGGTTGTGATCCACCCAAAGTGGGTATCAGAAATCAAATCTAAGTCTTTTGGAAGGGTTGAAGAGTAGTGATTCTCACTGCTGAGCAATTTCTATTCTACACACACACACACACACACACACACACACACACACACACACACACACACACAACTCCTATCCAAGATTAAGCTGTTTCCTTGGCTTTATGATGAGAGAAAACCAGCACACAGCTAAGGTTTTAAAAAAGAACACCCCAACCCTGTGAACAGTTAGAAAATTAACCCTTGCCAACAGAGATTACTATTGTGCAGCCCGTGGTATAAACACACCAGCAGTGAGAAAGAGATAGGGAAGTTCTTCCATGGAGAGAAGCTCAAGCAGGCCTTGCAGCTGGGGTCTTGGTACACAGAAAGTACTTGTGATGACAGCATCACTTCGAGGCACGTTGAACATGGTTTCCTACATACACCTACCTTAGAGCCTTGCCCAGAAGAAGAAACCAAGAACATGAGAAAATTCATAAATTATAATAATTAACGCACTTGGCCAAATCCTGAAATGGCATGCTCTAACTAATCATATAAAACCCATTTGCAGTGAGTTTTGTGAGTGTTTGTGCCTCTCACCATCATCAGCATGACTTTAAAATACAATTAATTGACCAATATCATTTCTAAACTTGTTTTTGCATTGGGTTTTGTGGAGGTCTATTAAATTATTAATAACATTTGGAATTATTCTTCTTACTTTTAAGAAGCAAAATACCCTGTCTTCATGGTATAACAGTTTATTTCATGTTATTTTGATCTCTGAAGCTCCTAGGTCCTCTTTGATATGAGACTTCTTCTTTCCCTATGGATTTGCAAGGAAAAAGTACCCAGTGAATCTTACCATCCAGCATGAAGGTCCTCTCGGTTGGGAAACATTGTCATAACTTTCTTTGCAATTTTTTATCACCAAAATAATAGTTCCTAAAGTACTACTTTAGCTTACTAGACTATGAGTCTTATTTATTAATTTATTTTGGATAGTGCCATGGGTTTCACACATTCTGTAGATTTTGTGGAGTTCAGAGGGCAGTTTACTTGAGTTGGTTCTCTGCTTCTGCCATGTGGGAGCCAGGAATTGAACTTACGTCCTCAGGCTTGGCAGTAAGTGCCTTTACACCCACTCTGAGTCACTGTCGTACCTCAAAGTTCAGCCCACTTATTTTTAATCCAGGAAAGTATTGAAGGAAGCATCACCTGCACATTTAAATGACAGAGGAAATGTGCAGTAGACATTCTGATACAAAAAGAATCATCAAGCCAGTGGCTAGAATCTTCGGCTCCCCAGTGTAAATAAAAGGTGAATAGAAAATGCTGAGTCCAGAAGGTGGAAAAACTTCTCCATATATTACTGATATCGGAACTGAGCACAAAATAAAAAGGATTGGAGACTGGTGGTACATCCAGAGCATTCAACTGTAAATTCTTTAACATCCCCACTAGCTTTGTCCATGTAGTTTTAAATGCTTGTTTAAATTTTTTTCTTTTAAGTGAGACACTCCAAATGACTTCATTGTTGACATATTGCAGATGGAATATTTTTAAATGTTTTCCATCATGCTGTTTAGTTAAATTACACATATACTCAGATTTTTCCATGTTATAGTTTTCTTTTATATTAATAATTTCAACACTTATACTCAAATCACATGTAGCATATATTGATGGCTGTGCTGCTATAACACAATGCCTGACAAAAGTAACTTAAGTCAGGAAGGGTTTATTTGGGATCATAGTTTGAGTCCATCGTGATGTAAATCATGGCAGCAGGAGCTTTAGGAGGCATCTAGTCATATTGCATGCACATTTGGGAAAGAGAATTGAAAGCTAATGTTCAGCTCATCGTCTAGTCTGTATTTAGTCCAGGTCCCAGCCAACAGGATGGTGCCACGATTAGGGTGGTGTTTAAATTAGGGTTTCTACTGCTGTGAAGATACATCATGACGAGGGCAACTCTTATAAGGAATACATTTAATTGAGGGGGCTTGCTTACAGTTTCAGAGGTTCAGTCAATTATCATCATGGCGAGGAGCATGACAACATGCAGGCAGATGTGGTGCTGGAGGAGTAGCTGAGAGTCCTACATCTTGTAGGCAACAGGAAATCGTCTGAGACACTGGGTGGTATCCTAAGCATAGGTAACCTCAAAGCTTGCCCCCACAGTGACACACTTCCTCCAAGGAGGCCATACCCACTCCAACAAAGCCACACCTCCTAATAGTGACACTCCCTGTGAGATTATGAGGCTGAACCACATTCAAGCTACTATAGGTGGTTCTTTCCACTACAATTACTCCAATCTAGAAACTCCCTCACAATCTTGCTCAGAGGTTTGTTGTTTGTTTGTTTGTTTTCTCATAGGTGATTATAGATCTTGTTAGCAATCAATATTAGCTATCAAATACTTGAAGTGTGTGATTAAACAAGCACACAAATACACACATGTGAAAACACAAAGACACCAACACACAGAAAAGATGCTGGGCCTTTGACTTGATTTGTAAAATCTGCAGGACCAATCCCTTTGTAGACATAATGAAAAATGAAATCAAAGTAGAAGTCATTTATTTAAGCTAATCATGATGCATAAATTTTCAGTTGCTTCAGCTTGGATATCTAGGGAGACAACATGCTATAACTAATACATTATCAATGAGATATGAAAAAGAATGACCTATAGCAGTAAAAACTATGAGGAACCTTTTAATCTACCCCTTTGCAACCTTGTAAGTAAATGTCATGTTTGACAAAGTAGCTCATGTAGAGAAAGACCATCTGTGAGGAATATTAGAGATAGATGTTATGCTTGATAAAGTTGCTAATGCTGATGGCCAGCAAAGAGCTGACTAATATTTCAAAGGCTTGGGGAGAAGAGAGTCAGGAAAAGAATGAAAGAGTATGAAAAAAACATACACCTGAGACCACTGCTAATGAATGTAGCAATTGAGAATCACTTGCTACAAAAATGTTTCCCAAACCAGATAGCTCTACTTCTGGGAAAGGCCCAGCCTCCTGATGTTCAATGTCATTTCTCTCTTCTTCCAGCTAACTTCTTGATTTGTCCTCTGACACCCATTATGTGCTATTCTCTTTCACAAACTAATGTGCATTAGTGTTGGAGATTAAAAAACAATTAGAAGCTAACAAGACTCATTCCCGCCACTCTGGATGTCACGTACTATTCAGTACGTTTAAGGGTATTTTCTGAGACACTGTTTGGGACTTTGTAGGTTGTGTTAACGGTTCTTTCCCAAACTCCTGTTGAAATTTAGTTGAACATTAGGATCACATTAAGAGGTATGACTTTTAAGAAGCATCGGGGATGTGAGGCGTCCATCCTTTTGGACAGCTGGACCAATATCCCTACTGTGGGAGTGAGTTTGGTCCTTCTTGTATGTTCATTCTTTCTTTCCCTATTCCTTTCCCCCTTTTTCATCATCTTCTAGTCTCTTCCTCTTCTCTGATCCCTTCCCCCCCCCTCTCTCTCTCTTTCTCTCTCTCTCTCTCTCTCTCTCTCTCTCTCTCTCTCTCTCTCTCTCCCTCCCTCTCTCTCTCTCTCTCTCCCTTGTTTTTCCTCTGCTTCCTGGTCCACCCTGTTGTGATGTAACAAGATCCTTACCAGATGCTGGCAAACTGGCATTGAACTTCTCTATTTACAATTACGTGAAGCAGCAATTCTGTTTTCATTTTAAACTACCTCATCTGTTGCATATATTTTGTAACAGTAAAAAACAAAGACAAGGAACATTTGCCCTCAAGGAGCCCATAATCTAACAAAAATACACAAAGAAAATGCTCTCTCCTTACTTCTTAGTGTACTAAAAGCCCAGTACATAAGTAATAGCCATACAGGGGACTGGTGAGATGGCTTATTGGGTGAAAAACACTCAAGGCTGAGACTGAAAATCTGGGGTCCCACCTGAAGCCCACATAGCGGGAGAGAAATGACTCCCTCCAATTGTCTTCCAAATTCCACATGTGTGCTGTGACAAACATGCAAGTACACACACACAATTTTAAAACCATAACATCTACATAGGCAGCTGTTGTTGAGATGCTAACCAGACCTCACTTTATAGTTAATATTTTGAAATAAATAAGGCAAACTATGTCTGTTGAGAAGGTTGTGCTATGATATGTCTTGTGATTTTCTTCAGAAGAGAAATTTTCATGTTCTAGCACATGGATATGCTAACCCTGAGGAGTTCTTGTGGGTAAACTCACCTCAGTGTGTATTTGTTCACTGGTTCCTGGAACCCACTCAACCTGCTTCAAGTAGTTTGATACAGTTATGAGTAGAACAGAACACAGAAAATTGTGCCCAAAGAGAAATGTAAAAGTGAGTTAAAAGACCTTTGAATTCATCCCTATGAAGCATTTCTCCATCATCAAAGAACGTTTTTGCTGTTGTAGTTGTTTCTTTTAAAGCTGGATGTATGCAGCTGGATGAAAGATGGCTCAGGGGGTAAGAGCACTTGCTGCTCCTCCACAAGATTAAACTTTGCTTCCAAGCACTCGAAATAAATAAATAAATAACTGGACAAAAGCAAGTTTTCAGAATATGAAGAAACAAAACTAGACTCACAGAGATTCAGAGCACTGCCCCTTAATATCATTTTCTCAAAGGAGAAAGAGCGAGGAAAGAAACTTGCTTTGGTTTTAGGGTGAACTGCCCCCCACTTGGTCCCCAGCTGATGGTGCTGTTAGGGAAGTTGTGGAACCTGTAGGAAGTTGCAGCAGGAATCTTAGAAGTTCTTAATAATAAAATCAAACCTGAGGCCAGTTATTGGGGTGAATGCTGGAAGATCAGAGAAGCAGAACAAGCCACAGCTTCCCCACCTCCACAGTTCCTTAGCTGATCCTGTTTCCTCAGACTGGAAGCTTCTGGTTCCTCATCCCAATGGCTCTCAGCTGAACTGATGCTCGAAAGCCTGAGGCTTAACCATCCAAAAGCTGCTAGTTCCTGGTCTTCACGCCTTATACATCTTTTTGCCTTCTGCCATCACTCCCTGGGATTAAAGGCTCACGTCTTGGGATTAAAATGTGTGTCACTATGCCTGGCTGTTTCCAATGTAGCCTTGAACTCACAGAGATCCAGAGGGATTTCTGCCTCTGGAAAGCTGGGATTAAAGGGGTGTGCTACCACTGCCTAACCTCTATGTTTAATATTGTGGCTGTCCTGTTCTCTGACCCCAGATAAGTTTATTAGGGTGCACAATATTTTGGGGGAACACAATACCTCCAGAGGAAGTGAAGCCTTGCTGGAGGAATGGGTCCTGGTGACCTCATTTTGAGGCTTATTCTGCACTTCTCATCTGTAAATACAATATGATCAGCTGCTTCCTCCTCTGTCCCCATGCCTGCCTCTTGGCTGCTATATACTCTCCCCAGTGATTGAAAGATCCTCTCCCCTGTAAGCTAGAATAAACCATTCCTTCCTCATATTGTTTTGGCCATCCATTTTGTCACGATAGTGATATAAGTAACTGACACAGAACACAACCTCAGATAGAAATCTCTGATCATAAAATCCTGCCTATTTGTGAAGAATCAAACTTAAATATGGCCAAGGCTTTGGCTGGCACTCAAAACTTTGAGTCATTGTGTAAAGATCAGTAAATAAGAACAACATAATAAAGCCAGTCAAAACTTATTGGCTGGATGTTTTCTGTACACTAGAAGATGTTCTAGCCTTGGAGGCACAGCAGTTAGTCTCTTGAGCTTCAGTCAGGTGTTGTAGCTGAAAGTTTTCTTATGTCTTGCCCAGTCTGCAGCCTCTCAGTCCCAAGAAAACACACAGAGGCTTATATTAATTAAAACTGCTCAGCCATTAGCTCGGGCTTACTACTGACTAGCTCTTACACTTAAACTCAGCCCATTTCTGCTAATCTATACGTCGTTACATCTTCCATGGCTTTACCTGTGTACCATTACATGCTGCTCCCTGGACAGCAGGCTGGCATCTCTTTACTCAGCCTTCCTCTTCCCAGAAGTTTCCTTGTCTGTTTATCTCACCTATACTTCCTGCCTGGCTACTGGCCAATCAACATTTTATTAAACCAGTGTACAAAAGCATTATCCCACAGCAGTCAGGTGTGTTCCACATGGTATTGAGAAGTGTAATTAGGTTCAAAATCAGGGCCATCATTGATGATCCACACAGAATATAGTTGTACACACAGTACATGGGACAGATGCAAGTACAATAACCTAGTCTTTTTGCGTATAATGGGTTATTAAGGATTTTCTAGAATTAGAAACTAAATAAAATCACAACCTGTATATGCAATGTTGTGATGACATTAGTAAAATTATATACTATTGTTTAATGTGGCGCCAAATTTTACTAATTTATAGATAAGCATATAATGATATAAAATTAGCTTTATCTTTTTAAAAGTTGCTTAAGAGAGTCTCTAAATGTTTTAGTAACATAAGCATGTGTTTGAAATACAATACAGTCAAATATTCAACAAATTGGAGAAGGAAAGTATTAAAACAACTTGGTATAGTAATTTTGCTTTGATAGGAAGATGTTCCATGTACATAATGCTGTACTCCATTCACCTCATTCACCTGCTAAGACAATGAGCAATCACATACAAATATCTGCTTCACAGGCCTTTTGTGACTAAAGTAGTGGAGTGAACAGTAGATGTTCAATAAAATCCATGATGGGTTGATCTGCATAATGCAGAGGTTACATTTCTTTCTCTTTCTTTTATCATTACTTGTTTGTTATATTTATTGGCATGTGTTAGTTATACATAATAACAGATTTGATGATCACATTTCATGTGCGTACTTAACACATTTCAATCAGTTTTGCTCCCCACTACCTTCATTTGTACTCTTTCCCTTCCACTAGTACCTTACCTTTCCCAACCAACTCCTTTCTACTCACAGCTCTTCTTTTTGTGACCCAAAATGTCTCATTAGTGTTGTTTATAGGACCGTGGGCAACTTGCCACAGCTCCACTGTAGAAAGTGTCTTTCCCTCTGCCATCAACCAGTAACTACTTACAAATCCAAAAGGGATGGGTGAAGGTTGAGGTCAATTTCTACTCCATGACACATTGCTGCCAGGTCCAATCTTGTTCAGATGTTATGTGAGTAATCACATCTGTAGACTGCAATGATGCAGTGGCCATGTCATGACCAGAACAGTGCTCCATAGTCCTCCTTGCCACTCCTTCACCCTCCTCTTCTGATGTTCCTTGAGCTTTGGAGGGCATGATATAGATGTCCCTTTTGTAACTGAGCACTCAATAATTATTCATTCCTTTCATTCCCACATGACTCCTACTTATGATGCAGGTATAAATCAAATAATTGTCAGGTTATAGTGATCTAAGTGTTGTTGGTAGCGTCCTGTTTGGTGTTTTACCTGGGAAGCCACCAGCAGGAGAATCGGGGTAAAGAACTATTTTTAGTTTTAATTTGAATATACAAGGGATCCATCAAATCCAAAATAAGCTAAAGTGATTTTGCTCCTACATTTTACAGAGTGTTTTTATCTACTTGGAAATAAAGTTCCTGTGGCAGTAGACAACTATGATGGAAGAGAGAAAAAGATATAGAACATAGTCCCATTAATCAGAGCAAGACACTAATATGCACTGGGTGGTGGTGGTGGCAACACACACCTTTAATCCCAGCACTTGGGAGGCAGAGGCAGGCAGGTCTCTGTGAGTTCAAGGCCAGCCTGGGCTACAAAGTGGGTTCTAGGAAAGGCACCAAAGCTACACAGAGAAACCCAGCCTCAAAACACCAAAAAAAAAATGACACTAATATGCAGTACTTTTATGAAGAAGAAAAAAAAAAGACTACAAAGTACAAAACAAACTAAGGCTCATTGTTCATAAAATGTATATGAGAAATAAAATTCAACTTTTTAGTCATAAGAAATGGGAACTTATGGAAAATAAATGGACCCATATAGTGGTCAAGATATACTAGTAATGCAATCTTTAGAAAATGTGTTAATAAAGGTGTACTCCACGCCACGTGTTATATGTTACCAAAGTATAAGTAGTTTTCACTTTTGTATTCATTACCTTTTTACATGTATTTATTGTGTCTGTGGAAGAGGCAACATGGTGTACATGTTGAGGTTAGAGGGCAACTTCTGGGAATCAGTTCTGTCCATCTTTGGTATGGGTTATGGGTCTTGACCTGAGCTCATCAGCCTTAGCTGCAAGTACTTTTACCCACTGAGCTTTTGTGCAGCCATTTCCTCAATCTTGGAGGGAAACTTAGACACAGGATTTTGAAGTGGGGTGAAAAATGGGATGTTCTAAGGGGAGGTGAAACATTCCATGCTGTCTGGAAGTTCCTTCAGCTCAAGAACAAGACAACTCAGTGGCTTCAGGAAGTCCCTGAAACTGTCCAGATTCACTCTACTCCTTCCTTCCCCAGCTTATCTTGGGAAGATATCCCAAGAACTGCTGGGAATGACTCTCAGAAAAACTGAGCTGCTTGGAAGAAGCAGACACCATTTGGGCTGCCTGGAAGAGACTCAGAATTTTGCTCTCTGGAAACAACACTCTCCAACCCTTTTGAGCTGTCTGCAGGCTGTGCAGTGGGCTCCAGGTTTCCAGTTCTCATGGTGTAGTGGGTTCTGGTGATGCAGCTATTTTTGAGTCATTTCTGCTCCTGTAAGTAACCCTTCATCCATATTTCTGTAAGTAACCCCAATAAAACTCAGTAGATCACCAAGTTGTATGTTGATGGTACTCTTGTTTTGTTCTGTCATTGGTTCCCTATCTGGGGTAAGTCAGTAGATGTTTATTTACATATCTCCAATAGTTTATACAACAGAGTCATCTTATCAGTCAGAAATGTATTATTTTTGAGGGTTAGTCTGGTGAGTTTTACCAGTGCAAGTTTTTATTTTCATATAATCATTATGCAATTGTGATATAGCTATTTTGGAAGAATATTTTCTAAAAGGTTTAAAAGTGGAAAAGAAATAAAACTTTTAAATTTTATTCAATCATTTTTTGCTTTGCACTTTTCTGTTATAAAATCTGCAGCCACCTTACAGCTTTTCTATGACAAAGTCTTTTCCTTTTGAGTACTTGCAAGGTTTTCATCTTCTAATTGTATTTCTTCAGTTTTATATGATGGGCTTAGCTATAAGTTTACTCATTAATGAATGAATCTTCTATGGGTCATTGTCCGTTGTGGTTTGATGACTTTTGTCAATTTTGTATGTATTGTTTCTTCCACAATCTCTCATATTTCTCAATTTACAAAGAGAATCAGCTTATCTATTTTGATCTCAGTGTCAGTATAATTTAACTGGTTGTGATGATTTGAGTGAAAATGGCCCCTGTAGACTATTCTGACTGAATACTTGGTCTGTAGTTGGTGGAACTGTTACAGAAGGATTAGGAGGTGTGACTTTGGAGCAGGTGAGTCATTGAGTCAGGCTTTCAGGTTTCAAAAGACTGGCACTATTCCAAATGCCTTGCTGTCTCCCTGCCTCAGCTCTCAGCTACTGCTCCAATTCCATGCCTGCCTGACTGCACCCATGCTTCCTGATATCACAGCCATGGACTCTAACCATCTGAAACTGTAAGCCCCAAATTAAAGTTTTACTTTAGGGAATTGTCTTGGTCATGGTGTTTTATCATAGCAAAAGAAAAGTAATTATGGTACTTGAACTGACTGTGTAGCTGAGGATGACCTTGGACTACTGATCCTCCTGTCTCTTCTCAGATGCTGGTATTATCATCATGTGCCACTATTTCCAGTTTATTTGATGTGAGGACTATCATGAAGGGCCTCTTGCAGTTTGATCAAGGTCTGTGATACATTTCCCCCTTACTCGTGAAACTCTCAAGGAAAGGCCAGAAAGCAGTGGAGAATGATGACAGCTTGACTGGAGATGTAGAGAGGGAAGAGAAAATGAAAGTAGTGGGGATTTGTGCACAGCAAAGCAGGCAAATGGTGAAAGCATTTGGATGCCACATTGAAGTAAAGGAAAGAGAAATTTAGTAATAGTTCCATTGAATTCTGCATTAAAAACCTTTCTAGAGTATTATGAATTATTAGAAAGGTAATTAATATTATAGTTATTGACCTTAAGGGCTAAAGCTTTATCTACAGAGATTAAAAAATAACAATTATTTGTTCATAGATCTATTATCATTCATTTATAATGGTGCCTGATATTTGGTTGCCATGCAAACATGGAATAATGGTAACTTCGAATAAGGGAATAATACATATATGGATTAAAACCTCATTTAGTTTTTAATGTTCATATATTTGCAATCAAACAGTTTATCTGAAATAACAACAAAGGAAATCTTAAATTAATTCAAAAAATAAATACTTCTGAAAAGTAAGCATTTTGTGTTTTCCTGTATTTGTGAGTATGTGTGATATGCATGTGTGTAGCAAGTGTGTGGTGATGCATGTGCACATGGGTAAGCAAACATGTGGAGACCCAAGGTAGATATCAGAAATAATTTGGGATCTCTCTCGACCTTGTTCATTGAGGCAGGACCTTTCCCAGCACTCACTGATATGACTAATTGATAGCCAGCTTGCTTATCTATGTTTTTCAAGGCTGGAATTAAAGACAGGCTGCCATACTCATTCGGCATTTATGTGTATGGGCTAAGGAGCCAAACTCTGATCCTCACACTTGTTGGACAAGTACTTAACCACTGAGCAATCACCCAGCAAACATTAAACAAAAATCAGTGAATAAACTTTTTTCTTATCCAGTATTCAACTATTCTTTGTAAATAAAACACAGTCTCAGCTAAGCAGTGGTGGTGTGTGCCTTTAATCCCAGAACTCAGGAGGCAGAGGCTGGTGGATCTCAATAAGTTCAAGGCCAGCCTGGTCTCCAGACAGAGTTCCAGGACAGCCAGGGCTACAAAAAGAAACCCTGTTTCCCAAAATGAAAACAAAAACAAACAAATGAAAAAACCACAATAAGTTATGAGCAAGTTTTGTAATTGTAAAACTAAGAGAAAGAAATACATGGTTAGGGAACAGAGGAAATTAATTGTTGGGGTGAATATCTATAGTTCTTTACTTAAAATTGATCAGAAAAGCAGGTAATTTTTGAGACTGCAAGAAGTTTTTCTCTCATAACAAGTATGAGATTTGAGGGGCAAAGTTTCTTTCAGTTTCATCTTTTAAGTTCCAAATACATAACAAAGCCAAACATGTACATACACACAAACACACACACACACACACACACACACACACACACACACACACACACACACACACAAGTGCAGAGCCAAACATACAAGAACAACAAGAAGAATACTAGTAAAGAATACGGTAGAGGAGGAGACACAAGCTCTCTTCCTCCACCCCCAAATAGGTATACAAATACCAACAAATAGGTATACAAATACCAACAAATAGGTATACAAATAATCAGAGCCTCTGGGAGGGATCAAATGCCTTTCTGAGTTCTTGAAATTTATATCCATCTCTCACACACACTTATAGAATGAACAGCATGCAATGTTGTAAAAGAATGCAATCCCACCGTTTGTCACGGTGTGGATGACCTTAGAAGATATTAAGGTAAGCAAAATAAGCCAGATATACCTGCAAAAGGGCTCCAAAATGCTGAACTCATAGAAGCAGACACTAGAACTGGATGTACTCAAAAGGTTAGAGACAGGTGCAGAGTGGATGTTAGAGACAGGAGATATTGGTGAGAGAATATGAAGTTTTGATGAAGGAATGAGTTCTAGGTATCAACTCTTCAGCAGGATGAGCATAGTTGATACTGGCATGTATCTGGGGATTTCTCATTTTTTAGATTTAGTGTCTGTATGTGCATGTCTGCAGGTGCCATGGAGGCCAGAAGAGACCACTGGATCCTCTGTAGTTGGACTTACAGGTGGTTGTGAGCTACCAGTCTCAAGCCTGGAAATTTCTAAGAAAATGGCATCACCACTAATAAAGCTAGATATGTGAATTGATGGCTATTTTAGCTAGCTTAATTTAATCCACAATATATAGCATTTCTACAGTGTGTACATTTACCAAAGTATTGTATAAATACATTTAAGTTTATTGAATTAAAACTATAAAAGTATAATTTACAAGTATTTTAGAAGAAAAGTTAATATTTAAGGTGTTTAATTAATACCTTATTAATTTTTAAATTAATATTAATCTGGAAACATGATAAACATGTACAAAATTGTCATACTGAAGTCCATCACTTGTAACACAAATAATGTCATGAATAAATCTAACTCAAAAATAAAATTTAAAATTATATAAAATAAAATATGGAGCTAAAAAACTTTAAATATAAAATGAAAAAATCAATAATTTGAGTGTATCAAATAGGATATCCTATAAGAGAATAAAATGCTAAAGATTTCAAAGACAGTGACCAAAATTAGTATCCATAATGCATGAACACTTATATAAATAAACAGTATATACATAAATAATATGATATGAAAGGAGCAAATTATCTCAACAGAGAATTCTTGAGAGAGCACAAACAACAAATGTGATGAAAAGATGTCAGTTTGCAAATCCTGTTTATTTAGCAGAATAGAAAAATAAAATATTTACAATTGTGTTCATCCAGTACCTGAAACACAAATCACAGAATGTATTAAAAGTAGTTATACATTGTTACAACTATTAAAGCACTTTGTTGTCTAAGTGCAAAGTTCATGACTTTTAAACTCCAAAATCCCACTTCTAATGTTTTGTCTTTTCAAAAATCATGACAATCACAAGACTGCACGATCTAAAGCAACATTTATAATACAGTACAAATTAAAAGTTCTTAAAATCAGCCAAGTGGTGTTGGCACACACCTTTAATCCCAGCACTCGGGAGGCAGAGGCAGGTGGATCTCTGTGAGTTCGAGGCCAGCCTGGTCTGCAAAGTGAGTTTCAGGACAGCCAGCGCTGTTACACAGAGAATACCTTGTCTTGAAAAACCAAGAATCCAAATAAAACTAAATTCTTATACTCATCTGTAGGTAGAAAGTTGAAAAGTTAAAGCAGATGCTGGGGAGATGGCTCTGCAGAGTAAAGTACTTGCCATGCATCATGAGGAACTGAGTTCAAATTCCAGAACCTACAGAAACGCTCTTGCAATGAGGTGGAAATTAAAATTATGTTTAAATAAATTTTTCATATTTAAATATGAAATTTAAAATTATATTAAAATAAAATATGGAGATAATTTAACTATATTTTAAAAGAAGCTCCCAGACCAACTGGACTGCCACATGCAGCTGTGAACAAAGAGAAACCTGTCTAAAATAAGATGGAAGGTTAAGGCCAGCAATGGAGATTGACCTCTGACTTCCATATCATGGTACATGTTTATCTATACCTTCAAACACACAAACCATATGCACATGTTACATGCATTCACAGGGTAGAAAAAGTCAATGTAGAACCACATGATGGAGTACAATTAAAATGTTGGATAAAAAGGCAGTGGCTTTTGACAAACATGTATATTATCTCCATGATCTTTTTTAATGACATACCCTGCTAAGAACTGTGGGAAGATGAGCTCACTATGCATCCTTGTCAATTTTAATGTGTGTTTAACGATGTGTTAGGTATGTATCTGTGTAGACTAATAGAGAGATGTCTGAAAAGACGTTCAAGGCCTGAGAGCCAAGGCCATTTCAGGTAAGGGCAACGACGGGTTGAGTAAAAGTAGCATGCATTGTATGTCTACAGTCACTATCCTGTAGAAAACCTAAGTGCTATATTTTAATCAAAAACTGAGAGCCTTAAAAGTGAACAAATAGAACTTGTTTATTTGAAAGGAGACACCTATAAAACCTCTGACATTAAAGACATAGTTTAATGGGAGATGGGATTTCTGTTTGTGACAATGTCTCTTTTGGTACCAACGAAGGTGTACATACCAGTGACCAAAATTTCATGTTCTAGCAGTCTCTGAGTAATTCTGTATAATACACAATTTATCAAAATTATGAGAGCTTTCTTTATTCCTTTTCTTTCTTACTAGGAATAATGGGTACCTTCTTGGGAGATCAGAAGTTATTCTTTGAATTCAGTGACTTAATACTGTGAGTTAACTGGATAAGCTAATGCCAAAAACTGGATGTTAGATAACGTCTGTGTGTCAGGTTTGTCGATCAGTGGTGAATACAGTCTATTTACATAGAAAGTGTGAGGAGAAGAATTGATTGGACTAGATACAATGCCAAGAACTCTGAGATATAGAGTGCTAGATAGACTCTTGCCAAAGTATTAACTTCTGGAATTTTGTATTTCAGAGTACAGTTAAAATTAATTTAAGTTCAGACTAAGTTTCTACTGTAAACAAATCGTTATTTTAGAACATGCTTCTACAGAAACAGAACTTGAAAGGATTTTAATAAATAGCTGATTAGTGAAATGGTTTCAGGAAGTATAAGGAAGTGATGTGTATCTAATACAGGATTTGAGAGAGAGAGAGTGTTTGGAAGGACAGGCCCGTGGTTTTGGGCAGCAGACTCAAACTCATCATTAACGGAGAATAAGAAAATGGAGCACATGTGTTTTTTAATTATGTTAAGTGTGTGTGTGTGTGTGTGTGTGTGTGTGTGTGTGTGTGTGTGACATGCCTGTACCACAGCATCTTTCTTTACCAAGGTAAGAGAATCACATGTGGGAATCAGTGCTATTCTCTCCCATGTGGGTCCAGGGATTGAATGCAGCTTGTTAGGCTTGGTGGAAAGCACCTTTACCCACTGAGCCATATCACGTTCCCAGAGTTTGGCTTATTAACCACACAAGTGGAAAGTATTGTCCACACAGGTGGAGATGTGGGTTGTGCTGTTGGATATCAAGGCATGAGCAAGAGGGGAGGTTTCCAAAAGAGAAGTCCTTTCTGCTTAAGGCAGCATCAGAGGAGAGGAATGATGGAGCAAAACTGTACAGGGGGGCTGAAAATTAGAAGCAAGTGTGTCAGAGAGATTTTCAGAAATCGCAGTACACTGGGTGAATGTGGAGGTCTCCCTGTGATAATATTTAACCCTTACACCCTAGAAGGTATTATTATGCCCGTTTGCTGGGATTTACATATGGGGAAACTGAGACCTAAAAGTTAAGGCACATACTCAGCTCACCTTGCTAGAGGTTCTAACTTGAACCCAGGCAGCTGTGATTCACGCATGCTGCTGAATGCTGATGTCTGGACATGCCTACGGCCCTCTTGAAATGTTATTGTAACAACCCTTGGGAGACCTGCACAAGATGGAGCTGTTGACTTTCCACCAGAGACTAGGGTAGAGCTCCTGGGGCTTGAATCTCACTGGGGATATACGTGCAGTTGACAGCTTCTGGGAGAGAGAATTCTCATTTCCTTTAGTCGTGTGGCCACCCATAAGTTGCCCGTGCTTTGGAAGCAACCTCAGTTGAACTTATTAGCTCACCAAACTGCGTGTAGCTGGACACAGTTCTTTGTTTCTCTCCTTGGTGACGTATTGGGGTGAATAGACACTTGTTCATGTATCCCCAGAAAAAGTGCACTGAACAATGTCCCTGAACTCCACATCAGCACACCATCTCACTCCACAATAGTTCTTTCTTTTTTTGTCCTCTGCTTCCCTCATAAGTCTGTACTTGCAATTAACTAGACCTAACATCATGCTGTGGGAAGGCTTTTGTGGGTCACCTCGCCCTACCCACTATGTTCACTTCCCACTGTGGTGGAGGAAATAAAGAAGACAATTTGCCCTGTAACTCAGTTGTTACATGTCAGTCCCATCATCACCCAATAAAGAGACCTCAGAGTTAAACTATTCAAGTGTCTAATTGCATACTTGCAAAAGACACTAAAAATAGCTCCTACTTCATAGGCTTTTATGGTTAAATCAGCTAATTGATATGAAGCAATTAGAACTCTGTTCACACCTATTAATACTGTTACTTCTTTATAAAACCATTTGAGATACAATTAATACACTGTAAAAGTCACTTTTTAATACATATAATTTAGTGGTCATTAGCATAGTCATGAAATAATTCAACTGTCACCAATGTCACATTTTCATACCCTCAAAATAAATTGCATGCCATTAATGGTCATTATCTACTTTCTGGTCCTCTGGGTCCCTGGCAACAGCCACCAACTCTCCTGTCTCTATGGGTTTTTCTGGTCTAAATGTTCCATGTATTGGTGTGATGCATTGCATGGTCTTTTGAGTCTGGCTTTATGTGCCACATTTTCAAGATTTATCTGTACGCATGTCTCAGAATGCATTTTTTATTAAAGCTAAATAACATGTGATGTGTTGGGTATTCATCTATATGTGTATGTTTATCAATTAATGGTCAGTTTTTACCTCCATTTTAATTGGTACAAATAATCCTTTTAAAATTATCCAGTACTTGGACTTGGGAAATGGTTCAACCCATAAAATTCTTGTCGTACAGGTATAAGGACCTGATCTAAGTTCCCAAGTCTCTACATAAAAGCTAGGTATGGGGGGGGGGCTAGAGGGAGAGCTCCTGTGTTAGGAGTGCTTGTTCTTGCAGGGTACCGTTGTTCAGTTCTCAGCACCCACATGGAGGTTCACAACCATCTGTTGTTCTAGTTTCAAGGGAACCAACACCTTCTTCCAGCTGTGGGCACCCGGCATACAAATGGTACATGTTTCATACATACAGGCAAAAATCTGATACATGAAAAATAAAATAAATAAAACCAATAAAAAATAGCTCATCATGACAGTGAGTGCCTGTAAGCCTAGAGCTGAGGAGGCAGAGACAGGGACATCTCTAGAGCTTGCTGTCCATCTTGACTGGCAAAATCAGTGAGCTCCAGGGTTAGTGAGGGACCTTGTCCCAAACCATAAAGTGAAAAGCAGTTGCAGGAGATACCCAGTATGGACTTGTGGCCTCCATATGTATGCACACATATGTACATGCACTTACATGTACACCATGTACAGATAAACATATCTATGCACCCAAACAATATAAGTTCCATGTCCCAATATATTTTCACTTCTATTCAGCGTATCTCTAGGGATGAAGTAGCTGAGTGATAAGGTAATTTTATGAAATTTCTGAGGCATCATAAAATGGTTACTGTAGTAACTCCAGCACACCCCACTGCTATTAACAATGTTTGTGACTATAGTTTCTTCACATACCTACCAATACTTATCACATTTTTAAATTTTTTAACCACTGTAGATGTTCTAAATTAATATTTCACTGAAGTTTTGATTCTCATTTCCTTAATTGTTGATGAAGTTGAAAATATTTCAATGTTTACTAATCAGTTTTACATCTTCTTTGAAGAAATGTTTTATTCAAATTAATCATCAAAATCTTAGGAAGATAATTTATCTTCTACCTCTTCCTGTTTGCTGTTGGCAAATGTTTATCTTCAATCTGGGATGTATTTTCACATACTTGGTAGTTTGTTTTTGAGCACACTCTAGAAATGTTTTCTCAATTATTTTTGTCTCCTTTTTCCTCTTCTTGATTGTGCTTGGTGTAGAGCCTAAGAAATACCATGAAAGTTTGCTTCTGGGGTTTTTTTCTAAGAAGAGATTTATAATTTTCTTTTCATTCATAAGTATTAAATTAGAGTTATATTTATTTTATTTATTTTTGTGTCTGTATGTGAGCCGTGGTAGTGTGTATGAGTATATGTGTGTATGTGTGTGTGAGAGAGAGTGTGCACAGTTGTGTGTAATGGTATGTGCATGCCACTCTGTACACCTACACTTCAGAAGACAATCTCAAGTGTCAGTCTTCATGTCCACCATGTTTGAGATAGGATAACTTTCTGTTTGCCACTATGATCCACATTCAGCCTGGCTGGGTCCTGAACTTCTGAAGGTTCTTCTGTCTCTACTTCTCATCTTGTTGTAGGAGCACTGAGATGATGGAGTTGAACCACTGTCTTGCTTTTATATGGGTTCTGAGGATCCAAACTCAGGCAGTCAGGTGTCCGCAGTATGTAATTTTACCTGCCTAACCAACTAGTTAATTTTAGTATATAGAATGAAATAAGGCTCCAATTACACGATTTTCAAGAAAATATTCTATTTTCCAGTGTCACTTGTTCAGAAAGACCGTTTTCCTTTTGAATTATCCTAAAATCCTTTGTATTTCTCACTTTACCCATTAAAAAGACAAGACACTTAGAAAAGCAGTTAAGAGAGAAAGGGTTTAATATGGGTCACAGGATGAGGACACAGCCCATCTTTGTGGTAAAGTCACAGTGGCAGAAGTATGAGACAACTGTTCACATGCCATCCACAGTTACAAGCAGAGAAGGAGAATGCTGGTGCTCAGCTCACCATTTTTACTCCGTTCAGGACCCCAGTCCATAGGATGACATTCCCCATATGTAAGACCCTCTTTCTAGCTCAAGTAATCTCATCTAGAAACACTCTCATAGACATGATATGGGTTTGTTTCCATAGTGTGTCTAAATCCTTTTAAGTTAACAGTTAACATTAGCCGTCACATCCTTGTTAACAAAAGCATCAACTGTAAAGACAAGGATTTATTTCTCAGCTCATGCGGATATGTTGCAGGTCTCCTTGACTATCCCTACAGTACTATCACACAGACTTGGTTACAATAGTCATGCAGAATAGTTTGAAATCCATAAATTGAATCTCCAGGTACAGTTCTTCAAGACTGCTGGATGTTTTGGATCCTTTGTACATTCTTCTGAACTTTGGGATCAGCATATCAAACTCAATGAGAAAATGCACTTAGAATTTCAGTAGGATACATTGAACCAATAGAACATCTAAAGACAAGATTCTAGTCTGTGGTCATAAATGCCTCTTCATTTGTTTAGGTATAATTTAATTTCTCTCAGAAAATCTGCCCCTTAGCTAAATTTACTCCTATTTTCTTCATCTAGTGTTGTGATGGTTGGAATTTTTCAGTGAATTCACTTACAGATTTTACATTGACAAAGAAAATAAAATTTGTTTTGTGCCTAGGTACCATGGTCTGCATTCTTATTAAATCAGTTTACTAGACTTAAAATTCTAAATGTGTGTTTTTCACAGTATAGTTTATATAATATTATGTCATTTTAAGATAAAGGTAAGTTTCCTTCTTTTTTTCAAATAGATTTTTTTTTTCATTTGGGACACTAAGTTATCAGTAAAATGTTAAGTCAAGCTACCAACAAAACAGTTGTATTGCCCCTTCCCTTACAGAAAAATCTATCCATGTTTCATACTTGAGTGTGATGTTACCAATGGGGCTATTTACATTCCCTGTATCTAATTGAAGAAGTTGTTTTCTATTGATAGTTGACAAGTATCCTAGTCACACTGGGGTTCCATAACAAAATTCTGTAGAGTGTCTACCCATTTTCAATAATAAAGATTTAGGAATTTACTCTCTTCTTGAGCCCTCCTTCAGGGAGCTGGTATGGGCAGGTTCTGGAAGAATCTATCTTCCTGCCTTGTAAATGACTGTCTTCTTGCTGTGTTCCTACTTGATCTTTTCCTTCTGTGTTCACTCGGAAAGAGAGAAGGGGGACTGGAGGATATTCCTCCTATCTCTATTCCTTATTATTATTATTATTCCTTCAGAATAAGATCCACACTCTTAACTCATTGAATCTTAATTGCATTTATAAAAACCCAATCTTCATATACAGTCAAATCTCATTGTTAAAATCTTGGCTTAGGGATTACAGAAAGATATATTTCAGTCCATAGCATCAAGTGTGGTGATTTTTATAAAAGAATACTACATGTATCAAAGGCCTTTACCTGTAATGACACACTCTTATTGGTTTCTTCTTTGGTGAACACTGCATTTATTTATTCTCACACGTCAAACTGTTCCTAAAATAAACCCTTCTTTGTGATGGTGCAGACTGTGTTTGAAATGTTGCTAGAATCATTTTGCTAATATTTTATGGGGGTGTGCATTTATATTCATGGGAATTGTTGATGGATACCTGTAGGTGTCTTATAAGGTCTCTTGGTTTCAAAGCCAGGACATTAGTACCTGGGAGAAACAATTGGCCAATATCCTCTACTTGTGTGTTCTAAGGCTTGATGCAGCATTGTCGTAGTTAGGGTTTCTATTTCCATTGCTGTGAAGAGATACCATGACCATAGCAACTCTTATAAAGGAATAACATTCAATTGGGGTGGTTCATTTTCATTATGGTGAGACATGGTGGTGTGCAGACAGACATGATGCTGGAGAAGTAGTTGAGAGTCCTACATCTTGTCTTCCAGGCAACAGGAAAAGGTCTGTCTTACTGGGCATAGCTTGAACATATATAAGACCTCAAAGCTTGCCTTCACAGTGACACACTTCCTCCAAGACCATACCTACTCCAACAACGCCACTTCTCCTAATAGTGAAACTCCCTTTGGGGGCCATTTTTTTCTATCTACTGCAAGCATACATATTAATTCTATTTTGTGTACTCAGTAAATGGAAGCTACTGAACCTCTAACCTTGTAAAGTTCTGCGGGGAGTTTCCTGCTTATTAATTTAACCTCTTTGTTTGTTATAGGTATGTTCAGATCATAATATCTCTGGACTCAGTTCCATTAATTTGTATCTGTCTGAGAATGTGTTCAATTATCTAAGGTGTGAATTTCTTGGCATGAAATTGTCAATATGACTTCCTTAGGTGTTTTGCTTCTTGTGCAATGCAAATAGTATGGTTTTCTTTTTGGTTCCTTATTTTGCTAAATGACCCTTGTGTGTTTCTAAATAACTAAAATTTTGTAAATTTTGGTAGTGTTTCAGAGAACTCACTGTAACTTTTGGTGGTTTTTCTGTCTATCTACTCTTCTCTTTATTTCAGTGATTTTAACTGTATTCTGCATTATTTATTTCTGCTCACTTTGAGTTTTCTTCATTTTTCTACTTCTAACTTTTTAATTTAAAATTTTGTCAATTGATTTTTCTTCTATCAGTTTATTTGACACTGTGTGGCCCAAGATGACATCAAGCTCATGATCATCCTCCTCCAACTTTCAACAACTTAATATTTAATGTTCTGTAGTTAAGAAGAAAGACCAGGGCATGGTAGGATGAAATGTAATTCCACCCCTTAAAAAGGGACAGTTCTTTACAAAAGATACATTTGAGGACCTCCATACCTGTCTGTGTCCTCTAGTGAATGCACGTTGCCAGCTGCTTTGACAGCAGAAGGTGGGCTCTTAGCTCTGATGCAGCTAGAGAGAGGGCAAAGAAAAAAGCAAGCGGCTGCTGGAAAGCATCCTCTGTCCAGGGAGATGACTCCATCATTTAATTCCTGCTGCATTAGCAGGAGGACTTGAGTCTGATGCCCGCAACCCACTTAAAAGCCCTGAATGGTGGTGTGCTTATAATCCCAGTCCTGTGGAGGAAGATTCAGGGAGATGGAGGTGAGGAGGACTTGCTGGCCAACCAAACTAGGCTGTGATGTTAGCTCCACCCCAGTGAGAGACCTTGTCTGAAAGATCAAGATAGATACCAACTCAGGAGGGACACCCGAGTTTCACCTCTGCCTTTACATGTGTGCATGTGCACACCTATATATGCGCACAAATGCATGAGTGAACAGATTGGAGAGGAGGGGAGGGGAGAGGAGGGGAGGGTAGGAAGAGAGGAGGAGGGCAGAGGAGTGGGAGAGGAGGAGGGGGAAGAGGAGGGAGAGGAGAGAGATAGAACTTCCTATTCTTTCTGATCTACTTCCCTTGGGTTTTTAAGCCACTGATGAACCTCTTCAGCCCACAAGGCAGATTCCGCCCACCACATTTTCACTCTTCTCAGGACTGTTAAGGAGAAGCAGAATTTTAAGAGGCTGTTGCTCTGTTTTTATTACTGATTTTACATATCAATTCTGTAGTTACATTTGAACTTGGGTTTTCTAAAATTCTAAAATGTTTCCAAGTATTATTTATATTTAACAGCAAAACCACTAACACTTTAAGTTTAAAATAATCTTGGAGTAACTAACCTCTGCTTCTTAGGCTGCTGAAGCCATAAGACTATTCTTTCAAATAAGAAGTATCGCCCAAGTTCATCAGAGGAAAAATAGGTTACGTAAAACAGGGTAAGAAACAAAACAAAAAAAAAAACTTGTGGATTCCTGTCTATTCCTGCTCCTCCTTAGGAATCCTTGAAAAGCCTCAGTATTAACTCCAGGATTTCAAATGAAACAGTTTGGAAAACCACATAGCAGCTTGCTAAGGGGAAGGCTCAAAGGGATGGGAGAAGAGGTGATTTCCCAGCATCCACTTGAGAAGACAACAGGAATCTCCACTGTTACAATGTATTATCTAATTAAATTTCAATGCATTATGATTGTAGATGTGCATTGTTTTCTTTATCAGGCAATACTATTCATAATTTCCTCTATCCTGAAGGATTGAGGAATTGCCGGAGTCAGTTCTTTCTTTCCACCATGTGGATTCTAGGGAACAATTCAAGTACTCAAACTCAATGAAATCAACTTTACCCACTGAGCTGTCTTGCTGGCCCTATATCAGGGACTTTTATAATATGACAGGAACAGGGAACGCTCCTACAACTTTGAACCATGCATGTGTGTGTGTGTGTGAGGGGGGTACTGGTGTATGTGTGTTGGTGTGTGCATGATGCATGCATGTGTGTGCACATGTACTTTCTAGTTTATTCACTTATGTGTGCATGCCTGTGGAGCCCAGCCAGAGGCAGACATTGGGATGCCATTTTGTAACTTATTTTTTGAAAGAGGATTTCTCACTAAAATTGAAGCTAGCCATTGCAGCTGGACTGTCTGGCCATTGATCTCTAGGTTACTCTTGTTGCTTCCCTCTCTCTCCAAATCTGGGTTGACTAGTCTAACATGGATTCTGGGGTTCCTGTCCTTGTGCAGCAAGCACTTTGCCCATCAAACTGTCACCTAAGCCCCCAAGACATTTAAACAACAAATGCAGAGGAAAATGCCCACATCTTTGAGCAGTTTTCAAGCAATTCCTACTGCTTAAAATTTACAACACGCGCAAGTAGGTATCATTGATTAAAGAAGAAACATATTCTATATTCCTGGTTTATGACAAAGAGTCTTACTGAAATTTTTGAAATCATTTTGTTGAAAGCCAGCTTGATGGGCACCATGAGTGAGTATCACTGATTTTTAACAGATGACTTAATATGACTCTCAATCTTTTATTTCATTAATTTTTCCAACAATAATGTAAGATGTGTGAGTACTACTGTAAACCCAAAGATTCTTCAATTCATCTTCATTTTACTTTGACATAACTCTGATTCATCTGAAATATTTCATTCATGGTATTTAAGAAATATCTTCTAATCAAGTCATTAACTTTAACCCCAAATTTTAGCCCCAAATGAGGAAATAAAGAAATCTGTCCATTTCCAATCTCTGCTGCTTTGTGAGACTTTAGCATTTCTTGTGCTTATCAAGTCCATTTTCTGGATGATTACTGAGTAATCATTCTAAATCAGTCTGATGGAGAGAAAGGAAGCTGGTGACTAGAGAGTCATCTGTTATATACATACATTTCTCCCGTGATTTTTTGGAATATTAAAAATAGAACTGGAAGCCAGCTCTAGTGACATGGCTGTAATCACAGCACTTGAGATGAAAGTAAAAACATCAGAAGTTCAAGGCTACCCACAGCTATGCAGCAAGTGTGAGGAAAGACCTGTATTAAAAACAAAAGAGAGTAGAAAACAATTCTTGCTGCAAAAGGCCAAGAATCTAGGTTTGGATCCTTGGAATTCCTGTAAAAATCAGGCACAGGTGGCACACGTCTGAAAGCCCAGAAGTGTATGGAGTCAAGCAGCCAAGACAGGCAGAGCCTGAAGCTCACTGATTAGCCATCCAATCAAAATTGATGAGCTCCAGATTCAGAGAGAAACTCTGACTCAAAACATGAAGGTAGAAATTGATCAAGAAAAGACTCATTATCTACTTCTGACCTCCACATACACACACACACATACACACACACACACACACACACACACACACACACACACACACACACACCTGTATGAACCATGCGGACACACCTATGTTAGCAAGTACAAAAACTGTGTAACTCAATACACGCTCCACAAGCACCCCCATGGCCCCCACAAACAACAAGAAGAAAATATAGCTCACCCCCCCCCCCCCGTGTCATTGCAATCCTTGACTTCATCAGGCATAGTTGGTGACTTTCTCTTCTGTATCTCATAGACCTGGGGAAAATACTTTCAAATGTTTGTGTAAAGGTCATTTGTAGTTAAGTTTCATCCAGAACACACTTCTCAAACAGTATCTCCAAGTTTCCTAAACCATCTCAATTCCCCGTAAAAACAGAATTTCTGAGGTTGGGGAGATAGCCTAGTAGGTAAAGTACTTAGCTTACAAATATGAAGACCTGAGTTTGAACCCCAGAACCCATAGGAAAAAACACCTGGTTGAACTGGTGGTACTTTTAATGCCAGTACTAGGGAGGTACAGAGAGGTGGATTCTCAGAGCCACCCAGCCTTACTGGATCAGGGTGTATCAAACACCCAAAGAAACCCTATCTCAAAGAGTAAAGTGGCTGTCTCCTGATATGTAACATCAAACTATTCTCTTGCCTTTACTTGCACACATACATAAATGCATGCACATTCACAAACATATACACACATTCACACATGTTTGCACATACACACAAACACACATAGAGAAGGACAGAGAGAGATAGATACCCACACATAGATATAGATGCATACATGCATACATATAATTTAAAATAAAAAGTAAATCTTTAATTAAAGAAAATCAGACAATGAAAATGAAAGTGAAAGCTTCCAGAGAACCTGTTTGGCACCAAAATCAAGAATGGGAGTCTGGTGCATGGGAAACATCATACTTAGGCAGTCAGAGTGTTATGATGGGTGTGAGTCTCCTGACATAGAAGCTTGGAGCCAAACTCAAGTCCTCTGAAGAGCAATGCACAATCTTGATTGAAGCAGTGGTTTTTAATGAAAAACACAAGTTCTGATGAATGGCCAGAGAACTTGTTAGGACACATTTTCCAGGCCTTTGCAGGTGCACCTCTATATGCATATGCCAGTGCACATTTACATGCATACATTTGCAGACCAGAGGAAAACTTCAACCCTTGCCCCTTAGATGCCATCCATTTTGTTTTATTAGACAGAATTTCTTTGACCTACAATTTGCCAAGCAGGCTAGACTGCCCAGTAGACCCCAAGATGCTGCCTCTACCTCCATCTAATATATATTGCTGGCAACAGAGTAATTTTTAACAGAAAGTGATGTTTTCGTTCTCATGGGCCATATAATAAAATTGCTTCCCCATCATAGTTGATCTCTTTCACATTTTGTATTGAAACTGCAAAGCCACACTTGTTTTAGCCTTTGTTCTTGATTAAACTGTGTCCACAATCAGGACTAGCCATTCAATCATTTCTCAGTCCTGTTTTTATCTTAGATTAATCACATCAGAATTTCTTCTTAAATAGGTTAAAAAGTGGCATAGCATATTAGTTGGTTTGTAAAGGGAACAGACACACTTTAGGAATGAGGTGTATTGGAATAAAGGGCCTCAGGACAATGATCAAACCTTGAGGTGAAAAAGCACCAAAAGGGAAAAAATTTAATATATTAATATAATATCAGGAACTGCCTAACAGAGTCTTAAAGGAAATGGGAAACTTCCAATACAAACCTGGAAGGGAACTTTATCAATAAGGATTGTTTGAGAGTTGAAGAGAGAAATGTCATGTGCAGGATGCCAAGGGGATTCCTAGAGAGGTGCCTTCAGAAAAATCTCTTGAACAAAGGGAAATATCTGCCTTTTATTGCCTTTCCGGGGCTGGTGGGAAACTTTAAACTATGTGATTTAGTCTGAGATAGTATACAAAAAAAAAAAAAAGCTTGGAGGAGAGAGGGATATGGTAGCATTTTGAATTAGGATCTGTGAAAACCATGATACATGCCCCCATCCATCACAGCCCCAACAGCCAGTCAGGAGGTAAGACTCCTGAAGCCAGGCCACTCCACCACCCCTGCCACCCATTGAACGCTGTAACCTACAAGTCCCACCCCACCCCCCAAACAAATGGAACTCATCTTCCTCCTCCCAGCCAACCATCCCACCTGGCATCAGCGGTCCCCAGAGGCACAGGTTCCACCTGCACTGATTGGAGGAAGAAGTGAGTGACTGGTTTCCCAGCTGGACAGCCCTGCTCTTTAGGCCCTAGGCTCCAGGAAATATCCCATGTCCCTCCACTGCCCATTGAAGCCCCAGCAGCCAGTCAGCAGGCCAACCACCCCCCACTGCATCAGAGACCCCTGGATGCATAGGCACCATCTGTACCAATCAACACCTGTACTGTAACTACCCCAACCCAGATGGGTAGACTGCAGAATACATTGAACAACATAAAAAGCAATAAGGCACCACCAGAATATTGTGGTTCTATAGCAGGAAGACCTGAACATCCTAATGAAGATAAAGCAGGAGAAAACGACCTTAAAAATAACTTTATGAAGATGATCAAGGTCTTTAAAGAGGACATAAAAAATTCCCTTAAAGAAATCAAAGAAAACAGTCTGATGGTGGTGATGATGCATGCCTTTAATCCTGGCACTCAGGAGGCAGAGGCAGACAGATCTCTGTGAGTTCAAGGTAAACCTCGTCTTCAAAGCAAGTTCCAGGACAGTCAGCATACACAGAGAAACCCTGTTAGAAAAACCAAAAAAAAAAAAAAAGGAAAAAGAAAAGAAAAAATAAATCAAGGAAAAGACAAAAAAAAAATCCCTTAAAGAAAGCCAAGAAAAAGCAATCAAGCAGGCAAAGTAAACAGTTCAAGTATTGAAAATAGAGGCAATAAAGAAAACATAAGCCAACAGAATAGAAGACATAGAAGAGAAAATCTTAGTCATTAAAGATACAATAGAGGAAATAGATTCATCAGTCAAAGAAAATGTTAAATCCAACAAATTCTTATCACAAAACATCCAGGAAATCTGGAACGCCATGAAAAGACCTAACCTAAGAATAATAGAGATCAAAGAAGAAGAAGAATACTAGCTTGAAGGCACAGAAAATATATTCAACAAAATCATAGAAGAAAACTTTTGCAATCTAAACAAGGACATGCCTATGAAGGTACAAGAAGCTTAAAGAACACCAAATAGACTGAACTAAAAAAAAAAGTCCCATTGTCACATAATAATCAAAGCACTAAACATACAGAATAAAGAAAGAACAGGAAGGGCTGCAAAGGAAAATGGCCAAGTAACATATAAAGGCAGATCTATCAGAATTACACCCCACTTCTCAGTGGAGACTCTGAAAGCCAGATGGTCCTAGATAGTTTGCAGACACTAAGAGACCACCACCAATGTCAGCCCAGACTATCATACACAGCAAAACTTTCAATCACTATAGATGGAGAAAACAAGACACTCCATTACAAAACCAAATTTAAGCAGTACCTTCCACAAATCCAGCCCTACAGAAAGTACTAGAAGGAAAACTCTAACTCCAACTCCATTGGAAGCTAGCTGCACACATGAAAATACAAGCAGTAGATAATCTCACACCAGCAAATCCCAAAGAAGGGAAACAAACACACACACTATCACCACCAAAGAAAAAACAAAATATATATATATATACATATATATATATATATATATATATATATATATATGTATATATATATATATATAATAACAGGAACTAACAAGCACTGGTCATTAATATCTTTTAATATCAATCATACACAACAAAACTTTCAATCACTATAGATGGAGAAAACAAGACATTCCATTACAAAACCAAATTTAAGCAGTACCTTCCACAAATCCAGCCCTACAGAAAGTACTGGAAGGAAAACTCTAACTCCAACTCCATGGGAAGCTAGCTGCACCCATGAAAATACAAGCAATAGATAATCTCACACCAGCAAATCCCAAAGAAGGGAAACAAACACACACACTATCACCACCAAAACAAAACAAAAAAATATATAATAACAGGAATTAACAAGCACTGGTCATTAATATCTTTTAATATCAATGGACTCAATTTACCTATAAAAAGATCCAGGCTAATAGAATGGGTATGAAAACAGGATCCATCCTTCTTCTGCATACAAGAAACACACATCAACTTCAAAGACAGACATTACCTCAGAGTAAAGGGTTAGGAAAAGATTTTCCAATCAAATGGACCTAAGAAATAAGCTGGTGTAGCTATCCTAATATCTAACAAAATAAACATCAAACTAAAATTAATCAAAAGATGGAGAAGGACATTTCATATTATAGGAAAAATCCACCAGGATGAAGTCTCAATTGTGAACATTTATGCCCCAGATACAAGGGAACCCACATATGTAAAAGAAACTTTAAAGCTTAAATCACATATCAAAACCCCACACATTAATAGTGGGAGACTTCAACACCTCATTCTAATCAATTGCCAGGTCTTCCAGACAGAAATTTAACAGATAAATAAGGAAACTGACATATCTTATGACTCAAATGGACATAACAAACATCTATAGAACATTTTACAAAATAACACAAAAGAATATACCTTCTTCTCAGCAACTCATGGAACCTTATCTAAAATAGACCACATACTCAGTCACAAAGCAAATCTCAACAGGTACACAAAAATTGAAATAACCCCTATATCTTATCACCATGGCTTAAAGTTAGAATTCAACAACAACAAAAATTACAGAAAACCTATAAACTCATGGAAAGTGAACAATACTCAACTGAATCACCACTGGGTCAAGGAAGAAATAAAGAAATAAAGACTTCCAAGAATTCAATGAAAATGAATGTACAATATATCTAAACTTATGGACGTTAAAAGGAAAGTTCATAGCACTAAGTGCTCATGCTAATGACAACATCACACCTTAAAGTTCTAGAACAAAAAGAAGCAAACTCATCCAGTAAGAGTAGATGACAGAAATAATCAAAATGAGGGCTGTAATCAATAAAATAGGAACAAAGAGAACAATACAAAAAATCAATGAAACAAAGAGTTGATTCTTTGAGAAAATCAACAAGAGAGACAAACCATTATCCAACATAACCAGAAGGCAGAGAGAGAATATACAAATTCACAAAATCAGAAATGAAAAAGGAGATATAACAGACAATGAGGAAATCTAGAGAATCATTATATCATAAATTGAAAACCTCTACTCCAAAAAATTGGAAAATCTAAAAGAAATGGACAATTTTATGGATGGATATCACATATCAAAATTAAATCAAGACCAGATAAACAATTTAAATAGACCTATAGCTGCTAAGGAAATAGAAGCAGTCATTAAAAGTCTCCCAAACAAAAAAAGTCAAGGGCCAGATGGTTTCAGTGCAGTTTTACCAGAATTTCAAAGAGCTAATACTCTCAATATTGTTCCACACAATAGAAACAAATGGAACATTGTCAAATCTTTTTATGAGGCTACCGTTACCCTAAGCCCCAAATCACAGAAAGATGCAACAAAGAAAGAGAATTACAGACCAATCTCCCTCATGAACGTTGACACTTGACTTTTGTACTCAATCAAATCTAGCAAACCTAATCCAAGAACACATCAAAAAGATCATCCACCGTAATCAAGTAGGCTTCATCCCAGAGATGCAGGGATAGTTTAACATATGAATATCTGTAAATATAATCCACCATATAAACAAACTGAAAGGAAAAAAAAAAACACATGATCATCTCATTAGATGCTGAAAAGCCTTCAACAAAATCCAACACCCCTTCATGATAAAGGTCTTGGAGAGCTCAGGGATACAAGGAACATTCCCAAACATAATAAAGGCAATTTACAGCAAGCTAATAGCCAGCATTAAAGTAAATGAAGAGGAATTCAAAGTGATTCCCCCTAAAATTAGGAACAAGACAAGGCTATCCACTCTCCCCATATCTGTTCAATACAGTACTTGAAGTTCTAGCTAGAGCAATAAGACAACAAAAGAAGGAGGTGAGTGACTCTTCTCCCTCCCTCTATGACCTAGTCCCAGGGGCACAACATGTGTCCAGAAACCCCCACCAATCCCTGCCCTAGTTGCTGGTCAGCAGGGAAGACTCCTGCAGGCACGCTTCTCGGCCAATACCCCCATCGGACCCTGCAATCTACAAGACTGGTACCCTACACCAAATCCACCCATCCCCCTGCTACTTCAGAGGCTTCCTGAGACACAGAATCTGCCAGCTCCAATTAGATCAAGAGCTACTATTAGATCAAGAGGGGCCCACTGAGACACAGACACAGCAAGCACAGATTGGACCAAGAGCAACTCACTCAGACACAGGCACCTGTTTCACCTATTGGAGAAAGAAATGGGTAGATACCAGTGAAAAAATATATACAACAGTATAAAGAGTAATATGGAATCACTAGAACCTAGCAGTTCTGTAGCTAGAGTTTTTCTGCTTGGTCCACAGTCAGGACAAACCTCTCCCACCTGCCAGTCCCACAGCCGCTCAGACCCGACCAAGTAAACATAGAGACTTATATTGGTTACAAACTGTATGACTGTGGCAGGCTTCTTGTTAACTGTTCTTACAGCTTAAATTAATCCATTTCTATAAATCTATACCTTGCCACATGGCTTGTGGCTTACCGGCATCTTCACATGCTGTTTGTCATCGTGGCGACTGGCAGTGTCTCTCTGCCTCAGCCTTCCACTTCCCAGCTTTATTCTCCTCCTTGTCCCGCCTATACTTCTTGCCTGCCTGACTACTGGCCAATCAGTGTTTTATTTACTAACCAATCAGAACAACACATTTGCCATACAGAACATCCCACAGCACAGTTCTACAACAGAAGACCTGAATATCCAATGCAGAAGCAGATGACAGCGACCTTAAAAATAACTTTATGAAGATGATAGAGGCCTTTAAAGAGGAAATGAAAAATTCTCTTAAAGAAATTGTGGAAAAGACAAACAAAAAAAAGTGGAAGAAATCAATAAATCCTTTAAAGAAAGCCATGTAAAAGCAATTAAACATGTGAAGGAAAAAGTTCAAGACCTGAAATAGAAATAATGAAGAAGACACAGACTGAGGGAATGCTGGACATAGAAAATCTGAGTAAATGAACAGGAACTACAGATGCAAGCATTAATAGAGGAAATAGATTTGTCAGTCAAAAAAAATACCAAAGCCAAAAAAGTCATAACACAAAGCATCCAGGAAATCTGGGACACTATGAAAAGGCAAAACCTAAGAATAATAGGGATAGAAGAAGGAGAATAATATCAACTCAAAGACAAAGAAAATATAATCAACAAATCATAGACAAAAGCTTTCCCAAGTTAAAGAAGAAAATACCTATGATGATGCATGAAGCTTATATAATACTAAATAAACTAGATTCCCCCCAAAAAAAGTCCCCTTGCCACATAATAATTAAACCACTAAACATACAGAATGAAGAAAGAATATTAAGAGCAACAAAGGAAAAAGGCCAAGTGACTCATAAAGGTAGACCCATCAGAATAACACCTGACTTCTCAATGGAAACTCTGAAAGCTAGGTCTTGGTCAGACCTAATGCAGACACTGAGACCATTGATGCCAGCCCAGACTACAATACCCAGCAAGACTTTCAATTACCACAGACAGCTTGAACAAGACATTCCAAGACAAAACCAGATTTAAACAATACCTGTCCACAAATCCAGCCCTACCGAAAACACTAGAAAGAAGACTCCAACCTAAGGAAGTTAGATGCATCCACGAAAACACAGTCAATAGATAACCCCATAGCAGTAAATCCAAAAGAAGGAAATACACACACACTACTACAAAAAGATAACAGTAACCAACTATCACTGGTCATTAAAATCCCTTAATATCAATGGAGTTAATTTGCCTATAAAAAAAAAACACAGGCTAACAGAATAGATATGAAAACAGGATCCGTCTTTCTGCTGCATACAAAATGGCCTTCTGGGCAAAGAACTGCCCTTGTCTCGACCGTTGACAATATGTACAAGACACAAGGAAAATTGACTACTGAACTATTTACTCAAGACAGAATAAGATGGTCTTTCAAAATTCCTGCTTCTGAAAATGACCTGTCAGATATTTTAGGCCTGTAGCCAAACTGGATGAACCAATAATGCTGAGAAACTTTAGGTGACCGTCCAAGCTGCCAGATGTCTCTGTCTATTCTTGAAAGAAATTTTGGAAATGGCTTGCTTGCATTTTCTGTTTTCTCAGGTATTATTATATTCTTTCTCAGATCTTTGATGGAGTTGAAGTCTAGATAATTACAATTACAATCTTCTCGTATCTTAGCTAGAACATATTAAGTACTAGAGTTAGAATCTTCAGGATAAGACAGTTATTGGAATAATCTTGGTAATTTGCCATTTATGTATGATCTACACATTTCTGGACATCTAGCATGTCTTTCTTGTTTGATGCTGTTCTTGTTGGTTGTAGTTCCTTTTTTTATGTTTTTGTCCTTTGTTTTTCCTGGACAATACTTGATAATCATTATTGTACATAGTTTGCATTAAGTATAGAATCTTCTTATTTAGACAAAAAGGGGAAATGTAGTGCTATTTGCTCTACCCATGACCTTGGACTATAGGATCTGAAGGAGGTGGTGCTTCATGACACTGTACATGACCTCTTAATATGAAAGGGAGAAGGGTCATATGCCCCTTCTCCCTGCTCATGCTTGTGAGGTGGATTTGATCCTGGTCATATCAGAGGACTACTTCAGCAGTCTACTTCGTTCTGTATTCATGAGTGTATTTCCTCAATTTACCTTAATAAATTTCCCTAATACTTCTTAAACAGACTCCTGTGAATTTATTGCTTTAGAGAGGGAGAGCAATGAAAGCCATATCTTGATAGAGAGAGCCATTATGGGGTTAGGGAGAAACCTGGTGTTAGGGAAATTCCCAGGAATCTACAAGGGTCACCACAGCTAAGACTCTGAGCAATAGTGGAGAGGGTGCCTGAACTGGCCTTTCCCTGTAATTAGAATGGTGACTACGCTAATTGTCATCATAGAGCCTTCATCCAGTGACTGATAGAAGCAGATACAGAGATTCACAGCTAGGCACTAGGCCAGACCCCTGGAGTCCACTCAAAAAGAGGGCAGAGGAATTGTATGGTGGATGGTCAGGATCGTGATGGGGAAACCCAAGGAAACAGTTGATCCGAGTTGGTGGGAGCTCATGGACTCTGGACTGCCTGCTGGGGAACCTGCAGGGGACCAAACTAGGCCCTCTGAATGTGGATGACAGTTGTGTGGCTTGGTCTGTTTGTGGGGCCCTTGGAAGTGGGACCAGAATTTTTCCCTGGTGCACAACCTAGCTATTTGGAGCCCATTCCCTATGGTGTGATACCTTGCTCAGCCTTGATGTGGTGGGCATGTGAGGGTGGGGGTAGGGTGTGTGTGTATGCTTATACCTGCCTCAAATTGATGTGCCACATTTTGTTGACTCCCCAGGGGAGGCCTTACCCTCTAAGGAGTAGATGAGGGTAGGGGGAGGTGGAGAGGTTAGGGGAAAGCAGGATGAGGGGAGGGAGGGGGAAATGTGGTTGGTATGTAAAATGAAAAAATTAATAATAATTAATAATAATAAAAGAAAATAAAACATGACACACTGGGATGGGAAAGCTGGTTGAGCAATTAAGGGAATTTGCTGTTTTTGCAAAAAACCCAAGTTTGGTTTTTAGCACACACCTCTAGGCACTCACAACTGCCTACAACTCCAATTCCAGGGGGCCTGATGCCCTCTGCTGGCCTCTTCAGGCACCTGCCTGCATGTTGTACAAATAGACACATAGACATACACACATACAAAAAGTAGAATATAAAATAAATCATATGCACACGTAACAAATCATTTCTTAACTCTCCATCCCAAGGACAGAACTACAATTGGAGGTGACCTGATTTCTTCAGGCTGTGAGATCTGGCCTCCTCAAGTGGCAAGACATGATCTAACATTTCTGTCAGAAGCCACCGTCAGAGTTAAGGTACCTGTTTTTTGATAGTCTAACTAAAATGTACCTGCCACCTTCATTCTTAAGCACTGTTTTTCCTGGCATAAAATCCTTGGGACACTTGATTTATACAGGAGTTCCACCATTGTTGTCCTTTCCAGAGCTCTCCAAATGCTGGCTTAGGAGATGGTTTAGTTGGATGTTTGGTAACCTCATTAGAACATGTTTCAGGGTTAGCAACAATCATGTCAGTTCTCTCCCAGCATTCCCACTGCTCTTCGGTATCTAAAATCTAGTCTGCTTGTCTCCGGGAGAAAACATTGAACTGTACACAAATTTCCATGCACCATTTCCCCCGTTTAGAAGCAATGGTTTTCTGTTCAGAAACACCTGAAAGATTCTGTCTCTGCAGCTGCTGTCAGCGTTTCTGGTCTGTGAAACCACCTCGGGTTTAGTCCATTCTAACTTGCTTTCCCTCTTTTTAATCCAGTGCTCCACACAGTACCCTTTGATTCTCTGCAATATTTATTTAATTTACATTGCTGAAAAGATTATCTTCCATTTTTATTTTTATTTATATTTTATTATATTTATCTTTTATTTTTGCATTGGTTTGATTATTCTTTAAAAAATTCTTTTAGTTTTCTTACTCAATGTGAGCACAGTATATCCATTTTTAAGATTTATTTCTATTTTGTGTGTGTGTGCGTGTGTGTGTGTGTGTGTGTGTGTGTGTGTGTGTGTGTGTGTGTGTGTCTGAGTGCAGATGCCTATGGAGGCCATTAGAAGGCATAAGGTCCCATGGAGCTGAAGTCACAAGTGTTGTGAGTCACTTGACATGGGTGCTGGGAACTGAATTCTGATCCTCTGCAAGAGCAACCAGTTCTCTATCTGATGAGCAATCTCCCCAACCCTAAATTTTTCACAGTGAACTGCTACTTATCAGATTTGAGTCCTTGTTTTTTTTTTAAGATATCCTTTCATTACTCTATTTGTCTCTCCTATTATTTTATAGTAACTGCAACAGTTCTCAATTATTAAGGGTCAACAATTTTTATCCCCTAGCAGTGCTCATTTGAGTCAGATTATTTAACCAGGCACAGTGATGCACACCTATAATCTCAGTACTTGAGATGTATAGGCAGGAGGATAAGGTGTTTGAGGCCAACCAGGCTGTATGAAACCCTGTCTCTAAACCAAACAAAATAAAGCAAAACACAGGCCAAAGATCTAGTTCAGTTGGCAAAGTGCTTGCCTAGCATGCCTGAAACCCCAACTTCTATTACAGCACCACACAAATGGGAATGATGGTACAGATTTATCATCCCAGAGTTTGGGAGGTGAGGGCAAAAAGATCAAGGGCTTCAGACTCATTCTTGACTACATAAATATTTTGAGACTAGCCTGGAATACACAAGACAGTTTCTAAGATAAACTAGTCAAAATATATAAAATCTCTAAGATTTTAAACCAAAATACAAACTCAAAATAATAGAAAATATGTCCTGCATTATATTAGCAGGAAGTGTAAAGAAAGTAAGAAGAACTCCAGTCCAAAGGTTGCTGCTAGTGACTTGGCTTGGGTCTCAGAGCTTTCCTGCACCAGCCCCCTGTGCTGCTTCTTGGTTCCAACAAGATTTAGAGGATATTTTCACTTCCATCCCCATTGTCTGAAAAGTATAGTGGGAGAGTTTCTCTCTAGGTCCACCAAAGCCCCTGCAGTCCTGCAGCCCACTTTTAAATTAAACACACAGACACATATTATTTTAATTGTTTGGCCTAATGGCTGAGGCTTCTAGCTAGCTGTTCTTATTTCTTAAATTAACCCATTTCTACTAATCTATAAGTTGCCACGTGGCTCGTGGCTTATCTTAACATCTCCTCATGGTGGCAGCTGGCAGCATCTCTCTACCTCAGCCTTCCACTTCTCAGACCTCTCCTCTCTCTTTGTCTCACCTATACTTCCTGTCTGGCTACTGGCCATTCAGCATTTTATTTATCAATCAATCATCCAGAGCACTTCCCCTTTTTCTTTTTTTTTTCAAATAGGAAGGTTTTAACTTTAACATAGTAAATTTATATATAAAAAACAATTATCAAGCAAGAATTACAGTTATGATATTTGATCTATTTATAATATCTAGTCTATTTGTATTTGGCAGGAGGTGCTGGTATAGCTCCAAAGCAGGTCCTGCTGAAGGCCTTGGCTGGTGGCAAGTGAAGGCAGGAGCTGAGTGAGCACAGGCATGAGGCAGTGGTAGGCATTTCTTCCTGTCACTCCCTGGAGCTTCAGGGCATGGAGAGCCCCTCTCTGCCTCTGCAGACAGGAGATCTGCCAGCAGGCATGGCTCCCAGCCCTCCTTGTGCCTCCACAGGGTACCGCCAGGGACAGTGTGGTGTCTATTTTAACCAGGTAAAACTGTGGAAGCCTTGGGCTAGGGCAGGCACTCAGGGAGGAGGGGGCAGGGTGGGAGCCAGCTGAACTGTGGAGGATGCACTCTTCCAGTGTGCAAAGAGAGAATTCCAGTTAGCAGCACCTCTGCTTATTGCTCCTAAGCAATAAGTGTTTCTCCCTTTTATGTTTCTAAAATTGAAAGGATGATAAGTGTTCTAGAAAATGAAACAGGAAGCTTCATGTGGAGCCTATACCTGCAGTCTTAATGAGCAAGTGGTGGAAGCAAGGTATGGGCTTTAAGGACATCCTGGACTATGTAGCAATACATTTGTAAGATTTATTTATTTATTTATATACATATATGTATGTATAATTATATATATAATTGAGTATGTCAGCCATACTATTACCCCCATTGTATGTATATATACACATCATACATAATATATATATATATATATATATATATCTACATATAGATAGATAGATAGATAGATAGATAGATAGATAGATAGATAGATAGTAGATATTGCCACAAATATGGTGTTTGTAGTATGAATATAAAAGCCCCCATAGGCTCATGTGTTTAACATTTGGTCTCAAGTGGCTTGTGCTGTTTAAGGAGACTACAGAACTTTTTAAATCTAGCTCTCATAGTTCTCAAATAGGAGTAGGCACTAAGAGTGACAGCCAGACCCATTTCTGTCACAGTTACTCCATTTTCTGAACAGTCACTGTGTGACTAGGCACCTCATATATTCTTCTCGGGCCTCCATCACTTCTCAGCCAGGATGGATTGTTCCCTCCAAATTTTGCACCAAAACAAGCTATTCCTCCTTACAGGTGTTTCTCAAGGAATTGGACACAACAATAAGAAGAGCAAAGAACACATATATGTACACCCACAACACAGTGAAAACAATAAACCAAGCCTAGACAAACAAATGAAAGAAGACTTCAACACATCCTTCTATCTTCAAAACTTGCAAAAGTGAGTGCTCAGTACAGTATAATCAACTCTCACCCTAAGCAAAAGAATGGTGTAAATGAATGGGTTTCAAAGCCTTACAATGAGAGGGGTGGGTTATAGTATGAGTGGCATACTCAAGCACAGGTCTCAGAAATGGCAGTAAGTAGATGAGAGATCCCAAAACCTAAATTCCTTCAAGAGGGTCCTGCAACTGTTGAGAATGAGACTGCTTTAGTTATTCATCTGTATTTAGTTACTGTTTAAAACACACAATGGAAAGCAAAGCCTTGTAAACATCTGTGAGAGACGCTGACATCACATGTAATAGTTCAAGAAACACAAAATGATTGCCTTAGGGTTTGGGCATCGGAAATGTACTCGGGGTTTACAAAGCTAAACTCAGGACATTGGCAGGGTTTACAAAGCTAAACTCAGGACATTGGCAGGGCTGAGGTCCTTCCTAGATGATGCACAAAAACATTGGTTTTCTTGTATCTGTTCGTAGACTGTTAGTAGAATTCAGGTCCTGGCAGCTAAAAAGCCAAAGTTTTCAGATTGTCTGGGAATGAAGAGCCATTCTCAGGTGTGAAAACCTGAAATATTTCTTGGCTTTCAATCTGGTTCATCTCATGTCAGCAGGGGTTTAAATCTTCTTACTTATACTTCTCTGGCCATCTTAAGTATCAGTCCCATTTTCTCACTCAGCCAAGAAAGAGTCTCAAAGACATATATGATTATATTGAGGTCACTTAGATAGCTGCCCAGTGTGTTAGCTACATATATGATTATAATAAGTTCATCTAGATAGCTGCCCAGTGTGTTAGCTACACATATGATTATAATGAGCTCATCTAGATAGTCTGGTATGTTAGCTACTTTTCTCATTGCTCTGACAAAGTACTTGAAAGAAATCCCCCTGATTAAGGAAGGACTCATTTTGACTCACCTTTTTAGGGCACAGTCATATGGTGAGGAAATCACAGTAGTGAGCATGAGGCAGCTGCTCACACTGAATGTTTACCCAGGAAGCAGAGGCACATGGCCGCTGGTGCTCAGCTTGCTCTCTTCTCATTCAGTTCAGGACTCCACCCATGGGATGGTAGTGCCCGCATTTAGGACAAGTCTTCCCACTTTTATTAATGCAGTCTGGAAAAACTCTCACTGACATGCTCAGAGGTTGCCTAGGAGATACCTGTCATGCAGAGCAAGAGGAATATCAGTATTGACCAGGGAACCCAGGAGGATCTCCTCACTTTCTTATTTTACTTTAATAGGCAAAAGTGATCAGACAAGCCACTTTACTAATACTGCAATAGATTCCTTATAACCTTTACTTCCCATGTGCACAGCACAGATAATATAGAGCTAGAAATAGATAGAAATTAATGTGACCACTAAGTTTTAAAGTTGAAACTACTTAAATTAATGAGAATAGAGAAACTAATCAATAAATGATGTTAAGACATTAAGATAATTATGCAGTTTAAAAAGACAATAATGACTTTAGTTCTCACCAAAAGAATCAATATAGACAAACCATGTTGTAACTGCAAAGCTCTAAAACAATATATATTGTACTTACACATATGTGTGTATATATTATACATGTATAATAAAATACAAAGATTTGTATCCTATTATGCATTTAAAACAAAATGCAAATCCTATATAGTCTTTGAGCATCCAGACAGCAGTGGTACATGCCTTTACTCCCAGCACTTGGGAGACAGAAGCAGGCAGATCTCTGTGAGTTTGAGGCCAGCCTGGTCTGCAGACTGAGTTCCAGGACAGTCAGAACTATACACAGAGAAACCCTGTCTCAGAAAACCAAAAGGAAAAAGAAAAAAAAAAGAGAAAAAATGTCTTTGATCAAAAAGATGCAGCTTAGTAGCCAGATTGACAGCCTTGTGATTAGTAGAACTTACTGTTCTTACAGCGGGCCCAAGTTCAGTTCCTGACCCACATGTTGGACAGCTCATAACCACCTCTACCTCTAGCCCCAGGGGATGTAATGCTTCTGGCCTCCATGAGCATCTGTACTCACATGTATATACTCACACGTAGATATAGATGTTCACATTGTTTAAAAATAAAGTATGTCTTTAAAATACACAATTTATTTCTTGCTTGGATTTCATGCTACAATATCTGAAGTGTGCTTTGTATGCTTCTGGTGTGACTCAGCATATATGGTGAGAATTCACAGGTAATAATATTAGTGAATATATCTCTGTGTATCTCTCTGCATGTACATCCACACTCAGATTTATATCATGATAGGGTGGAAGCTAAACAGTGATATTTGAATAATTGTGGTTATATTGTTAGAGAAAAAATAGCAAAGTTTAGAGATTTCTTGAAAGTCTTATTATAAAAGAAAGACAAGGGGATTGCCCAATGATGGAGAAATGGAAGATATCTACATGAACAGCCTGGACATGAGTGGGGGTAATGAAGGGCGAGGGTCGAGGGAAAGAGAGCTTGGGGGAGCAGGAGATCCCAGCTGGATCAACAACAGAGAGGGAGAACAAGGAATAGGAGACCATGGTAAATGAAGACCACATGAGAATAGGCAGAAGTAAAGTGCTAGAGAGGCCCACAGAAATCCACAAAGATACCCCCACAACAGACTGCTGGCAATGGTCGAGAGACAGCCCGAACTGACCTACTCTGGTGTTGGGATGGCCAAACACCCTAATTGTCGTGCTAGAAACCCCATCCAATGACTGAGGGATCTGGATGCAGAGATCCATGGCTAGGCCCCGGGTGGAGCTCTGGGAGTCCAATTAGTGAGAAAAAGGAGGGTTTATATGAGCGAGAATTGTTGAGATCAAGGTTGGATAAAGCACAGGGACAAATATCCAAACGAATGGAAACACAAGAACTATGAACCAGTGGCTGAGGGGTCACCAACTGGATCAGGCCCTCTGAATGGGTGAGACAGTTGATTGGCTTGATCTGTTTGGGAGGCATCCAGGCAGTGGGACCGGTTCTTGTGCTCATTGCATGAGTTGGCTCTTTGAAACCTGGGGCCTATGCAGGGTTGCTTGGCTTGGCCTGGGAGGAGGGGACTGGACCTGCCTGGACTGAGTCTACCATGTTGATCTCAGTCTGCCGGGGAGGCTTTGCCCTGGAGGAGGTGGGAACGGGGGTGGGCTGGGGGGAATGTGAGGGGAGCCAGAAGGGGGAGAACAAGGGAATCCGTGGCTGATATGTAGAACTGAATTGTATTGCAAAATAAAAAAAAAAATGAAGACTTTGTTTAAGGAATTTTTGAGTATATGTTATTAAACATTTAAAAGAAGACTTTATCCTGATCTGGTTATGAGACGTGTTCCTCAAAGTGCTGTTACTATAATAAATGACAAAAATCATCAACTTATAAAGAGAAGAGGGCTATTTTGGCTTACAGTTTTAGTGGTTGACCCATTCTTTTGGGCCAGTGGTGGCTTTTCCAAATGGCAGTATTTGGATTGCAGGAAGGAGCAAAATATCTCACTATAGAGCTGCCTAAACAAACAGAGGAAGTATCTACATCTCAGCCAAGTGTATTCCCTCTAGAAACCAAGGACTACAGATCATACCCCATCCCTAAGATGGTCCATGAGTTCCCCATAGCATTAAACTGATAAGCAGATCCCCAACCTACAAGCTTTTGAGAAATAAGCAAGAGCCAAGCTATATAATAGGTATATTATTCCTTGTAGTGCAATACACTCTCAAGGTGGAAGCAACAATTGTTTATCTTTCTATTGGAAGAGTATTAGCTTACAAGGATGCCTCTCCTTGTTCATTGTTGCCTGGATAAGTAGACATCACAGGATGTACAACTCTTTTCACACGGACATTTCTATTCTACTTATAACTGATGCTAAACAAAATCTCCCTATGAGCTAATTTTAAAAATATCAAAATAAACTCTCCTTTCTTTTGAAGATGACTGAAGTGCAAATGAACCCCACTCCAAATGAGAATGGAGAAAACAGACTTCTACTTAACCTTTACATTGCTTTGTTTTCCTGTCAGTGTAATAAAGGGTAAATGGAAACACTTAAAGCCACCCTAGCACAAAGAAATGAGGCATCTATTTGCTTCTATGAAGATGCATGAGTTAGGTGACCTACCACCAAGACAAACAGAAATAAATTAATCAGTCTTATTGAGTCTTTGGCTTTTATCCACATTAGAAGCACCATTTCAGTCTGACGGATATGTCATTCTCAATTTCATAGGAAAGAGCACTTGACTCTTTAATTTGCCAGAAATAAGTCTGGTATTTTCAGCAATGCCAATCAAAATTGGTTTTGTTTATTTTTAAAACCATCAAATGAAAACAATGATTCACTACTCTTTTTCATCTGTTGGACTGTCCAGTTTATCTCTAAGTTTGCAGGCAAAGTATTTTAGAAAACAAAGTATTTTCAGAGGGAATGCAGTTTTGATATTTAATTAATTTATTTGTGTGTATGTGTGTGTGTGTGTGTGTGTGTGTGTGTGTGTGTGTGTGTGTGTGTGTGTATGTGTGTGTTCCTATGTGAGCACCTGTGTATGGAGCCCTCCACCTTGTTTTTGTGAGCTGCCCAACAAGGGTGTTGAGGACTGAGCTTCAGTCCTCTGCGGGAACGGCATTTGAATTGGTTCCATTTGTTTAATAGTTGAGAGAAAGAGCAGCTTTCATTTCAGTCTCTATAAATCAAGTACTTTTAGAACAAAATATGGCTCACTAGTTAAATATACTGTCTGTGAATATAGTATTTACTATCCAGTCTTCGAAAGAAAAAAAAGTTGGCCGACTTCTTTCCTGAGGTCAGGAATCTCCTTGAAAGAACCTATGGTGCTTCCTGTTTGGCTCTTACTACTTCCTGTTTGGCCTTGGCACACCTATCACCTTTTAAGTTCAAGAAGCTATCTGAGTTCCTTCATTTCAGTTGTGTTGTATTAATCATATTGGTGGCCAGTTTAATTAAGTATATCACATGTGGGGCAAAGAAGAACCATCAAAATGTGTAAATTCTGTGTTTAGATATTTCCCTTGTCTTCTCAGAGCTCAAGAGACTGCAGAGGATTTAGAAGGGGCACAGGCTGCACCTTCAGACCGTTCCTCTATGCGCTTCTGGCCAGGTCTTGCTTCTTCCCTGGCTAACTTAGAAATACTAAAGCTCCATTTGAACAAGTAGTAAAAGCTGTCGGCTCCTTCACTTTAATGGCTGCAGGTTTAGTCCTTGTTATCTGATCTTTTCTTCCTGGAAAACAGTTGTGCGTTTATACTCAGGGAAGTCTCAGTCACAGTTTCAGGCTGCTTCAAGGCAAATGCTCTCTCCTCCCCACTGATCTCACATTCCAGAGAGAGACAGGGGGCCTAGAACAGAAAGTGCAAAAAGTGTGGGGAAATAAGCTGTGCTTCTGGAAGGGAGAGGAAACTGTCGGCTCTTCTTTCTGCTTAAAAACCCCTGATATCATACTTGTGGGGCCAATGAGATGGCTCAGCTGGTAAAGACCTGATGACCCGACTTCAACACCCGGAACCCACAGGATGGAGGGGAGAACTGTCACTGTGAGATGTCATCTTACCTCCACTCTGACCACCACATGTTTAAGATGGCCAGCGTGCCACCCTCCGCCAAATAACTAACTAACTAACTAACTAACTAACTAAATAACTAACTAAATAAATAAATAAATAAATGTAATTAAAAAAACTATTTTGTTTAGAGATTGCTGTTAGGGATTACGCTGGTTCAGTAAGTTTGTGGTTGTAGATTCTCCTCAAATAACCCTCTTAAAATCTCACCAACATGACTGCCCAAATGTGAGCTGAACAAGGATGACACCAATGAACACGCCAAAATGAACAGAGAAAAGCCTGTAAGGCCTCCACCCTACACAAAGAGCTTTAGGGAACTGAGGAGAGCTGGGAGGGGGAGGCGTCACCTTCCCCCATCAACTGATTTTCTGCTACCAGGAGGTCAGCTGTGATAACATATGTGAAAGTAATATTATATGGACTCAATGGGATATACTAAGGAGCATATATGGATATACAAATACATATAAGCATGCAATAACAATTGATGAAAAAGAGGCTACGAATTTAAAGGAGAGTTGGGAGGGGTATTGGGGAGGACTTGGGGGGAGGAAATGGAAGGGAGAAATGTTAGAATCACATTCATCTCAAAAAAAGAAACAGAAAAAAAAGTCTTACCTTGTTTTATGTTGTACAAGTATCTTAAAATTGTTAAAAAATTGCAATTCTTTCACAATATAAGTTTGTAGTTTATGTTGACATTACACATCTTTGAAAAATGTGAATTTAAAATATTAAAAACAAAACACATTTTCTTTTTAGTATACACATTTTCCTGTTATGTTTTTCTATTTGTATGTGTTTATGAGCAAGTTGAGTCCTTGCAAAACCAGGAAGGACCTTTCCTATTCCAGTACTCCAACATTTTAACTGCATCTTGGGCAGGATCAGCAAGACCGAAGACCAATTAAACACTTGGCTTTGCTTATAACCCTGTTTGCCTTTAAAAGGATGCTAATTTTCAAACTCCCTGCAGATTGATCTCAAGCACAGATGTGCACAGCAGTAAGTGCACACTATGTAGGCATGTACCTTATCTTCCAAAGTAGCGGTTGAAAATGGCTCTCAGGCTAATTAGCTCTCAAAAATGATTTAGAAGGACAGGAATTGGGAGAAGAGTCAGAGCCAGGCAATATGTTCCTAAATTTCAAATAGAAGTGTGTCTTTGGTAGAGTCTTTAAAAAGATTCATAGAAGAGTATGAGAATGAAATGTTATTCAGGGGTCAACTATCAATTCATTACCTGTTTTTCAAAAGCTTCACAATTTGTTAAGACTTAGGTAAGGGCTACAAAGTAGTTCATTACATAGAGTGCTTTCTTAATTTACACAGAGCCCTGGGTTCAATCCTCACCATCACATATGCTAGGCATGGTAGTATATGACAGTAATCCCAGCACTTGGGAGATAGAGGCTTGGAAATCAGAAGTTCAAGGTCGTCTAGGGTTACATGGAGAGTTTGAAGACAGCTTGAGCTACATGAGACTCTGTCTCCAATAATTAAAAAATATTAGAGTCTTCCTTTTGAGCACCCGACTCTGGGGTTGCATAGGAGTATACTTGCATATAGTATACCAGCCCCATCCATATTCTATTCTTAACCTCAACCTACTTTGTTCCGACTTCTTTTAGCACCTGAAGTTATCATGACTTTTGTTACACCCATAGGTCCTAACTGCTGGTTTAATCACCTCTGTCTACACTCTGATTCATGGATGGGCTTTAAATTTGGCATGGTGATTCCTTGTTTGAGTTGGTTATTGTCTTACTTAAGTTTTCTATTGCTGTGACAAACACTATGACCAAAAGGCAACTTGGGGACACAAAAGCTTTTTGGCTTAAGTGTCTTTATTGTATTCCATCACTGAATGAAGCTAGAACAGAAACTCAAACAGGGCAGAAAACTGGAGGCAGGAGCTGATGCAGAGGCCATAGAGGGATGCTGCTTACTGGCTTGCCATGGCTTACTCAGCCTGCTTTCTTACAGAACCCAGGACTACCAGCCCAGGGATGGCATCCACAATGGCCTGGGTTCTCCCATATTAATTATTACTTAAGAAAGTGCTCTACAGGCTGGTCCACAGCCCAATCTTGTGTAGGTATTTTCTCAATTGAAGTTTCCTCCTCTCAGATGATTATAGTTTGTATCAAGTTGACATAAATCTAGCCAGCACAGATATCTAAGAAAGTTTCTATGAGATAGACTCCTATCTGCTTAGAAATGTCTTAGTGAGCAATGAAATGATAATGCTGGCAATAGCCTGCTCTCACAAAGGCCTGAAGACACATGATTTTCTCTAGACAGCAAGGTTTTGTGCTGTTCATTGTTGTTGTTTGATATTAGGACTTTCCAGAATAGATGATTTGAGAAAGTATCTGAGGCTGTTTTCAAAAAAATAATTCTCTCTCCACAGCCAAGCACTGAACCAAGCTTCCGGAATGCTGTTGAAGAGAAAGAGGAAGGATCTTATGAGCCAGGGGGTTCAAGGTCATGACAGGGGAACCCACAGAGACAGCTGACCTGAGCTCGTGGGAGCTCACTGACTCTGGACCAACAGCAAGGGATCCTGTATGGGACTGACCTAGGCCCCCTGCATGTGTGTGACAGTTATGTAGCTGCTCTGTTTGTGGGGCTTCTAGCAGTGGGATCAGGACCTGTCCCTGGTGCTTGAGCTGGCTTTTGGGGACTCATTGCTCATGCTGAGTTACTTAGCCCAACCTTGCTGCATGGGTTGGAGCTTGGTCCTGCCTCAACTTGATGCTTCATGCTTTGGTGACTCCCACGGGAGGCCTGACCCTTTCTGAATGGAGACAGAAGAGTGGATGGGGGAATTAGAGGGAAGATGAGGGAAGGGAACAGGAGGAGAGGAGGGAGGGGAAACTGTGGGCTGTATGTAAAATAAATTTTTAAAAAGTTAATTAAAAAAGAAAAGCTAGAGAGATGGCTCAGCAGTTAAGAGCACTGGTTGTTCTTCCAGAGGTTCCTAAGTTCAATTCTCAGCAACTACATGGTGGCTCCCAACCATCTATAGTGGGATCTGATACCTTCTCTAGCATAAAATCAATAGACCACTCATATACTTAAAAAACGAATAATTCTCTCAAGTTTTGAGAGTCTCAGAACAGAGAAAAATTAAAGGGAAGACAAGATAAATTAAAGAGCAATAAACTGACATCACTGTCACACTACAAACCACTACTTCACACTTTCACATCATAGATACAAAGAAATATATTATTGACATGCATACTTTTAAAATCACACTGTGATCGGAGGATATGGCTTGGTCATAAATATATCTGACATTATGAGCATGAGGACCTGAATCTGACCCCAGCATGTGCAGAAAAGCTGGGCATGGTAAGCACATGTCTATAATCCTGATGCTTGGGGGGAGTGGGTGAGAATGTTCCATGGACCTCAAAGCTTGTCGGCCTAGCCACCAATCAGTAAGATCTGAATTCAGTCAGAAACCCTGTCCTCAAAATCTAATAAGGTGGAGAGAAAAAGAAGACACTCCAGTATTACATGCATATGTACGTGTGTGTGTGTGGTTGTGTGTGTGTGGGGGGGGTGTACATGTTTGTGTATATGTGTGGTTGTGTGTGGGGGGGTGTACATGTTTGTGTATATGTGTGTATGTTTGGTATATATATTTGGGGTGTGTGTGTGTGTGTGTGTGTGTGTGTGTGTGTGTGTGTGTGTTGTGTGTTTTCTGTGGTGCTTGGTTTGCCAAGGCCCCAGGTTCCTTCACCAACACTGCCCAACATGACAAGTAGTTCTGGCATATACTCATTAATTCATTAACGAATTAATAATTATGTACCTATTATTAATTAGGATGGTGTAAATTGGAATCAATAAATTTAGTTTTATTCTTTAATCCATTGATTTAGAAACATCTTCAAAAGTGATCTAAACAAGTTAAAGGAGAGTATTCAGACTTAACGATGTGTTTTTTTCTGGTTAGCGCCCTCTTTGGCCTGATCTGTATAGTTAGGAGACAAGTTGAGGAATCACTAGCACTGACGAGTATATTAGTGACTTTCTCACTGCGATGACAGAACACCCAGCAAACACAACTTAAGGAAGGAGGCTTTACTTTGGCTCACAGTGTGAAGGTATGGTCCACCATGGCAGGGAAGGCACTGGCTCAGGAGAAGGAAGCAGCTGGCCACCTTGGACCTGCAGTCAGGAAGCAGAGGAAAAGGAAAACCCCTTCTCAGCTCAGTTTTCCTTTTTATGCAGTTTGGGTCCCACCCCATAAGTGTTGTCACTCGCATTCAAGGTGAATCTTCCTCCCTCGGTGAGCTTAATCTAGAAACTCCTTCACAGACATGTCCAGACACTTGTTTCCAAGGTGCTTCTATACCCTGTCAACATTGAGCAGCACATACTGCTGCCTGGCTCCACTCTTCACCAGCTGTCTCTTGGTGGACACTTGAGCTTTCCTCCCCCCCCCCCCCCCCCCCCGCATGACATTTCATCATTAATTGTCCCCTGGAACCCACTGGCCTGGGATACACAAGTCCCTTACATGAAATGACATACATTTTGCACATCACTGCGAGGCTCTCTGAACTACTTGTAATTCCTGATGCAATGAAATGCTATGTATGGCCACACCTCTCTGAGTGAGCGGGATTTCATCTGATCTCAGGTCGACAGTGTGGGGCCTGCTTAGTACTTAATGGGAGAACAGTCTTTGAATTTCTAATGTTTAGGAAATAATAACAAGGGGGAAATGTCTGTATATGTTCAGTACAGCTGTTTCCTTAATGGTTGTTTTCCATGGCCAGTTACATGCAGAAGAATATGATAACAGATTACAAGGACAGAACATTACATGAGCATCACAAAACAAGTTTAATAAAGATCATACCTCTTTTTTTTACCCTGGAACAATTCTGTTCCACACATCCCAGAGCTAGTTCTGACAGGGGGATGGTCCCACCTCTCCTTCTTAGTTCTTTCTGGTTTGATTTGCTACTCAAACCAAGTGTAAGCTTGTATTTCAGGGTGATCTGCACTTAGTAATAAGCTGCAGTTGTATTTCCACAGTCCCTTCTTGATAGTCTTTCCCTTTGCTGCAGAAGCTCATCCTCCACTGAAAAACACTCTCATCCTCCTCAGTGGAGAGCCTGGTGCTAGCATGATTTCCACAGGATTGTCTGTTCCAGTGAGGTACTTACTCTGTCAGGATCATATTCAGCCATCCATAGAATCTAAGACAGAAAGCTGCATGTAAAGGAAAACTATGCTATCCTCTCTTCTAATTTTAGAAAGAAGAAAAATTGATTTTCCTTACCATTAAAACTAACTTCATCTATGATGGTCCTACCTGTCGCATAAGCACTGTGATGGCTTTCTTGGTTGTCAACTTGACTGCATCTGGAATGAACTACAATCCAAAATGGAGAGACAGCTGTGAGAGATTTTTCTTGGTTTGAAGTGAGTGAATCCACTTCTAATCCTGACCTTTGAGGTAGGAAGACACACACCTTTGATCTGAATCTTGAGACAGAAAGATATGCTTTTAATTTGGGCCGCACATTCTTCTGGAAGTCTATAAAAGGACACGGAAGAAGGAAGCTTTTGCTCTTTTCCTGCTTGCCCTGTCCTTGGTATCCCATCTACTCCTTCACTGGCATTAGAGCGTACTTTGGGATTCCAGCATATACTGAAGACCAGCTGAGACATCCAACCTTGTGGACTGAACAGCTACTGAATTCATGGACTTTTCATTCACATGCCAGCCTTTGTTGGATTAGCTGGACTACAGCCTGTAAGTCATTCCTATAAATCACATATATCATTTATATATGGCATTATATATATGTGGAGAGATTCATTCTATAAGTTCTTTTACTCTAGAGAACCTTGACAAATACAAGCACACATATGCAGGGCAGATTCACTAAGATTTTATAATAATTACTTTTATGTTTCAAATTCCTAATAAATAAGCTTTCCTAACTTGGTGAGGCAACAGTTAGATGTACTGATACATATAGTTTTGATATTTTGTTAATCCTTTCCCCTGACTAGCACCAATAAGATAGATGATAAGAGTTTTGCCTTTCAGTTGATAGCTTCACCTCTGCATTGGAATTTCAACCAGAAACCCAGGGTTATACTGTCTGCCGTTCAAGTAGCAGAGTCAAAAGTCAGTCTGTTTCCATATGGGTAGGATGAACTCCAGCCTGTCATTTTCAAGGGTAGAAGATGCTAATAACCAGGAAGGCGTCTTTTCTGCAAACTGCTGGAGAAGTAATGAGAAGCAGTGCATAGCCAAGCACCCTACAGCCCTTAGATTTATCTCCTGTGAGACAAAGGTGGTCTGAACCCTGCCTGTTAATTTCCTGTGGCTTGGTTTACAGAGGTCTTCTCAGAGACTCCTCAAGCCTGGAGGACTCAGTGAACCCATGGCATGCTTGTTGGATAAACATAGGTTGAAAAATAGTACTGTCTTGATGAAAACGTTAAAGTTTTTGAGGTCCCTTAGATAGTTCGTTTGGGGTGTGTTATGAGAAAGTCTCCTGTTTCCTCTGGCTGGAACTCAGCAGGGATTTTGATTCTGAAGCAGATAGAACCAAGTCTAAAGATCACAGGCAAGGAATAAAAATAGTCTCAGTAAGAAAAGATCAGAGTGAGTGGAGAAGCGACAGCCCCACTCCTAGAGGCTGTGAGGAGTATATTCCTCTTCTCCTCCTTTTACCCTTTCTTACATCTCCCCAGGGTGGGCAGTTCCAGGAAAGAGGCATGTGGGCCGGCAAGAGGACTCAGCAAGTACAGACACGTGCTGCCCAGCATGAAGAACTGAATTTGATTTCCAGGACTCGCATGGTAGAAGGAAAGAACTGAGTCCTGAAAGTTTAAAAACATCCTCTGACCTTGTCCCAAGGGAAGCAGCGTGTGCACAACCTCTCTCCCAATGTGAAATAATAATAATAAAAATGTCATAAAATAGTCTTTTTGAGTTCCAATGGGGGCATGCACATCTTGGAAGGCCATTTTTACACAGAATTCAGCCTGTTATAAGCAGATGCATGAAATGCAAGAATTGAGGGTTTCCATACATGTTTAAACACCTCTAAGATGGAAGATTTCACTCGTGTAAAGGATAACAGCACTCTGTGCATTCTCCCAGGAAAAAGGAGCCTCTGAAGATGGTTTGAACAGACTTGGTGAGAGTTGACTGTTATCTAGTTTTCCTTACATTCTGTTTCTGGGGCCCTCAGCTGGCCCATCTGACACTCACTATTCCTGATGTTCCATTTGAGGGAGTCTTGTCACTGTCCCACTTGAACTACTTCCTGCCTAAATACATAAGCAATATTCGGCTCCTCAACAAGGGATTATAAGACATGTCTAGAACCTTACAATTATTTTCCAGCTTGCTCATTTGTTGTCAAAGCTAATTGCTCATTTAAACGTTGAGATTCTGACTTTATGGAAGTTAATTCTTTCCTCCCACATGTGGGTCCCAGGGACATCAGGCAGAAGTAAAACCATCCATGCAACCAAGACCAAAGATGGGGCTTTTCTGGGGCCTGGATCAGTCCACGTACTGGGAGTTTTCTTGTTAGTATGGTGCTGAATCAATGTTCAGTCACCATGCTGTATGAACAGATGGACCCAATGAGACATAGGAAGGGCATGACTTCCTCTCTTGGGACTGTGCACTGGCTGGATATATCAATCATTTTAACTCTGAAACTCAGTTTCATTACAGAATGCTGATTGTCTGCACTGATAATTGGATGTGGGTACTAGGTGAAGCCCAGGAGGAGAACTTCAATTCACACATCCTTTGTGGGAGGTGGGGGGAAACACAGCTGAGGAGAACCTTTTTGAAATACAATTCTTGATCATTTATTCATCTTATTGGCGGCTCATTAAAAGTCATCTTTCTTTTGGTTCATTCAATAAGATAATTAAAGAGCAGGGTTTTGGAGATTATTGAGCATTTTCTTGACAGTGGCTTTTGAGGAAACTGTAACAAAAAGTCCTATTGCTAATGAGGAGTGAAATGCATTGTGTGAGTGAGAATATAAGATAGGATGTAGTGGGTATTGAGTTCATTTGGAGCAACCTTGAACATTTTATTTTGGAAAGGCTAGAACCTTTACTATTTGCATTCTCCTGCTTATGCTAATCTAAAATAGCCACAACACTAAAATTAGTTCTCATTTTTGCATATGGACAAAGGAATGCAAAACTCTCATTAGTGTTTCCCAAAGCAGTTAGGTATATGCAAAATTAGACCAGAAACTGGGATATTGTCATCAGAAATTTCATGGGAAATGAAAATACAATTGGATGATAGGTCCTCTTTTTCAAAAAATTAAAATTTATTTATTTATTTGTGTGTAGGGGGACATGACACAGTTAGAGAACAATTGTGGGATTTAGTTTCTTCCTTCTACCATGCGATTCTTGGGGGTCAAACTCTGGCTGTTAGGAATAATGGCCAGTGCCTTTACCCACTGAGCCATCTCACAGGCTCAGAAAATAAAAGATCTTTACTGATATATAAACTTTATGATGACTACTACTAAGTAGAGATGGAAGAATTTTGAATAAAAATGTACAAAGAAAAACATATTTGATGACAAACAGGCTGATAGGCACCACACAACTAAAATCACATTTGAATTATTCTTTTCCTTCTCAGAAATTGTGATAACTCTGTCAATAGTCAGGTTAGCTCACATGTTAATCTCTGCTGAGACAATTTTATCCACACCCCCATTTATGTCTACAGTTGGGGTCTATCCTCATTTGCATCTCTGTTGCTATGAGAAAACACTGACCAAAAGCAGCCTGGGAGTAGAGAGTTTATTTTATCTTCCAAGTTATCCTCTATCACTAAGGGGAGACAGAGCAGGAGCTGAAGGCAGAAACCTGGAGGAAGGAACTGAAGCAAAGACCATAGAGGAACATTGCTCACTGGCTTTCTTCCTCTGGCCTGTTAAGCTACCTTTCTTGTATAGTTCAGTCCTTTCTGCCAAGGGATGGAAACCCACAGTGATCTGAGCCCTCATAAATCAAACAGCAATTAAGAAAATGCCTTGCAGAAATGGCCATAGGATGCTCTAATGGAGTCCCACTTCCCCAGTGTGTCTATGTTTGTGTTAAACTGATAAATAACCAGCATGGGGATTGGTTACATTGAAAAAGAAATGTGTTTGGAGGTGAGTATATGATGAAGCAAAGTGTCTCGGCAACAGGGTTTGAGGTCCTTCATAGATGTTCACCAAGAAGCAAAGAAGGTGCCTGGGATATCACCTGCATCAGCTGGAAGTAAACTATACAGGAGAAGAAAGATCATCTTTCTAATTCTTGCCTCTGTCTGACCCGTAGAGAATACAGCTGTTCAATAGATATTTGCTTTTGTTAACTTCTTGTTGCTGTGACAGAATGCCTAACAGAAACAATATATGGCAGGAGGCATTTATATTGACTCACGGTGTCAGAGGGACCTTATTGGGACAGAGCTGAAAAGGGGGAGTTTATTATTCAGCTGGCTTTCTCCTTGTCTTCCCCACCTTATAAAAAAGATGTTGTTTACCTTTTTTGTGTGTATATATGTATGTGTCTGAGTAGTATATGTATGTCTACTTCAGTGCCCATAGAGTCCAGAAAAGGGCACTGGGTCTCCTGGAGCTAAAGCTACAGGCTATTGTAAATTCTTTCACATGGATACTGGAAACTGAGCTTGAATCTTCTAGAAGAACAATATGTTCTCTTGTCTACTGAGCCATCTTTGCACATGCTTCCAGCCTGTGGGAATCATTCTGCTCACATTCATGACATGCCCTTACCTGCTCAATTAATCCTCTGTAGACACTCTCACAGACATACAGAGGCATGTTTCATCTCTCTCTTAGGTGAATGAATGCAACTACAATCAAGTTGAAAATGAAGATCACTTGTGACAATACAGTTTGGTAAACGAGCAATGATCATGTGGAAATTGCTTGAGCTCTTGGTCATGTTTTTTCATGGGCAAAATGGGCAATATGTGCCAATAGGTGATAAAAATGACAAATGTGAAGTGCTGATTCCAGACATGGCACAAAATAGGTTTCCAAAACCTGGCATGCTGCTAGGGAGACATGGGAATGAACACCACTGGACCCTGGAAGAGGATCTCAGATAATATTCTAGAGGGATACACAGTAGGTTGGCTGAAATTAAACATGAATATGGAAACTGCAATAGAAACCTGAAAAGATCTCATGGGTAAATGGAAAGGAGTTGTTAGAAATATGATTGAGATCACAAAGAAAGACACTCCCAACTGAAGTGTCTGAACAAGGTAAACTTGTTGATGGAGAAGGGGTGTTGCTCACCAGGGCAGAAGAATAAGCAAGGGGGACAAGAAATACTCTTGGATTTTATTCTAAGGCAAATGGTGGCTGAGTCCTTTTTCCTGTTGGTGGAGGGCCAACATCGCAGTCTTTTGGGATTAGGTAGGCTTCAAAGAACAGGCACAGAGGCAATGGTGGAGGAAGAGAGCTCAACCACTGTAGTCTGAGAATGCAGCAGAGCCTTTGTGTAAACTAAGGTTTCACTGGGTAAGGAATTAATTAGAACACTTGCATGAAAGTCTCACAAGGTTGGGAAGGTTAAAATATTTAAATTCCTTGCAATAAACATAAGTTTCATAGTATTTGATAGAAAAGTTTCTTTCAGGATGAACAACTGCCAAACTCATGATCATAAGGAGAATGTTGAGTGACGTGGGACATTCTGAAGCTGATGATCTTCAAACAAAAGTCTGATCTCGATTTGGACTGAGCACAGCAGACACTTTCACAGGGCCATGGTGGGTGCAGAGAAATAAGAACAATAAGCTTACATTTCACTTCAAAGTTATTCAATTAAGACAGGGCTCTATTGTGTCACTCGTCACTTGCCTGAGAAATCTCTTTAATCTTTAGGAAACGACTCATTGAAGATTGCATAAAAATAAATTTGAATATACATTTTAAGAGAGTAGTAAGTAACAAAGGCATTTGCAAAGGAAGACTCCTGAACTCATGCATGAGTGTGGACTTCCCAAAGGGAGGGGCCCCTGTTGTATTTAAATATAAGTCAGAGTGTGACTTTTTTAAGTCATTTTCTTCAAAAAGTTGCTAAGGAATTTGAATGAGAGCACGACATGGCTCCTGAGTCACCTGACAGGATTTCATCTGCTGGAACTGTCAGCTGGTGAGGGGTTTGTACAGCACTCTGGGGACTTGGGCTCCTTTCCCACCTCTTGTTCCCAAATCTTCCTTCCTTTCCATCCTGTCTCATTTAATATTTTGCTCTACAAAGTAGCTGTACTTAAAAGACTGAGAATCAGTTCATGTTTTGAAAGACTGTCTCACCAATGAAAATATAGCACATTGGAAATTTGGCAGCCTGATCTCAACAAATGGCAACACTCAGATGATGAGGACACCGAAACCACATGTCAACTGCCTCGCACATTTCACTTCTGTTTCTTTCTTTCAATGGGGCAGCCCTGTGTTTAGAACTCTGGCTCTGGACTTGGGCAGATGGGAACATACTGGAGTTCTAGCCTGCAATCACTGTGTGGTCACAGCAGACTGATCAGGCTCTCTCAGCCTCCAAAGTGAAGCCTCTGTCACATTGTGTTAACAAAACAAAAAGGCTAGCAAAGCCCTTGGTACTCTCGCTGGGGAATTTGAGGATCCCTTCCATGGGTGCTTAGTCTTGTAATAAACAAAGTTAAAAACTGAGTCAAGGACCATTTTAATAGGAGTTTGAGAGAAAAACTACAGCACAGGTAAGCTGAAAATCTTGTCAGCCACCTAGAGGAAAGAGATGGAAAAGGGCAAGAATATCAAGCCTTTTTAGTTAGTGTCCATGGAAGCAAGCTCACCAAAGATGCTGCATAGCAGAAGCATGAGAGGGGCTTCATAGAAAGTGTGACAACGTGCAGAGGGGTCAGGGAAGTTATTATTATTATTATTATTATTATTATTATTATTATTATTGTTATTGTTATTGTTATTGTTATTATTATTTATTCTGTGAAAATTTTATATATGAATATGAAAATATGATCATATCAAATCCATTTCTCCCTCCAACTCCCCAGTATTTACCCAGCACATCACCGCCTTGTTCATGTCTCTATTTTTTTTTTATAAACCAAGGCTGACTGAACATCAGTGAAGAGGTGGTAGAAAGGATTTAAAAGTCGGAGGATTGGAAGGAATACTGTGAAATGCTGTCTTGTGGATGCGACATGGCCATTGTACTCCTGACCGCACAGCAACTGTGGCTACCTCAATCAAGATACAGCTTCCCAAGAAAAGGCCAGTACTTCCGAGAGGATCAGTGGCTAATGAGCTGAGGGAAACAGACCAAGGCAGTGGGCCAGGAGGCAATGGATCCTTCATGGACATTTACAAAGCACATACTTGCTTCTTCCACATTTGTATATTGCTAGCTCTTCTTATACATATTTTACTCATTACAAGAAGCCCAGATGAGGAAAGACATCCAGTCATTCTCTGGAAGCTGGCCTGAGCATGCTCTGTATGCTGCATAATGTACATGACTTACAGGTGGAGAAAGGCTGCCTGTTTTTCTCTGGCAACTCTTTGTTTTAGTATTTATATTTTATATTATTTTTAGTGTGTGTGTGTGTGTGTGTGTGTGTGTGTGTGTGTGTGTGTGTGTGTATACCACAGCAGATGTGTGGAAGTCAGAAGACAACTAGAAGGAGTCAGTTCTCCTATCATGTGAACCTTGGGGATCAAACTCATGTCATAAAACTTGGTGTTAAGTGTCCCTCCTGATAATATTAACATTGTTGTTTCCACTTCACACATGGCTTCTAGTCCTCAATTCTATTCCATTGCTAGTGCCACTTTTTCATATTTTCTCTCATTTTTTGTCTTTGACCCAGTTCCTTCCCTATCTCTGAACATTTAATTTTGACTCTTCCATAATAATTCCAGGATAGCCCAAGGATAAATAAACTATCATGAAATAAAGAGGGGCAGAAATGAGGGACATGGCATTGGAGAACAGAATTAGGGTATATCATTCTGTTCTCTCCACATTTTTATGTCTCCTAATTTGTTCATAATAACACATTCTGAGATGCCTTATCCATGGTTTTAATGTAAGACATCCTTCCCGGGCATTTGTACAGGAGAGACTTCTAGTAAAAGACTATTTTCTTATTCATTGTGGTCTGAAGTGTTAGTGTTAGTATTATTTAGAATAATAATACTCAAACTGATGGATGAATTAACAACTAAATTCTGAGGTAAGTATCTAGATCTTTCTTTTTTAAGTTGGCTGCCCTGAAGAGTCGCTGCCCCTGTAGTCTGATGAGCAGGGCCATCTCCATGAGAAAGCATTACTGGAATGAAAATGGAAGAAAATGAAAAGGTAATCTGTGTGGACAATACAGGAAAAAGTAATTCAGTCAGAGGTGTTGCTTGAGTTTTTCTGCCTGGCCCACAGTCAGGGCAAATCTCTCTCACCCGCCAGTCCCAAGCCGCTCAAACCCGATCAAGTAAACACAGAGACTTATATTGGTTACAAACTGTATGGCCGTGGCAGGCTTCTTGCTAACTGTTCTTACAGCTTAAATTAATCCATTTCTATTAATCTATACCTTGCCACGTGGCTTGTGGCTTACCGGTACTTTACATCTTCCTTGTCCTGATGGCGGCTGGCAGTGTCTCTCCTCAGCCTTCCACTTCCCAGCTCTATTCTCCTCCTTGTCCCGCCTATACTTCCTGCCTAGCCAATGGCCAATCAGTGATTTATTTATTGACCAATCAGCAACACATTTGACATACAGACCATCCCACAGTACAGAGGGAAGAGAGAACAAAACTTGCTTGATGGGAAGGGATTATTTCCTTCTCAGGTCTCTGAGGAAGTTGAAGATTAGATAGTTCTAGTTACAGCTTTCCCTGTTAAAAAATTCAGAAAAAAAAAAAAGCCTCACTAAATAGGTATAAGGTGTGTAAGTTTGAAAGACATCAAAGATAGTTTTGGCTATGCAAATTAGATAGAAGGTAAATTAGATACAATCCTTTAGATTCACGGAAATAGGATAGATAATGGAATATTTTCTCTGAGTTTGTCAAATGCAGATGGACTAGACATTGCTGATGTATTTATTGCTTGTATATATTGTATATGGTTATTATACTTATTGTATATAGTTTGTCTTATATTAGTTATAATTTTTTTATTTTAGATAAAAAAAGGGGAAGTGTGGTGATGTATTGTGTCCCCCAATATTGTGCACCCTAATAAATTTTATCTGAAGATCAGAGAAAAAAGCCAGATGTAGCAGGGTGCTTGCTGTTGTTCCCTTTGGGGGCGGGGGCCAAGTAGGCACAGAGTCAAACTACACAGACTCCAGGAGAAGGTCGAAACAACAAGCTCAGTTTATTCAGGAAGAGGCAAGTCTTATATACCCTCCACCCCACCCTGGGGGGAGGTCTGATGAATATGCATCTGCTGGTGTGACATGGCTGCCTCTCATTGGTCCAGGTCATCTCCAGATCCAGATCATGTTTCAGCTGCTGTTGCTAAGACCATTAGGCAGACCCAGGCTGGCTCTCAGAAAGTATCTTTTTTACTTGTTTGAGCCGTCTGGCCCTCAAGTCCATTAGGGATGAGTCATCCCACATATCCACCCCTTTTTATTATTTTATAGGACATGCTCAGTGGGAGCTAGGGTGCATTGCCCTAACCTTGTTGACCCCACCTCAGGAGAGCTCAGCATAATGGACTGTGCCTGTCTTAGACTGGCTTGCCAAACAAGCTCGTATCTGTCTTTGACTGCCAGCCCTGGAAGAGCATCAATCCTGGAGAGCTGTCTGTGTGGTGGGCTTTAGGCAGTAGCCTTCCATATCTCAGTGAGCCATGTATGCATTATCTCTCTAGGAGGACTTTGATCTAGGTGTCTGAGAGCCCATAAAACCTGTAGCTTTTGTGGCCGCCTTCTGTTGGTGAAGATATTTAAACAAGAGAAGGATTAGTCAAAAATTTCAATCTCAAGGACATGGATGGGACCCCAGTCATTTTTATCACACCAATCAAAGTCCTTCTGGTGGTGTATAATCGACCTTGTAGGGGGAAAGGCAATTGCTTAATATCTAGGGTCCCATGTCAGTGATGACACAACCTTTACTAATACCACAGTAGCAGGGCAAATCATACATTACCCTTCTGAAGCTTTTTGTTTGTCCAAAGTCTTTTGGTCTGTTTCCAGATGCACATCTCTAGAGGGTATACATATTGGTGTGGTGGTATTTTGGGGAAAAATGTAAGCATATCCTTGCCCCCAGGTTAATAGGGAACAGAGTATTGCCACTGAAGGGTGATGGGATCCCTTCAATGCACCAAGAGCAATGGTGTCTCCCAAGGCAAGTAAAGTAGGTGTGTTGTCCAATTTGTTCTTGTGTGACTATGGTGCTTGGTCCATGAGCACCTCAAGAGAAATAGTGATGTTGTGCTGTATATTAAAATGAGCCTGAGCCTTGGCCTGGTCATCACAGACAGCTTGCCAATGAAGGAAGACCATAGGCTCCAACACAGCCTTCATCAAATTGTGTCAGTCATAATAAGTCTATAAATGTATTGCCCATTGACGTAGGACTTGCTCAAAATACGGTGAGTCAGGACCTGATTCATTAGCAAAGACAGGTCTGCAAGAGGGGTAGGTATGCATGGCTGGTTAGCCACATTGGGGCCCACATTAACTGGACACGCCATGGTGGGCATGTGTGGCACCATAGGTAGAACAGGCTGGGAGGTATGAGGAACAGCTGTCTCGGCAGGCAGACATCCAGGCAAATCTGTGGATACTGCAGTGGGGGTGGGGTAGCCGCTCGAGGTATGGAGGAGCAAAGAGAGGGGCTGCTGGTATCGGCTTAGATGCTGCGGCAAGCATTTCCTCTCTCTTTCCATCACTTTACGCCTATTCTCATGCCTCTCCTTGCCAGCAGAGGCAGAGGAAATATCAGTCATGGATGGAATGAAGGCAATAGATAAGTTAGTGTTACATTGTTTCTGGGCCTCAGTAGAGGATGACTTTAGGCCTGTGATTATAGTCAACAAAATGGGCATAATAAACAGTTGTAGGGTTACTCCTGAGGCCACTTCCCTATTTCTGGCCAGGAACAGAATTCTTATCCACAGATCAGGTTCCCACATGTTCTCTGAAAAGATCTGTGGAACAAGCACTATTAATTACTGATCCATCTCTCCAGGCACCACAACCCATAAGCACATGCATGCATTCACAAACACGCACATACATACACACACATACATATACACATACATACACAACCACAACTAAAAATAATCAGATAGTGGCTGTTGCTTCCTGAGGGTCCAGCCCTTATACGGAAACGCTAGACAAGCCTGAACAAAAGTACATGCCACCCTACCGTACAGATAGACTCACAGACAAGACAAACAGAAAGAAGAAAGTGGGGGTCCCAGCATTTACCTGCTGAAGGGATCGAACTTACACAGCGTAGAGGGGCCTACTCACCGAAATATAGCGTTCAAGGGGGCTTCCCAACCAGCGCCACACATGAGTAAAGGGAGACACACAGACCCTGTTCAAGTACCAAATTTCCCAGGTTTCGGCACCAGATGTAGCAGGTCCTTGCTGTTGTTCCCTTTGGGGGCGGAGGCCAAGTAGGCACAGAGTCAAACCACACAGGCTCCAGGAGAAGGTCGAAACAACAAGCTCAGTTTATTCAGGAAGAGGCAAGTCTTATATACCCTCCACCCCACCCTGGGGGGAGGTCTGATGAATATGCATCTGCTGGTGTGACATGGCTGCCTCTCATTGGTCCAGGTCATCTCCAGATCCAGATCATGTTTCAGCTGCTGTTGCTAAGACCGTTAGGCAGGCCCAGGCTGGCTCTCAGAAAGTATCTTTTTTACTTGTTTGAGCCGTCTGGCCCTCAAGCCCATTAGGGATGAGTCATCCCACAGCCAGCCACTATATTAAACATAGAAGTCAGGCAATGGTAGTACATACTTTTAATCATAGCATTCAGGAGGCAGAGATCTGTCTGGATCTCTGTGAGTTCAAGGCCACACTGGAGAACAGAGGCAGGCATGGTGACACCTGCTTTTAATCCCAGCACTAACCATAGAGGTCTGGAGGGCTATACAGACAGACAAGAAGTGATACAGCTGGGCAGAGAGAGAAAATGAGATGGCAGAACAGAAAGACATATAGGTGTGGGAGTACAGGAAGTAGGTCTCTTTGGAGACTGAGGTGTCGGTGAGGTGAGGTTGTCTGTGGCTTTTCCTACTCCTCTAATCTCTTAGGTTTTTACCCCAATATCTAGCTTGAGGTTTTTTATTAAGAAGACCATTCAGCAATTCATGTTACAGTAATGCTGGATGGATGACACCATGGCCATGGGTGGCAGTGCAGGTCACTCTGATTGGCTTGGCCTTGGCAGTAGCTCATCCCTCATACCCTAACATGGCCATGGGTGGTGGATCAGACCCCAGGCATCCTCATGCCCTTCAGTGCTAACAGGAGCTATGGACATCAACACAGACCATGGCTGACATAGGGACACAGACCCAGACATGGTCGTTGGCAGCAGTCCAGGCCCAGATGCCACCATGGCCATCCATATCAGCCCATTTCTTACCACTTTCATCGATTCAGATTTGCCTCTCTCTACAGAACCCAAACCATTCTGCCTCTTTCTCCCCCATACCCCACCATGTATTTGCTTACCATAACGGCATCCCATAGCCTGTGGTTTATTCTCCCCATCCAGGGCAAGTGACCTCAGGTGGGCATGTGTGTGTCGTTTACCTGCTTGGTCATAATGGACAATGTGCTGTAGTCTTAATGCACTGTGTTGGCTTGGCCACAGGGGTGACAATGAAAAGCAGAGGTGTGTGTGTGTGTGTGTGTGTGTGTGTGTGTGTGTGTCTGTCTGTCTGTCTGTCTGTCTGTCTGTCTGTCGTACAGTACATGGGAGATGTTAGAGAACAATCTTGGATATCATTTCTCGTGCATCTTTCATTATTTGTCTGTGACAGCATCTCTCAATAGCTTAGAACTTCATGAGGCTGAAGGCTAGGATACCTGGCCCATCAGCAACCAGGGATCTTCCTATTTCTGCCTCCTCACACCATTGGTAGAATTATAGGTGTGTCCCACCATAACTGGCTTTTTATGCAAGTTCTGGGGATAAAAACAGCTCCTTGCATTTACAAGGTAGAACACATTACCAACTGAGCCATCTCCTCAGCTCCCAAGTGAGTTTTAGTTGATTTAGTACAGGACCTCAACTACAATATATGCCACACTGAACTCAGCTAGTAAGTATCATATGGCTGAACACAGGGCCACCACTTCACTCTTGGTATCCCTATAGCTGCAAGGGTTGTGGTGGAAACCCATAGATATGATAGCAGAGGCAGAGAAAAGTGAGAAATTTATAAGTTCTTGCTTTCTACTTCAGAGCAAATAAAGGCCAATGTAAAAAATGTTTTCCAACAAACCTTGGCTTGGGAATTTGGTATGGAGTTTGACAGACAGAGCTGGTCATTTTTACAAGAGTCAAACCGCTACTAGATAAAATAGATAAAGTTGAAGCCAGTTTAGTTCATATAAATCTCCATGTTGGAAAAGACACATGGATGATGTAATGGGGAACCATAAAATATGCTGGATATGTCATAGGGTGCCATAAAGTATTGTTTAATTGAATTGGGGACCTGCCAAAATTGTGTATCATATCCATTGTCAAGGAAAAAAACCTACTCTATTGCCTGAAGAATATGAAAAGTTGCCCTGGCAACTCACATCTATTTGTGGCCACATTGATCCAGCACCATGTTGACTCCCTACAGAGTTAATTTCTTCCTTCTCTGAGTTGTAATATCATTGCTCCTGCACATCATTCTGCCTCTTTCCTCAAAATATCACCATAGACCAACTCCCAGCAGGTAAGTACAGAACTGACTACAGTAAAACTCTGTTCTGTCCCAACAATTATAAAAAGATTAATCACTTAGAAACTGCCTTGGTCCTGTAGTTTGAGTCACCGTTTTATTTAGTGTCACTGGGAGGTGTAAGCACCTCACAAAAGTGATTTATTTTATTTTAAATTATGCTTATGTGTGTGTCTCTATACACATGCATGTAGCTAATCATGGAGATCCAAAGAAAGCCTTGCATCTCCTGGAGCTAGAGCTATAGGAGATTGTGAGCCAGCGGATATGGATGCTGGGAACCAGACTCTGGTGCTCTGGAAAAGCAGCAAGTGTTCTTAGTTGTTGAGCTGTTCTCCTCCAGCCATTCTTATGGTTTGACATTAAGTCACTAAGAGTGGGAAATATCAGCTATGTGTAAAGAGGTGCTGATACCTTTGTTGTAGAAACAGCTTGAGCATCATAACTCTTAGGAATTCCTATACCATGTCATCCTTGTAATCATGTCTGCTTGGACAGGAAGTGAGAAAGCTGAGTGAGCCTAGGAAAAGCACAGCTCTCCTGGGATTCACTGTCAGCCGCCAAAGGCATCAGACTCTAAACTTTGAGGCTTCCATGTGAATTTTAAGGTTGCTTACTTCTATTCCTATGAGCAATGGCATTAGAATTTTGATGGGGCTAGCAAGTCTGTAAAAGGCACATTCAACACTCCGCCTTCCTGTCGGCTGTGAGGTCTTCTGTGTTCTGGCTCCATTCACGTCGCTTTCTTCAGTGACCTCTTTCCTCCTGAACACAGACCAGCAGAGAGCCCGGCCATTGCTATGCTCCCTCTACTGACTATTATCTCCTCACCATGCTTTGCTGCCCTCTGGCCAAATCTCACTTAAGAATTAAGGTCTGGTGCTTTGAAATCCCACACACTCCCGAGATATGCCTCCCGCTCCCCCACAAAAATAATGAAATATAACTTAAAATGTAAGACCATTCATTCTCTGGTGGTCTCTATGAAGTAGAGGCATAACTGTCCATGTTTCACCATTCCTGTAATATTTCCATCAGAAACACAACATTTCTGTTTCTTTTTAAAATTTAAAAATAATTATTTTTATTTTACATGTGTAAGTGTTTCCTCTTGCATGCCTAGTGCTCCTGGAGGCCAAAAGAGCACGTTCAATCCTCTGGAACTTGTCCTAGGAATCAAACCTGTGCCCTCTGCAAGAGCTACAAATGCTCTTAACTGCTAAGCCATTTTACCAGCTCCCTTGTCTGTGCTTCTTTGTGTATCTTGAGATATCTCTCCATCAAAATCAACTCCAAGGCTGAGACAGGCATGTCTTTTTTCCCAGAATCTTCCCATTTCTCAGGACAGAACTTCTTACATAATAGACAGTAAATCTTGCTCTATGATTGTATCATGGATCCACCACTTACCCTATGCCATATGTGGTCCTGAAGATGCAGAGATTAAAAACTGGTCTTTCTTGAGGTCTCCCAGATTTTTTCCTCAGAGTTCTGGGAAGAGAAGAGCATTCTCCATCTCCATCCATGTGCAATATATCCTGGACTGATTTTTTTCTCACTTGATATAGCTAAGCAACTCTTCAAGTAAATGATGGTAAAACTGGATGTAGTTTTTATTCCAAAAGCAAATGTGTTCTTTGAAAAATTTGGAAGTTAGAAATGAGAAGAACTGATTAAAGTTGTCTCTTCCTACAAATATGTTAGAAAAAACGATCAAATCTAAATCAGCTAAATAATAATCATGACCTAATTAGAAAAATAATTAAGGAAATTAGAGAAATTTGACCTGAATATTTATACAAACGATGCTTATTTACAAAGTTTATTTACAAGGCAAAGGATAATTATAAACCCATAACTGTTGTTATGTGCAGAAGACACTACAAGACTGAAAGAGTGGCCCCATCAGCATTCCATCATGAGGGAGGAGGGATTTGTAAAGGAGTCTCACTAATCACCACATTGTAATAAGGAATTAGTGGTTGCTGAGATACGGTATGTTCTTAGTTGTGTAGATGTAGACAAGTTGCTTTTGCTCAAGCAAATGACTCTCTCTACTCATGCTCACGAGAAACACCAATTAAATTAAATGGGCTATAAATAAGCAAAAAGGGTCTGACATTTAGAGTGGGTTGCTGGAAAGGAAAAAAAAGGGGGCTCAGTTGAGTGAAGGGGAAGTATAACATGAAATCTAAATGATCTTTTAATAAAAACTCAGAAGCCAGATATAGGGGTAAATGCTGAAAGATCAGAGAGAGAAAGGAACAAGCCACTGCCACCTCTTAACTCTAGGACTTCTCAGCGTGAAAAACTCTCTAGCCTAAAGGCCTCCAGCTGAAAGAGCTTCCTTAGCCAAAAAGCCTTATGCCTTGTATACCCTTTCTCCACCCAACCATATCACTTCCTTCTTAGTGCTGGGATTAAAGGTATCTGTACTTCCCAAGCAAAGGCATGAGATTTCAAGTGCTGAGATTAAAGGCGTGTGACTCCCAAGTATTGAAATTAAAGGTGTGTTGCACCACTGCCTGGTTCTCTTTCTCTCCTAGACTGATTCAATCTCATGTAATCCAGGGTGGCTTTGAACTCAGAGATCCAGATGGATCTCTGCCTCCCAAGTGCTAAGATTAAAGGTGTGTGCCACCACTGCCTGGCATCTATGTTTAATCTAGTGACTTGTTCTGTTCTCTGATCTTAAGGCAAATTTTATTAGGGTACACAATATATATTATCACAGGGAAGAGGATAAGAGAGAACAATGTGATCCAAGTATTTTATATATATATATATATATATATATATATATATATATATATATATATATATATATGTGTGTGTGTGTGTGTGTGTGTGTGTGTGTGTGTGTGTGTGTGTGTGTGTGTGTGTTTATAGTGTGTGTTTGAGTAATACATTTACAGAAAGAAATTAGAAGAGGGAACTAGTTGGAGGGAAATGAAAATGTAACACAAAACACAAATGCTCAATGCTGGGACTTGGTGAGCTTTTTTCTTTTAAAGTCATATTCTGCAGCTACAGATACTGATTGTTGAAACACCTAACTCAAAATACACTTGGCCTTTGTGATATTTTCCATCCTGAAATTCAGCTAACTACTGTTTGAAAATATTTGAAAGCGTATTGCTTAAGCTCACTCACATGTGGAATCTAAAAAACTGATATACATGGTAAAAAGAGAGAACAGACTCCTGCAAGTTATCCTCTGACCTCCACATACGTGTTGGCATATACATACACACTCAAAAGTTAAGTAAATAAGTAAATATGTTTTTAAGATTTTGCTATTTTTCAACATGATTTATGACATTGCTATTTTACATTGCCAATGAACTCTGAAAATCAGAATGAAATGATTTGAAATGCTAATGGTATTCTGTAGTTCTGATTAAGTCAACCAGATTAATTTTGTACTTATTTGCAATTTATAGTAAAATCTGTATTCATTTTTGCCACTCAGTCTACTTGGTACAGTTGCTAAACATTCCTATCAATACTGCAGACAAGATGGAGCACCTGATTAATCCAAATACCTAAACATAGTTTGCCTGATCTTATCTAATTTATCTTGTAGTGACAAAATCAAAAGTGCCTAAGTAATAAGCACACAAAATGTTACTTACCATCTTGTAAATGTCAACCATATTGGGAGGTGATATTATGTGTGAAAGCTTGCTTGATTTAAATTTCCCAGTATAATTGAACTATGTTTTAATAAGTTTTACATATTAAAAATAATCTAGTTACAACAGGACAAGAAAAATCAGCCTCATTTGATAACGTCCTCATTTAAATACTTACCACTACACTTGTACTCAATGATTATATCAAGTAAATCCTCCAAATTTGCAGTAAAATGTAATTGCCTGAGAAATAATATAGTAAAAAGTGAACAGCAAATTTATAGAGTATGCATTACAATTATAGAGTGAGTCAATAGCAAGACAATTGATGGTGTTTTGTTTTTATATTTTAAAGTTATAATTTGCAACTACTTATGTTAGCAGCTATGTAAATTTAAGACAGTATCAAAAATCCACAATATTACAGAATTCATCATTACTTGCTTACTTGTTATTCCTTAAAGGCACAGAATCAGTGGATAAGAGAACATGGTGCTTTTGCAGAGGACCTGAGTTCAGTTCCCAGCTTGCACATTAGATGGCTCACAACTGTTTGTTACTGCAGCTCTAGGGAATATGATGCCACAATGCCTCCTTCTATGGGAAACTGCAGTCACATGAGCATAACCATTTGTGTATGCACAAGCGCGTGTGCTTCAGACCATTAGAAATAGAAATATAGGTGGTGGCACACGCCTTTAATCCCAGCACTTGGGAGGCAGAGGCAGGTGGATTTTTGTGAGTTCGAGGCTAGCCTGGTCTACAGAGCAAGATCTAGGAAAGGCGCAAAGCTTCACAGAGAAACCTGTCTCGAAAAACCAAAAAAAAAAAAGAAAAGAAAAAAAAATATTAAAAGTACAAAGGCACAGAATAAAATTATCACATCAAAGTATTTATTATAGGTTAATTTATGATAGACTGAGCTAAAAGGAAAGCTCAGTCAGGTAATGCTTGTTATGCAGAAATGAGCTCCTCCAGTTTACACAGACACTGACTCACACCTGTACTCTCAGAACTGGAGGATACAGACACAGACAGATCCCCAGAGCTCACTCACAAGACACTGTAGCTGAACGAGTAAGCTCCGGGTTCAGTGAGAGAACTGTCTGTAAAAATGAGATGGAGAGTGATTATGGAGACAGTTCATGCCACCCTCGGGCCTCTAAAGGCATCACAAGTGCAAGTGCTCATGTCCACAGAAACACCATACAACACACACACACACACACACACACACACACACACACACACACACACACACATACACACACATACACACACACACCAAGCAAGAAAGGAAGAAAGAGAAGGAGGGAGAAAGAGAGGAAGGAAGGGAGTGAAAGAGAATCTCCATGGAAAACAGAGGCAAGCTAAAGCCTGTGGGATCAGAATAATAAATAGCTTTTAAACTTTATTGACATGAAGGATAAAATGTAAGAAAATCCCCATCAGCAAGAACCACTATCATTTACACTCTAACATGCAGGACACCAAGACCATTTCTGACAATCTTAAATCCTGGGCCTTCCCCATCCTAGGTGAGCACTCTACCAGCTGAGCTATATCCCCAGTCCTGCATCATGCCTTCTTCAAATATGATGGTAAATTTAAAGTTTGGCCACTGTGTGTAGGGCATATAAGGTAATGGACACCTCTTTCCATGACACTTCATTTCTCACATGTAACCTAGGTCAAAATTATATAATGATGTTAAATTAGTTAGGAAAACGCATGAACACAAGTCTTGAACAGCACTAGCAATGCCTGGTAAACCTCACACTTTCCAGTTATCTTCCTTCTCAAACATGCTTTGTCTGACGGCAGCCCAATGAGCCTATGGTGCCTCTTCTCAGACAAGAACCCCACATCCCTTAGGGGCCTTGTCCCCACATGGCACTTCCTCTGGGTCTCTGGAATTGGAAAAAGACACATTATCATATGGTGCCTGACATACCTGCCTCTTCTTGTTGGACAAGTTGACTCTGATGATCTGTGTTGTGTGAGCTTTTCCTGGGAAGATATAAATGAACATCTATTCAACCCACATAGGCAGTCAACAGTAGATCAAAGTAACAGTCCCACCCAAATCTGCCCTCTTGAACCAATGATTTATTGGGGTTACTTATAGCAACATGGGAGATGGGCTATTTATAAGAGTACTGTGACTCCTATACGGCCATTGGGAAGTCTTGCCCTAGCCTGGATGATGACTTCCCCATAACCATATAGACAGCACCCCCCCTTCAGTGGTCTTCTACCTTCCATAGACTCTAGTACCTGCCAAGATCAAATGAAGATGGTGCAGAGCTATACACACCTTGGAGGGATGGACAACAGGACCTCTATGGAGTCTCAGCCAAGAGTCTAATGACCTTCCCTATCCCTTCTCTAAGACATCAACAGGCCCAATGTCCAGGGTCTTTGGTGAGCAGTCACAGTTATTCTGATGAGCAGCACAGTGTTCTACAACAGCCTAGGACTCTGAGTACATCACTGTCACCACTTTAGACCTGACTTTCTACAGAAGTCTTTAGTTCCACAACAGGATACTTATCACTTCTGCCCTTGCTCTGAGTCCATACATTGAGTCCTTTGCTGTTTTCTTCAAAGGACAGCCATAGAGTTTAGACAGAGAAATAAGGAGACTAGACCTCAACTTGTGAAGTTTGCAGTCCCTGGACATGCAGTGCCAGCTTTCTATGTGCCTGGTTCTTAGAAATTCAAAGCATGACTATTCATTCCCTGTATGTATAGTCATGTGTAGTTTTGACTCCACATCCATCTTCCCCAAAATACACACACACACACACACACACACACACACACACACTCACACACACACACACAGAGAGAGAGAGAGAGAGAGAGAGAGAGAGAGAGAGAGAGAGAGAGAGAGAGGCTGGGTGGAATGGGAGATAGAGAAACTCCCCTAACACAGCATTTTTTCTTGCTATCAAACATCTTCTAGTAACATTTGCATCACATTTGCTTCCTCTCTTTACCATCTGTAACATGTAGTACATGATAAAGGACACAAAGTTTTCAAAGAGCACCTGCTTAGCGATAGATAAATAAATGAACAAATGAATAAGTGAAGAACTGAAGTTTGCAATAAATTTCTGACAAGGAAGCAATTACAAACTTTTAGAAACCTGGTAGTTTGTGGAAGACTACTAATACTAAATACTGGATGTGTCTGTCTGTGCAACAGCCTTAGAATATGTGACTTGTTTTCACCAATGGAATAGAGCAGGAGAGATATTACTAACTCCTCAGGAGAAATGTTTAAAACAGCTACATATTCATCACCTCACTTGTTTTTCTATGCTCTGAAACTGGTATTTCCTAAACAGGAATTTTCCTTCACCAGACTCAGGGATTCTGTGATGTGATGGAAGAATTACCCAGAATCCTATGACACTGTGAGAGCCACCACAACTGTTACCACTGGTTTGGTTATAGGGCTTGTGTTTTCAGGTTCTTGATCTCTTATTCAAGAATGAAACAAGAACAGATTAGAAATGAGTCTTTGCCAAGATGGACAGAGGCCACATGAATGAAGGGATTTAAGAGCTCCAAATATTATTTTGGGCTTCCTTTATTATTTATGGTGTTTGATTACTAGGGGTTTAACTTGAGTGTTTCTGTATCTTGATTGGCAGGCTCAGATTATGCCAACTTCTGCTAACTTTATATGTCCTTTCTCATAATGTACCTGATTTTAATCACATGCAAGCCCAGTTATGCACAGTCATAGGAAGGTAAACAGGTGATTCTCTCTAAAAGTTTCTTTTGATCATATAGTTTGACTTACTCCACACTTGCTCCAAACCAATCTAGGGCAGATCATCCCATTGCCTGTAGTTTCTGGATTGTGTTCTGGAATGTGTTTGAGTAGAAACTAGGCAATATCTAGAAGTTTCTAGGAGGAGTAACTTTTTTCCATTATTTAAATCAAGGATACATGAATGTGTATGGAGGTGTCTGGGTGGGGGTATCCTAGGTTTTGTTTGTTTGTTTTTGGTGCATTGTTTGGATGGTGTGTGTGCACAGTACAAGCCAAGGTGTAATTCCACATTGCTAAACAATTCCTTATGCTTACATGCCTCAAATTGGTAAAGGAAAGGAGCCATCAATGTGTGATAATCTACTGGCTATAAGTGTTTGGTAATCTTCCTGTATACCTACACCCAGGTAGACTTTATTACATCTTATAGGTGAGGAAAGATTTTCAATTCAAAGCTGCAGTTATGTTTTCTCTAGTTAAGTCTTAATTGCTCTTCTCATCTATGGGCTCTGTTATTGTTTTCAATTGTCCTGGAGTTAGTGGCTTATCTAGGCAGTGAACCTAGGCTTTCTTTCTGTACATGTGTGAGTCTCCTGTCCATATGTAACTGAGTGTTGGCAAATGTGTAAGAGATGCATACTTGGTCTTTGCCCCATAGCTCATGATATAGGACTCCTAAACTCATTAGAAGTTCCTGACTAATAAGGGTGAGAATATTGTATTTTGCTTATTAGCTCTTTTCATTTATACTTGAACTGAAGCTAACAAGCTGATCTTCAAAGGATGAAGGATGGTTACAAAGAGAGACTTGAGCTTTATAGAGTTCAAACTTGCAGTTCTACACTCCTACTTCCTGTGAAGGGATGAGAGATGGAGATTGACTCATTCACTATAGGCCAATGGCTTGATCAATCATTTACTTATCTGCTCAAAAGCATCCATGAGAGTCTTAAGCAGTATATAGTCAAACTTCTAGGCTGATGAACATGGAGAGAGACTGTTCATCAGGAGTGAGTGTAGATCAGTTGCCACAATCTCATCATTAGCTTACAATCCTTTTCCAATTGGTTCTTGCAACATCCATTATGAGGAAGTGAATCCCAGAGTTTCACAAACCTTTAAAATAAGTGATCCAATTGCAGGAGGAAACTAGGGCCCCCACTTCCTCTGAAGTGCATTGTCATGCAGGGCTTGGGACTGCCATCCAGGGTGAGGTGGCAGTCTCACAGGCCTAACCCCTTCAACTCCAGGAAGTAACTGCAAGAGTTTAGGCAAGTGGTAGAGCACACCCTTTGTCCGTGAAGAACTAGAGACTTCCTTGATGTGGAGAACCTCCACACTAGTGTGAGAAGTATTACAAGCTAGCAAGAGAATAACAGAGCATAGGGAATGCCCATGAGAAGGTGTATTAGTCACTTTTCTAGTTTCTGCGGACAGATACCAGACAAACAGAAACTACAGAATGGCAGGGTTAATTCCAGCTCATGGTTTGGAAGGTTTATTAGGATGGCGAAGACATGGTAGCAGGAGTGTGAGAAAGCTGGTCATATTGTGTGTAGAGTCAGGAATCAGAGAGAGATGAGTGCTGATGCTCAGCTCACCTTCTCCTTTTTATTCATTTAGGACCATGACCTATGACATGGTGATGCTCATATTTAGCTCTTTCTATTTCAATTAACCTAATATAGAAAATCTCTTATAAATGCACCCAGAGGAATGCTGATATCTAGACTAGGTTAGCCACTGGATATGCCTGAGAGGGATTAACAAGACTAGATGAATTAAAATGGGAAGATCTTCCTACTGTAGATGACTATTGTTGGCTCCTAACAGCTTCCTTGGGGGGAAGGGGTGAAAAAGTGCAGAGTCAATCACACAGACACCAGGAGTCAGGTAAAGGCAAACAACAGACTTGTTTATTCAGTAAAGTCTTATGTACCCTCCTCCAAGCACCCAGACTGTGTCCAAAATTGGTGACATTGCATAGTCAACCCTTATTGGTTGGGCATGAAGAGGAGCTCTGACAGTGATCTGGTAACCCTTATTGGCTGGACACTATCAGGAACTCTGACAGTACCTGTTGCTAGGCCCTCAAGCAGACTCCAAATGATGAAGAACTCTGGACAGTGACTTTTGCTAGGCCCTCAGGCAGACTCCAGGTTGGCTCATAAGGAAGTACATTATGTACATGCCTCAGTAACTGGTTTGAGCGAATTTTCTCAGCCCTATGGGTCTGTCCTACTACACATGTTATCCACACTAAGTATGAAGGAAGAAATGAGTGGAGCAACAGCACTCATTGCTCTCCACTTCCCATGGATGGAATGTGTGAGCAGCTGCCTTGCATTCCTGCTGCCATGTCTTCTCGACCATGATGGACTGTACTTCAGAACTGAGCCAAAATTGACTCTTTCTCCCTGTTGTCTTTTTTTTTTTTTTCTGTTGCTCTGACAAACATCACAATCAAATGCAACTTGGGAAAGAAGAGGTTTATTTGGTGATATTTCTAGATTTTAGCCCATTACTGAGGGAAGTCAGGGTGGGAACCATAACAGGAACTGATGCAAATACCATGGAGGGTTGCTGTTTCCTGGCTTGCTCCCAGGCTTACATTTAGCTAGCTTTCTTTTATAGCTCAAGCCTACCTGCCTAGGGGTGATGCTGCCCACATCCATCGTCAGTCAAGACAATGGCCACAGGCTGCAGGCCAATCTGACCAAAGCAATTCTTACATTTGATGCTCCCTATAACCCACAAAGTGGTTCCTTTGTGTCAAGCTGATAATAAAAGCTAACTAATATACTCCAATAAACTACTTTTGTCAGGGTATTCTATCACAGAACTGAGAAAATAGCTAATACAGAAGGTAGCAAGCATTGATGTATTATATTCAGGGCACCTGTATCTTTCACAGAGTCGCTCAGGTTCCAGGTCTATACATCGACTTTCTCCTATGGGACAAGGATGATGGCACTTCTGACATCATAACACTATCAGGAAAACAGTGTGAAATTTGCATGTGAAAACCTTTGAAGACATTCTCATCTACACGGGCCAGTCCTTGTGCTCCTCACAGTTTCTATGGGGCAGCTCAGAGCCAGCTGTTTCCACTGAGTCACAGAGCAGAACTGGAAGAAGGCAAACATTTGCACATGCATGAGTCCTCTTGGAGGAAAAGAAAAGTAAATACGACCTGAATTTGAGTCTTCCAAGTGCCATAATTTTCCAATACCAGATAGGAAAAAATTGAATCATAGACTCTTACTACTAAATGAAAAGAGCAAAATCATAAAGCAACTAAAATATAATTTTTAGTGACATGCTTGCTGAAGAAAGTCTCATTTGAAATCTGAATACAGAATAAAAAATGCATTAGAGATGGGAAGACCTATAGCTTAGTACAGCAGTGAAAGCAACTGAGGCCTGAGGGGAGGGGCCTGATTGTCCTCCTTGTCAGCACACCCTACACTGTGTAACAGAGTTCAAGACATCAGAGTTTTGTCTTCCACTTCCCCATGTGTGTGTGCATGTGCGTGTGCGTGTGTGTGTGTGTGTGTGTGTGTGTGTGTGTGTGTGTATGTGAAGATGCACATGCATGCATGTGGGTATGGATGTCAAAGGACATCCCCAGAAGTCATTTTTCAGGCACTACATACACTCCCTTTCCTCTTTCCTTTCTTCCTTCATTCTTTCCTTCCTTCCTTTCCTTTATCTTTCTTTATTCAAAAAGGATCTCTCACTGACATGGAGCTCACCAATCAGACTAATCTGGCTGGCCAGTGAGCCTGAGTGATCTACCTGTCTCTGTCTCCCAAGGGCTAAGATTACAAGTATGCACTGGGAATACACATGAGTGTTCACCACTCCCTCTAGTTTTAAAAAAACAAAGCAAAACAAAAAACTTGAGCAGTATTTTATTACTGTGTTAAATAAGAAGAAACAGCAGAAAGTTCAATAACTACTGCAGTCTTTTTTAATATTTTAACCTTTTGCTTTGAAATTGTGATATAATTATATCATTTGGTCCCTTCACTTTACTCACTCCCCCCTTCTCAGGCATCTTATTTTCATTCAAATTCATACCCTCCTTTGTTGTTGTTGTTGTTGTGTGTAGTCCAAAGTATGTAAATATACTAAATATATAAATACAACCTGCTCAGACCATATAATGCCTTTTTAAATGTAAGTTCTAGGAGCTGAACTCAGGAATTCAGGCTTGCAAGGCAAGAATTTTAAGAACAGAGGCATCACTTCAGTCTGACATCAGAGTTTTCCTGATCCAGGGTTATGTAGTCCTATTTAATAGTATTGTAATATTGTTTATCTGCATCTTTTTAGAACACATTAGTGGGGAGAGCTCATCATTTGCTTCCAAATATCTACATGTGGAACTCTTGCTCTTTCCTTTATTGCAGCACTAGTCCAGGTGAATTCCAATTACTCCATCAACCAGGAGCTAGATTTTGACAGCAGCTGCTGTCCTGTAAACAAAGGCATTCCTTAGGACAACATTGCTCTCATGCTTGCTTTTGTTAAGCCTGGTTTTCAAATCTTAGTTACCTTTAATTATTAGTCTAACCTGAGAGCTTAGAAGACAAAATTATTATATTCCAGCACAACTAATAGGCTACCTAAACAGAGCTTAAAACTTTAGTAAGCATTAAGAAAGTTCCTTTGAGAGCTAGGCACAGTGTTGTATACCTATAACTCCAGTAGTCAAGAATCTGAGGCAGGAGGAACATGAATTCAAAGTCAGCCTGGGATTGATAGATTCTTGTTGCTGAGAGAGAGAGAGACTATCTTTTTTTTTTTTTTCGAGACAGGGTTTCTCTGTGTAGCTTTGCGCCTTTCTTGGAACTCACTTGGTAGTCCAGGCTGGCCTCAAACTCACAGAGATCAGCCTGGCTCTGCCTCCCGAGTGCTGGGATTAAAGGCGTGCGCCACCACCGCCCGGCGAGACTATCTTTTTATTTCTATTATGTAACCATCGTTTAGGTTCCCATGTCCTAGTTAATAACCCCTGACCCAAATTTAGGCAATCAAGCCTAATTAGATGAGATGGGACACAAAAAAGCAAAAAGCAGGAGGGTCACTACTTGGGAAGAAGAGGGGTTCAGTGAGATTGGGTAGGGGTGAAGAGGGGGTGTTGGGCATACATATGAACAAGATTTATTTTATACAAGTGCAGAATTGTCAAAGAATAAATAAAAAATATTTTTAAGTATCTGAGTTAGCAAATCACTTCCATGAAAAAGCTTATGAGTATTTTGAATGAACATGCTTGCACTGATTAAAACAAGATGTAAAGGGTCTGATATCATTGAATTCTAGAAAGCATTGCAAAGCCGGGAGGTGGTGGTGCATGCCTTTAGTTCTAGCACTTGGGAAGTAGAGGCATGTGGATCTCTGTGAGTTTGAGGCCAGTCTGGTCTACAAAGTGAGTTCCAGGAAAGGTACAAATCTACACAGAGAAATCCTGTCTCGAAAAAACCAAAACAAAAAAAAAGAAAGAAAAAAGAATGAAAGAAAGCATTTCAAGGACCAAGCAGGGGCACAAATTTCAGGTAAAAGTTGTGATTATTTGCCAAAATCTGGGCATTGTTAATAAATTTATCTTTAAATAACAAATTAAATAATAATCATAATACAAGGGAAAGATAAGCCTTCATTAATACTCTATTTTAAGTTTTTATCTGTGAGAATAGTAGTAAGACTTTAAAAGTTGGCTCCTTACAGGTAATTCACTATAGGTCTTCACAGAAGCCAAGTAAAAAGCAAATACCACAATACTGTACAGGATCCCCAAAAATAACTTGGAGGAAGCTGAAGAAATTCAAAGCCTAACCTGGTCCCTGCATGTACACAGGCACACAACACACACCACACACACACACACACACACACACACACACACACAGTAGTAATTAACCAAATAATTTAATTGTAATTAATTTATTGTAAGAAACTAACCCAAAATCAGGCAAATTATTTAGGCTACAATTTTTCACTCAAATCAAGATTAAGAAAAGGATGACATTCTTAAATATGCACATTTCAGAAAGGGGAACCCTTGTTCATAGCTGGTGGAAGTGCACACCTTATAGCCATTATAGATATCAATGTAGTTTCCTCATGAAGCTGGGATCTACCTCAATATCGAGTTATATCACTCAGGTTTATACCCAAAGTACTGTACATCCTATTACAGAGATACTTGCTCATGCATGTTCACTGCTCCTCTGTTTACAATAGCCAGAAACTGAAAACTGCCTAGATGTGCATCGACAGATGAATAGATAATGAAAATGTGATACATTCACACAATGTAATATCATTCATCTGCTATGAAAACTGAAATTTATAGGTAAATGTATGGAACTAGAAAAGAACATCCTGAGTGACATAACCCACAACCAAGAATATAAATACTGTATTTTTCTCCTGTGGTGGATATTAGCTTTTAAGCTTTAGATATGTGTCCTAACACAAAGATTAGGTGTCTAATAGGAACTGAGAGGAAGGAGAGGCTCTCCAAAGGAAAAGGAAATAGAATACATTGTTATGGAGAAACAAGAAACTAGAATGGGAGGGCAAAATAGGGAGGAGAATGGAAAAGAAGGGTAAAGGAGGGAATATGGACAGGGACAGCTAACACTAAGGGCCATTTGAAAAAACCTTTAGAAACATACACTGTAGAAACATCCTAAAATATATACATGTAGGAAAGGAATCTAAATACTGTCACCAAATAAGAAGATAGACAATGGCCCAACTAGACATCTCATGCCACCAAGCAAAATCTCCAGTTCTAAGAATGGTCTACATCTTGTTGAGTCATTTACCAAGGGGGCACCATGGAAACCCTCAAATATTGCAGGCAATTGATAAGCTCTCCACAAGTGTATGCAAGGCCATATTGCTGAAGAAAACACTTACTCATGTCATCAAGAAGGGAAAAGTTGAGGTGGTGCCTAACCAGAAGCTTTACTCGTACTGACTAGTGTTCATGGAACTGGAAGGTACTCTGCACGCTACTGGAGAAGAAATGTAATCACCAATATCACCCAAGTAAAACCTGTAACAGTCACCCACCTGCAAGGACACACTGTGAAATAATGGCACAAGTGTTATGGGACATCTTTTTAATTCGATTAGAGTCCCACTCCATGAGAGGGACCCATTCTTGGACATGGCAGAAGTGGTCAGGAACCTAAGACTAGATAGGTCATGAGCCCAGGGAAAAACTAATACTATTATTCCACTAAAGGGGCAAAGCTATAAAATGACTCCTAGTGATATACAGCTATATCCATAGATTGGTACCTTGTTCAACACACACCAAGAAGCTTCTTCTTATAGCTTAATGGGAATTGATGCAAGAATCCACACCTGAACAAAGAGCACACAGTGAGAGACTTTGGAGTACTAAGTTCTAAAATGAATGTCTTCATCACAGCCCTCCACTCAGGGATTTATGTTGAAGAAATGGAGGAAAGATTATACCAGCTACAGGTGATGAATGACTCCAAGGAAACAGATAAAAAAGGACTGATATACACTCACAGAGACTGTGGCAACAAGCACAAAACCCATCAAGGGTTAAGCCAAATGAACTCTAGCACAGAGAGAAGGAAGTGGACACAGGGTCCTAACCCTAACCAAGCAGCTATCTGTAATTGCTACCCTCTAGCAATGGAAGTATCAGTTTTCCCTAGTGCAGTGTTGTTGGGTATATCAACCACACTTCAGGACAGGCCCTGTGCCCAGGAGTAGTTGGCCAAAACAAAATGAACTCTGGTGATATTTTGTTTGCACTCTAACAAATAAAATCTGCCTGAAGATCAGAGGACAGAGTCCTAGATTAAACATTAGAAGCTAGGCAGCAGTCACACACACCTTTAACCCTACCACTTGGGAGGCAGAGATCCATCTGGATCTCTGTGAGTTCAAAGTCACCTGGACTACATGAGATTAATCCAGTCTAAAGGAGAAACAGAGCCAGGTACTAGTGGCACACACCCTTAATTCAGGCACTTGGGATCAGCATCTTCAGTTCCAGTACTTGGGAGTCACCCACCATTAATCCCAGCACTAGGAAGGTTGAGACAGGAAGTGATGTGGCTGGGCAGAGAAAGGAATATAAGGCAGGAGGAGACAGGAATTCAGTGTCTGCTGTGGGATGGTCTGTTTGTCAAGTGTGTTGCTAATTAGTCAATAAATAAAACACTGATTGGCCATTGGCTAGACAGGAAGTGTAGGCGGGACAAGGAGGAGAATAAAGCTGGGAAGTGGAAGGCTGAGGCAGAGAGACACTGCCAGCCGCCACGATGACAAACAGCATGTGAAGATGCCGGTAAGCCACGAGCCATGTGTCAAGGTATAGATTAATGGAAATGGATTAATTTAAGCTGTAAGAACAGTTAGCAAGAAGCCTGCCACGGCCATACAGTTTGTAAGCAATATAAGTCTCTGTGTTTGCTTGGTCAGGTCTGAGCGGCTGTGGGACTGGCAGGTGAGAGAGATTTGTCCTGACTGTGGACCAGGCAGGAAAACTCCAGCTACAAGTGTCCTTTCAGCTAAGTACGCAGGGGCATTCAGTCTGAGGATTCATGGAGACAGAATCTTCCCCTTTCAGCTGAGGAGTTGGCGAGGTAAGAAGTGGCTGTGGTTTGTTTACTCTGATCTTCAGCATTTATCCCTATCTGGCTTAGGGTTTTTATTATAAGACCAATCAGGATTCCTGCAACAGAACTCAGTTGTATTATGGTGGACATTTTATTTCATTTTGATTTGTTTGGGATTTTTTTGTGTGTGTCTTATTGGTCTTTGGGTTGTTCATTTTTATTTTTGTTTTTGTAGTGTGTTTATGTGTCTGCATGTGATTCTTGTATTTTTGATTTTGTTCCTTATTGATTTATTTATTGTTTGTTTGTATATTTATTTGTTTGTTTATTTTTTGATACAGGGTTTCTCTGTGTAGCTCCAGCTGTCCTGGAACTTTCTCTGTAGACCAGGTGGCCTCAATCTCACAAAGATCTGCCTGCCTCTGCCTCCCAAATGCTGGGATTAAAGACATGTGCTACCACCTCCCAGCTTCTTGTTTATCTTTTCATTTCTTTTTGCAAGTGAGAGAAAGGACATAAAGTTGAATAGATAGGGAGGTGTATAGAATATGGGAAGAGTTGTGGGTTTGAATAAAACATGATCCAAATATATAGTATGAATTTTTTAATTAAGAAAAGGGGGCTGGTTGATGGTGATGCATGACTTTAATCCTGGCATTATGGAGGCAGAGGTAGGCCAATGTCTGAGTTGGGGGCCAGCCTGGTATACAGAGTAAGTTCCAAGTTAGGCAGATCTACACAGAGAAACCTTATTCCAAAATACTACAAATAGAATAAATTATTAAATTTTATCATTGCAGTGACTATAAAATATTCATCATATGGAAACATTAAAAATAAAGTAAAATAAGAATATAAGATAATTTAGAATTCTTCTTTATAGGTTAGATATAGGGTCATATATTGTGTTATAAATTCTGGTTGATGTTACTTTAAAATGTCTCTGCTGAGAACTTTAGGTGTTTAAAGTATACCTTTGAAACATGAAAAACTCAAGAATGGTACTCTTAATACCCTAATTCAAGGTCAAAAAATGGTGATGCCAGTTTGAAAGGAGCCGTAGGAAGTTCTGAGAGTTGAAAAGAATAAAAAATTCACAAAGATAAGTCAGTGGTACACCATACAACAGAGGGTGCACCCAAGAGGAATATGGGTGTATCGTTCAACACTCCAAATCGTGGCTGGCCTTCTGTAGTTCTTTTCTAGTTTCTTCCTTTCTTTGCTCTGATAAAACACTGTCAAGAAGTGTGGTCATATTTTATTTGTGCTGAAATGTGGTATTTTATTTGTATGTTAATAAATAAAGTTTGCCTGGAGATCAGAGGTCATAGCCATAAACAGAAGTCAGGTGGTGGTAGCACACGTCCTTAATTTAATCACATGGCAGGCAGAGTCTCTGTGTGGTCAAGGACACAGCCAAGCATCGTGACACATGCCTTTAATCCCAGGACCAACCATAGAGACCTGGAGGTCTGTATAAACAGGCATTGATGAGGAAGTGATGTGGCTGGGCTTAGAGCCAATGAGAAGGCAGAAAAGGAAGCAATAAAAGTGCAGGGAAGACAGGAAGAAGCTCTCTCTTAGGAAGCTAAGTGGTGGTAAGCTAAGTGTTTCTTATTTAATAAGACTGTTTAGAAATTCTTCTACAAAGAAGGAACTTACATAGAAACAGGGTTGATTCCAGCTTAGAATTCCAGGTAACTGTACATGATTGTAGTGAAGGCGAAACAAAAACTGCAAAATACATCCACAGCCCAGAGCACAGAGAGGGGATGCATACATGCTTGCTTGCCTGTGCTCAGCTTCATTACCCACCTATACAGTTTCCGATTCTCTACATACTGAATAGTAACCTTGAGAATGTGCTGCGTCTTCCCATACCAATTACTTAAGATAATCACCATAGACATGCCCATAAGGCAACCCAATGTTGACAATCCCTGATTGACACCTTCTTCTGAGGTGATGGATTCTAAGCTATGCCAAGTTGGCCAAGCTAACCATAATGATGCCAAATACTGGATCATGCACCTACTAGCTGTTAACCCTTGGGCGAGCTGAGTCAGGTGACACTCAAGAGTGTTCTGAGTACTGCTGTGTTCATGTGCATGGTTAGGGGCTAGGGTTTGGGGCCCATCATGGTGTTGTAGTGGAAGAAGGTTGAATCTGAATGGATGCCGAGGATACAAGAATAAGGAGAAGACTGTCAACAGATCAATAGGTGTGAGGACTCATGAGTCAGACTCACCAAAGGGAGCTGAACAACAGAATTGAAGAGGGGGCCATGGCTGTGCTGCTGTCTCTGTGTTACCTCCACCCATTTCACTTCCTCTCTCACATCACCATAGGTTATACACATGTGTCCATAACATGGCAGGCACCCTGTAAGCTTGCTTGTGCATGGTTAGATTGCATGACTGGGCATTTATAAAGTAACACAACAAAACATACAAGCATGCTTTTGTTCAAGATCCACTTCACTCTATTAGTTTAGCAGCTGCTTGTCTTTATTTTAATTTCAAACTTCACCTGCCATACTACTTCACTCTTTACTTGTGCCCCTGCAGCACAGACAGGCCCACTTCTTGACTTCTGCCCAACTGACTCCTGTGTGAGTAGGCTCTTTCTTACCTAATTGTGCATCTGCTTTCAGGGTATAGGGTGCTGTGTTGTGAGACATATACACATGCACTTCTGTGTGGAGGTCAGAGGTGTACGTCAGCTGTCACTCTCAGTTGATCTCCACCTTACTGCTCTTTTGAAGCATTATCTCTCACAGACCATACTATTCATTGACTCATGTTTGTGGGTACAAGAGTGTGTGAGTGCAGGTACATGTGAATGACCTAGGGAAACCTAGAGTGTCTACCTCAGATACTTTTCACAGTTGTTCTTGTTTTTTTTTTTTTTTTTTTTAAAGACAGTGTCTATTTAAACCTGGAACTGGTTGATTCAGCCAAACTAGACAAGAATTCCTCCTCAGTGCTGGAATTAGAAGCATACACCATCATGTCTTGTGTTTTTGTATATGAGGATTCTGGGAACCAAACTTGGGGTCAACCACTTTTTTGACCTTAGTTAAAAATCTTTTTTTGAGAATTTATAAGCAAAAAATATTTATAATGTTTATAATGCAAATTGCAGTCTATAAAGCTAGATTAAACCTGGAAAATACTTTAACAGAGAAACACTGCAATTGTTTTTAATGACGTACCCCTCATCAGTGGTAGGGAAAGCTTTGGGAGGGACCATGAGTAGTCTCTGTCACAGGGAAGGCACATTGAACTTCCAGGAGAACTGGGTCTGTTGTGCAATAGGTCCTGCCAGGAATTCCCCCGCAAGTGTCTGCAGGAAATCTTTCACAGGTTCTTAAGAAACAAAACATCTGCAGGGCATGTTCAAGAGAGTCATTCTGTGTGCTGTACTGCCCCTGTAATTAGCCACATAGTGTTTTTTTTTTCTTTTTCATTACAGTAAACATGTTCAGAATATTTTGATTAATTCTTCATAAGAAAAACATTTACTCTAATTAGGTATTCATTGGGAAATTTGAAAATCACTTAATATTAGCAATTAAAATGCAACTCTACTTTCAGATTGATTTCCTTGTGTTAGCAAATGAGTAGACATCAATCTGAATTCTACTTCAGTAATGGAAGCTCCACTTGGTACCAAAGGAAAGACCAAAGATCAAGGTGCTGAACAGCCAATCTCAGCATAAGTTGCTGATGTGGAGGGGGCTGTGATCCTGCAAGAATTTGTTTAGAGCAAAAGATGAAGAAATGATGGCGAAGGGAGGCAAAAAGAGGAAGCAAGCAAGATGGTTGCTCATCAAAACACAACCAGGCCCTTGTGGTGTAGGGAACCACTTAGTTTCACTCATACAGCAAACTCAGAGGTAACTGAGTGTTCACATACAGTAAGAATAACAACACACTGAGGAGAAGCAAGACAAACCCCACACAAGGCCGAGGAGAGGCTCAGGGGCAAAGCACTTGCTGTGCAAGCATAAAGATTTGAGTTCAATTCCTGGATCCCCAAGAAAACCAATCAAGATGCTGTGTAGCTGTAACCCCAGTTCTGTTGAGATAGACAGTAGCAGCCCTGGGGCTTGCTTGGCACCCAGCCTGGCCAAACCAGCGATCTTCGGGTGCATTTAGAGAGTATCTCAGAAAATGTGGCAGACTGAGGAAAGAGGTGCTGATGTCAGTATCTGGCTTTCACATGTTCTTGCATGGGCAAGAAAACACATGCACAAATATCCACAATAAATGCACCACAAACAAAAAGAGAAAAATAACCATAAACTATTGTTACTCTTACTTATTAGGCAAAATGTAATAGTCTGTCACATAATAATAGAAACCATGAGTCATAACCGTTATTTCCAAGGACCAATAACACAATGTTAGTGGAAAAGAAGATATCGGGCAATTTTGCTAAATAGGTAGGTGTTTCTATTGTATATTGGTTGGTTTTTACAAAATAGAAACAAAGCACAGTCTATTCTGAGGTAGAGACTCTAGGTTACATATACGTGGTAGCTTTTTATTTTCTTGTGTGTTTTTGTATGTGCATGCATGTGGATAGTTGCCCATGTACATATGTTGGTGTGCTGTTGTATGTGTTTGTATGTCAGTTGTTGACCGGATGTTGTAAATCTTGTGTTTTAAGACAGGTCACTTTTTATATGGAACTCACTGATATGCCTAGTCTGGCCCAAGCATTGCCTTGTCTCTGCTGTCTCAGCACCTGGATTATAAGCATGGCACATACCATACCTGGCTTCTCCTCACAGGTTCTGTGGTTCAAACTGAGTTCCTCATGTGTACTAAGCAAACACTTAAAAGACTGAACTATCAACCCATCCCTAGATGGTAAACTCTAAAATGTATATTTGGGTTGCATTTGAAAAGCAATTATATCCAGTTTTGGTCAGATGGCTTTTTGCCGTAAAATTAGAAATAGACAAACAGAAACACATATTGTGGGATATTTGTATATACTGTGTGGAAATATATTGCTGTGATTGGTGTAATAAAAAGCTGAATGGCCAATACTTATGCAGGAGGTATAGGCAGGACTTCTGGGGGCACAGAGAGAGGAAGTAGGAGAAGAGAACTAGGGCACAGAGAGACACCAAGACATGGAGGGATCAGATATACAGAATGAAAGAAAGGTAAGAAGCCATGAGGCAAAATGGAGATTAATATCAATGGATTAAGTTGTAAGAGCTAGTTAGGAATAAGCCTAAGCCATAGGCAGAGGTTTCGTAATCAATAATAAGTCTTCATGTCATTATTTGAGGCTGGTGGTGGAAAAGAAAGTTTGACTGCAAACACACTTTTCCTATGAAATGCCATCTAGAATATTTTTCTAGATCAAACACATACAAACTATAACAGTATTTGTAAAAGGATCACTTCACAAAATGCCCAAGTTGAGGCTTTAACTTCTCTACCCATGCTTCTGCTTCTCTTCCATAGACACTTCCAGAATTGTGGGATTTAATCACTGGGATCAAGTTAGGATATTTTGAGTTTTCTTTTAAAGCTATTAGTGGCAATTTGCCAAGCCTTAGTGGCAGTTTTCATTCACCACGCACTGTTTTCTCTTCAGACAGATTCCTCATCTGTCACACAGGGAGCTGTTGCTCTGTTTTCTCATTTCCCCCTTTCTTATGTCATAAATCTTAGTAAAGCAAGACTGTGACTACAACTCATACAACAGTCTTTACTGAACCAAAGGCTAGCATCTGCTATTGACAACTTGGTTAAATAACTGTCAGAGTGATCATGTGTCTGGGTGTTAAAGCACAGTAGAGAGACTGAGAATGGCTGTGTGTGTTGCTGGGTGACAGCTCTAATAAAGGAACCATGGGCTCTATATAGAGCTGAGTCCAGGACTCTGGATGAAGTCATGTGAGAGAGTGCTTGCCCAGCATTTTGCAAGTGTGGTGATACATGCCTGCAATGCCTGCAATGCCAGCAATTGGGAGGTGGAGGCAGGAAGAATGTGTGTTTAACATCACACAGTGTATGCAGTGTAGTCAGAAGTTTTCCTGTGCTCACCCATCACCAAGGTCCCACAGCCACTTATAAAATTTCTATGTCCCTCCAGGTCCTGTAAGTGCTCAGACCCGAGTAAACACACAGAGGCTTATATTATTTTTAAACTATGGCCATGGCAGGCTTTTTGCTAGCTAGCTCTTACATCTTAAAATAACCCATTTCTATAAATCTATATTTTGCCTCACGGCTTGTGGCTTACTGGTACTTCCACATCTTGCTTCTCTTGGTAGTGGCTAGCACTATCAGCATTTCCTCTGCTCTCTGTCTTTCTCCTTCTTCTCTTTCTGGTTAGAATGTCCCACCTAACCTTACTATGCCTCATCATTGGCCAAACAGCTTTATTTATCAATCAATCAGAGCAACACATATTCACAGCATACAGAATGATATCCCTCATCAGTGCAGTACTAGCAACCAAACATGGGGCTTAGTACATGCTATGGCAAGTACTCTGACAATGGAGATGCATCACCAGCACCCAGAATTCTTAATTTATCCAGCCACCTTGAGTGTCTCTTCATTATAATTCCCTCCTCTCCTCTTTCTGAAAGAAAATACAAGACAAAACCCATTGCCTTCTCCTCACTCCGCTAGGAGGTGACCCCCTTGGCTCAGCCTCATGCAGAGTGCTTGGTTAATGCCATGGAACTTGGTCATGCTTCTTTTATATATTTCATGTCCAACTGGCATTTTGTTCTCATTACATTATGGCCTCCTAGCTTCAGTCAACCTGAAACTTAACTTAGAGTTAAACAGATGTACAGAAAAGTTTCCCAGCCTGCTTCTTTACCATCCTTCCTGCTGTTCAAAAAGGGCTTTCCTGTGTGTCTAAAGTCCATCTTACATCACACATGTAAATAAAACAGACACTATGGGGTTGATTTTAATCAAAATATATTACATATCCTTAGAAATGTCATAATGAAACATTACTGTGTGTAAGTAATAAATACCAATAAAAACATTAAAGAAATAAGGCCAAGCTGGTGAGATAGCTCAGCAGGCAAAGGATTTGCCACCAAGCCTGAGTTCAACCTGCCTGCAATGCCAGCAGTTGGGAGGTGGAGGCAGGAAGAATGTGTGTCATGGCAGAAGAAGGGAACTGGCTCCTGCAAATCGCCTTCTTATCTACACATACACTGTGGCATACACACACATACACAAAGCAAATAAAAATATTCAAAAATTCAGAGAAATGAAGTCAGTATGTTGAAGAAACATCAATGTCTATTGTAACATTATTCATAACAGTCCAAAGGTAAAAAAAAATTCTATTTTTCCAACCAACCAATGAATAGATGAAATATGGTCTCCTCTCAGAATGGAATGCTGTTCAGTATAAAATGAATTTAACCATGTCATCCATGGTGACATGGATGACTCCTGAGACCATTATGATAAGGCAAATATCTCAGACTCAGAAAGACAAATACCACATAGTCTCACTTACCTGTGGGATCTGAAAACATTGATGTCATAAATAGAAACAGGAATGGTAGTTACCAAAGGTGGGGAAGATGTGGGGTAAGGGGATAGGAAAAGTTTGTTCAATGAGTTCTAATTTACAGTTAGACAAAAGGAGAAAGTTCTGGTGTGCTATCATCCAATACAGTAATGATATATAATAAAAATATGTTGTACATTTAAAAAGGATGGAAGGAAGTATTTTGAACATTTTTAACATACAGGAATGATAGATGTTTTAGGAAATATATACATCTTAATATTCTCTAAATGCTGATCAATAAATACATGTATTGGAAAGCATGTAAGCCACTATTGTGTATTGTTTGTGGTTTTATGCATGTTAAAAGTAAATTTGGGACTGGGGAGATGCTCAGTGGATAAAAGTTTTGCTGTACAAGCATGAGAACTTTAGTTCAAATCCCCCAAAAACATGTAAGGCCAGACCTAGCAGTGAGAATATGTAATCACAGATATCTTATGGTAAGATGGCAGGCAGAATTAAGAGAATTCCCAGAAGCCTATGGGCCAGTAGGTGGAAAGTAAGGACAAATATCCAAGACTATACTTGGATCCTAACACATGTATGTATCTGAACTCATATCAGCATACATACAGAGAGAGAGAGAGAGAGAGAGAGAGAGAGAGAGAGAGAGAGAGAGAGAGAGAGAGAGAGAAGGAAATAAATTTTATATAAATGTAAAAGGGAAATACTGAGGGTCTAGAGGGTAGGGAAAGAGGGCAGAGAGATGGGGAAAGGAGGAGTTAGGTGAGGGTCACCAAAATTAAATATTATAAAAATGCCACAAGGAGACTTGCAAACAAAATAAATAAGCAATAAAAACAAGAAAGAACACATATTTCAAAGCAAATTCTATATAAAGAGAATAAATTTAAAAGTATCCCCACTACCAAACTTGGCAGTTAAATTCATAAAAATCAGCTTTCAATCAAATATATGATCCATGATCATAATTAAATCCTGTATGAAGGAATGTGATCATCACATCTGTCATAAAATTTATCACCTGTCTTCAGTTACACTTTAGGCTCAATGACTTATCCACAGAGGTGTATGGTCCTTCCAAAAAAAGCACATCACCATGACTTCACCTTACCTAAAAAAAAAAAAAAAAAAAATGTTAAATGAATTGTGGCTTGTCAAAGGATAAGGGCCTTGGAGGAATGAAATTTACTTAACTAGAATGGAATGGAGTATGGAGAGTGGGAATAATCTGGAATACTAAATTAGACATAAAGACACTTCCATTCATTCTTAAAAAGATTTGAATACAATAGATTCACATTTTAAAAAATGAAAAGGTAACTTTAATTTAAAAAATAGCTACAGTGAATAAAAAGGGAATCCAAAATGAAAATAATGAGAAAAGATAGGTGCTGGAGAGATACTCAGTGGTTGTATGCTCTCCATGTAACCTGGCAGAGGACCCTTCAGTTTCCAGCACCCACATCAGGTGACTGACAATTGCAAGCAGCTCCAGCTTCAGGGATTAAGATGCCTTCTTATGGCTTATGCAAGTACTGTACTCATGTGCATCAACACACACACAGGCACACACATATTCACATGATTAAAAATACATATTGATTAAAAAAAGAATAATGGAAAAATGACATTAATTATGTGAAAAAGGAAAAAAGCAAGCTTAGGAACAAATATGACTATTTGCTGAAAATAACTGTATGAAGAAATTTTAAAATTAAATCTGTATGAACTTAAGAGAACATTTGACAAGACTGGAAACAGGAGATGTTGTAATAGAATGACATGGTCCCATGATGACGCAGCAGTTGCTAAGTTACTTATTAACCATCGTTATGCAATGAAAATCCAAAGTTTACTTCTGAACCAAATAAGCTACTATTCTAAAAACCACATAAAAATGAGCAATCCAGCTATAATAACACTGACAGTGAAGAGCCAATGAGGGGTACAGTCTTAGGAGTTGTTAACTGTGCTACAAAGACTGGATAATTGTAAGATGCAATACTGAGAAAATGAGTGACAATCAAACCAACAGAGTGGAAAAATCTAGAAATAAAACAGAATATTATAGACATTTGTATAAAATGAGGTATTTAAACACTTTATGACAAATAAAAAGTAAAGAAAATTTTCAGAGTAACTAATGTGAGAATTCTTCCCTAGGGAGACATAATCAATATCCGCCCTCCTCACAAAGTATCAAGATAGACTCACTCTGGGGAACCAGTGAGCTTCAGGTCTAACAGAAGATGGGTTACCAGCAAGAGCATGGGTGAACCCCAAAGTAGCCCCACTGGAAAGCCTTTACTATTCCATTACTGCATAGATGGAGCCCACTTCAGTTAACCGCCCAAGGCCCATATAGTGTAGCACTTCTCAAAATCCCAAGAATGTGCACAGAATTTTATACAGTTGGCTGGGAAATGAATCTGAAGCTAATACTAGGGTCTAGTGATCCCCCTTACCCTCTCCTTTATTTGGTGTGTGTGTGTGTGTGTGTGTGTGTGTGTGTGTGTGTTTGTGTGTAAATCTATGTTTGCATATGTATATGCTCATGTGTATATGTGAGTAAATGTCACACAAGTTGCGTGTTAGCAGAAGGCAGAAGATGTCAGATCTCCTGGACCTGGAGGTACAGGCTTAGAACTGAACTCTAGTTCTCTGCATGAGCATAAGATCTCTTAACCTCTGAACCATCTCTCCGGCTCCATGTTTTCCTTTTATGAGGATGTCCCATGATGGTCTTTTGAAATCATGCAAGCTGGTAATGATGGTGGATGTTCTCAGGGTACCTTATCCTGCAGCAATAGTAGTTTGCAGAGCAGACCTGACTAGAGGGTTTCCACCCTTGTTTGTTCTATCCCTTCACTCTTCTCCTTTGGTTCCTAAAGTGTTTCACTTATTCACCAGGGTCTGAGAATAAAACATTGAATATTTTAAGTAGGGAACTGCTATACATCAGTGATATAACATAAATCAGTTATAGGACATAGGGACAGCTCAGCAGTTACGAACACTTACTGCTCTTGCAAAAGATGGCAGTTTAGTTCGCAGCACCCATGTTTGGCTGCTCACAACTTCCTGTAAGTCCTACTCCAGAAAATCAGATGCCCTGGTTTGGCCTCTGCTGGCACTGCACTCATATGCACATGGCCCACACACAGACATCCATGCATATGTATAATTAAAAAAAAAACAAAACAGGTGTGGTGGCACACATCAAACCCAGCACTCAGGAGGCAGAGGCAGGTGGATCTCTGTGAGTTCAAGGTCAGTCTGTGAGTTCCAGGAAAGCCAGAGATGTTACATAGAGAAATGCTGTCTCAGAAAATAAAAACAAATAAGTAAATAAAGGGATAAATAAATAAATAAACACAAAAACCAAATCTTAAAACTGAATCAGTTGTAATCATAGAAAGTCACATCTTAGCATCATTGTAGGTAGCAAGAGCACTGTCGGGGCTTGCCTCTGTACACATCATCCCATTTGCTTCCTGTCTCACCTTTCTTTAACAATTTAACCACAGCTCTTGTTTTCCTTCCGTACACTTATCTTCTTCAGAGAGATTATGTCTTATTAAGGAGTTGAGTGTCCATTTAGAAAAACTGTAATGAATCTGTCCAGAATTGCATATAAAATATTTGTTTTCTTTCACTAATGAAATGTTGTGTAGTGTTCTCACTTAAGGTGAGACCATAATAATCATTGATTAGGAAGGAATTACAGTCTAGGAACTTTGCCAAATATTTCCCATAAGCTATCTCTCCAAATTAAGACACTTAGTGCCATTGAAAAAAGAAACTTTGAAACCCCTTTTTTTTTACATTTATTTACTGATTGTGCGGACCTGTGGACATGTCACAGTGCACATGTGGAAGTCAGAGAAAAAACTGTCAAGTCAGTTCCGTTTCTTCACCATGTGCATTCTGGAGATTAAACTCCGACTGTCAGGTGTGATAGCAGAAGTCTCTGCTTGCTGAGCCGTCCTGCTGTTCCCCTCCTCCCAAAGCTCAGGGGTCATTATAAAGAGAGGGCAGAAACAGAGGAAGGGCCAAAGGTGGAGGATGACTACAAGGAAGCATTGTCATATTGACACAGCAAGGCAGCTCCGCATATGAACTCACAACAGATATGTCAGCAGCCATAAGACCCATGGACCAAGACAGACCAGTTCCCAGCATGGAAAGGGGACATAAAGGAGCTATTGGCAAGTGCTAGCTGCTGAGAGAGTACGAGTCCATTTTCTCTGGATGTAGCCTCTGGTAAGTCAATCATATTTTAGTAGAAGGCCACATAACCAAGAATATTACATGATAAAATAAAGGACACAGTTATAATAAAATAAAGGATACAAAGTTATAATAAAATAAAGGACACAAAATTGGATGGAAAGGAATGGGGTGGTTGTATCTGGAAAGGTTTGGGGGAAGGAATATGGTCAAAACACATCATATGAAATTCTCAGTGAACTAATAACTTCTTTTAAATCAGCCTAAAATATGGGGAGGGGTCTAGTCAAAGTGACAAAGTAGTTAATAATATAAGAACTTTTCCATCCTTGAATAGATAGTTTACTAACAACAAAGCAACTGTTACTACAGGAAGAGAGGTTATCATTTAACCTCCCAATATTCGATGTAGAATATACATGTCAGCACTTACATGTGAACATAAATATACACACTTGGGAGAGGATTAAAAAAAGTATTTGATGCCTTCTGGACTCTTTTTTGATCTTTCTAACACTCTGCAAATGTGTGTACGTTTCTTTTGTTTCTGCTGTTTTATTTTTGTAGAATTTGTGTCTTGTTTTGTTTATTTGCTTGATATTGCAAACTTACATTTAATATAACTTTACTCCTTCTACAACTCATGTGTCATCTATTTTCTCACTCAGTGAGCTATAATTTGCAAAATCTAAGCAATACAGAAATTGGCTATAGGTGCCATGGCAGAGAGAAAGGGGTTTGTTCAGAGCCCGAATATATTTTTGCAGATGGCAGGGAAGAGCACAAATCCCACTGAAGGAGAAGAGCAGTTGGCCTAGAGCCCACTCTCCATGAAGGTCATCTGGAGGTGACGAAGGACAATGTAGCCATCTCAGAAAATAAGGCAGGAACTAGGAAGCAAAGTCATTCCATAGCACACTGGCAAAAGACATCCCACACCACAATTCTTGCAACGGGGTCACTGAGAAAACCAGCATACCCAAGAAGAAAATCCATATCCAAGCAGCATGTAATGGAGATTACCAGGGGTTTTGGCAACACATCTAGGCCTGAAGGCTCCACTCCCTGCCCTTCAGCATCCTAAGGAATCAGATCTGAGCTATATAGAAGGAACAAGTTGTAGCAGAAGCATCAATCCAGGTCTGTCTCAAAAGCATGTAGAGGGCCTTGGTAACACCATATGAATTCCCATGCCTTGATTTCAAGTTTCTCCTGTGCTATGTGATTATGATACTTATTTAAAGCTCTTCCTAATGAAATGGATGAATGATGAAAAATATTAAAACACTCCTAAAAACTCAACGAATTTGAGGCTCTGCCCAGTGTCTAGTGGAGTAGTTTTTCTTTTTTACCTTTCTTTCCTCCTTTCCTTCTTTCTTTCTTTCTTTTTTTTCTTTCTTTCTTTATTTTATTTTATTTTATTTATTTATTTATTTTTGGTCTGCAGATTTGTGTCTGTATGCCGAAGTGGGGAAAGAACCAGCATTCTGTTTATCCCATGAATCCCAGTACCTGTCACTGTTATTGGACTTCAGGTCATAGTCTGTTCCCCAACAAGCAAGGTCCAGCCACCAATCCTCCATAAGACAATTAAAAGAGACAAATTGACGATGGAAAGCAGAAAAAAGAAAATTTATTAATGGACATTTGGGAAGAGGAAAAGGACATCCAGTCATACCCCTAAGTCTTGAGGTTCTGAAGTGAGACTAAAGTTAAAGTTTAAATAGAGGTCCAAGAATGTGCACATCTAAGGAGTGGTGGCCAATGTGCGGTTCCACCCACTGTTGACATGTCATTATGGGGACTTCAGTTCCCTCCTATAAGTTAGTCTGATGAGTTGTTAGAATTGTGTCAAATCTCTTTCCAAGACATAAGTTACCCTTCTTGTATAAACTGACCACATGACTGCTCCAAGGTATGGTTAAAGGGGGAAGTTTTTTATTGTATATATGAGGGAGAGTATAGCCAGAGGCATCAGGAATAGCAAGAGCAGGGATAGAAATTAGTAGTCTAATAGCCAGCAGACTGAACTTGGCCATGAGAGGAGAGAGATGAGGAGAGCAAGGGAGAAAGAAAGAGACTGCCAAGAGAGAAGGCCAAGAGAGAGGAAGACAAAAGAGAGAGATGAAGCATAAGAAGCTGAGGGGGTGTGGGAGAGCGTCTAGGGTAGTGGTTCTCAAAGTGTATGTCACAACCCCAAAGGGGTTGCATTAAGAGTCATAACAGTAACAAAATTACAGTTATGACATGACAAAGAAATACTTTTATGGTTGGGGATCACCACAATATGAAGAACTGTATTAAAGTGTTACAGCATTAAGACGGTTGAGAACTATTGTTCTATGTGTAAAGGCAGTGGTGAGAAGAACTAGATAATATGATACTGGGTGAGCCCAGAGGCCAGCATGTACTTGATGTTCTAAGAGATACCACAAATAGCCATTTGTCCCTTCTGACCTTGATAAGGAAATGGCTCCTTTGGTAGAGGAGAAGCATGCCAGAATCTGGGGGAATGGTGTTTCCTTGTACATGACACCTCCTGCTGCTGCCTTTTCCTTCTCCCAGGAAGAGATTTCTTGGGAAATTCCCATTTATTTGGGGTCCACTGTTTCAATAGTTAATAGTCAAATTGAGATACACTAAAGCTACACTGGGAAAGAGGATGAAGAAATTCAGTGACCTCCAAGTCCATATTCCAGGTTTGTGAAACAAGTTTAAGGTTTAAGCAGAGGGCCAGAGCTGTACATTTACACACAGTCCACTCTCAAGGTGTGGTCTCAAATACTCTAGCAATTATAAATCTCTTTCTAGAAGAAAAGCCTCCCCTCTAGCTTGTGTAGCCTCTGGGCCTTCTCTTTGAGTAGCATGAGATTCCTGGAGGAATTCCAATTTCTTGGGCCAATTGTTTGAATAGCCTGATCACCCAAGTAAAGACAGAAGTGATGCAAGAATATCTTTGCCCCTCTCAGGCTCATTACAGCTCTTGGCAGACACTGCATGATGAAATGAATTATATTCCTTCTTTCTTCTCAAAAACTACTGAATGCATTCACTGTCTGGCAGGAAGGAAAACATCATATTGAAAGATCTGAAACCCCTTTATCACCAGCTCCAATTTACCAAAAAAAAAAAAAAAAAAAAAAAAAAAAAACATGAACAGGTTAGTAACATATACATGATCAGTGTTGTGGTTTGAATGTAATTGGCCCCCATAAGCTCATGAGGAATGGCACTATTAGGAGGTATGGTCTTGTGGAGTAGGTGTGGCCTTGTTGGAGGAAGTATGTCACTATGCAGGTAGGCTTTGAGTTTTCCTATGCTCAGGATACTTCCCAGTGTGTCAGTTCACTTCCTTTTGCCTGTAGATCAAGATGTAGGACTCTCAACTAAAGTACCATGTCTGCCTACATGTCACCATGAGGACAACCTCTGAACTGTAAACTCCGCCAATTAAATGTTCTCCTTTATAAGAGTTACCATGGTCATGGAGTCTCTTTATAGCAATAGAAATCCTAGCTAAGGCAGTCAGCAATAGTTTCCTTGTCTTCTATCTTTGTGAAGGAAGTATCAAGTTTTATTTTACATTAAATCTCCTCAGTACAATTGAAAGAAGCAATTCCGATTTCCAAAAATGAGCTGGATTGGAGTGCAATCCCCAAACACTCATGGGAAAAGAAGATTAAAAAGTTCTTGGAAGCACGCTGTAGGAAATGACTTTTCTTTAGGATTTCTCAATTCACTTCTCAGAGTACGATTATCAAAGAGTAGAACAGACTTGTCCATCTTCTTCCCCTTGATCACTGAGGAATCACCCCTTTGCAATCTCTTGTAGGGGCCTTCAACTTATCAGAGTTCTGAGGCTGCTATAAGCCATTTGCTCTCTGTTGTCTTCTGGCAAAAGTAAAGGAGCTCAGGTGTCCAGCAGCTGTCAGTTCTGACTGTCTACGCTGCAGGGCTGTGCAGCAAGAGCCAGCTCTAGGATTCAGGTAAATAACGGTTTCAACCGAAAAGACTTCTCATAGGTGGGGAGAGAACTATAAATGAGAAGTAATTTGCAAAGGCCAAAAGGGTACTTCCTGCCCCAAACCTCTCTTCCATAAGCCTTGCAGGTTCATAGGTAGTGGTTATAGCTGGAGGACACAGGTTTGTCAATGAATATGCCTGTGCTTATTTGGTAGCTCTGCTATTTACTATTTCTGAAATTTGTGAAAATTTCATAAACATGTGTGTATATATGTGTGAGAGAGAGTGTATATGTATGAGTATATCATGTGACTGTGTGTGTATGTGTCTATGTGTGTGACTGTTGTGACTTTGTGTGAGTGAGTGTGTATGTGACTATGTGAGTGTATATGAATGTATGTATGTGAGTGTGCTTGAGAGTATGTTTGTGAGAGTGTGTGTGAGTGTGCTTGAGGCTATGTGTGTGAGAGAGTATGTGTGAGTGTGTGAGAGAGTGTGTGTGAGTGTGTGTGTGTGTGTGTGTGTGTGTGTGTGTGTGTGTGTGTGTGTGTGTGTATTGTGTAGTTTGGCCAGCCTCCAAACTACAGGTGACTTCTTCAGTCACTTCACCCTGAGTTTTTGAGACAGGGTCTTTCTCTAAGCCAGGATCTGACCATTTGGCACTACTAGCCATCCAGTGAGCTCCAGGAATCCTCAAGTCTCTGCTTTGGAAGCACTGAGATTACAGATACACTCTGCTGCACCCATTTTAAAAAACAAAACAAAACAAAACAAAACCATGAATACTAGAAATTGAATGCTGTTCCTCAAGCTTGTGCAGCAAGCACTTTACCTACTGAACCATTTCCCTAACTTCCCAAATTCCATAATTTTCTTAATGTGTATTTGTTCAACTGCATAATAGAAGCAATTTATACCTGTTTCAAATCAGTTATAAAATTCAAACCAGAGGGGTTCTGAAGACCTTGCCTCTGCAAATCACTCCTTGGAGCTAAAGCATGAGCTTTTGACAACACACCCAAACTGTCTTAAGGGATGGCACACTTAGATCTTCACAAATATTGCTGTTAGACACCCCCTTCCTATTCAAATCCTCTGTATGGAGCAACATGTGATATCAAAGTGAGCCATGTTTTCAGATGTCACTCAAATCCACAAAACTGTACACAGGCAAAGCATTTTCTTAGTTACCTGGTAAATCAAGAGGGTTGATGATAGCTTTATGCAACAGCATGTCCTTAAAAACCCACCTGGTTGTTCAGAGACAATGCTTGCTGTACAAGCATGAGAACACAAGTTTGGTGCCCAGAACTCATAAAGAGCTGGCCATGGTAACATGCATCTCAAATCCCAGTGCTAGGAGAAAAGACAGGAAGACCCTTCAAGCTTGCAGGCCAGCTAGTCTAGTCAAATTACTGAGTTATAAGTTTAATATAAGAGCTGTCTCAAACAATAAAGTCAATGCTTACGATGACAGGATGTCAACTTTAGACTTACAAGTGCACTTGCATATGTGTGCACATGCATCTGCAAACACTTATATACACACGCAAACATGAATCACATTCAAATGATGTATGAGTCCAGAGTACTCATTATAGAAATTTTGCTTCTATTTAAATATCCCATGTAGTTCACTTGAAACCTAAGATCTTAACCTTGACCTTTAAAACTGGACTTCAGGAGGCTGGTGATATAACTTATTCAGTTGGTACAGCTCTTTGCCTCAAATAAACAAAGCTCTGGGTTCAATTGCCAGCACTGCAGAAACCCAGCCCTTTGTTCCACTATGTAGATGGAAGAAGGAATATCAGAAATTCAAGGTCATCCTCAGTTACTTAGCCAGTTTGAGATTATCCTGAGTGGCATGAGAATTCTATATAAAAATAAGTACATGCATAAGGAGAGGGGCTCTTAGATTTGGGTGGGTGGGGGTGGAGAGGATCTGGGAGGAGTTGGAGGAGGGTGCAGGCAGATTTTTCTGTCCCACCTGCCAGCTTCCATATAACCACAGGGAGACTTCTTATCAATTATGAAAGTTCAGCTGATAGCTTAGGTTTGTTTCTAACTAGCTCTTATAACTTAAATTTCTCGAGTATTGTTAAGGACCAGCCTTAATAATATTCTTCCTAGGGGCCCAGAAGAGAAGCTACAAATGGTGAGAATTATTTTGGGAAAAGAATCTATGTACACCATGCTCTTTCATCCATTACTTTATTTCGCTAAGACAAAATTCTGTCTACACAGCTTCAACTCTGTCCAGACATTCAGCTCCTCTCTGTACCCACTTTTCCTGTCCTCTCATAGTCCTAACTGAGCTCCTGTGATTTTTGACCTCATTTTTGTCCTCTGTTCCTTCATCCTCCATCTTTCCTTCCTTGCTCCTTACTCCTGCTTCTGAGAACCTCTGCCTTCTTTTCTTCTCTCTGGCCATGTGGCTATGCCTGCCCAGGAATTCTGCTCCAGTCTTTATTGCATCTGGTTATGTAAAAATCCCTATTGTCTGATTAAATAGCTCTAGAATGCTACTAAGCCTGAAGGCAAGGGATGGTCTGAGCTTCATTTGCATATGAAATAAAGCTATGCATCTACAGTCTGCCTATCTCCTGTGCTCTGTAGGGGTATTAGTTACCTAGTGGATCAGCAGTAGGCCTGAGAAGCTAAACTGTTTGCCATAAAGCCTAGTAGTATATGAGCACACAAGAATTTCATAGCAGAAGACAGCTGGTATATATTAAAAGCTAAATATCACTAAATATTCCTTGATAAATGGCTTCCTCTTGAAGAACTTCTTGATTGATGAAGGTGTAGCTTATTATATATAGCTGAATCTCCATAATATATTCTTGTGGCCTGCTGCCTAAATTAACCCACATTTTTATTAATCTGTGTTCTACCATGTGGCTTTTACCTCTATCCCATTTTGTGTGTCTGACTCTTTCTGCATCTGGCTGGTTTCTCTGCCCTTCTTCTTCTTATCATCCTCTGTGCCTAAAAACCCGGCCTAACTATTGGCCACTCGTTTTTTATTAAACCAGTCACAGTGACATCTCTTCACACAGTATAAAGGAATATTCCACAACAGAAGGGGAAGTGTGGTAAGAATACACTATATGATTTTTTTTTTTTTTTTTTTTTTTTTTGTCTCTGGAAAGAAAATACAAGTGCTGTTTTAATTTTCGCTCTAACTCGGTATTTAGTCTGAGAACTGGGGGTGGCGGCAAGGAACACCACAACAAAAACCAAACCCCAAGCAGGCGGTGAAATGTCTTTAAAAGGACATCCATCTAAATGGCAGGCACACTGAACTGCCCTCGGGCCACCTCCCTCCCTCCCTCCCTCACACCTAGTTTGGATGCCACCATCCCCTAGTTGTGCCAGCCAGCCCCTCGCCCACCCCACATACTCCGAGGAGTAACAGATCGATGGGTCAGTCACACTCTTTCACATGAAACACTCTCTGTTTTAGAGAGCGATTCGCCTGTTTTCATAGCTTCCTGTCATACTTTCGTTTACTGTATGAATTTTTTAAAAATAATTCTTTCCATAAGACTGGGCTTTGTCTACCTCTTCACCATCCCATCCTCTCACTTTTGGGTGTAGGAAGTTTGCACTTGCTGTGTCCTGTTTCTGCCTTGCTCTTCCCAGATCTTCATATAGATGTCTTATTCTCACCATTCAGTGCTCTTCTTAAATATATACTTTCTGGAGACAGGTTATCACTATGCAGCTCTTGGCTGGCCTGGAGCTCAATACATAGATTCCACAGCTGGCTCAGACTCATACACACTAATCCTGCCTCTGCATCATGGTAGTCAATATCCATTCATCTCTTGTTACATTACTCCCTTAGTATCTACTTTTCTTTTCACTTCTATAAAAATAAACGTACTGTGAATTACAGTATACAAGGCAGATTCCCCCCAAAAGCAATTAAATGTTTTCTCATTAGCTAAAGATTTCTGTGAACTTAGAAGATCTTCTCACAGAGATCCTGGGTGTTTGGAGTGCAGCTCTACTTGAAGGATAACTGGAAGGACTAAGGATACCTTCCACACCTCCTCAGAGACAGGCTTCACAATCAGTACAGGAGAAGAAAAAATAGAGGTAAGTCACTTTTTCATGTGACTGGAAATCAAGGGGCTAAAAATGCAGAGGAAGACTAAGCAAGAGGGCAGCCTGTTACTTAGATGGTCCAAAGCTGTGAATGAATGTCACATTGTCAGTGAACCACTTCCCCAATGTCAGTGAGCCCCTTCCACAATGTCAGTGAGCCCATGCCATAATACACGTGAGCCTATGCCATAATACAAGTGAGCCCACACCCCAGTGTTCGTGAGCTCATGCCCCAGTGTCAGTGGGCCCATGTCCCAGTGTCAGTGAGCACATGCCCCAGTGTCAGTGGGCCCATGCCCCAGTGTCAGTGGGCCCATGCCCCAGTGTCAGTGGGCCCATGCCCCAGTGTCAGTGGGCCCATGCCCCAGTGTCAGTGGGCCCATGCCCCAGTGTCAGTGGGCACATGCATGCCCCAGTGTCAGTGAGCCCCTTCCCCAGTGTCAATGGGCACATGTTACAATGTCAGTAAACCAGACAGAAGAAGACAAATAAAATTTCACTTTCAGAAATGGAGATGGGGCAAAAGCCTCTATGAACCTATTTTGCAACAAGAATATCCATGACATGCTGTTACCCAGGAAACAGTTAGACCTGACTGAGTCACTTGCCTTTCTTTTAAATGTACATCAAGCAAATGTAATGTAGAATATCTTTTGGATTTACTTTATATTTTAGATATTTGAAATTTTTACTTTAATTATTTTTCTAATTTTTGTCCATTTGTTGCTGTTTTTGAGGTGCTGTCTTATGTATCAAGGCTGCTTTTGACTCTATGTAGCCAAAGATGACCTTGAACTCTTTGATACTTCTGTTTTCACCTCATAAGTCATTGGATTACAATCCTGTCCCGCCATGTCCCATTCCTATAATGTGAAATCCACTGGAGTCTGCTTAAAGGATAAAGGAATTTATTAGGAAAGAAAACTCCCTAAACAGGATAGGAGAATTGTTGCAGGGTCCTGGAAGGGATACTGGGATACTGTCCTCTGTTGCTCCAGCCACCTAAGTCAGTCCGCATGATCCAAGCCCACAAGGGAGAGAAGAGAGGCATATGTTCATCTCAGGTCTTACGGGTCTTCGTAGGTAGGTAGAGCAGGTATCCACTACACATTCCTGTGGTGCTGTAGATGGAACACAGGGTTTGGTGTATACAAAACAGCCCTCTACCAACTGAGCTACATTGTTTTGTCGGTGTGTGTTTTGTTTTACTCTATTTTATTTTAGAGACAGGGACTCACACAGCACAGGTTATCCTCAAACACCCGATCTTCCTGCCTCTTCCTCAAGTGTTGCTATTTCGGTGGATACAACCATGACTGGATAGATCATTTTACTGGATTCAGAACGAGGAGTGTGTGAGGAAAGGACAAAAATGCTGCCACTGAATAATTATAAACTGTCTTAATTGTCATAAGATAAAAGGAGAGAGAAAAACAAACAGTAATGAAAGAAAGTCTTAGAAGGAAAGGACTCAGGTCTGATAAATACCAGTTAACTGTGAAACAGAGAAGGGTGTGGGGCTGCAGAGGTCCCCAGATAAGAAGAGAGGACCTTGCAGAGGACCTGTGTTCAGTTCTCAGCACCCTTGTTAATTGGCTTACAACAACCTGCAACTTCAGGGGACATGACACATGTTTCTGGTCTCCATAAGCACTTGCTCTTACAGCCCCTGACACACCCAGTCACAGTCACAGTCACAAGTAAGTTCTGAAAAAGAAGGAATTAAATATGAGTAGCAAAACCAAAATAATTATTTAAAAGATAATAAAACTGAGCAGATTATATTTAGAAATAAATATATATATCCATATGTATATGCATGTAATAAAAATTAATTTAAAAGGAGGCAATTAATTTGAAAGTAGCAAGTAGGGGTTTGGAGGGAGGAAACGTACTCAAAAATTATGCAATTATACAATAATCTCAGAAATAAAAGAAAAATGTCCAAAAAACCACCCTGCAACTTTTAAAAAAAGGATAATAAAACCAACACAAAAAATGGAGATAATCTTTTAAACAGTGTAAACTCAAATAAATATTACAGAGAATGCTATTTGTGATCCTGGATTAGGCAAAAGGAAAAAACAAGTTATAAAGGACTAAAATGAGATTATTATTCAAAACAGCAATGCTAACAGCAGCTGCAGAAGACAGATTTTTGCAGTTGTTCCTCTGAACAAAAACTCATTGCTTCTTAGAGGAGGAAAGAAATACAGGAACCAGAGTGCAATCCGGTATTTTCTCACATGGGAAAGCAAACTGGATTTTAAATATTGAAGAGCACTGGGAATCCTGGGAAAGAACTGACATGTGGTTGCTGCTCACCCTGAAACATATCCTAATGAAGTTACCAAACCTTCAACTAAATCATCTCCTAAACCAGCCTTTGGACCACTCTGGAAGAGACAGCAATGGCAGAACTCCTGAATAAACCAAAGTGGTCTAAGAATTCTGTGCTGGGAAGAACAGTGGTTAAGACTGAAGGAGGCAGGTACATTTTAGTTAGACTATCCAAGAACAGGTACATCACTTCTGATGGTGCCTTTGGAAGGAAATGTTAGATCATGTCTTGCCCTGACACTCAAGGAGGCTAGATTCCCTAGCCATACAACCCTGAAGCTCACTGAGACAGAGGATGAGGAAGCTGTTCTGTGCTGTGGTTTTTGAAGCCTCTAATTAATGGTCCTGTCTAGTAACAGTCCCCTTTATACCCCACTTCTGGCCCTGCTGTGCTGTTTCTGATATATTGTACCATTCATTTTTCTTGGTCTTCTACCTCAAGGCTTGATCAGGACTGAAGCCCTTTTGACCAATAAACTTCATTCCTGAAGGGTAATTATATGACAGATCTCTTCCCAAAGAAACCAACCTGCAGATTGTGAAATGAGTGTGAAGAGCTGGTCCTGAGCACAGACTAACACAGTCATAACAATGACTTCAGTGCAAAACTGTGAAAGTGACCAAGAAGCAGATATTATATAAAGAGCCTGGGGGAAGGGCAAAGAAGTAAGTTCAGCCAAATATATATACTATATACATATATATTTATATACATTTACTGATATATGTATATACCAGTAAATGGTATCTATGATGCATTGAAGACTTTAAAAAGCTGTGAATGACTGCTGTGAGAAACAAAGACCTTCACTTCAAAATAAGAGCACATGAGACTCAAAAAAGCAAAAGTGAAGCCATTTATTATATAACTTCGAAGTTGAATGTCATCCAAGAGGTCATGGGATGGAGGGTGTGTCAACCAACACAGTAAGTAATCCCTGTAATGGGAATGCACAGCCCTTCCTCCCATGCTTGTGCTGAGTAGTCAGGAAGTAAAATTGTGTATATTATCCAGGTCTTACCTTTGGTCCAGTACATTGTTTTTTTTTAACACAAACTGTGTATGGATTCATTTTATATTCTGTTTATTCTAAAGCTGTCAGGTGCATGACTTTGTCACATCTTCAGGTTGCCAGGGAAGCTTCTCTGTTAGTGATTTTCTACTCTGAATGATTGGGTTGATCATGGATGGGGTGGTAGTTACACTAGCAGATGTTTGGGTGGGGTCAGATAACTAAGGAGGCAGCCAGCCCCTAGGGCACCATAATCTTCTATGGTTATACCTAAGTTTGTTATATGATACATTGTATGTGTTCTGACAAATAAAGCTTGCCTGGAGATCAGAGGGTAGAGCTAGCCACTGGTTAGCCATAGAGGCCAGGCAGTGGTGGCATATACCTTTAGTCCCAGCTCTTGGGAGAAGGAAGCAGAAAGACCAGGAGATCAAGGCCACCCTGGGCTACACTAGATGGAATCTGTCTAAAAGAGAAGCAGAGCCAGGCGGTGGTGGCTCACACCTTTAATCCCAGTACTAAGTAGGTGGAGACAGGAATATAAGGCTGGTGGAGACAGGATCTTGGTCAATTCAGTCTGAGAATTCGTAGAGACAGGATCTCGCCATTCGGTCTGAGCATTGGTAAAGAAGTCTCTGGTGGCTTCCTGCTCTCCTCCTCTCATCTTTCAGCTTTCACCCTCAATATCTGACTCTGGGTTTTTATTGATTAAGATGAATTAGGATTGTGCTTCATAAATTGACATAAAATATTTTTATTTTGAATATGAACCATCATATTTTCTTTCTCATAATTTGGTTATAGCATCTGACCATTTATGACATACATTAAATTTCAGATTTTTTTTCTGTTATGAATTGCTATTTGACTAATGCTAATTGATTTGTTCTGATATTTTTTAAACATTTTAAATTTTTAAAAATTTATGTGTATTGGTGATTTGCCCACATATATGTGCACTATGTACATTAGGGCCCGTAGAGGCTGAAAGATGTCAGCAATCCAGGAGCTGAAGCTGCAGGAGGTTTCATTGTGTTTATCGTTTTCAACTTGTTTTCCTACTTTTCTTTAGTGCCTTTGGAAGTTCTTCTGCACATCTTCATTGTTTCTAACCGCTTTAGTTACTGAAGCTGAAACACTTCGGTGTCCTGTCTTTAGTGCTTGGCTCTTCTCAGATCCCCTTTAGCCCCAGCACACTGCATATCATTTGCTGATCTTCCTGAGTTCAGTTCCCAAACCCAGGTCCACTGTCCTTACCTACCGAGTCACTTTCCACTGCTGGTGCTGGTGCTTTCACTGAGATTAATTTTTATTTTCACATTGATACCTTTTACCTTTTCATTAGTTCTCACTGTATATATTAAGATGTTCAAATATAAATTTAAAATAATAACACAAAAGAAAAAGTGGGTGGCTCCTGTAGAGCAATATTGGAATTGGCCATTGGCCAACACATGCATGAACAGACAAGTACACACCCTCACACATACACATGTACACATATATACTCACAGACAGACAGACAGACAGAGAATGGGCAGAGGGAGAGAGAGAGAACTAAATATACAAATAAAAAGCTACATAATCCTTTTGATATTACTTGATATATGATAATAATGGATGTCTAAGATTTTTTTAAGACCTCAATCCCTTGTATGGTATAAAATCTAAAGGAATGTAATTCCTCAGGAGCTACATAAAGGAGAGGACATGTGAAACAGCTGATAGTTTTGAGTCCAGACTCAAAAAAAATGTATTTGATGGAGATAAAAAAATTGACATTATTGAAAATGCATAAATTGGAAAAAAACTCAAACTATAATCATGTATAAAGTTGGAGATGGTAAAGAAGAGAAGGCCAGGTATGGAGGTGAGTACATGTAACCCCAGCGCTTAGTAAGGCCGAGACAGGAGGACCAGCCTGTGCTGCAGATTGTAGTGGTCTGAATGAGACATAGCTCCATGGGATCAGGTATTCGAACATTTAGTCACCAGTCGGTGACATTATTGGGGGAGATTATGGAGGGAGAGGCTAGCTACAGGAAGCACACAGCAAGGGGCTTCGATCTGAGTTCTTGCCTGCTTCCTGTGTGCAGTTGAGATGTGAGCTCTCAACTTTCTGCTCTGTCTACCTACTGCCATTGTGAACCTTTCCCTCTAGAACAATAAACCAATCAATAAATAAGTGAACAAATAAATAAAAAATTAAAACCCCCATCCTTCTTCCTAAACTATTGTTTTCGTTACATTTATGTTGCTTTTGATCATAGTGTTTTGTCAAAGCAACATAAATGTAATGAAAACAATAGTGAACTCAAAAACCAATTATAACCATAGTTATTAGGGAAAAATTCTGCTTCCAGTATCCACAATAGGAACCTATCCCAGAATGCTAAAAAAAACAAAAACAAAAACAAAAACAAAAACAAAAAAACAAGTACAGTGAAGAAGAGAGAAAGGTGATGTATTTAATGTGGACATATTCTGAAGAGGAAAAAATTAAGGGTCCTAATGACCCCTAGAAGTCAATCTGTATACTGACATGGGCTTTAGGCACAAACAGAGAATAGACTCTGGCAGCGGGTAAAAGGTTTGCACAACTAAGCATCTTGATCAATGTGCGGTCCTCTGTATGTGCTAAGATCTCCTGTTGTCTCAGAAGATGGTTACTTCTGCTCCAAGTGTACTTTCACATCCATCTGTCTTCTGATTCTGCTTTGCCAGAGTCCAAGGTGACCCAGAGGAAGGATTAAAGACAATGATTTATCTCTGTGATAAAGCAAAGGTGATGCAAAATGAAGGCAGGGGCTGTGGGGTTCTCACTCATATTTTAGTTATGTAAGTAATGAGAAATGCTGTTTAGTGAAAGCAACTTCTAAGTGCCTATGCACAGCCTGAGATCTATGGTGAAAATCTACCTCAAGGAAAAGGTAGGATAGAGGTTCTGCTCTGCCATAGAGTACCAGCCCAAGGTGTTGAGATTGATTCTCAGCACTGGGAAGAAGAAGAAGAAGTAGAAAGAGCAGGAGGAAAAGAAGAAGAAAAAAGGAGAAGGAGAGAAAAAGGAAGAAGAAAAAGGAGGAGAGAGAAAGAAAGAAGAAGGAGGAGAGAAAAAGGAAGAAGAAGAAGAAGAAGAAGAAGAAGAAGAAGAAGAAGAAGAAGAAGAAGAAGAAGAAGAAGAAGAAGAAGAAGAAGAAGAAGAAGAAACAGGTTTTTTTTAAGTTAATTTACTTGATTGTGTATGTGTGTGTGTGTACCCATATGTATACATGTTCAATGCATTCATTTCATGCAGGTGCCTTCAGAAGATCAAACAATATATCAGATTCCTCCTGGATTAAAATTCCAGAAATCTGTGAGCCACCAAATGTTTGTGCTGGGAACTGAAATCTGGTCCCCTGGAAGAACTGCAAACCATATGGAATGTGATAGGGTTAAAGGGGATTTGAGAAGTGTCGGGAACTAAAGACAGAATGCTGAAGTATTTGTTACAATAATTAAAGTGATTAGAAACAATGAGGCTCTGTAGAAGGCTGTCCAAATGCACTAAAGAAAGAATTAGGAAAACAAGTCAAAAACCATAAAACAAAACAAAACCCAAGAGCACTTGAAGGGACATTTTCAGCAATCTTTATGCATATTTAGATTGATTAAATTCTTAAGAAACTCATCAATGTGTTGTTTTCTTTTATGATCCTCCTCTTTAGGAAGAGATTATATTAAGTTTTGTGAAGTTTGCAAAATATCTTACCCAAAATCAGTCAAGTCATCAAAAGAAAAGTTAATATCAATTTCTATTGCAATACTGACTTTTAAAATGCCTATCAAAAGTGGTTGAAAACAGCATTTCACTTAATTTCAGTACAAGATTGATTCCATGCAAGAAAGTGAATTAATACTAGTAAATATGCTACACCAGTGTATGGTGGTAGTTCAGACATGAAAAGTATCTTCAAAAGCTCTGCAAAACTTTTGTTAAGCACCATTTGCAATAGCAAGAATTGGAAATAACCTAAGAGTCTAGCAGCTGACAGATGGCAGACAAGTTGACATCAATGATAAGGAGCACAGTTAGATAAAAAGAGGTAGGCTCCAATGTTCCATCACACAATAGGGTAGTGGTAGATAGAGATACTGTTCTGTGTATTTCCAAAAGCTAGAAGGAGATTTTTAAATGCTTTGATCATTTAAAAATGAGAAAGGGTCGAGGACATGGGCTTTTATGATTCAATTTAAAGAGTACACATGGGGGCTTAGTGGTTAACAGCATTTGCTACTCTTTCAGAGAACCCATGTGTGGTTCTCACTATCCACATCGGGTGGTTCACAAAAGCCAAAGGTACCTCTTCTGGCCTCCCCATGTACCTAAATACAAGTAGCATGTACACACACACACACACACACACACACACACACACACACACACTCACTCCCAGAAACACAAAACACACACTCACACCATAACACACAATTATGTACATAAATTAAAGCAATATACATTTAAAGAAAACACACTACATATATGCATTGAAATCTAACATTACTTTACAAATACATACAATGTTTATATACCAATTTTGAAAGCTCAGCAAAAGCTTTGTATAAATATTAGCATTTTTCGTGAAAGAAATTCTATAATATTGCTGCATATTAACAGCCTACATATATTGAGCTCATTACATGCTAAGCTTCATTCCAAGTGCTTTATGTCTATAACTCAACCATTTACAGCTGCAATTTTGAAGAGGAATGAACAGCTGGATACCTCCTGCATTGGAACCTATAAATCCATCATTGCAAAGAATTTACTAGGATCCAGGCACTGTTCTGAGTGCTTTCCATATATTATGTCTTTTAATCCTCACATCACCCCATGAGGTGACATTTCTGTCCCCTCCTTACTCACATGCACAAGAGTTGTATAAATATACTTAATATGCAAACTTAAAAGCCTTCCTCAGGCTTTAATGAAAAGGCATTCAAATCTTCCTATTAGAAAATAGGAAGCAGACACTAGCTTCCATTATCACCACTGTTATTTGCCCCGGTGGTGCAGTTATAGGCAAATACTCCACACAGGTGAGAAATATAAAAATTAGATAAGCAATGGGAGATGAAGACATTAGCACGCCATTCGGGATTTCATACCCGAAATCCCAATGAAATTCAGTGAGAAAACTCATTCCTGTGGTAAAAGAAAAATGTCTCAGACCTTTATTATGTATTTAGTGTAGAAACAACACAAATGTCCCAGACCTGTGTTATGTTTTTAGTGTATGGAAATGATAAAAATGTCTCAGACCTTTGTTATGCATTAATCTGTAGAAAAGAAGAGCTTCCTTCTACTCTTCACCCATTCTCCTGCTCAGGGGATGAAAATACTCTGACAAGAAGGAACATATGGAGATAAGGCTTGTCTGTCTCACAGGTTAGTGTCCATCACTGTAGGGAATTCAATGTGCAAGAACTTAAGACAACTGTTCACCCACCAGCACTGTCAATAGCAGAGAGCAATGAATTGAGGCTGCATACCTGTGCTCTGCTTGATTTCTCCTTTCCATTCATTCCAGGGCCCAGCCCAGGAAATGCTGGGGCCCACATTCAGGATGGGTCTTCTCACATCAATAACCCAGCTAAGAAAATCCTCACACACATGTTCACAGGACAAGTAAATGGAGACAGTCCTTCATTGAAATTTCCTTCCTGAGTTTCAGTCCCACAATCGAAAGTATCAGAGTCCTTATTGAATGACTTAGAGGGAAGATGTGATGAAAACTCTGCACAAGTTCTACAGAGATGAGTTGCCTCCTGAGAAAACATCTATATCGAAAATGGTACTAGAGGTCATAACCACACCAAGCAGGACTTCAAAAGATATAAAGTTTTACAGCACACTTTTTTTTTTTTTGAGATACTGTCTCATATATCTCAGGTTGGCCTGGAAACCACTTACATATCTGGGGATGACCTTGGATTTCTGATCATTCTGATCCTACCTCTCAAGTGCTGGGATTCCAGGCTTGCACAGCTTTGGCCAGTTTATATGGTGCTGGGAATTTGACACAAGGCTTTGTGCATACTAAGCATGCACTCTTTCAAGTATGGAAAATGCCCAGGCCCAGACTTACAGCATTATAAAAGCAAACAACAATTTTGATTATCTCTGTTAGTGTACAGATTTCATGCTTCTGCTATAAAATTGCCAATTGTTTTTGAAGTAGTTTATTTCCAAAATCCTTATAGCATGCTTGTAGAATCTCTTTAGCAATGGTTTGAAATTAAAAAAAAAACAATAAGGATGGGAGATAAACCACAAATTATTCTAAACATAATTTAAACCTCAATAGAGAAAGAATATCATTCTGTGCCCAAAATCACATTAACAAGAGATACTAGGATGCTGAAATGAAAGTAAGAGAAATATCACTTGTGTTGGTGTCCAGGTTGGGGGGAAATCTCACTTCATCTTTCTTTTCCTTGTTTAGAAATGAAGTTAGTAATGGCAGCCACCAGGTGTGAACATGTATTGTAAGCAGAGAAAGGAAATGTGTAGGTAAACCAATTAACACATCAAAACCAAAATGCTGCCCTTCCATTATGGAAGTGTCCCATGGCCATTGGTCAGCTACTGAGTAGCTGGTTGATACCTCTGAAGACTGGTCCCATAGTTGAGAATAAGTCTTTTTTGCTCCTGGTAGAATTTTATACTCAGCAGTATCTCTAGCCAGTTAGCCTAAGTAAGTGTGATGTTTAATATTGTTCCTCAATTGACTGTCTCTAGAATCACCTAGAAGACAAGCTTCTGGGCATGTCTGTGATGAAGCATCTAGATTGTGTAACTTAAGGTGGAAAGACTCACCTTGAGTGGCTGTGATCCCAGACTGAATAGAAAGGAGAAAGCTACTTCCTGACTGCAGATGTGATGTGCTTCATACACCTGTCACCACACCTGCCATGCCATGATGGACTTTATCCTTGTGTAACCATCTGTGGTCTTGATCAGGTTAGCTTTCTCTGCCAGTTAAAGAATTAAAAGGCAGAGAAAAAGTCTTGAGGACAACAGATAGCCACAGGGAAAGTCTCAGACATAGCAGACAGAATCATCCAGTGAAGAAAGGCTTTTATTACGGGAGAAGAAACACACACACACACATACACACACACACACACACACACACACACACACAGAGAGAGAGAGAGAGAGAGAGAGAGAGAGAGAGAGAGAGAGAGAGAGAGAGAGAGAGACAGACAGACAGACAGAGAGACAGAGAGAGACACAGATAGAGAGACAGAGAGAGAAACAGAGACAGAGAGAGACAGAGACAGAGAGAGACAGAGAAGAGAGAGCCTATGCTGATCATAGCAGGGACTTGGGTGCCTGAAATCCAGTCTCCTCTCAAGGGCTAGTGCTTTTAAAGATATTGTAGGGGTCATCTGCTTCTAATTTAGAATCAGTACTTTTGAACACAGATAGGGTAAAGTGACTGATTGTCCCACAACTTTGTTTTATGTCCTGATCTGGCATGAAACTTGTCTGAAAGCTCTATCAGCAGGAGGGCCCAACTGACAGGAGAAAAAGCCCTCCAAGTCTGAGTTAAGCTTCAAGGCTTTCACCTCAGGCTGTGTGTGTGTGTGTGTGTGTGTGTGTGTGTGTGTGTGTGTGTGTGTGTGTGTGTGTAAGGAGCAAGTCAGACATCTTACTTAGTAAAGAACCATCCATCTTGGAGATTCACCATCTTTATTAGCCAGTGTGATTTCTCTCTAATCAGGAGATTGGCCTGACCCTATTCTCTCATTGAGCTGGAAGCCCAAATAAGTTCTCCACTAAGTTGCTTTTGTCATGAGTTTCTTACGGCATAAAGCAAAGTAACTGACACACCGAGTGAAAGTGTGTTACTAAGTCCACGTATAACCCCATCAGTGCCTACCTACATGGCCACACAGCTTGTGAACCTACCAGGCGATGGTAGCAGTGGCGGGGAAAGGGACTATCCCCACTGTACAGATCTACTTTTCTGTTAGCTTTTAGGAGTAAAGGAGAGGAGGTTTGATTAAGTTGCTGAGATTAGTCTCTTTCAGCAGGAGTTTTCTGAGAAGCATTAACTCTGCCGTCTGAACATCAAGGTTCTGAGGAGCCAGCATTTCATTCCATCAGATAAAGCTAAGGTTCATTCTTAAAGGTTTCCAAGGGAGAGAGGGCCCCTATACCACAAAGCAGCAGGTGTGGTTATTAAGTAGCCAATACTGTACATCTTTGGTCTAATTGACTCTTGAGTAGGAGAGGTCACCCCTTTTAAGATCTCCGGGAAACTAAAGACAACAGGGTCCACATAGGCATCTGGGCTATGAGACAGTAGGACTCATAATCTAATAATATCCACTTACTATTAAATTCCTCTTCCAAGGTCACCCTTTGGTCAATATTTACATGATATGCAAATATTTTAGTGTTTCCTTCATTCAAAGAGGCCCATCTACCTACCTCCTGCACAGACCTACTAGTATTAAATTTATAGTCATGTTCCTTCCAATTTCCTGACCAAATGTTGGCTACAGTCCATGGATTGATACAGAACCGCATCCCTGTTACTCATATTGTCGTGGTGTGACAGGGCAAGACAGTGCATAGGTTCCTCCATCTTGGAGTCTTGCTGAGGCCATTTCAGGTTTAACAAGAATTTTATCTCCTTGATGGAGAATTCTATGTAAAATTACCTGACTCTATTCTAGGACCTGAGGCCAAGATGCCCCAGCTCACTTATCTTAGAGTTTGTAAAACTGCCTGCTTGTGCAAACCTCCTCCTGCAGTTGCAGAATGAGATACCAGGATGTGGTTTTTGCCTTTTAAAGCCTCTTACTCTAAATTCCCAGACTACACTTAAGTCCCAAATATCTGAGTTTAGTTCCCAGCTGGCTAAAATAAAGACTCAATTGGCTACAAACTGTGTCTGAGTGGTCAACTCTGGTGGGCTCCTATAACAATGGCCAGAGGCTAAGACCTGACAGGTCTGCCATGATAAGCTCAACCACCCATCCTCAACAATAGACAAGTAAGAGTAAAAAGTAGTCAATGTGGCCACACTGGTAAAAGAAATAAATAAGTCTACGTATGCTCCAAGTCCCTCCTTGGAACCCTAACACGATGTTTAGTTTTAAATACAGGGAAAAGCAATGCATAACTTAGCAGTTCTGGTCAATGTGTGGTCCTGCTCATCATTGATTCATCACTGTCTGGGCCCTAGTCTCTCTTGCAGGTGGTATAACAACTTGCTAAAACTATATGAAATCTCTGCATAGGAAATGAACTCTTGGTCTGGTTGGCACCAAGCTTGATCCTTTTCTTTCTCTCAGAGTGAGATTCTTGGATAAATTCTATTTTCTTGGGGAACCTGAAGTCAGCAGAAGGAGGAGCTCAAGTGTCTCTTAAGAATATCTGTATTGCTGCCAGGATGTTTACATACTTGGTGCTTCACAGTCTAATCCAAAGAAACATCTTCATGCACTGTATGAAGTCCTACCTATTACAAAGCATCCCCTCCTTCTCGCTTTTAAGGTACATCCCAGAAACCTGAATTCCTACCTCTACCTGATGCCCAATGGAGCTTACAAATCATACATACAGAAACACCTAGGAAAGATGCTTGAATTTTCACTTTCTCTGTCACTTGATTTTTAGGAAATGACCTAGGAGATAGAAAAGCTGTGAAGATGTTTGGGGGACCATGGGCAGTAGACCTGCTTCTTCATGTGAGATCTTCTGCCTTACTGGCCTACTTGAGCCTTTATGGTATACACCCTTTCTACTCGGTGACAGACCTTTTCTTACTGAGTCCTCTACTGCTCATTTCACAATGGTGTTCGTGATGCAAAGGTCAAACACAGGCAACAATGCATATTCTTCTTATTACTATGAAAGCATCAGCAGTGTTTCTAAAGCTAACTAGAACAGGGAATCAGTTGCAGAAAGATCGAAGTCAATTAAATTGAAATGCTTGTTCTTAAGAATTTGCTTGTGTGCAACCACTATGTGAAGCCAAATTTATAGTAATCAAGATTCTCTAGAGAATCAAAACCAACTCACACACACACACACACACACACACACACACACACATACACACACGGTGAGCACATCAGTTAACTATGATTCCAGTTAACAAACACATTACTGGACTTTACAATGATTTGAAAGCATGTCCATGTGAGCCTTCAAACCTTCAGTATTAGTAGTTCTATCTGAGCATGTTTGAGGTAGACTGGCTAAGCTGTGTTATTCACTGAGATAAGTATAAAAAATATGTGTTTGTCCTAGTTTGCATTCTTCTGCTGTGCTAAAATACTGTGACTAAAAGCAGTCTGGGGAATAAAGGATCTATTTCACCACATAGTGTACAGTCCATCATGGAGGCAAGTAAGGGGAAGGAACTCAAAGTAGGAATCTAGAGGCAGGAACTGAAGCAGAGATCACAGGGAATGCTACTTACTGGCTTGCTTATTATGACTTGCTCAGCTGATATTTTAGGCCATTCTGGACCATCAGCTCAGGGATAATGTTGCCCATATTATACTGGGGCCTATCACATCAATTATTAATGAAAAAAATGCTCTACAGACATGCCTCCAGGCCAATCTGATGGAGGCATTTTTCTCAATTGAGATTCCTCTTCACAGGTAACCCTAGCTTATGATAAACTGAGAAACATTAACAAACAAAGTGTTACAACAGGTTTGGTAGGACAAAAGTTGAGAAACTCTTGTGTAGATGTGCAGGAAGGGAAGACAGAAAGACCAAGAGGTAGAGGGAGACCATATTAGATACTTTTTTTCATTGTTGTGGCAAAAACAAGTAAAGGACAGGTCTGTCCAGGCTCACAGGGTCCAGTCCGTCATTGTGGGAAGGGCACAGCAGCTGGAACTTGAGGCATCTGGCGACATGGCATCCATGGTCAGGAAGGAGAGTGATCAATGCTGTGTTCTGCTCACTTTCTCCTTCTTATTCAGTCCAGGACCCCAGTCCATGGGATGATGCTCTACACACTCAGGGTGATCTTCCCACCTCAACTAACCCAAACTGGACACACCCTTACAGACATGTTGCGGTTTTTTTTCACCAGGTGTTTTTAGATGGTGTTAAGTTAACAATCAACATTAACCATCACAGAGGGGGAGGGAGGGAGGGTAAAAGGAGGGAGGGATGGAGGAGTAGGTTTCTATTAAGGAATTAGCTCATCTGACTGTGAATGGTAGCACAGGAGGCTGCACATCAAGGAAAAGTTGTAATTTTAGGTGGTAGGTTAGTGTTGGGAAGATGTCCTCTTCTTCCTGGAAGGTCATTCATTATAAACTAAATATATGAGCTCCACCAGTAAGCATGGAGCACGGTTTGCTTCACTGAATAAATACTTACTGATTTAAATATTATTTGAAGAAGATAAACATGTCCACATACATTTACATACTGTCATGAAAATTGCCTTATATAACTCAGTATCAATATAAAAACAAAAATTGTAAAAGGAAATGTTAATTTTTAAAGAATAAGACTCTTTTGCAGAAGTTGCATCTGCCCAAATCTTTGTGTAATTTCACTCAGTCAGGTAGACAAAGTCACAACAATATAAAAATCAATACCTGAGTGTTTTAAAGCCAGTGTGCTGTCATATCATCCTATGTGCTGTCATATTGTCATATGTTGTATGAATGTTTATCTCAATGTGTTCAGATTCTAATGGGATGACATGTATAAGGCACTAAGGCATGCTCAGGCATATGGTATATAGTTAACAAATTGACAATTAGCCATAATTCAGTGATATCTTTTAAGATGCATTTTTAAGACAATTTTGTTGATATGGTAAAATTTTATCACTTGCTTTTATTCCTTTCTACTAACTTGTATCATTTCATATTTTATATAGACATAGTTTTTATGGCTGGTTAAAATCCTGTATAGTGTATTTACCACAAATTACTTACGTTCCCTGTAATGTCTTATGTATGTACAATTCTTATTGTGATTTTTTGAGACTTTGCTCCAGGCTGGCCTCAAACTTGCTACATAAACAAGGATAATCTTGAACTTCCAATCATCTTGCCTTCACATCCCCAGCCCGGGAACTATAGGATTGAGCCAACATTCCTGACTTATTGCTGGGCTGGGAATCTAACACAGGGCTTCATGTATGTTAGCAAGCATTCTGCCAACTGAAACACATCCCCAAGCACCACTTCACTGTTATGAGCTGCATCATGAATTTTGAATAAGAATCTGTGTTGATTTGTCTTTTTATGAGTATTCTTTGAACAACACTTAGAATTTCCCAAATGTACATATTTTTTGTGTGTGTATGTATGAATTTTAACTTCAGATTAAAAGGCTCAATTTAAGAATTCATTGTTTTAGAATCTATCTCTCTAGAATCAGAATTCATTTTCATGATTTCCCAAGATAAAAGAAGAGGCAACTTATTTCTTGGTGTCTTAGTTATTTTTCAATTGCTATGATAAAATAACCCAACAAAAGCAACTCAAGAGAGAAAGGGTTTATTTTACAGTTCAAAGTAAATGACAGAGAAATCACAATGGAAAGAGCCTGAAGCAGCTGGTTATTCTGCAGTCACACTCAGGAAGCAGAGAGTGAGAAATGCCTGCCTCTACTCAGTTCCTTCTCCCCTTGCACATCCCAGGATCCCAGTCAGGAAGTCATGCCAGGAAGATTGGAAGGATCTTTCTGCCTCAATTAACCCAATCAATATAGTCGCCACAGGCATGCCTAGACATGATGGGGGAATGTCTTTCTGTACACTGTGAATATATGTTGCTCTGATTGATTGATAAATAAAACCATTTGGCCTATGGCAAGCAGCTTAGAGGCCGGCAGGAAATTCAAAAGAGGGATAAAGGAAGAAGGTGAGAGAAATGCCAGCCAGTCGCCCAAGGAGCAACATGTAGTGGGACACAGCAAAGCCACAGAACATGTGGCAATATATAGATTAATAGTTATGGGCTAATTTAAGATATAAACCTAGCTAGCAAAAGGCTTGAGCCATGGCCATGCAGTTATAATTAATATAAGCTTCTGAGTGATTATTTTATAAGTGGTTGTGGGGTCCATGGGGCTGGGCAGGACCAGAGAAAATTTCAGCTACACAGAGGCCCATCTTCCAGGTGAGTCTAGATTCTGTTAAGTTGACAATTAAGACCAGGCATCACATTGGGGAACTAGTATAAATCTCACAAGTTTTCTCTAAAGAAAAACAGTTAAATAATCTTTCCAAAGGACCTTTGTTTTGAGGGAAAAAGAAAAGTTGTGTGAGGTCCAAGACAGGAAAGCAGTTGAGTCATTGGGGACCTGGAGTTTAACAAGCCTTTGAGGAGCTTCAGGCAGAGAAGACATGCTATTCAGCAGACAAGGTTGCTAGACAACAGATGTTTGTACCCAGGCACAGGTGGCTACATATGAGTCTCACACAGACAGGCCACACAGAAGCAGGAACACAGGCTTACACACAGCATGTAGGCTGGCTGCCAAAGTTGGAGGACCAGACAAAGACTTAGACTCTACCCACAGAGCCATCTTTATACAAAATCACACAAAAGTGGCACTCTGCCAAGTATAGTTATATAACAGATTGCATCACTGTTTAGAGTAAACAGTTTACTTTGATACCCTATATCAGCCTATTTTGTGCTGGTTAATAAACCCTTACTGGAGGCCCAGTGTCAGACATATTTTAGCTGACAAATACTGTATATCCCTTTGAGCACCATGTTCTCTAAGGCTTTAAGGCCTTCTATTCCCAACAAGATGTCTTTTTAAGTATTACAGAATTTCCTCCTCTATTTCCTATTTGACAAATACAGCCTTTTAATTTAGAGAAATTTCTTTGGAAGTCAAGCCCAGAAGAGCAGTCAGAGAGGAGCAGAGACCTAAGTGTGGATTGATCATCTTGCCTATGCACAGGTGCAGTGGTTGCTGCTTTGAAAAAAGTTAACTTGGCAGAGATTTTCCTGACTACCTCTTCATCCTCCATCTTACTTTAATATTTCCACATGCCCTTGTACCTAGATTGCAAAGATCTCTTGGGTGATCGTATCCAGAGGGTGAAGACATAAAGTACAATCTCTTAGAGACTGTCTTTGAATGTGTCTCCAGCTCACATAACTATTCCAGGTGGTCTGTTATTACCTGGAAGCTACACAGGTATGACAGAGAGAGGGCAGCCTCTGGTGATCTTGAATGTTTATGCCCCTTTTGAGAAACACTCATCCAGGATCACAGAATCCTAATTTTGTGCAACTACACCCATCTCCTTTGTTCCTGTGGTTTTAGTAATAGCATAGAAGCTTTATTTCCATCCCTGTGTTTTTTCCACTACCATCTATTTAAAGAAATTATGTTCTGCTTACAACTTAAAATCAGAAATATATTGTGTCAGCCACAGTCAGATCAAAGTGTTACGGAGGGAACTATGGAGATACCACAGTCATGGAAGCACCTGGCCATCACAGAACTCTAAATCCAATCACCATCACCATAAAAACTCCAAGGCACCCATAAAAATATTCTCCTCTTTACTCAAAACCAAGATTTTTTTAAACATTTTAAGATTTATTTTATTATTTCATGTCTTTGAGTATTTTGTCTGTATGTATGTATGTACACTACATGTTGGCAGGAAGGTTAGAAGAGGGTGTCGGCTCCTCAGGCACTGGAGTTACTGATGATTGTGAACAGAAGTGGATGGGAGTTGAACCTGGATCCTCTGTAAAAACTGTAAAATCCTCTTTAATGTTGAGCCATATTTCCAGCCCCAAACAAAGTTTCTTGGAAAGGGTATGTAATTATTTTCCTATGGAGAAGGTCAGATTTTAGGACTAAAGTTTATCTTGCAGAACTCTAGGATATCCTAACTCACTATACCATATTCCTCTACACTAGTCATTCTTCCAGAACAATTTTTCATTATCATTTCTCTGAAAGGCCTAGGTTAATAGTGTATCTTCTCTTTGCCCTGTTTCCCCATTCCCCCACCTGCAATGTAAGGTGCTGAAATAAGAGCACCACAAAGGGACACTCTTTGGATCTGGAAGTCGCGCAGATATTGAGGATGAGGCCACCAAAGTCAGATGAGCAGAGGCATCTTTATTCCATCACTGCAGGGTACCAGAACTTCTAACTAGTTAGGGCCACAGGCAGGTCGGGTTCTAACACCATGACACTGAACTGAGGGAGTAGCTCCTTTTTAAAGCAAAAAGTCACAAGTAGGGGTGTCAGGGGTGATATAAGAAAGACGTTTCACAATTTGAGATTAAGTGTGTCAGTATATTTCAGGAATTTACAGCTTGTGATAACATTTTACAACTAGTAGTAAAATTTATGATAACAAGGTGTTTGTACAAGCTTAACAGGGGGGTTGGAAAAACTTGTTTATACAAGTCTGTGGTTATCTTAACACAGCTCTTGATATAGCTGGGGTCTTGACTTAGTTTTTAACCAACTCTTCTTCTCAGATCCTCAGAGAATATGGGACAAGGGTCATGCAGCAGAAGAAGGGGGTAGGCGGCTAATGTTTTTGAATTATTGTGGACACCACACAATATTCCTCTACCATGATAAGTATCTTCAAGATTATAGTACATTCAAGTGAGGCTTGTTAGTATAACCAGAGTAGAACTGAAATACATATATATTCTTGTGAATCTTTTTCCAGCTGCCCCAGGAACAGGAGGATCAAAAAAGGAAGCAAGACAAGTTTTCCCAGAGGCAGTAGTGATCACCCCACATTCTTCTCTCAGGTCAGATAATGGGAGTCCTTGGATTTCCCTGCAGGGATCTGCATTTGAAGAACTTGGAACACATGCAAATCAATAGACATACATAATAAAAGGTCAGGACTAGTTGGACTCATTAAGGACCCTATGAAATCACATGTTTTTCTCAGTGAAAAATAATAAAGGCTAACTGCTCATTGTCCTAGACATGCATCTTTTATTGTTTGTATGTGTGCTGGTATTTATGTGCACATATGTGCATGTGTTTAAACACGTTTGCATGTGTACATCTGTGGAGGCCAGAGACTGAAGTCATATGTTTCTTCAATCAGTTTACATCTTATTTTTGAAGACATGGTCTCTCTCTCCCTCTGAATCTGGAGCTTGCAGATTTGACTAGACTGTGTGTCCAGCAAGCCCTAGAGACCATCTTGTTTCTATATCTCCAGCACTGGGATTATTGGTATTCAGTACAATGCCCAGATCTCATGTCGTGTTGGGAATTAAACTTTGTCCTCAAGTTTGAGCAGCAGGCACCCTACCAACTGAGCCCTTATCAGCTCCCACTGTCACCTTTTAAAAGATGAAGCAGCAGTATACCAACTGAGTAATCGAACTGGACTTGGGACAATGGCTGGACAAGTAAGGGGAACACAATGTAATACAGTATGTCCTGGGAGTTTGTGCACCTCCCTTCTTGCAACTCAAGAAGGGGGAGGGATGATGTGTGCATGCTCACACGTGTATGAGTGTGTGTGTTTGTGTGTCTGTGTGTGTGTCTGTGTTTAGAACAATACAAGACTGATACAAAGGGTTTGACCTGCTAACCTAGGTCACAGTAAGATAAAACACTTTACCTGTAGCTGAATCTACATCTTCATGAACTGTTCTGAAAGATGTGATGTATTTGTCTCCCAATACCATTCGAATATCGTGGTCTTTGAAACAGAGACACCACAAAACACCATTTTTCTATTGGAAAATGCTGCACTATAGAAGGTAGGACATCCTAAGGTTCTCATATGTCCTCGCTGAATTTAAATCTGGGATACAAAGGGAGAAAGAGGTGGAGGAGGGAGCGTTTTGGAATACTTTTTATCAGATAGGATGTGGCTGTCCAGGATTATTACCACTATGATGATGAAACACCATGACGAAAAGTCAGTTGAGGAGGAAAGGGTTTGTTTGGCTTACACTTCCACGTTGCAGTCCGTCACTGAAGGACTTTCAGGACAGGAACCTGGAAACAGGAGCTGATGCACAGGCCAAGGAGGACTGCTTCTTACTGGCTTGCTCCGCCTGGTTTGTTTAGCCTGCTTTCTTCTTTCTTTTTTTTTTCTTTTTGGTTTTCCTTTTTTTTTTTTTTTTTTTTTGAGACAGGTTTTCTCGTGTAGCTCTGTGCCTGTCCCGGAACTCACTCTATAGCCCAGGCTGGCCTCAAACTCCCAGAGATTTGCTTGCCTCTGCCTCCCAAGTGCTGGGATTAAAGGCATGCGCCACCACTGCCTGGCTAGCCTGCTTTCTAATAGAACCCAGGACCACCAGCCCAGGAGTGATGAGTAAACTGGGCTGGGCCCTCCTCTATCAATAACTAACTAAGAAAATGCCCCACAGGCTTGCCTGCAGCCTTATGGAAGCAGTTTTTTTCATTGAGGTTCTCTCTTCATAGATCACTTTAGCCTATGTCAAGTCGACATAAACTAGCCAGCTCATCTTGCTCTTGAACTCATAGCAGCTCTGATTACTTGCAGAAGACTACTCAAAACTGGCTCATCAACATTCCATCCGCTCACGAGGCTTGTCCCTTCCTGAGGATTTATGCAGAATTATTGATTTAGCTGTGTAGCCACCGGTAAGGTGCCCATCCTTCTGTTAATAACCCTTCATCTACACTCTTGTGAGCAAGCCCAGTGGAACATGTGGGATTCTAGAAGAACAAAAAGACGTGAGGGTAGATGGGGACTAATGTGGAAGAGGAGAGGGAGCTGTGAGAGCAAGAGGAGTGCAAATGAGGAAAGGGAGAGGAAATGATGACCCGATCACACTTGATACACCTATTTGAAAATGTCACAATAAAATCTGTTATTAGCAAAATTAATATATGCTAATACGCTGGACAGTGGTGGCTCACGCTTTAATCCCAGCACTCAGGAGATAGAGTCAGGGGGATCTCTGAGTTTGAGGTCAACAGCCTGGTCTACAGAGTGAGTTCCAGGACAGCCAGGGCTACCCAAACAAACCTTGTCTTGAACATACATATGCCAATAAAACATAACAAAACTAGGGTATATCCATTATAGACAAAAAAAAAAAAACAAAAAAACAAAAACAGGAGATAGCCACTATAGATCCAAAAGATCACCACCTCTTATGGGGAAAAGAATCTGAGACAATCTCCCTCAACCCACTGAATGTGGGAGGTAAAGTAAGGATGTTATACTTGAGGGCACAAGCCAATCTCAGACTTACAAGCAAGAGTTTCAAAAATTTTAATGGATACATTATATTTTTCACTAATCATATGCCTGGCAAAATTTTATTCATAGGAAAAGATAGGTTCTTTAGAAAAATGGTCTTTCTCTTACACCAGGACTTCCTGTGCCCCAGATTCAAGTTTCATTTGCCACAGCTGCGAATTGACAATTGAGAGAAATTATTGTTTGCTGCCAGGCTGGTTAAACTTAGTTTCAAGTTTTTCAGTTTTATGTCCCATGGGACAAATGTTCAAGGAGAAAGGAAGAGAAGCAGTACTGTCATGCAGTAATGTGCAATTTTACCTCCAGGCCCCCGACAGCACACTGGTATTTACTCTAAGGAATGAGTTTCACTCGCTCCTATTTCTGTTTCTGAAGTCTTCGGGGCAGATGGTGCACACCAGGAGCATCTTCAGCTCATCTCCTGAATCCTCAAGCACGTTTCACAATAATCCCTACAATTGCTGTCACTGAGCTCAGCCTCACTGTATCATAGATGAACTGCACCTGGGACACTTGTCATCAGCCTCTGAATTAATTTATTATTTTCATGACAAGTGACCACAGACATAGTCACTCAGCACATACAAATTCATTCTTTCGACACTCTGGAGGTTGGAGACTCGAACATCCTCAAGGCAGAGGAGTGCAGCGGGGAGTTGTCTTCCTTCTGGTGGCTTGAGAAGGGCAAACGTTGCTTCTTGCTTTCCTTGGCCTATGCTGACACCCCCAGTTCCATAGATGACAGACTGTTGTGGATTGAATGTGAGATGTCTCTTTAGATTCGTGTGTTTGAATCCTCGGTACCCAGCTTGTGGCACTGTTTGGGAAGGTTGTGGAACTTTTAGAAGGTAGAACCTTGATGCAGGAAGTGGGTCCCTGGGGACTTTAGAACTCTGCCCCATTTCCTACTCTGCTCTGCTTCTTGAGGGCAGATGCCTTCCTGCCATGTCATAAGGAACAACTGGTGGTGGTGGTGAATGGGTAGCACTCACTAGGTGATCTTAAACCAGTTTCAGGACCTTCCTGGCCAGAGATTCATGCAGATAGCCCTGATCTCCTTCCACCTGGTACACTTTGCAGCTTGAGAGGTGATTAACCCCTCTATATATTCTTTTTTTTATTAAGAAAATTTTTTATTCATTTACATACCAATCAAAGATTCCTCTCTTCCCTCCTCCCTGCCCCCAGCCTCCTTCTCCTAACACACCCCCCTCTACCACCTGCAGAAGGTAAGGTCTCCCATGGGGAGGCACATCCAGTAGAGGCAAGTCTAAGCCCCTCCCCATGCCTCAGGGCTGTGTGAGGTGTCCCATCATAGGTAGTGGGCTCCCAACAGCCTGCTAATACACCACGGATGGATTCTGATTCTACTGCCAAGGGGCCCCCCAAGCAGATTAAGCTACACAACTGTCTCTCTACCTACACATATTCTTATCTCAGGCACCTACCTATAACAAACGGAACTCGAGATAAAACTTCTGAGAAAAGCATGTTCCTTTTCTGAGGTTCCTGACCTGGGGGAAGCACAGAGGAAGGCACACACAGGGCTGGAGAATGCAAGTCCTGCTCCCACTGGACTTGGCCTGTTATTTTCCTGAAGGATATAATGTCATTCCCTTGCCAATGGAACTAAGCTCTCACTGTTCATTTTGTCATTGTGTATGGACTAGATTCTTTACTTTTAAGAAAGAGAGAGAGAGAGAGAGAGAGAGAGAGAGAGAGAGAGCGAGCGAGCTACAGTGGTGGGGACCAGAGGGAAACTTAGACTTCCCTGTAACTTGTGTTTCCTTTTCTCAGAACCTGAATGCTCTGCTTCATTTTTTCACCTTCCCTAAGCAGATTTCTCAATTCTAGAAAGGGGAGAAATGTGTGTCTATGGAGAGGAACAGGCACAGCCTGGGAGTTGGAACACACACATGCGACACAGCACATGTGGGTAGGTCAGAGAACAACTGTCAGGAGTCAGCTCTGTCCTTCCACTTTGTTGAGTCAGGGTCCAGCTAGCCACTCTTCCATGTGATTCTTCCACCTCTGTGTGAGAGCCAAAGTTATCCTTTCAGTTTTAACTATTATGCCATAGAGATCCATGAAACAAAAATGTCTCTGATCTGCAAGCCCTTTGCCCAAGGACTGATAGTTCTTGAAATGCTGGAGGCTATTGTTTATGGGAGATAAAAAAAAGTCACATGTTTTTCATGCCCCTAAACAAGTTTATTTGACCCATCTGCCCCAGGTGTGCTTGATCACATGTGAGCAGGAGGTACACAGGCAGGAAATATGTCAGGATGTGTGCTTGCCACTGATTGGATCTGATGGGAAATGCAATGCATTGTGGGTTTTCCTTCTTAAGCCCTTGCCATATTTGATTGTAGGCCATTTCCTGGGAACTTGGATATGGACCTGGCCAGAGATCATCCACTCTAGCCAGTATTTAATTAAAGCTTGCTTAAAATTTGTCTTTAAACTGTGATAGTAGTCTTATCTTGGTGAGATTAACATCGGCCCCTCATCATCTCATGGTAGGAGTGCTGGGATGCAGATGCGTACCAGATCTGTTGTTTTTCATGTGGATTCTAAGGAATCAAACATTGGCTTACCCTGCTTTAACCTGTTGACCCGGACTCGCAAGACTCTGATAATTTTGTAGCACTTATCAGGGCTAATCAGCATTTTTTCTTAGTATCAATTATCTTGTGCAGGACAGACGAAGATGTCAGTAGTTTGATTCTATTGGATTTGGTTCTATTCTCTCACTGAATCTGGAGCTATACTAAGAGCCAGCACACCCCAGAAAATCCCTGTCTGTGCCTATCTCTGCCTATCTCTGCCCCTCAAAGAGCTGAGGCGTGTGCAAGGTCATACCCAAGGAAGTTCTCAGGATTCCCACTGAAGTCTTCATGCTTGTGCAGCAAGTACTTACTGAACCATCTCTGCAACCCTATGAAGTATCTTTATAGAATGTTTAAAAAGAAAGCATAGTGACTTGAAAATGAAGACATAGCTAAATAATATTAAAGTTAACAGCAAAGAGAAGCTTATTTAATTTTATGTACCACAAATCATTCTCTGTTGATTTCAGAACATGTCCCTGCCTCAGTGTGGACCCCTGTGATACAATCCTTCTGCACTTGTAACAGAAAGGAGGTCATAAGCACAGTAAGTCTGCCTTTGAATTGCAAACCAGGGGCAAGTTTTCAGTCATGTAACCATGTAGAGCTTTAGGAGGGAGATTTCATAAGTAGCAGAAGTGGATGAGACTTTATCCAGAGTGAGAGGGAGGACAAGCAAGAAGTTCTGGAATAGAAGAGAACTTCACAGCTTTCCCTGAGGCCATCCCTGAAGGACATTTGTGTGGGAAACCAAATAAATGGTTTAATGAGTAAGACAAGACTTGGAAAAAGAAACTCTCTCTTTTTCCATATTCATTGGCAAATACTCAACCACTTTTACCTTTTTAACAACAAAAATAGTGAGCGGAAAAGGCAGAGCAGGTGGCTGGTTGGTCTCTGGCCCTCCTTAGCTAGTCACTTGTAATGTGTAGCTTTAATTGTTAACCTGACACAGCCTGGTAAGAAAGTCTCAGTGAGGTATTATCTAGTTCACTTTAGGTTGTACACATGTTTATGGGGGGATTGTCTTGATTACTTTGATGAGGGCATATCCAGTCTAAAGTGAATGGCATGGTTCTTAGTTTGGGGCCTGAACTGTACAGTAGTATCTAGTGTTAGCTGAACACTAAGTATGTATACATTTGTGTGGATTGTGGAGTCCACAATAATTCAAAAACATTAGTCACCCACCTTGCTTCTTCTGTTGTATGACACTTGTCCCATATTCTCTGCAGTTACAAGAAGAAAAGTTGGTTAAAAACTAACTAAGCTGTGTCAAGAGCTGTGTTGAGATAACCATAGACTTGTGTAAACAAGCTTTTATGAACCCCCTGTTAAAATTGTACAAACACCTTGTTATCACAAATTTTACTACTAGTTGTAAAGTGTTATCACAAGTTGTAAATTTCAGAATGTAGTGACATACTTAACCGCAAATTGTAAAAATTCTTTCTTATATCACCCCTGACCCCTCCACTTGTAACTTTTGCTTTAAAAAGGAGCCACTCCCACTGTTTAGTGTCATGGTGTCAGAACTTGACTTGCCCATGGCCCTAACTAGTTAGAAGCTCTGGTACCCTGCAGTGATGGAATAAAGTTGCCTCTGCTCATCTGACTTTGGTGGCCTTATCCTCAATATTTATGTGACTCCCAGACCCAACAGGATGAGATGTGACAACTGCTTCAATTCTGCCTTGTGTTTGATATTGTGTTCCCCAAAATATCGTGTACCTTAATAAACTTATCTGGGGTCAGATAACAGAAAAGCCACTAGATACTTAGGATATGCAGTGGTAGCACACACCTTTAATCCTAGCATTCCAGAGGCAGAAATCCATCCGTTCAAGGATGCAGCCAAGCATGGTGACTCACACCTTTATTCCCAGAAAGGGAGCCTTTAATCCCAGGGAGTGGTGGTAAAAAGCAGAAAGGTATATAAGGAGTGAGGACCAGAAACTAGAAGCATTTGACTGGTTAAGCTTTTAGGTTTTGAGCAGCACAGTTCAGCTGAGAGCCATTCAGATATGAGGGCACAGAGGCTTCCAGTCTGAGGAAACAAGATCAGTTGAGAAGTTGGCCAGGTGAAGTTAGCTGTGGCTTGTTCTGGCTCTCTGATCTTCCAGTGTTCACCCCAATAACTGGCTCAGGTTTGTTTTTATTGATAAGATTCTTTAAGATTCATCTACACTGCCTTAATTTCTCTGCAGTGGTAGATTGTGACCTGGAACTGTAAACCAAATAAAATAAACCTTTTTCCTATTAGTTGTTTTGTTACTCATCTTTTGCTTTCTTTCTTTCTTTCTTTCTTTCTTTCTTTCTTTCTTTCTTTCTTTCTTTCTTTCTTTCTTTCTTTCTTTCTCTCTCTCTCTCTCTCTCCCTCTCTCTCTCTTTCTTTCTCTTTTTAATCACAGAAACAGAAATGAATTATACTAGAACATTATCTGATATACAAAGCTACATTTAAGCTGTTTATACAGATAGTTATAACAATACCCTAGGCATTGATTCTGAGGCCTAGGAGCCAAGATACTGGCATGAAGCTATAGAGGAAAACATAGGAGCCCTAGGTATAGGATTTGGTACTTATATGAGGTAAACAGCTTCAAACCCTCAAAAGTTAAATGCCATAGTGAAAATTATATGGGACAGAATATTTATAGAATTAAATTAGAACCTACAGTGTATGTACTAGCACTATAGCTAGGTTCGTAGAGTGCTTTCTGTCATGAATGTGTCCCTGGAATGCGTCTCCAACACTGCATAAATTGAGGGGTTAGTGCATATTTATTATCCCAGAACTGGAGAGGTGGAGGCAGGTGGACCAGGAGTTCAAGCCATTGTCTGCTAAATAATGAGTATGAGGTCAGTCAGGGCTTAGTGAGACCCAGTCACAAGAAAAGAATAAACAATAAAGTCGAGTGTAAAATAATACCCCGTTTCTAGGAAATTACTCAGGCCTAAATAGCGTCAATCCTTTTAAGGGTAATTAACAGGGTTAATATAAAATATTGTATGGCAGTCTGGTAAAAAGTCAGTAGTGACTCCTAGCTTCTTTCTCAACTATTTGTGGGCAACATCTCTTCAGCTCTTAACAACTCTTATATTACTCACTTCATTCTTCCTAACATATCCTCATGGCTGATCTGTTTATTAAGGTAATATCTATGGTGAGCTCAGGTTTGTGAGTGTGTGTTGTGTGCATGTATGTATTTTGCAGGGGTCTTGGAGTACAGGGTTATCTAAGGAACCTCTAAGTTTGTTCAATGAAACAAACACAAAATTGTATACCCAGGAAAGGCAGAAGATTAAGATAATTAAGATGAGGAGAAAGGATAGCAACAGACATACAAAGAGCAAAAGTGGTGGACTTTACTAGAGCTAGGATTCTGCTAAGGGATTCTGGGTTGAACATCTTATAAGGCTCCCAGGGCCTCATCTCTTCTGACCATCATTCCCTTATCCCTACTGGTCCTGCCCTTGTTATGCCCAGATTATGACCCCAAAGAGACCACCAAAGACCTTGCATGTCCAGAATGCAACAGCAAGGTTTACTCTGTAGATACAAGTCTAGACAGGGAACTCATTCCTACACCCAATACAGTGAGGCAGGGAGGAGTTGCTCTTTCTTTGTGAGGCTAGCCTTTTAAGCCCTTCAGGGGGGCTGGGGAGGTTGCATGGGTACAACTTGGTTTATTTTTATCTCTGTTCTCTTTTAATTGGGTGAGGGTATGTAACCTTTGAATTTACTGGTTGGTGGTTATAATTATCACTTTGGGGGCAGTCCAGCACAAGTCCCAGGCTTTGTCCTTGAGCCACCATTGGGGCTGGCTGGCCAAACACGTACTGAATGTGGGGGCTGGCTCAGTGGTCCAGGCTCTGTCCTTGAGCTGCCATGGGGACTGGCTGGCCTAGCACACCATGCACATAACTCTAAGTTGGTGAGGGGTCCCAGACAGTAAGCATCTGGCTGAACTTTGAGCAGTCAGAGTATGTGCAGAAAGGGAGCTACTGCAAGGACTATGTCTTTTGCTCACAGCCCTCCCAGAGACTGCTTGCTCAGTCTTAGGAAACTGAAATTGAGGCCTAATCTCTGAGAGAAGACTGAGCAGTCTGTTATGGCATCTGCTTGGTCCTTTCACCCTGACATCCTCCCTAGGTGGACTTTTCTTGGCCACATTAGCATTAGCATGTCTACTGCTGTCCTTGTTCAGCTTATGTTTTGGTATATATGTTGGTTAGACTTCATGAGTGTAGCTTCTGATGTCTGGCATTCCTAGGAGACACAATCTCATAACAAATTCCCTTTTCCTCTGGCTCTTACAATCTTTCCATTCCCTATTTCACAATGATCCCTAGCCTTAGGTTTAGAACTTGTATTATAGGTTTCTCTTTTGAGACTGTACTACACAACTGCATTTTTACTAGTTGTGGTTTTCTGTAATGGTCTTCATGTATTGCAAAGACAAGTTCCCTTGATGAGGAGTGAAGACTAAACTTTCTGAGGGAATCAGGACAAACATCTAGAATGTTGTTAGGGATTGTGCTGGTTTAGTAAACTGCCAGTTGTAGATTCACCTCCAAGATCCTTGACTTCTTTCTTCACAGAAGAAGAAAAAGACTATTGTAAAATTCATAAGGAACCACAAAAGACCCTGCATAGTCAAAACTTTTTTCAAGGGGACTCAGTAAAGAAAGTGCTGAAATGGCCACTCTATTAAGAGAAATATTTTTATTTTGAATAAGAAAGGATAATACTCATAGGCACCTGGAAGAGTCCAGAGCAGAGAGAAAGAGACTGGGTACTGCCAGTATTAGGTCTCAAGAAATTCCTTTTGCCAGCCTGTCATTTAGACAAAAGCCAGCATTCCCACAGAGATTGAAGAAGATTGTTCCTATTTGTTAAAAAGGAATCATTCTCCTTATCTCTGGCAAAAGGGGCATATGATTTTTCCATGAACCTATGCCTGTGGTGCTTATTAGCATATCAAGGTCTATGCTAGCCTTTAGATCCCCTCCATCCCTACCTGTTACAGAGTCATCTTGGCTGTCATATCCACTCCCTACCTTAAACCTCTCCAGCCTCGGAGCTTCATTTCTTTTCCCAGCTTCTCTGATCCCTGTATTACCTAGCCGTTTTAGCTACATATCCTCTTGGCTCTTTGATCTCTTGCTCTTTTGATCTCCTGGCTAGCTCCTGACCTCTTAGCCCCACCTTTTCTCTCTCTTTCTCTTTATCTCTCACTCTCCTTTCCTCTCTCTCCTCTCATGGTTCTGTTCAGTCTGCTGGCCTGGTTCAATCTGGACACTTCCAGATGCCTCTGACTATATTCTCCCTCATTTCTACATTAAACCTTCTCTTTAACCATACATTGTAGCACTCATATACTCTTTTTTTTTTTTTTCATTCAGCCAGGGTAGTCTGTGAAAGAGATGAGAGAACACAGAATGGGAAAATCACATGGGTGATAAGGAGGATGAGTAGATAGGGGGAGGGAAAGGCTAGAAGGCTGGAGTAGTTTGAAATGTATAACAGGTACATATGAGTAGTAACTGAGGAACCTTGGAGGCTAGATTGCACTTTGACATGCTGATGGCTGCCAAAGTATATGTCAACGGACAGCCAACTCTCTTTTGCCAGAGGCAAGGGAAATGACTTCCTTTGCTGAACAAAACAAGTTTTACAAGTTCCCATAGAATGCTGCCTTTTATCTAACCTCTAGGAATCCTTTTATAGTCTAGCTTGAGCTCATTTCTGGATAAATGGAGTTCCTGGGACCTAGCATAAACAACCCTGAGCAAAAAGAACAATATTGGCTGGATTACTATTCCAAATCTAAAGCTACATTACAGAACCATAGTAATAAAAACAATGTGACACCAGCACAAAAGCCAGATGCAGACCAATGGGACAAAACTGAAGACCTAGCAAGAGTCCACACAACCTCAGCCATTTAATATTTGGCAAAGATACCAAAAGCAATGTTGGAGAAAAGAAAGACTTTCAACAAATGCTGCTAGGGAAACTGGATGCCCACATGCAGAAGCATGAACTTACTTATATTCCACACCAATCAAAGACCTAAATGTGAAATCTGTAACACTGAAACTACTAGAAGAAAACCTAGGCATACCCTAAATGTTATAGGTGAAGAAAAAGACTTTCTGAATAGGAATCCATGTGTCCAAAGATTAAGTCTAATAAATGAACAGTAGGACTTCATAAAACTAAAACGTTTTTGTATGGTTAAAGAAACAATCAAGTGAATAGAAAATCCACAGAATGGGAGAGAATCTTGACCAGCTACATATCTGACAGAGGATTAATATTTAGAATATATAAAGACAAAAAAGCAAGAAAGTAAATGACCCATTCAAAATATGGGCCTAGGATATGAACAGAGGACTCTCAAAAGACAAAAAAAAAAATAAGAAATATATCAAAAAAAGGTTGAGGTCTCTACAAATTAGAGAAATACAAATAAAAATCTTTGCAATTTTATATCATCCCAGTCAGAATGTCAAAGATCAAGAAAACAATGGCCAATAAATGCTTGAGTGGGTATGTGGAAAGGGAATGAACCCTCATTCATTGTTGGTAGGATTGCCAACTGGGGTAGCTTTATCCACTCTGGAAATCAGTGTGGTGAATTCTCAAAAAGCTAAAAATAATTCTACCATCTAACCTATACTACTTCTTGGCATATGCTGAAGGACTTGACATTTTACTCCAGAGATACTTGCTCAGACTTGTTCATTGCTGCTCTATTTGCAATAGTTAGTCTTATGAGGAGCTCACCAAGGAAGACCATTCAGACACAGTCTAAAACCAATTGAAAGTCTTCATCCCATCTGGCTGGGACTACACTCGTGTATTTGGGCCCAAGTGTAGCCCTGAGTGTTTGGAGCAAGGGGCATTTTAAAGGCAAAAAAACACATTCTGTTATCTTGCTTAGTAGCTGCAGAATGAGGTTTTATGCAAGCAGGCATTTTTAACAGAAGCCAAAATGAGTAAGTAGAGACAACTTGACATCTGGTTCCTGGAATAGATTGGACAATTATCCATGGAATTCTCCATCAAGGAGGTCAAATTCTAGTCAAATGCGAAAAGGCCCCAGAAGAATATGAGATGGAGGAACCTCTGTACTCTCTTGCCCCATCACACTAGTAAGTGTAAACAACCTAAATGCTAAGAAATCGATAATAAAAATATGTTACATATACTTGGAATACTAAAGAAAAATAAAGTATAAAATTTAAAGGAAAATGGATACAACTAGAAAAGACCATATTGTGTGAGGTAACCCAGACCCAGAAAGATGAAGATCATTCAATTTCTCTCATCTGAGGCTCCTAACTCCAAACCTTCAGATGTGAGAACATATCTTGGAGTAACTACAGCCACCAGGAAACTAAAATAGGACCATTGCTGGAGTAGGGGAGCAATGCAGAGAGGTATAGTAAGGTGCAAGTGTCTGATGAGAAATATGAGGAAAACTCAGGGAGGGGACTCTAATCAGGAACGGGGCTGGGAGATAAATGCAGAAGAAGGAGAGTGGAGAATAAGATAAGAGTAAGTATGTTTCAAAAATTAACAAGGAAGTATACTGTTAATTATCTACCAGAAAGAAACAAAAAAACCAAATTACAATACATGAGTCTGTGTATAAATGTACAGAACTAGTTTAAATGAACGTATTGCATCTGGGCTAGCAATGCTTCCTTCCAAGAGCCAAGACCATCTAACAAAAAACTCAACACCAGACAATAGAAGCTCTGTTTTGAGTTGTTGGTTAGGATGACTCCTAAAACATTATAGGCTATTGCCATTGTTGTTGGTTGCTTCCCAGAGGTAGAAAGTGAGTATGTCCTTATTGCTGAAGACATTATGTACTTCAGACACAAGACCCAGAAGCCCCTGTGCTGAAACTAACCTGAAAACCTCCTCCCTGAAAACTAGCTTTCATGGTCCCTTAAGGCTTCATGCAAGCTTTCCAAGGAGGGAAAAAACCAACCATTCTACTCAGCTTTGATGCTTGTGAACTACAATGACCTGCAAGGCACTACAACCCTAAAGATGCAGTAGCAGCATGCCTACCTGGGTGGTAACCAGCAGCTCTCTAAATGAGCTTAAGACTCACACAGCATAAAATAAATCATGCTACTGGGAAACCTAGACAACTAACCAGGGTTAGAGAAACAGCCCTCTTAAAAGGGCCTGTTCTTGCTTTCCCCATTCCCCATTTGTCTAAGTTCCTCTAATTCTTGTGTATGTGTGTGTGTGTGCGTGTGTGTGTGTGTGTGTGTGTGTGTGTGTGTGTGTAGGTCAGAAGTAGATAGTGTGTGCACAGGCACATGTACCTGTGCATGCATATGTGTTGATACTGGTATTTTTAATTTTTACTCCTCACATTTTTTAAATTTTTTTATGTGTGTGAGTATTTTGCCTGAATGGATGTATGTGCACCAAGTGTATGCCTGTCTAAGGAAGCCATAAGAAGGCAATAGATCCACCATGTCAGTGCTCAGAAGAAAACACAAGTCCTCTGTAAGAGAAGCAAATGTTCTTAACCATTAACCATTTCTCAGAGACAGTATCTCTCACTGAATCTGGAGTTTACCATTTAAGCTATATATATTCTCAAGTAATTGGTCAGCAAACCCAAAGATATTCCTGTCTCTGCCTCCTCAGCACTGAGATTATAGGCACACACACACCAGCAAGCCCAGCTAATTTGTGGTTGCTGATGATCAAGTTCTCATGCTTGTGAGGCTTTCTCACAGGATGTTTCACAAGAAATTAAGGGAGAGCATCTTGGACATCAGCAGCTCAGCTTTCACCATGGAGAATGTGTTCATTCCCTGATGATGACAGAACTCTAAGAGCAGCTATGTCATTTCCTCTTCAGTGAGGCCAGGGGCTTGCAGGTACCTTGACGTGTTGTGACCTCATTGCAGGACCCTCGAGCAAGACCACCACAGAGCCAATATCCAATGCAAAACTTACAGGGGTTTATTGATTACAAGCCTGGGCTTGGTCCATGTCCAGCACTCCAACACATCAGATGGAGGAGGATGGCCCTAAGCTCTCAGAATGAGGGCTTTTTAAAGGGGAAAACCACAAGCAGGGTGGTACAAGCCTTTACGTGATATGATTGGGTAAGGGTGTGTAATCTTTGGATTTACTGGTTGTGGTCCAGAGGAATTTTCAGCAACCATTATTAGAAGGACATTTGGAGTCTGCAGATGTTGTTTATCAGGATTGGTTTATGCGAGTGGCAATCATGTTAGTAACGTTTCATTTACTAGGGTTAGTTGGGGGTTACAGTTATCCATTTTTGGGCAGGCCTGGACAAGTTCCAGGCTTTTTCCTTGACCTTCCATGGAGGCTGGCTGGCCTAGCACGTACTGACTGTTGGGGCTGACTCAATGACCCATGAGTCAATGACCTTGACTCATGCACATAGCTCTAAGTTGGTGAGGGGTCCCAGACAGTAAACAATTGGCTGAACCTTGATCAGTCAGAGTACAAGTATGTGCAGAAAGGGAGCTACTGTAAGGACTTGTCTTGTGTTCATGGTCCTCCCAGAAACTGCTTGCTCAAGTCTCAGGAAACTGAAATAGAGGCCTGTTCTCTGAGAGAAGACTGAGCAGCCTATTATGGCATCTGTTTCATCCTTTCAGAAGATGTGTGCATCATGGGAACTTCTCAGTCCCACAGTCTAGCATCACCAACCCTCATGCAACTGCTTATAATTAACTGCTAACATGTTGTTTTATTTCAAATTGCAAAGATGCCCTATATCTCTTGCCTTTGATAGTATCAACTGTCACCCTGATGAAATGTATAATCACCTGGGAGCCAGGGCTCTAGGCTTACCTGTGGAGAATAACTTTATGTCAATAGGGGTAGGAAGACCCATTTACTGTGGGTAGTGTCATTCTTTGGAGAGGGGATTTTGGAATTTGTAAAACTGAGAAAATGTGCTGAGCATCAAACATGCATTCACTCCCCTACATTTCCTGATTATTGGTGTGATATGGACATCTTAAGTTTCTGCTGTCTTGACTCCCCAGCATCATGTCATGATAGCTGGGACTGTGTGCTAAAATAAACCTTTCTCCTTTAAGTTCCTTTTGTCGGAGTATTTCATCACAGTAACAGGAAATGAAACTAAGACATTAGGAAGTAGATGCAATCTGTTCTCTCTTAAGGCTTTATGCACCTTCTTTGTGTTTCTCTAATTTATACCTGTTATTACTTATGACATATCTTTGCACTGCTTTCAAATATAAGTTTGCATCACAGCTGAGACTAAATATAAAATAAATAGATATTTAGTGATACTTTGTTTGCACAAACTGCCCTTTTAAAATCACATTACAGAGAATCCAATTCTGTTCTATGATGGACTAGGAATCTGTCAAGCAAGGGTATTATTACCGACAACCCTTCTCTAAAGAGAGAAACTGAACCTATTCCTGCAATGAGATCCCAACTATTTTCTGTGCTTATAAGTCTTTGTTGTCCAGATATTCAGGAAAACAGTAAGTGGCTTTAAAGAATAGGAATTGTCAAAGACATATATTAAAGTAAGACATATTGGGGCCAACAATGTAGCTCCATCAGTAGAGTAAGTAGAGCACTTGCTTAGCATTGGCAAAGTCCTGGATCTGATCCCCAACACCACATCAAAGAGGTGGAGGTAGTTGGGTCAGAAGTTCAAGGTCATCCTTAGTTATATAGTGAATTCAAGGCCAGTTGTGGACAAATGAGACCCTGTCTCAAAAGAAAACACCAGTGGATGACACTGCAAAGCTTCTCTCTGTATTCCCTTTTGAGATACTAAAAAGAATTCCCCCATATTTGGTTCTCCCTCTTACTGCTACTTCTATGGAGTTACCATGGCTTCTTGCATGAGTTGCTTAGCAACTGTAGAACTGGCCTTTGTGATATGACTGACTACACTCGCCCATTCATTCACATCCTAGAAAAAAGCCATGGAACTTGAATTTACTCTACAAATGTGCAGTGATAATTTTAGAAAAAGGCCTTGCTTCTCTCTGTGTCTTCTGATACAGGTTTTCAACAAACCACTAAAACCCATTTATCTGTCTTCATTCCTATAGCATCCTTTGGACAAATGTAAAGTAAGTCAGGCTTTCCACATTGCTCTTATCTGGACTGGTCTGAATACAGCCTTACTGTTATTTTTATTTTATTATGCAGCGCTGTGTTATTCATTAAACAGTGCTGTTCACCATGTGAGAAAAGCCAAGAGACACAACAAAACCTACCATAAGAGTTTATTAAGAGGAGAACAGAGTGGAGTGCTTAGGCCTATGGAAATGGTCATGCAAGAAGTGGGGAGGGGTATGTGGGACCCACTTTTATTGATTCCCCTGCACATGTGCATATGGGCTTACATAGCTATGCCATGTATGCACATTGATGACATGATCATGCTGAGCGCAAATTACATGACCATGCAGCACACAATAAGATGTACGGCCCTGGAATGACTAAGTATCTTGCCAGCATGTGCACCTTCATGGGGGAGTGGCTAGTAATTCTATCACTTGTTAGTCCCAGCTGTTATGAATTTGCTTGAGTGGGGAACCCCCAGTTGACCAGGCCAGGGTATCCCATGAGTGAGGGTGAAAGAAAGATGGAGAAAAGTTTTCCTGGAAAACTTTTACAGTTAATGCATTGGAGCTCAGAGGTGGTGCCTTGGAGGGCACTGGGAAACAGAAAAGCAGTGAAGCCAGGCAGGAGAGAGGGAGCCCCCCACAATGCGGCATGGTGTAAGCAGCCACAGAGAAATGAATCCCAGACATGGGTCAATGGCAGTGGTGGGGTGGAGGGCTATAGGTGTATTTCCCATCAGGCCCAGCGGACTGACCTGCAGCCTCCAGAGGGTCAGCGGGGGCCAATGAATGGCATAAGATAGCCAATGGACAGTCATACCAAAGGCTGTGGGCCATGGAATTGTGTGGGCACAGCATTAAGACATTTGGTGTCAGTACCATGATCAAGAGCCAAGCAAATCTGCAGTTGTGGGGGAAATGACCAAAAGAAAGATTTACCAAAGGGAGAGCTTACAATTATGCCAGTGTTGGATGAAGTGAGTGTTGAAGGTTCCAAGTCTCTTAGCATGTCTCAAAGTAGTCAGTGGAGATGCACCAGGAGGATATCTGCCAAGTCACTAGCAACAATGTTATGATAATTTGCATGGGGGATCCCTGAGGGTATCCCAAGTGTGCAGGGAAACATGCTGGCATGGTGGGCTGGCCAGTGACAAATGCCATGTGGGCATGGTGGTGGCAGACAGTCATTCACAACCCAGACACTGCATCCTTGAGGAAATAGTTTATTATAATAGAGAGATGAAGAGAAGATAGGAAAGAGGGAGAGAAAAGAGAGGAAGAGAGAGAGAGAGAGAGAGAGAGAGAGAGAGAGAGAGAGAGAGAGAGAGAGATAGGAGTGTACACCTCATGGGAGGAAAAGTGGAAGAGAGGAAGGGGAGGGGATTTTCCTTAAAATGAGGCTTTTACTTTAGGACTCAGGGTGGCGCCAAGGGGTGGGGTTTCAAGGGTTGGGTCAGAATATTAACACCAAACCCTTGACTGCAGGTACTGGTGAAAGTGGTAGCTTTCTCTGTTAGCAACAAAACACCAGCCCTAATTGACTTGAGTAATCAGAAGGTCATTAGCTAACATAAACAATAATTCCAGAGAATGTTCAGTTTCTGGGTTTCTTTATGGGTCATGATGGCTATGCTCTTTTCCCCATGGAAAGATAGCATCCAGTTAAGATGAAGGGTGGGATTTCTTTTATTTATCTATTTGTTTTTCTAAAGAAGATGGTATTGCATCTGAGTTGAAACATGGCCTCCAGGAAGGAAGGGGGTGTTCACAAGACACAGGAAGTAAATAATCTTAAATGTTTGGGGAAGACAAAACTTACAAATTCATTAAACATCCCCAAATCCAACCATGGCATCCCCACCCCAAGGTTATGGAAGCAGTAAACACTTAGGGAGGAGACTGACCAGCAGAGGTGCTGAGGAGGGTCTGAGACCTCTAATTCCTTCAGAGAGCGCTAGTGATGAAGCTGTCTTTGAGTCATGCCTGATCCTATAAGTAACTCCTGGCCCACACTCCTGTAAGTAGCCCCAATAACTCACTGGTACACCAAACTGGACATTGGTATACACATTATTTTGATCTCTGAGTCTCCTGTTTTGGCTGGTAGATATGTTTATGTTGTATCTCTCCTGGAAAAAAAATCTCCACCAACTGAAGCTACCAAATTAGAATAAATCCTGATATAGACAAGGAAAGACTTAATTGGAAAAGTTAATAGCTGTAACGGTAAGGCAGGAGCTGTTACAATGGAAAGAATGATTTTTATGAAACCCCACATGTCCAGAGAGGCAGAAAAGCACGCTTCTCTAATGAGAAATAGAAGAGATGGGAAAAGTTCCGGCAGGCTGGGGAACTGGGAGAGTCAACAGACAGGGTGCTTCACCTCATACCAGTCCACTCTCTACAGGGCATTTCAGAGAGCTTGTATGCTGATGAACACAGGAGGTGGACCAGAGGGTGGGGACATTGGAGAAGGACATACACTTAGGTAGTGATAATCAAAATTTAGACACCAAGCATTTTCTGCAGATTGGTTAACAAATATGAACAGGTCAGGCAATCATTCAATGAGGGAAGACTAGGAATGAAGTTGATATTGGGTAGACAAGAAATCAGATAAGAGGTGACCAAGAAAACTGTAGCTGGTTCTAGGCAGTTGTGTCTCCTGACGGTCAGAATGACCCTTTGTGGTTAAATATCCTTAAAGCTGAAATTATGTTGTTATTGCCCTATCAGATATGAAAACAAAACACTAGAATATTCTCCCACACATATACATGAGCCAAAGGTTCACATCTTCAGAAGACCTGGTGTCATTATATCACCCATGTTGAAGTTTGGCAACAACATCTAGTTATGGGTTTCCCTATAGCATCATGGCAAGAAAAGGAAGTTGGTTTACCATTAATTGGAGAGGGGAAAAGGGGTCACTTGTTCAGTGAATATGATACCCATCTCACAAATATTCATAAATCGTCTTTAAAACCTACAAATATTTCCTTAGAAATCCCAGTTGGTTGCTTGCCTTGGGGCAACAAGTTATGGAACAGCTCACAGGAGGCCTTGACAGGTTGGACCAAGGTGCCCTGGTGAGTGAGGGAGACATGCCATGCAGACGTGGCAGGCTGCATCATGGAGTGGTGGAAAGTTACTTACAATATGCAGACATGCCAACCACATAGAAAGTTTATTTCAGGGAAGGGAGAAAGGAAGGGAGGGAAGGAGAAAGGGGAGAGAGGGAGGAAGGGAGGGAGGAGAAAGGGGAGAGAGGGAGGAAGGGAGGGAAGAGAAAGGGGAGAGAAGGAGGAAGGGAGGGAGGGATGGCATGAGGGAGAGAGAGAGGAGGGTGAGCATCTCGTGGGGACAGAGAGAAAGAGGGGAGGAAGAGTTTTCTCTTAAAGGGGACTTTATGTAAGATGGTGTCAGGATGTTGGGTGGGTCCTACATAACCCATTCTAGTCTCTCTTAGGAATGTTTGCTTTGCTTACCTTTTCTCTATGATCTGATTGAATTGTCTATGTGTTTTGATTGAATTCTTTCCTCACAAAAGACAAGAACCAAGAGAACATGTGAAACAAGATGAATCTGTTTGTAACCTCGTGATGGGTAAACAAGGAGCATCACCAGCCATATAAACAATATCGGAAAAGGTGAGACCAGGCAGCAATAGGTTGAAGACCTCAGTCAGACTAAGATGTCCTTCCCTTCAGAGGGTTCACTTTCTTTTACTGAGATAGGGTCTTTCATGTTTTCCTAGAGCTTGCTGATTCAGCTACACTGAGTGGCCATCAGGCTTCAGGCTTCTGCTGATCTCTGCCTCCTTGGTCCTGGGATTATGCACTTGCATCCAGCTTTTTCATGCAAGTTCTGGAATCTGGTCGTCATGCTTGCATATCAAGCACTTTATTTACCACTGAGTTTCTCTGCAGTTCCTCAGAGTACCTTTCTGGCTGAGTCTCTTACTTTTTGTATTTGTCCCTCCAAGTTATGGGCTAAAGATAACTAACGTCACTTCTCATTCATTTGTCTATTAAGCAAACATTTGAGGGCCTCTGTCTCAAGGGACATCATAGGCAATGGTCCTACCTCAGCTAGTAGAGAAAACAGTGGTCTCTGTCTTTTGGAAAAGACATTCTAGGCACAGAAAGCTATCAGTCAGTAATGACGTTGATAAATAAGTTCAATACATATCGTCTTAAAGACTCTTTGTAAGCTCAACAAAGGAAATATGTTCAACAGAGGAAGGTGCATTAGAAACGAAGTCAGATGAGCAATAGAATTCAATCTTGTGTCCTTGACAAGTTGCAAGTAAATCAGACATCAGAGACGAAGATCTCTAAGCAGGTTTCAGAGGGAACAAAATAAGTTCCAGGCTGAGGAAAGAGATAACTTTTGTGTCTCTCACAATTCTGGAATCGGGTACCATCAGTGTGGAGAAGCTGAGTGAGACAGAGAGAAGTTGGGAAGGAAGTGGGAGCCAGGCTATCCATACTTGTGGGCCTGGTCTGCACTCTGATTCCATGGGGAAGAGTAAATTAATATGGTGAGTGTAATAAATGGAAGCTAAGTCCTGCTGTAAGTGGAGAGTAGATTTCAGCCAGGGTAAGAGCAGAAGACCTGGGGCAAAACATCAGTCATCATCTCAGATGATGGTGACTCCTCAGAGTTTGTGAGCAGTGTTCAGTTCAAAGTCCATTAAGGCATAGTAGTGGATTTCTTGTTCTACCAGGCATATTAAAGAGAAAGGAAAAAGTCAAGGATGGCTCCTGGCCCAAGTATTAGAACGCACAGCTGATGAAAGAGAAAAAATTCCAAAGGAAGGTTAGGACTCATTTGGACTGTCCTTCCATCACACAGTCAGGTGTAATGACCCTGATTCTTAGAGCCACCTCTTCTGTGTCTTGGCTTGTATACTGATTCCCAATTAAAATGATCTCTTCTTCCTTTTCTTATCTAGTCATTTCTTCTCTAAATCCCAGATCAAACCAAAATTATTACATATGGAACCCACCTTTTATGCAACTTATATAGGAGAGAAGTTTTTTCTTTATTTAAATGAGAGTGGTTTCATCTATTCATTCAACAAAATTCCCATGCATTCAATACTAAGTGAATGCTAATAGTCTATGACTATGTACTAGAAACTGCAATACAGCAGAAAAAAAAAAGCAATATGACTGCTATGGCAGAAATTTAGCACCAGATGGAATAAAGAAAAGAAAGTCAAGAGATAAATGGTGAAATTTTTCAGATGCAAATGAATATGACAGAAAAATATAATGGGGACATTGTATAACAGAATGCCCAGGGATTATGGGCATGGTGATATAGTAAGAAGCAACCTCTAGAAGCCTGTGAGTACAGGAGTGGGAAAGTAGAAAGGAAAAGTAGAAAGACATTAGATGTTCAGAGAGGTGCTGTGGGATGTTCTGTATGGCAAATGTGTTGCTGATTGGTCAATAAATAAATCACTGATTGGTCATTGACTAGGCAGGAAGTATAGGTGGGACAAGGAGGAGAATAAAGCTGGGAAGTGGAAGGCTGAGTCAGAGAGACACTGCCAGCCGCCATGATGAGAAACAGCATGTGAAGATGCCGGTAAGCCACGAACCATGTGGCAAGGTATAGATTAATGGAAATGGATTAATTTAAGCTGTAAGGACAGTTAGCAAGAAGCCTGCCACGGCCATACAGTTTGTAACCAATATAAGTCTCTGTGTTTACTTGGTCGGGTTTGAGCGGCTGTGGGACTGTCGGGTGAGAGAGATTTGTCCTGACTGTGGGCCAGGCAGGAAAACTTTATCTACAGAGAGGGGAAGCCAGGGATTAAGATATGCCCTATCTGTGGGGAAAAACATAGTTGTCTGCGTGGAAAAGAGTTTGGCATGTGACTAGAGCATCTTGAAGGAGTGTAAGACTGGAATTCAAAACCCAAGAACATGCCCACAGGTGGTTAGTAATGACAGAGTGGGCTTGGGCCTCCATGGCACAGTGATGTCCATCAAAGGAGGGTCTGTGGTTTCCCCTGCAGGTGAGAAACATCATCTCTTCTTCCATTTGAGAACTTATCTCTTTCTTTTCTCTTGTTTCTCTGTCTTTCCCTTCTCTTACCCTTGCTATTCATCCATTCCTTCTTCCTTTTTAATTATATAGTTAATTTATTCTTTGACAATCCCATTCATAGAATCCATTCTGGTAACATTCCTCTCTCCTTCCCCATACCATATTCATGACTTTTTTTTTTTTTTTTTTTTTTTTTTTTTTTGTGACCCAGCAGATGTGACCAGGACCACTAGAGTGGACATGGTGTAACACCATCAGCTTAAATGTGAATAAGTCATCGGGGGCTACATCATCAAAGACAATGATTTCTCCTCCAGCAGCCCTCCACCACCATTAGCTCTCCTGGGTAGAGCAGGGCCCCCATGAGTCCTTTCACCAGCAATAGCTGAATATTTAGTGGCTCAGTCTTTTGCAGATGCTACACAGGAAATCTCAGCTGCTAAGTTCATGAATGCCATAGCCACATAATACCCAGAAAACAGATTTTACAGACTTCCTGTCCATCATCTGGTTTTTATCTTCATTGTCTCCTCATTCACTGTGTTGCCTGAGCCTTGGAGAAGGTGATATGAGTGTCATACTTAAGAATGAGCACTCAACATCACTTGTTCTCAGTACCTTGACCACCCAACAATCACTGCTTGCTGTAGAAAGAAGCTTCTGTGGTCAAGGCTGAAGATAGCACCAATCCAAATGTATAAACCAGTTTTTCTTAAATTTTTTTCTCTGTGGGGCGAAGAATTGTGTCTCATTATGTTGGCCTTCATGATCATGATCTGGCACTCACTATCTTTTTTCTTTTTCTTTTTCTTTTCTTTTTGCCCCTTTTATTAAAAATTATATTCACCTGTGCCTGCAGACACAGGTAGGTATATGTGCCCCCCCCCTTGTTCTGTGTGTGTGTGTGTGTGTGTGTGTGTGTGTGTGTGTGTGTGTGTGTGTGCATCTGTGAGTGTGTGTGTGCATGAATGATGCATGCTTGTGGTTTTGGGTATCTGTGGAGACCAGAAGAGGCCATCAGATCATCTATCTGGAGATGGCGTTACAGGTTGTTGTGAACCACATGACAGGCATTCAAGGAACCAAAGTTAGTCCTCTGGAAAAGCCATTTCCTGCCATTTTTCTATGCAACCTAAGATGGCCTCAACCTTCTAGTAATCTTCCAGCCCCAACCTCCTCAGTGCTTGAATCATAGATGTGTGTTACCATACCTGGCTCCTTTCTGGGACTTTCATATTGAATAGATCATGCATGTTTATTAATGTTGTATTTCTACACAATTTAAGCAGATATTCTCATGATCACTAATAGTAACTATCTACTACATTTATTCTAGTCAACACCTTGTATTGACCCTAGCAAAATTGTCCTCCATTTTCACAATACTTTCAAAGTTACTGTTATGTCATTGTATGCACACATACTCAGATGGCATCAATGATACACCAAGTACACAAAGAAGGCAAAACTGCATGCTGTGTAAGCGTCCATCTGCAGCGACCCAGTAATAATCACAGGGTCAGTCCAAAGCCACAGCTCTACAGGGACCACTGTACTTCCTGTCCAGACTCTCACCTCGGGGACCAATGCCAGTGTAATTAAGCATGGAGTAAATACTGATGTTGGCAAGATAATGCTGTTTTCTATCAGGAATAATAAATATATAGAGTAAGTTGTTGGACAAAGAGAATCTGCTGGGGCATGTGAAATTAAAATCTTGCCAGAAGGTCAAAATTAATTTTGGAAATGTTGGCGAAACAGAGAGTTTCACAAAAAGAAAATTTGGAAAATAAAAGCTGCAGGAGCTCAGCGAATAAAGGGAAACACATGTACCTGGGGGGGTCTCTCGCCTTTACTGGCTTCAGAACTTTGATCCTGGTTTCAGCTCTTTGAAAAAGTTCTGCCTAGAGGAGTTCCTTCAATGTGGCCAAGGGAGACAAAGTGAGGCTTGGTGGGCCTCAGAGGCTGAGCAGGGGCCAGGAGCAGTCCAAGACCACCCATGGTTGTCCGGAATCGATGACTGCTTCAGGCAGAGTGGGAGGAAGTGCGTTGTGATGTTAGACAGGGTGTTAACGACCCCAGGTGAACCACAGTCAGTCTCTCCTGAAAACACAGTTGTCCTCAGAGAAGAGAACACAGCATGTGTGAGTTCAGAGGGCTCTTCTCTTCTCTTTTTCCAGCAATTGACAAATCGCATCAACAGAACAGTTTCCCAACTGAAAACACAGCATCTGCTTTCAAGTTCGCAGATCTATAGTCATGCATATGTGTATGTTCATGTCTGTGCAGATACACATACACATGCAGGTGTGTATACACATGCATGTAGATGCCAGAGGTCAGCCTCAGCTGTCATTGTTTAGATGCTATCTGTTTACCTTATTTTTGAGACAGGATCTGTCACTTGTCTCTGTCAAATAGGCATGTTGGCTGGCCAGCAAGCTTCAGGAATCTGCCTTTTTCCATTGTTCCAGTCCCATGACCACTCCCAGCTTTTTAAAGAATGTGATTACTGTGGAACAAAAGAGGACATGCTTTCTTTACTAAGACAACTTCATAGCCCCAGTTTGTAGGTTTTGGGGAGTTATTTTCATGTCCATCCTTCATCTCAATAATACTTAATGTAACAGAGATGCTGAGTACTTTAATTTACACTAATCATATTCTCTGTGCATGTACATATTATATGTACTTATATTTCTGTATCATAGCGTCTCATATATATACAATTTGTGTATTTCATATATATACAATTTGTCAATATCTCATAAAATGCTCTCCATACATATCCTTCTAAGAATACTTCTCTTTATTTGTGTAACTGTGTGAATGCACACACATGTTCAGGTACCCCTGGAATCCAGAGAAGGCATCAGATCCTCTGGCACTGGATTTACAGGAGATTGTTAGTCACCTGATATGGGTGTTGAGAACTCAACTCTGATTCTCTGTAAGAATAATGAGGTCTCTTAACCTCTGAGCCATCTTGCCAGCCCCATCTACATGCATACATACAAACATAGACACATACCCACATATATATAGTCACGTTCAAGAATATATATTTTGACAAAAGTATTTAAAATTATATTTTCATACAAACACATAATATTTACATCTATCCATAAAATGGAAACAGAAGAAAGAAATCAGTATAACTCAGTAACACCAGCATGTGTTTGTGGCATACTCCATTTCTTTTGCTGTTTGATTTTATACAGACCATCCATTGACCTTATAGACCCTCATGACTTCTCTTTATTTCTGTAATTTGAAAATTTCTCATTTCCCACTTTAAAATAGGTTTATATAGCTCAACTTAGTGGTTAAAAGCTCCTTTTCTGAAACCAGGTTGCCTGACTGTGTTTGTGGATCCACTAACTCCAAGCAGTACCAGAGTGGGCAAACAGAGGCAGTCATAGTTCCCTGGGAATGCTTGTTGCATAATTTACCTTGCTCATAGCAACAATTGTTATTACAACGATTATTTACAAAATATGTTTCTATAAATGCTGTAATATTTAAAGGTCCTGAAACAAGGAAGGTCATGCTACAGTTAAAGCCTTATAAAGGTGTATTATTAGTCTCTGATCCCAATGCATTCTTCCCATACTCTGTAGACTGTGAAGACTCTGTCTTCATTCTTGTACAGTGATTATGCTTATCCACTGAGACATCTCCCCAGCCTCATGATCACTTTTTATGTAACAAATTATACAAATCCTTCTTCTGGTGAAATCCAACCTAAGATGCCCGTTCTTAGTGATAAAAATAATTTATTTCCATTTTATTACATTATTGTAATACATAAATCATGACTGCATAGTATTTGAAGGAGATATCAAAGCATATTTTGCACATGTTGATATTAAGCATTATATTGTTTTCCAATTTCAATGATTAAAAATAGTTTCAAAATAGATGAAATGTCTTTAATAAAACTCTTTGAAAAATCAATTATAATTTCCACAGTTCAGTTCTCAAGTAAGGAATTAGTGGGTCAACAAACAAGCTGTGTCTCTTGAGTGCAGATTGTCATTTATGGTTCCTGGAAGTGGCTATTTGGTCTAGGAAGGTAGAATTCTCTTACTTATGATATGACTAATCTCACAAAGCTTATTTTATTAATTTTATTATTTATTTATTATTTTATTTATTTTATTGAACCTGTGTTCTCTACACAGGCTAAACTCGTTTCCCAGGACAAGTTTTAATTTGAGGGGCTGAACAGCATGGTAGCAAAGAGCCCTATCTGTGGAGCCAATTAGTTCCATCCCAGTGCTGCATCTTCTCTTACTTTGTTATTGGTTTAGTCCAGCTCAGGAATCTTCACACAGACTCCTGGAGAGCTGCCAGTCAAATCTTTCCAGAACTAGCTATCCCTTCCTCCACAGGACTGGTCACACAATTCTTATGCCTCTATGTATTATTTATCATACACAACCTTCTAGAACGGATAACAGTTATTCCTGTGTGCGAACTGCAACTTACTTGTATGAACAATATTCGCAACAAAATGAGGGGTTTACATATATTTAAGAAAATGTACATGTTTACCTCATTACTGATAAAGATAATTTTATGTTATAATTATTATTATTATTAGTAGTAGTAGTATTAAGATAACTCTATGGTGAAGAAAATTACACTGATATTAAAAAGCATATGCTGGTCAACTACGAAGTACCAAGTCTTCTACATGGCAGTTATTCAGTTGTGATGAATTTACTGATTAAGAATTTTCATCTAATTTTTTGGGTACAGTGAATGTGGATGCATATGAAGAGAGGGCATAGGATGCAACTTTATTTAGAAATAAAATCTTTGCAAATGTAAATAATTTCTTTAAAATTTAACAATTTTTAAAATCTCGTTTTATCATTTTATGCATTTGAATGTTTTACTCTGCATATATATTTGTATGTTCACCATGTGTATAGTTAGTGCCCGCAAAGGCCAGGAAGAGGGCACCAGATCCCCTGAATTGGAAGGTCTGAAATGTGAGTGCTGGGAATTGAACATGGGTCCTCTGAAAAAGTATCTAGAGCTCTTAACTGCTGAGATATCTCTACAGACCATGAATGCAATTTGTTTCTTTTGTTGTTGTTGTTTTAATTACATTTAAAAAATAAATTTGAGACCAGTTGAAATCTTAATTTCATAAGTAAAGTTTTTAGTTTTGTTTTATTGGTATATCCATTTATTATTATTTATTTTAATTTCAAAATTAGCATGTAATATGTTAGACAACATTGGGATATTGTTTCAAACAAAATGTGTTTTAGCAATTGCAAACTAAGTAATTAAATATCTTAAGATTAAACCATTCTGGACTTTGGGGAAAGAAAAACAATCTTCCTATTTGTCTTTTTTCTTATGCATGTGACCATTTCTCTTATGCATAACTTACATGCATCCATTCAGGGTCCTTTTCAGGAAATGCTGTGCTATACACAGAGAAATGAGGGCAAACACAGAAATGAAGCTAATGAGAATGGGGTCCAAGCTTATGATCATCCTGCCACAAGCCACTGATGGTCAGGAGCCACCTACGGATGCCAAAGCAGGAGGACCTCTACCCTAGAAGATTCAGAAGTGTGGCCCTGCTAACTCCTCTATTTTAGACCTATAGCCTCAAAAACCAAGGATACACACTCTTTTGGCTTCAAGCCAAGCAAGTTTATTCTGATCATTTTTGGCAGTCCTGGAAAGAATCAAATCCATAGGAAAATAAAGGTACTGGGCATATCAGTTCACAACTGTGAGCTCCCAAATGCATGCCAAAGTGTCGGAAGCTCTTCTTGTCTTCCAGGACAAAGAGTGCATCCTGCCCCACTGTGGGCAAAGATCAGTATGGACTCTTCAGTTTGTACAGAGGCAGAGAATGGGGAAAACATGTCTATCAATTAAAAACCATACCACATTATTTTCTTTAAGATATATTTTCTTCATCTGAGTAACGGTATTAAATCTTCCCAACCTCAATTATTACAATGCTGCTGTTACAACAGGATTTCATTAGCTGTCCTTTCAACTATCTAAAACACTAGTTCTCAACCTGTGGGTAGTGACTCCCACAAGGGTCACATATTAGATATTTACATTGTTGTTCACAACTGTAGCAAAATTACAATTATGAAGTAGCAATGAAATAATTTTATGGTTAGAAGTCACCACAATATGAGGAACTGTATTAAAGGGTCTTAGCCTTAGGAAGGTTGAGAACCAATATTCCCTGTAGCAGCCATCGGATAAACCCAAAGCCCTGGAGCCAATGGTTCAGTTGGCAAAGTTTTTGCACTGCACGGATGAGGACCAGATATCAGATCCTCCATGAATATGTTAAAAAAAAAAGTTGCTGGGCAAATTGGGGTTCTTTTGTATTCTTGGTGTGGGGAAGGCAGAGAAAAGGTAGTCAGACCTGCTAACTAGCTAGCCTAGCCAAATCATTGAGCTCCATGTTCAGGGAGAGACCCTGTCTCAAAAATTAGGGAAGAGAATGATGAGACAACTGATGTCAGCGCCTGGCCTTCACAAGTTCATACACCTACATATGTAACCACCATCCCCTTCAGGCATATAAGAACAATCTACCTAAACTCTTCCTCTTCACATCTTCAATTTATTGGAGCACTCTCAGATAATCTATACCTTTGACTACTGCTCAGCCATTCATCAACATCCCAGGAACAAATCCCCAGTCATTGGCAATGCCTAACTCTTCTCCCAATAATCCAGGTCAATCCCTGTTCATCTCCAACTTGCTCAACAAACTCCAAATGTACAGGGTTCCTCTCAGTCCCAGAAAAGTCAAAAGTACAGCATCATATCTTAACCTACATTTATTTGCACTAAGATGTTTTTTTCTTAATTATTTTTGTTTGCTTAGTTGGATGATATTTAGTTTTTGATTTTTTTGAGACAGGGTTTCTCTGTGTAGCTCTGACTGTTCTGGAACTCCCTCTGGAGATGAGTGGCCTCAAAATCAGAGATTCACGTGTGTCTGCCTCCCTAGTGCAGGCCTACACAACCATCCAACCTGAATTCTTAGCAATGTCCTGTTTACCATTAAACTCTGAAGTTAAAATGATCTGTTTTCAAATCTTTATTTTTAATTATGTGTAAATGTGTATGTCTGTGTGTAGATGTGTGCATGTGAGTACAGGTACTCATAGAGGCGGGAAGAAAGCTTGGGATCTCCTTGAGCTAGAGTTACATGCAGTTGTGAGCTACTCATGTTGGTGCTGGGACCACTAACACCCACTACAAGAGCAGTACATACTCATGACTGTTGAGCCACCTCTCCCACTCTCAAATGAACTCATGCTATCTACTGTAGCTAGAGTTTTCCTGCCTGGCCCACAGTCAGGACAAATCTCTCTCACCTGCCAGTTCCACGGCTGTTCAGACCCGACCAAGTAAACACAGAGACTTATATTGGTTACAAACTGTATGGCCGTGGCAGGCTTCTAGCTAACTGTTCTTACAGCTTAAATTAATTCATTTCCATAAATCTATACCTTCCCACGTGGCTCGTGGCTTACCGGCATCTTCACATGCTGCTTGTCATCATGGCGGCTGGCAGTGTCTCTGACTCAGCCTTTCACTTCCCAGAGTTCTTTTCCTCCTTGTCTCACCTATACTTCCTGCCTAGCCAATGGCCAATCAGTGATTTATTTATTGACCAATCAGCAACACACTTGACATACAGTCCATCCCACAGCAATCTACAGTGACTTACAATCTACAGTACCTTACAAAATCCTGGGACCAAACACAGCAGTTCTCTTCTTGCTGCTTTGGATATGTGAAGTCATCAATGAGAATCCAGAAACTCTTTAGACTTAGCTGTATGAACTTTAATCATCATCCATATTAATCAGTAGATTTTTAATAGTATAGTTACTTCATTTAGTTCTGTTTGATGCTAAATCTATGCCAGTGCCATGAAGATTGAGACTTGAGTCTATTACCACTATATTTCTAAGTCTAGCAGGGCTTTGGCCTGTACTTCTGCTTCATAAAGGAACAAATGGAATTGTACAAAAGGAAGATTATTGGAGTATATTTAATAGAAAAAAAGTAGCGTGAAGCTGAGTATTTTTTGAAATTCTAAAGTAATTTAATGAGTGTGTATGCATGTGTTTGTGTGTAGGCACATTTATAAATTAACGGGTTCTTATGTGTATTTATGTGTGTGGGGGTAGGAGGAAGAGAAGAAACAGAAAGAGACTGAGCATAGAGGTCAGAAATTGACACTGTGTGGTTTCTTAAGCATGCTGCAACTTATTTTTTATGAGACAGGGTGTCCCACTGAACCTGGAACTAACCAATTTGTCTAGACTAGCTGGCCAGCAAGGCTCCTGGCTCTGCCTCTTCTGTACTAGGATAGAAAACATATGCCACTGTGCCTGGCTCTTATGTGCATCCTAGAAAGCATAGGTCCTCATACCTGTGACGCTAGCACTTTACCAACTGAGCCATCTCCCTACCCTTTAGTTATCAATTTATCTTCTTTCTCCCACATTCATATGACTATATTCCCCTATGTTCATATGATACTTCAATTTGGCTGACATTTACTTTCCTGCTCTGTAAGCTAGGAGCAGACATCACTTCCCTGCTTGGCTCTTTTGAAGTATAAATAAAAAAAAACATGTATGAAACGTCATAGCACTTGAACAAATAGGTTGACTACAGAATTGCAAGTAGGAAACACCTGTAGCATAAATACTCTGAAAATAAAGATTTAATAATTCCTACAACATATTTCCTGAATCTTGAATGAGGTTGAAGAAACACAGTAAGTTGACACTTCCATTTACCTTGTCAGAGGGTAGCATAGTCTACAGATAACTGTTAGGTGGGTCACAGCCAGTTTTCTCCAGGCATGCCATCAACTATATACTACCCAGGGGCTGTTTCCAAATGGCCTCACTACACTGCAGTTAGAATCAACCTCGAGTCTTATCCAAACTAGGAAGTCTGTGCTAGCATGGGCTTAGTGTTCCGCAGAGGCATAGGGAATTTGAAGTGTGCCACCCTCTCTGATACCTTGTGAATACTGCCTGAACTGGGACTCATGATGTCAGCCACAGATACCAAAGCAACCTTGGTATCTGTAGATTTAATTGTCTAAACTACACAGGTGTTTGTTATCTACCACTTTCTCCACTATCTTTATAGCAGCTCATACCTATCCACATATATTATCTTCCCTCTTAGCTTGTATGGAATTTTGAGTATACACCATAAAACTGACCTTGTTGGTAGTGTGTGCAAGATCTACTACTGCAAACCACAAAAGTGAGAATATGATAAATAAGATGGAAGTATCCCTCTTAAGGAAATTAGACTAGTAAACCAAGTGTTAGCAAAGATAAGCTTGTATACACATACATATTGCATACAAATATACATAATATATGTAGTTTGTATAATATAGCACATGTTTATATACATTTAAATATGATATATTTTGTTTGTGCAAAATGAATGGAGAATACCTATGTGAGGTCAAATGTCTCTGTCTCAACCACATAGTTGTTGCAGATGTCATACTTAAGACGGGAGTAAAGAGTCACCCTACTCCAAAGTGACTTACACCTTTATAAGAAGGAAACTTAAACATGGACCCTTACAGAGACTGTCATGTAAACATGAAGGTAGAGATTGGCAAGATACATCTATAAACCAGGTTGAGTCCTAAGGGATCTCAAAAGGGCCAATTTCTAGGTGAAGTTCCAAAGAGGAGAAATTTTGAGGATTTCTAGGAAGGACAATATTAAGATACTATACATTCAACAATAAAACTGATAAAAATATAATTACATAAAACATATTGAAGGATGCCCCATATCTTGCACTCTGCAAAACAATTTAATTTGTTCTCTAGTTAAATGCTCATGCAAAAGACCCAACCCATTTCACTGAAGGGAAGACTGAGACTTCAGTATGCTCAGTTTCTATTCCAAGACATATGTGTGCTTCCCCAGATGGTATGATTCTAATCGCGGATCTCTGCACTCACGAACTTGAGCATTGTTCCATAATGATGACTTAGGAAGTTCTGGGACTCCAAACCAGGCAGCCAAATGCTGATGAAATCCAATGAATTACCTCCAGACCAAAGTCACATAAATTCAACACTAGGAAACAAAACCAGAAGTTATGCCTTTGTGTACTTCAGCAAGGCTCAAGGCAAAGACTGTGCCTCTTAGTTGGTCTAAAATCTCTGCAGTGCTTCAGTCTCACTTTGGCTCCTGTAAGCACTGTGTGTACATGAACAGATGTGGTCATCTACAGGCTTGCCAGAGCAAAAGGTCAGAGGGGCTCGAACAGAGTAGTGGACTTCTCATGTGGGCACATGACTAAGACATCAGGCCACAAAGATGCTAAAACATGTGGAACGAATTAGAAAACCCATGCCAGTTAACACAGGTTTCTGCACACAACTGGAAAAAAATGACAAATTATACAATTTCTGTGCTTACCATTGAGCAGATCCTTATTCTAAGTATTAGAATGAGACAGGAAGGGATTATTTGTCGTTTGTTACAGTCCACAGCCTTCAGCAGAAGGAGAATCTTAGCAACCAGATCATCTTTCTTTTAGTGAGCACAAAAAAAAGCTTTATCCACAAAATCAAAAGCGTTTGCTACCCCTGAAAAGGATTTTAAGAAATTAAATACAGAAGGTAAGCTGAAGTAAAGTGAATTTCCTCTCGGAGACAAACTGAGACACTTGAGGGAAGAAGAGAAGGAGAAGTTATCAAAAAGTACAGACTCAACTGTTCACAATGCTAAGAACAAGTGATGGTGAGTGCTCAATCAGAGCTGGCACGTCCACACCCACCCACACCTGTCTCCCCAAGAGAACATTGCAGAAGAAGGGTCAGAAAGAATGTGAGGCGGAGGATGGGGAGGAGTCATAAAATGCTGTCTTCTGCACATGGTATAGCTGTTACACACATCATCTCATACCAGTTAGAGTTTCCTGCACAAGATTGAGCTAGTTAAAAATTCCAGCACAGACGAGGACAAGACTACAGAGGTCTCCACCTGGCTGAGGAACTGCAGACAGTTGATGGCTGCTTGGGGAGGAAGAGCCTTCTTTGGGGGGGTATTCCCTGGTATGTTTCTCATATGGAGTGCATGACCCTGCGCCTATTCATCTGTGGGCAGCACTTGTTGAACTAAATAATCCAGAGGCACAAGACCTGAAAATGAAGGGCATAGAATGAACACAGAGGCTGTGTGGCTGGAATGCCGAGAAGACCCGCCCGGTGGATAATTCAAAGACCCAAGTCCTGTCAGACAAACTTATCTCCTGTCCCTCACCTTCAGGACCTTCAACAAGGCACAGTGTTCCTATGATTTTGTTGTGGTGTAGTTTTTGATGTGGGATTTTGAAAAACTGCAAGTGTTGTTGGAGATGTTGACGATCACAGTCTGCTTCTGGCAGCCTTAACAAGCAAGGCTTGGCCACCTGTTCCCAAAAGGCCAACTGAAGCTTGAATAGTGAAGACCAATGTAAGAAGGGATTCATTCAACATTAGCACATTGAGAAGAGATACAAACAAATCCAAGCCCATCTTCAGAGCGATGGCATGCTGTTCTGGTTAAAAAGGAAGACAAGGGGTATGGATAGCTAAGCAGTCCTGGTCAAGCTGTGGTCCTTCCCATCATCGTCAGGGCTCCTATCTCCCCTGCAAAAGTTTCCAGAGACAAGTTCCTGTTCCTTCTGGCACCACCTCATGAGACTCCTGGAGGAACCCCAATTCCTTGGGGTACATTTTGTCAACTGTCTTATAGCTGAGGGGAGAAGCACAAGTGTCTCTTTCATAGATTCTTTATTGGTATGGTGCACACTTAAGTACAAGTGCACACAGAGGCCAGGAGAGAGGATCAGATCAACAGGAGTTGGAGTTATAGGTAGCTGTAAGCTGCCTGATAAGGGTGCTGAGACCCAAACTCAAGTCCTCTACAAGGTTCTCTTCTGGCCTCCACAGCTAACCCATGCTCACATGTACATGAACACAGAGACACAAAAATAATATTCCTTTTGAAAATGGAGTTATTCCCTGGATTTTATTGTTTCTGCATTCCTCTGTAAGATACTTATTTACAGGGGGAAGTATATAGAAAAAACTGAGAAATGGACTCTAACCATAGCTGTTCCCAAGGCACAGCAAAGTTAAGCATCCCACTTCAATGGCTCCCTTGGCCTCCCTCAATACTGGGAACCAAGCTTTTTTCTGTACTTTGGATGTTATTTTTCTCCCCATGAAGAAGACCAATAACTCTTTCTGAAACAGAAAACAAGATCTTGAAGAAAGGATGGGACTATTTTTAAAAGTATAAAATGATTGAAGGAGGCCCTATTGGATGTCTATGTAGGAGGAAGTTGCAGTATTTATTCCTCAATATGTGGTCATCAGAAAGTATCCATTATATGATGGCTGTGAAGAAGGAAAACAGACGGCTGCTGGTCTGAAGTGAACAAAGGAGTTACCTTTCCTGCTGGTAGTAATCACAGTTACTGTAATAATATGTGGAAAGAAATTTTTCCATTTTTGCTGTCATTGGCAATTAAGGCCTACGTTCAAAAGACAGCCAGCAACAAATGGGGTAATATGTAAGACCCCAAAGGCTTACAGAAATGGAAAGAAATACTTCTAAATGATCTCTTACTGCCGAAGAGCGTGTCAATCCAGGGTATATAATGGTTGGCTGAGGAAAGATGGGCAGAAAAAAAAAGAAAGTATAATATTTTTTCAGTGTCCTTGATGTTCTGGGGAGAATATATGCACAGTACTCAAACCATCCTGGAAGGAATATAGATGTTCTATGTATTTTTAAGTGTGTGTGTGTGTGTGTGTGTGTGTGTGTGTGTGTGTGTGTGTGTGTGTGTGATGTGTGTAAGCATGTTCCTGTGTGTGAGTGTAGATAAGCATGTGTCATAGCAGATGCATGGAGGTTAGAGGACAGCCTTGGGTGTCAGTTGTTTGAGGTGGAGTCTTTTGTTCTTCATTTTATACTTTGAAGCTCTTTGGCCTGTGAGGTTCTGGGCATTCTCCTTTCTCTGCCTCCCCTTTTTCCCATAGGAACACTGGGACCACAGATGTGTGTGCAGCTGTGTCTGACTCTTATGAGTGTTCTGGAGAGCCAAACTCAGTGGCAAATGTGTTAACCCCTGAGCAACCTATCCAGTTGAAGTTATTGGGAAGAGACACTTGTGCCCCTCTCTTTAGCTGTCAGACTACTGAGAAAACAGGCTCTGAGAACTGAAATTTTCCCCACACTTTCACATGAAGAGAAGGTTAAGTGTGAGGCCTCTGCCAACTAGGGTGGGGAGGTTGACTCTTAGAAAGAAATTTCACAAGGTTCTGACAAATTATAAGTGGCCTTGCAAGAGCACTGGAGCTGAGAAAATGATGCAGGTAGGGACCACACCTTGACCTGAACTGACTTGGACTGATTAATTATTCATAATGCTTGCCTTCTTCTTCAACCCAAACCTCATGCCAGGGCATTAAAGATGAATTTAGGAGTTTAGTAGACCTCTTTGTCTCCCCAATGTGATCATATTGAGTAAATCTCCTTTCTCTGTCTTTCGCTATTGTTTGTTGAATTGACCTGTGGAGGCTTGGTCCCAGAGCCTGTTTTATTAGGTCTGACAATATTCAGGCTCTGGTCCTCACAACTCTGGTAATGGTACCAGAAAAATTTACTCACACCTTACCCTGTGATCTCTCCATCACCACCATATTACCCCAATGCCAAGGAATGGGGGGCAGGAGAGCTTTCCTCTAATCTCTACAGGTGAGATCCACTTGCAAGAAAAGAGAAAGTATTTGACTTATTTTATAATCTCTAGATGGTCTGAGACAGAGGAGTCCTCCCATCCTCCATGTTATCTTTCATTCCTCCTGAGGGAATTGACAGCCTAGAGTTTTCAGTGAGCATGGTGTCTGTGGCCAAGAGTGCAAAAGACAGAGACAACTGTACTCCTTCCCGAATGTGTAATTATCAGCATCCTGGAGGTTCTGACAGAAGCACTCATCTATATGAAAAGTGAGCATCTTCATCCCAGAATCCCAAACCCAGCAGAAAGCACCACAGGATCTTTGTACCCCAACGTCCCTCTAGGTGGAGATGTTGGTAATGTGCAATTTTGATGAAGGGAGCCAATAAAGAGATGCATGTTTCCCTAAAGGTGAGGCTTCAGACAAATGAGTGCTGAGGAAACCTGAACATTTCTTTAGGAAGGCGCAGACACCTGAACAACATGTTAGTTTATTGATGTCTGGTTTCTTGAGTTATTTGTGTATTTTGAATATTAGCCACCTGTCAGATGTGGAGTTGGTGAAAATCTTTTCCCATTTTGTAGGCTGCTGTTTTGTCCTATTGACAATGTCCTAATGTCCTTTGCCTTACAGGAACTTTTCAGCTTCATGAGGTCCCATTTATTAATTGGTTAATTTTGGTGCCTGCAAAATTGGTGTGCTATTCAGGACATTGTCTCCTATGCCAATGCAATCAAGGATATTCCCCACTTTCTCTTCTATCAGGTTTAGTATATCTGTTTTTTGTTGAAGTATTTGATCCACTTGGACTTGAGTTTTGCACAGGGTGATAGATATGGATCTATTTGCATTCCTCTACATGCCAACATCCAGTTAGACCAGCACCATTTGGTAAAGATGCTTTCTTTTTTCCATTGTATATTTCTGGCTTCCTTATCAAAAATCAGATGACCATAGGTGTCTGGGTTTACATCTGAGACATAGATTCATTTCCATTTGTCAACCTTTCTGTTTTTATGCCAATACCATGCAGGTTTTATCATTACAGCACTGTAGCACAGCTTGAAATCAGGGATAGTGATACCTCCAGACATTCTTTTATTGTACAGGATTGTTTGTTACCCTGTTTTTTGTTTGTTTGTTTGTTTTTTACTTTTCCATATGAAGTTGATTATTGTTCTTTCAAGGTCTGTAAATAATTGTGCTGCAATTTTGATGGCTATTGCCTTGAATCTATAGATTGCTTTGGGTAGGATGGCCATTTTACTATATTAATACTACTGATCCATGAGCATGGAAGATCTTTCCATCTTAAGATATTTTCTTTAATTTCTTTCTTCAAAGATTTGAAGCTTTTATTTTTGTGTGATGCTCTGTTTGTGTTCTAACAAATAAAGCTTGCCTAGAGATCTTAGGGTGGAGCTAGCCACTAGTTAGTCTTAGAGTCCGGGCGATGGTGTCTCGTGCCTTTAATCCCAGCACTTGGGAGGCTCATGCCTTTAATCTCAGTACTTGGAAGGCTCATGCCTTTAATTCAAGCACAATCGGGAAGTGAATACAGGAATATAAGTTGGGTGGAAAGAGGATCTCGGGCACCCTTTCAATCTGAGGATCTGGAGAGGTAAGAAGTCACTACTGGCTGCTTCTTTGCTTCTCTCATCTTATTGCCCTGATATATGACAATTGTTTTTTATTGTTAAGACTAATGAGGCACATACTCCATTTAATCACATGTGTCTTTCAGTTGCTTGGTTACAGTTACCATAAGATGTTTTATACTATTTTTGGCTGTTGTGAAGGGTATTATTTCCTTGATTTCTTTCTCAACCTGTTTATCATGTGTTTATAGAAGGGTACTGATTTTTTTTTCAGTTAATATTGTACCTGGCCTCTTTGCTAAAGGTGTTTGGCATCTGTAAGAGTTCCCTGGTAGAATATTTGGGGTCACTTATGTATACTATCATGTCATCTGCAAGTAGCAATACCAATAGTATTGGTACTAGGTCTTCTTTGAAACTCAGCTAGAATTTTATAATAAAACTGTCTGGTCCTTTGTTTTTTTTGCTTGGGAGACTTTGAATGACTACTTCTATTTCCTTAGGGTCTATATGTCTATTTACATTGTTTGTCTGATCTTGATTTGACTTTGGTAAGTGTTATATATGTAGGAAGTTGTCCATTTCTTTAAGGTTTTCAATTTTGTGAAGTACAGGCTTTTGAAGTATGACCTAATGATTCTTTGTATTTCTTCAGTGTCTATTGTTACATCTCCCTTTTCATTTCTGATTTTGTAAAATTGGATATTCTGTCTTTTAATTAGTTTGGATAAGGATTTGTTTATCTTGTTGATTCTCTCAAAGAATCAACTCTGTTTCATTGATTCTGTGTTACACTTTTACTGATTTCAGCCCTCAGTTTGATTATTTCCTGCTGTCTGCTCCTCTTGGTGTGTTTGCTTTTTTTGTCTAGAGCTTTCAGGTGTGCTGTTAAGTTGCTAGTATGAGATCCCTGCAATTTCTTTATGAAGGCACTTAGTTCTGTGAACATTCTTCTTAGCACTGCTTTCATTATGTCCTATAAGTTTGGGTAGGCTGGGCCTGCATTTTCATTGAGTTCTAGGAAGTCTTTAATTTCTTTCTTTATCTATGCCTTGACACAATGGTTATTCAGTAAGGAGCTGTTCAGTTTCCATGAATTTGTATGCTTTCTGTTGTTGCTGAAGTTTTCCTGTGTTCACCCGGCTACTGCAGCTGCTCAGATCCAAATAAACACACAGAGACTTATATTACATATAAACTGTATGGCTGTGTCAGTCTTCTTGCTATCTAGTTCTTATATCTTAAATAAACCAATTTCTGTTAATCTATAAGTTGCCCCTTGGCTTGTTGCTTACCGATACTTTTACATCTTGCTTCCTCTATGTCTGACTGGCATCTCCTGACTCTGCCTTCCTGTTCCCAGAATTCTCCTCTCTCTTTGTCCCACCTATACTTCCTGCCTGGCTACTGGCCAACCAGCACTTCCTTTATTAACCAATCAGAGCAACACATTCACAGCATACAGAGCGATATCCACAGCATTCTGCTGCTTCTGTTGTTGTTGATACCCAGCTTTAATCTGTGGTGGTCTGAGAGGATACGGGGGGTTATTTCAATTTTATTGCATCTGTTGAGATTTGCTTTGTGACTGAGTATGTGGTCAATTTTTGAGAATGTTCTGAGGTGCTGAGAAGAAGGTATATTCTTTTATGTTTGGATGAAATATTTTGTAGATATCTGTTAGATCCATTTAATTCATAACCTCTGTTAGCTCCATTATTTCTTTTTAGTTTTTGTCTAGTATTAGGGTTGGGGCTGGTTGTGGGGTGGGCAATGAGGTCAGTGGCTTGGGTCTTTGGGATTTGACTCTAGGGAGTAGGGAAGTTCAGCTGGTAGGTAGGTCACTCACCTGTTCTTTTGGCTGGTGTGGCCTGCATCTTATTATTGCCTTTCTAATAAGCAGAGAGTATAGGAAAGGTGTTAATCCATGAACAGTGTATAAACCATCTTAACTGAGTTCATAAATTGAGTTCATAAAAAATCTTTGTGCATCTGATGAAGAAAAAGCAGAAATCCAGAGGACTCAAAGTGCCACAGTGACATTGAATTGAGCCTGAATGTCTCCAAGTCCTATACTATGTATCTGGCATCTACAGGGCCAGAGACAGATTTTGTGATGAGCTGGAATCATGTTTATGACTCCTATGCATCTTCTTTCCCCCTTTCTCCATTATTATTGCTTGGAAATGAGAATATCAGAAAAGAGATGGGTATGCTTTACTCCTAAGGGATGTATCAACATATTTGTTATTCTGGGCTACCATTCCCCAAAAGGGGACTGATCAAAAGCAGTCTGTTAGGAAAATTCCAAAGTTAATGGTGACAATGATGTGGCTGCTGAAAATAACTCTCACAACTTGGGCTGTGCTTAGTTAAGTGGATTTCAGGAATCGGTTGCCATGTTTGAGGAACAGCTATGGGTCTTACATCTCATATTATACAGATTCTTTAGAATCTAAGCACTTCTTTGCTAGCAAAATATCTTCCAGTACTTTATGTTAATAAATAACATGGTGTTCATTTTTTTTGTGTGTACACATGTACTCACATCACACGCACATGCACATGTAGGTATATGCACATGTGTGTTTATATGCATACAGATGCCAGAGGAGAATTTTTGGTGTCATTCCTCAGGAAAACTCTTCATTGTTTTGTGAGGTGGAGTCTCTCAATATCCTGGAATGTACCAAATTGGCTAGGCTGGCTGGTCAACCAGATAGAGCTGGGGGCATATATCTGCTTGTGTCTACTTCACCAGTTCTGAGATTACAAGTACTCTACACTATGCCTGACTCTGTGTAGGGGGCCTGGAGTGAGAATTAAACTCAGATACTCATGCTTGCTAGACAAACACTTTAATTACTTGGCTACCTTCCTAACCATTATGCCACCAAGTAATGTTTCTTTTTTTTCTTCTTCCTCCTCCTTCTTACCCTTTTCTGAGAGTAGATACAAAACCCAAGGACTGGAAGAGGGCTTGTGAGAAGATTCTGAGGAATGTGTCAGGGTCTGAAGTTTGAAAGCTAGTTGTATAGAAATTTTGCTTTAGTGTTGAAAATATAACTGCAGAATATGAAATAAAATATATCTTATCAGGGTAAGGAGAAATATTCAGCAGTAGGCTGACTCTATTTTCCAAGAAAATTATGTATGTTCTTATTAACTGTGTTTGATATTTGACATATCAGAAATATAAATTAAATGATTCATAGTATAATTGATGTCCTTATAAAGCCTCATATAGGAATTTTGTATGATAGTATACATTTGTATATAAGTATGTATATGCACATATATGCATATATTTATCAATTTTGATGTATCTAACTATTCTGACATTGCACATTGTTTTTCTGGGGCCTGCAGAGATGACTTAGCAATTAAAGAGGATATACAGTTCTTCAAGAGGATGCAAGTTAAATTTCCAGCACCTATATCTGGTGACTTATAACCACCTGTAACTCCAGTTCCAGGGAGATTTGACACTCTGGCCTCTACAGGTATCTGCATTCATGTGCACATACATGGACACAAACACATAATTAAAAATAATTCAAACAGATGAAAATAATGTGCTATATTTTCTTATCTCTTTATCAGAGAACCTGAAATTGGATACCCTCATTGGTGTCTGAAGATCCACTTCCCTTTCCCTGGCCTGGGTACCCTCCCAACTTTCGGGGAACACTAACTAAGACTAAACAGCTTCTTGCCCCAAGCCTCACAACCTAAAGACACTGCAATTTATTTTACACTGCAGTCTATTTATTCTAGATATTGACAAAACTCTAGCTACCTCTAGCAGGATATAAAAGACATATTTAAAAAGTTAAAATTCCAAGTCTCATGTAAAACCACAAGCTCAGCTTTCACATAGTGTGGTATGATGAAAAGCAAAGAGGCTTTGGGGATCAGAGATATTGAGATAATAATATCAGAGATATTAAAATTCAACTTCTATCAGTCTAACAAAACTGCCTTCTAAATAACAAAAAGGGCCATCCAAAAGTCACTTCGAAGAAATACTACTAATAATAACAATTATGAAGGAAAAGATGAACAGGTTTGCTGTGGGATGTTCTGTATGGCAAATATGTTGCTCTGATTGGTCAATAAATAAAACCCTGATTGGCCAGTGGCTAGGCAGGAAGTATAGGTGGGACAAGGAGGAGAATAAAGCTGGGAAGTGGAAGGCTGAGTCAGAGACACTGCCAGCCGCCATGATGACAAACAGCATGTGATGATGTCAGTAAGCCACGAGCCACTTGGCAAGGTATAGATTTATAGAAATTGATTAATTTAAGCTGTAAGAACAGTTAGCAAGAAGCCTGGTATGTCCATACAGTTTGTAAGCAATATAAGTCTCTGTGTTTACTTGGTCGGGTCTGAGCAGCTGTGGGACTGGCAGGTGAGAGAGATTTGTCCTGACTGTGGGCAAGGCAGGAAAACTCTAGCTACACAGGTTTGACTGTATAAATATTTGGAGAGAATGTTTTCTGTAGGAATAGTAAAATAAATTTAAGTACACACTAAAAACTAAAAATCAACATTTTCAGTAAATATTGATGAATGAAGGGTCTTTAGATTCAATCTATGAGAAGCTCTTAGAGATGAGGAAGAACAGCATGCACCATCTGATGAATAAATAAGATGGCCAATGCTACCACAGGGCTATCCCAAGAAAAGCAATGCAGGTAGTCAGTGAGCATCGGGAGAGGCTTGTTCCTCACTGTACTGAGCAGCATCAATGCTGCACCCAGCCTAGCTCAGAGCAGCCGCTTTCTGCAATAATATTGGTTAATACAAAACCCATAACTGGATAAAGAGCTGAGACTAAGGGATGGTGGAAGCCCAACCCCAAATGAAGCAGCTATCGTATGCCCTTTAAGGCTTAGGGATCAGCTCCAAAAAGGGGCAGAAAGAATGTAAGAGATAGAGGATACAAACATGTGAAGCAAAAAGGCATATTCTAGAAGTTACCTAGTCACTATCCTTGTGAACTCACTGCGGCTGTGAATATCATCTGCACAAGACAGGCCCTTGATATTTCATTGTGGACAAGGACGGCTCCATCCTTCCCTGGGGAACTATTGGCCTTGGCAGTTAATGGTTGTTGGGACATGGGTATGGTGGTGATTTGATTAAGAATGGCTCCCATGCTGGGTGTGGTGGTGCATACCCTTAAGGTGGATCTCTGTGAATTTGAGGCTAGCCTGGACTGTAGAGCCAATTCCAGGACAGCCAGAGCTGTTATATAGGGAAACCCTGTCTTGAAAAACAACAAAATAAACAAATAAACAAACAAACACAAAAGGTTCCCATAGGCTGGTGTATTTGAATATTTATTCACCAGGCAATGAAACTGTTCAAGAGGATTAGAATGATTAGGATGCCTGACCTGTCCTTGTTGGAGGAGGTGTGTCACTAGGGGCGGAGTCTGAGGTGTCAAAGCCCATGTCATGCCCAGTTTCTCCTTTTGGTTGGTGAGCATTATGTTTAGAGGATAATTTCTTGTGCTAGAATTTGAAAACAAAATTGATTTTAGGTTATAAGCTCTGAGGAAGTTATTGCTACCTTGAAAGTGTCCTGACAGCTAGTCCAAGAATAGCCCAAGCCTGGTGCTATAGGGCTATTCTTTGTTTGTTTGTATGCTTTTGTGTTTGTTTTATGAGACTATGTTTCTCTTTGTGTATCTTTGGCAGCTGGGAACTTGTTCTGTAGACTAGCTTGATCTCAAACTCAGAGATCTGCCTGCCTCTGCCTCTTTAGTGCTGAGCTATTCTTTTTTTTAAATTTTTTATTTTATTTTACAATATAATTTAATTCTACATATCAGCCATGGATTCCCTTAGCTATTCTTAATAGTTGGTTGTTATAAAATATTTCACTGCCTCAGCTATTCCTGCAAGGTAATGGGTCACACGATTAAACAGGGTAACAGCTAAGTTTCGCTTTTGTATGAAATGCTTGCTTGCTTGGATGGCTGAGGTACCTGCTGGATGTCTCTTACAAAATCAAGTCTTGCTATCGTGGAGACAGGAAACGAGTTAATTTGACTCTCCCAAGTTATAGCTTTGTGGGTTTTCCCTTTAATATCCTTGGACTCACTAGACCCAGGGCCTTACCTAGATCATGCTCTGGTTTGGTCCTGTCCAATTATTTTCTAAAACGCCTCTATTTTTACTAAAATCAAAATCTGAGTCAGGCTGGTAAATCTCTAAATGACCCCAGACTCATAATATCTCTAAAATTGTAAGCACCATATTGTATATATTTAAATGCTTCAAGCTGGTATTTTAATGCACACATAAACACCCATCTTGAAATCATTTTTATTACAAACCATGTATATACAAGGAGATTCACAGATGTATTTATTACCTCAGTTGTATTTTCTCTTACATTATTTTTCTCTTATTTTAGACCAATCCTTTTGCTAGAACTGTTAAAGTGCAAATTAATAAGCAATAAAACTGACAAACCTTCTTGAAATATTGTAACATAATTTCTTTTCATTTTAAACAATAATTCATTATGATGTGAAATTGAAGACAAAAGTCTTTTTCCAATTCTTTGAAGATGTCTTTCCAATGTTTCTGGTGCCTTAACGTTCACTTCAGCCAAATAACATTCCATGGAGACAGCTCAAGTCCATCCATGGGACATTAGAGTTGGTCTATGGAAATTTAAATATACAGGCTGAGTATGTAGCTCAGGTGGTAGAGCGTTTGCCTTGCATGCATGAAGCCCTGTGCTTGATCCTCAGCATTGCATAAACCAGGCTTGATGGGGCAGGCCTGTCATCCCAGCCATCAGGGGGTGGAGACAGGTTGATCAAAAGCTCACGGTCATCCTTGATTCCAAAGCCACACATAGCTACATAAAAACTTTTTGAAGAAGAGCTAAATATTATAGTTGTGAATATTAGTTCCCACTTAACTGAGTAGCTTTCTCTAATCCTCATCAAATGAGCTATCTAAATGGAATTACATAGTTCTGAAAATATCAGTGGTTGTGTGTTTAAAATGATTCCTCTACTTAGACAGTTTTCCTCACTGCATACACAGAAGTCCTATTTTACATATTTTTGACATTTTAAATTCTAAATTTAAAGTATGCACATATGCCTATATGATATATGGGGATTCATTAAGTTGACTTTCATGATAGGGAGTGAATACTCCAACAATGGCTACCTGCATGCTGGAGAGGTTGAGAATTTGGTAGCTGTACAGTCTACAGAATTGGATGCCTCAGCTTCCGATGTTAGCAAAGGATGGAGCAGCAACAATACTGTAGACTCACTCACCAGTAGTAAACAAAGGCAGGCAAGCAGTGCTTTTCTTGCTTGGGCCTCTCTGTATGTGAGCCACTGCAAGAATATACTGCCCACTCTGGGAGAGATGATTTCCTACTCAATTACTTCTTCCTGGAAATGCTCTCACAGACTACAACAGAGAAATTTGTTTAGTTGGTTCTAGATCCAACAAATCAACTGTAAAGATTAGTCATCACAGATTGTTACTGGCCATGATACAACCAAAGTTTTCTATGGATGTACATGTTAGGACAAGCTTCTTGGAGCTTTCGTGGAAACTGGAGCTTTGAAGAGAATGAGAAATTTGTAAAGCATCATGAAGGCACCCACGGAGCTGATTCTAGCTAAGACACAGATACAGAGGCCAGAAATATGGAAGTTATTGAGATCAATAAAATTAGGAGTTGTTCTACCAGCATCATTAGATGATAATTGATGAGTATACCTGGTCTGACCAATGATTGTTTCTAATGGTTGCATGTTCATACTTGATGTGGGAAATACCCTACCATGTCTGCAAAGACACTTAACTTCATCAATATTGCATCATTATGTTTGTTCAGTTGGAACTCCCACTTCAGACCCACCCACCATTCCAAACCCTTCCCCTCTCAGAAAGCCTGCCAAGCAGCAGCTTGTCCCCCAGAGCTACTCAATACCACACCTTCAAGGTATTCAAGCTCCAGCTTTGGTCCCTAGACCTGCCATAGGATTTCTCCTCCTCCCCCCATTACTTCACCTCTGGTGGGCTTTAGAGTCACCTGAGAGTGCCTTGCTCAGACTAAACCTGGTCCTTTACTTTTTAATTCAGCTTGATCTGGCTTATTGCATCAGCAGAGAAATTCACTAGCCAGGATACAAAAATACCTATCAACTTGATTCCTGTAGTGGGTAGTTGTTCCAGCTTTGACTTGGAAGTACTACCCCCATTGTGGCTTCTGGTAACTGTCACACCTATGAGGCAGGGCTGAGACAGGAGCCCTTAACACCAGAGATCTGGATGTGCTGGCTCTCTTGGTTCCTGGATCCTGGATGCTGGATGTAGACCGAGCAGAGTTCTCCAGAAATTATGGTTGGACTGCACTTCCCCTTTCTTGGAGCCTGTAACCTATCCCTTTACTTGTAAGTTACCCCACAAAATAAACTTCCTTTTTAACTATGTGAAGTTGCCTTAATATTTCCATCAATAGATGCCAAACTTGGGTAGAGTTGAGTCTTTCCCACGATCTCAAGAGAAGCCACTCTCCCTTTTACCCCCTCCCTGCCTCCACCAGACTGGACTGACTCTTGACTCAGTAAGCCACCCATTTCCAAACCAAAAGCCTTTAAGAGGTCCAGAACCTCTTCCAACTCCCAGGCTGCCCTGCCAAGCTGCAGCACACCAGATCTAGCCTTACCCATTTCCAGAGCAAAGGTAATCTCTGCTTTTGGGGATCTTTGTGTGAGGAGACATCCTTCCCAAAGGCTACCTCCACTACCCAACCTCAGGCTATCAAGGGGGATGCCTTGCCCTATTCTTTAGTCTCTGGCATAAGCTTAGAAATGGGCACTGCTGAGTCTAAACCCGATCCTCAGTCACCCCTGGGGTGGCCGCTGCAAAATTTATCCATATTGGGGCTGTCTCACGCCATTTGACAGATGGTTTGAGCTCCCTCACCCAGGACTTTTGGGCTCTGCACTCACATCCCTTCCCCTCCCCCGTTCTCTGCTTCTGCCTGCTTTATCAACTACCCCCCCCACCCCTGTACCATGTTGGAATTCTACCTAACCACTCCACCCCCAAAAAAAATCTGTTCTCCTTGTTTCTTCCTGCACTGCCACTCTGTTTTTCAGTTTCCTCCCCAGCACCTTCTGCTCTGGGCTCAGGTGTATGAGGCACTGCTGCTTGCTAGCCTGTGATGCCCTGCCCACCTCAAATCCTGCTGCCCGAGAGCCTGGCACCATGAGTAACAACACTCAGCCACCCACAGTGGTCTGGCCCAGTAGGAGCCATGTTATGGCCAGGAAGCATCTTTTATTCCTATGGTTTCTTAACATGCTGCTCTATACTGTAAACTCTTATTTCAGGACTTTTAAGTTGCTCATCTGACATGGTTTCCTGTGGAAAGGTTTGTTTGTCTTGTATAAAAAGTCCTGTCTATTTTGTGTGAATGGATTGATCTGTGCCTGTATCTTTATTTCAGGCTCAGTTGGATGTGTAAATGTATGTGGCTACTGCAAGTTTGTTTCTGACTGGTCTTGCATGCCTGAGTTTACATGTTCTGTGTGTCAACCATTACTATTACAATTAGCTGCTTGGGCTCAGAATTTGGCCCTGGGCTTTTCTGGCCCTGAATCGCATGTAATGACAGAAAAAGTTATTTTATGCAGTTGTATCTTATTTGTAACACACAAACAGTTAAAAAAATTGGGTATGGTTAAAAATCTGTAACAAAAAGTTAACTTAAAACTGGTAACTCCAAATTGGAACTGCTCTAGAAAACAACATGTGGTCTGCCACTACCTTAATTAAGTACAGTCATGTGGGCAGCCACCATTTTGACTAAGGATGAAAAAGATGGAAGTCATATGACTTCACTGCCCTCTTCAATAAAGGTGACCATATGGAATAGGTCAACCAAGAAATAGCATGTCTCCAAGATATTTTGGATTGGGATAGATTTCTGTATGATAGTTCTTGTCCTGTCCTAAAAACAAGGCTTATGAAAGATAGGATTTAAAACAATGCTGGTTTACTAAAGTATCAAGTTGCACCTCCATGCATTTGTATACAGGGATGTATCTTGCTGGCAGCCAGATTTTATAATGTAAGAGTAATCCCCATGATATTGATTTTACAAACAGTAAATTGTTTACACTGTGAAAGCTGGATTTTGACTTCTACAGATACTAAACTGCTTATACCTAGCAGATAATGATTCCTTAATGTTCAAATGCTTCAGAGATCTGAGAATATGATATTTAATAAAAAGTTTCTCCTGATAGGAAGATGGATGGCCACAGAAGAATTTCTACCTGCAGCTTGGTTTAAATATAGCAAAGCCAGTCATGGAGTGGAAAACTGCCTTACACCTTAACTGATGCTAAAATCCTGTCCAGACTGTGGTCAAGCAGGACTCTGGGGAATTGATTGCCCCGATTTGCCAAGAAAAGGTTGACCAGTCTCCCACAGTTTCTTACTCCACAGGAAAGTCCGTCAGATCTTCTGGGCTTGGCAGCTGAAGACTGACACTGCCTTGGCAACTCTGTCCCCGATGACCATACCATGGAGAAACCTGGAATAGCTGTCCAGGTAGCCAGAAAGCTATCTCACTTCTGCTCACTCAGATGAAACTTACCTTTCTCAGATCTGATGGTGTTTGATGACTAGGGTACTGATAAATTTACCAGGTTAACAGCTTCCCCCTCTGATCCCCCCAAGGCTACAACCACCTTGGTGTCTCATTAGTTAATTATTTAAAATTCCTGTTAAAAATACAGACAGGTTTGCCTTGTTCACAGGCTTCATAGTAAAGTATAAACAGGTTCCAGATGTAACTTCCATCTTAAGGTGTGTAAAGATGTTTCAGACTTCTGTCCCCTTTCTATGGTATTATTACACTGGAATTTTGGAGGTTCAGAGTTTTAGCATTGAAAATGCAGTTTTGATAAACTGATAGAGCACTGACAACAAACGGGTTTCAGAAGTTCTTTAATTTCTGTGGATTTTACTGGACCCAGCTTTTAGGACTGCATAGTCTTTTTCAGCATTGGTGCATTGTCTCCAGCCACATATGGCAAAATTCTGCTGAATTGCCAACTCCTCCCCATCTGAAACAGGTTAACATTAAAGAGGATATGGAAGCCTGCAGGTGTGTTCAACTCTGTTCCTCCTCCCCTGCTCCTCAGCCTCCTTTCCTCCCCCTCCTTTGCTCGCTCAACCTCTTTTGTTCAGTAAATTTCCTCTGGTTGCCTTCTAAGTATAGACATAAAGATATGTTTCATTGGGCTAAAACCAGGCCCTAGGAAAAATGCTTTAACCCAAATACATAGCCTTTGCTATGACACCAGGGTATAAATCTGTTCTAGCTGTTGTACAGGCACCTGCATGTTCCTGGGGAGAGTTCTACTACTGTATCAAGGAATCTGGCCTGATAGAAAATAATATCAGTCTCTAGAGCCCCTCTTTGACACCACCTATCTTTGAGCCCATATTTACAGGTCCACTCCTCTGGCCAGACACGTGCCAAGGCCAACCCACAGGGTATCCTCCAGCTACGCCAGCCCCTGCACCAACTCTGAGGACACCAACTGGGCATATACTGGAAGGTTGACTTCACCCACATGCCCATTAATAAAAAGGTCCATTATCTCTTAATTTTTGTTAGCAACCTTTAATGGAGGTACTCCTAACCTCCAGGGAATACACCATCTCTTGATTTGGTGTGCCATTCCCCCAAGCTCCTGGGACATCAATGCTGGTAACATCTCTCCAGGCTCAAGTGGGCACCTATCCAGGATAATTGGTCAGTCCAGCAACTGGGACCTTCCAATCTCCCATCTTTCAAAATGTTCTAATGAAGGTTATATCTGATTTTATGTCTGGCTCATTCACCTTTGCCTCTTCTATACAACCAGGACACATCTCCATTCCATTATTTCTGGCAGTCTTCACTCTTCCCATAGCTAGCCCCATTCATAGGGCTGGTATTAATGATCTATTTTTCCCCTAGAAACTCAGCTTCTCAGCTTCCTCAAGAAACAGATTCCTGAGGTCATGACAGTTAACCAAATGCTTCTTCATCCACACCTCCCACTGAGCATGAGCCCACTGATTCCCAATTCCCCCTCCCCACATTGTCCCATGCCAACAGGAAATAGCCAGACTTGAACCGGCATCCGTATATCCAAGAATCTTGGTAGATTCAGTTGGAAGCCCTGCTTCAGCCCCACCCCCCCATTCCAAACCCTGCCCTAGAAAGCCATCCAAGTGGCAGCCCCTCCCCCAACGCTGCTCAAGACCATGTCTATGGGGTATTTAAGCTCTGGTTCCTAGACCTGCCATGTGATTTCTACTCCTCCCTCCCCTGCCTCACCTCTTGTGGACTTGAGAGTCACCCAAGAGTGCTTTGCTCAGATTAAACCTGGTCTTTTACTTTTTAAAATCAACTTGATCTGGCTTATTGTGTCAGTGGAGAAAGCCACTACCAAGGATACAAGAATACCTATCAATGCTGTCAGATTTTGCAATACTTCCTCTGTGTATACCAGAGGGGCTATCCACTTCTAAGAGCCCCTCTGTTGATTGTTCTTACCCCTGCATGTGGTGAGAGAAGGTGATGCATAAAGACAGAAGTAACTATATCTATTAGATGACCTGATGTCTCAAAGCTGAGCTCTGCTCAGACTTTATGCTCCTTTCTTTAGGGAAAGCTTAGCTATATAGGAGCTTCTACAGGCAAATGCTGCAAATGAATAAGTGTTGAGTGCTCACTGAGGGGTCAAAAAGCAAACTTAAAATTTTCTCTAGATTTCTGGTCCCCTATACAATTTTCCTCTCTAAGTGGCCCAAGCATGCTAGGATACAACTGTGAAGGGCATTCTTCTCAGTGAAATACTTTCCTCTATTTATTTTACCTTTATGTCTAGAAAGTTTATATTATAAGGTTAAAATGTGATCTCTATTCTGACTCTTTGTACACTTTGTCTATATATATTGAAAGCTTAATTAGAATGCCAGAAAGAGTTCTCCAAACATCTTGAAATAGCAATAATGGCTTAATAGTTATATAGAAATTGTAAATATTAGCTCCAACCATTCTCTATGATTTCCTCCAAGTTTTGTTGTATGTATTAAATAAACTTAAAGAGTTTCATTTATTTTCATAAATATTAATTCCCAAATTTGTTCCCCTAAATGTCTCTTGCTAATTTCCTGTTTCCACTGGAGCTCCCTTCTTACAGCATTCTGTGTTTATGGCCTCATATACACTCTATGAATCATTCTTGTCAAGGTGCAACACTTTGTTTTATTGTATTGTCAACAGCTAAGAGTGCATGTAGCTCTTGTGGAGGGCCTGAGTTCATTGCTCAGCATATAGGTCATATGGTTCACAACCACCTGAAACTCTATATCTGTGGATTAGCTCCTTCATCTGTACTCCATAGGTACTACACACACATTCATAAACTCACACAGGAACATACAAACACAACATCCATCTTCAAAAAATAATAATCCTTTTTGAACTCTTCCAAAAATTCAAAGTGCCATGAACACACTCAAATTCATTCTGTGATGCTATAGTACTACGTTGATATCAGAAATGCTACATAGAAAGAATTATATAGATACATATGCCAGGGAGTACTAATGAGAAAAATCCTCAATACAATGCCACCCAGCTAAGGTCAGTAGCACATATACCTGTACCATTAGCAAGTTAATTTTGTTCCTTAAATAGTAAAATCCATAGTCACAAAATGTGAAGAACCAGTTACTAGGAACTGTTTATGTGAGCGGAGCCAAGGAATACCACAAAGTCACTATAAGTGTAGAAGCTTACAGCTCTGCTCCAGGGTAAGGTTTTCCCAATGCAAGTGTAACAATTCCGCTCTGACAGGGGAGGGTTTCTCTAGTTGCTACAGCTCTGCTCCACTCTTCTCTGCTCCAGAAAAGTGTTACAGCTCTGCTCTGCTAAGGGAAGGTTCCCAGGGGAAGTGTTACAGTTCTGCTCCACTCCAGCTCTGATCAAAGTTGTTATGGCTGGAATCCACTGTGAGGAATGTGTCACACAGCACAACAAACCTCACTCAAAGGTTTATTGGGAAGAAAAAATCCAAGGTTAGGTTTGATTCTGAGAAATTCCTTCAAACTTCTATTAAAATCTATTATTGCTCTCTAGTGTTTAATTCATCTATGAAAGAGTTTTAAAATTTGAATGGTTACATTTTGAATTTCCGTATCACTTGCATTTGTTTCTGCCTGAGTACTTTTTCACAGTTTTTTAATTGTTTTATAATTTCTGATCCTTCCACTCTATCATAGAGCACTTTAAACATCTTTATTGTAAAATAGTTATGGTAGTCTATCTGTGTGTGCATGTGTGTCTGTGCATGTGTGTCTAAGTGTATGTATATGGATGTGTGCATGCGCACATGTATGCATTCATCTGGAAACTGGAATTCAACTTCAGGTGTCGTCTTCAGGGCCACAATTCACATACTTTGAGACAGACCCTCTCTCTGGCTTGGAACTTACTGATTAGACTATGCTGTCTGACCAGAAATCCCCAGGAATCAGCTTGTCTCACCTCCCCAGAGCTAGGATTACAAGTAGGCCACCATGCCTGCTTTTTTATGTGGATTACAGGGATTGAGCTCAGGTCCTCATGCTTGGGAAGGTCAGTGCTTTGCCACTGATGTCATCTCCCCAGCTTTACCTAAGATACTTCTCTTATCTGTAGTGTTAAGGTGTTGTTCTGTTTTTTTTCCCATCATTTGGAGAAACTCCTGTAGGGTGCTTGAGTTCCTTTGACTTGTAATCTCACCCTCAGGAATTCCTCTTCCCTGTATCCCTTACTCTGTGAAGATGCCACTGTATCATATGTTTGCATCTGGTTTCTAGACTGTTCACCTTTCTGGTTCCACATGATCAGTTAGTTTTATTATAATGGGGTAAGATTTCAGAATGGTGAACAATTAAATGTGGAAATTTACTCTCTTGGTATTCTTGTATCATGTTGGTAGAGAAAACTTAAACTTTAGAAGCATAGAAAGAAGTGAGAGTGGGCTTGAAGTCATTTGTGTGAGATACATTTTCTAGCCATGTTCCCTGGGAATTGAAAATATTATCAGCAGCCAGGAAATGCTTCCTCTTCAATTTGTTTTCATAGGTAAGGCAGTACTTTGTGATTCTGTAGAACTAATCAGTTTTAGGTTTTCAATTTATGGGACACAGTCAGATATGACTGTGTGCTAGATGTCAAAGTCCTTACCAGGTTAGAATTCCCCTAAGAATCTTCTCATGCCATCATCCCTTCTCTTCATTTTCTCCCTCCCTCCCCCCTTCTCTCCCTTCCTTCCTTCTCTCCTCCCTCCAATTTTTCTTCCCCTTCCTTCCTTCTTTTCTCCTCCCATGCTTTCCTCTTTCCCTGCCTTCCCTGTCTGTTTTTCTATGTATCTTCAGGTATTTATTGCTTTGGATGATTGACTGATAAATTAAGTGCTCATTGGCCAATAGCCAGGCAGGAAGTACAGATGGAACAAGGAGAGAGAAGAATTCTGGGAAGTGGAAGGGTGAGACAGAGAGACACTGCCAGCTACTGTGATGAGGAGCAGGATGTAAAGTACCATTAAGCCATGAGCCACATGACAAGGTATAGATTTATAGAAATGGATTAATTTAAGAAATAAGAACAGATAGCAAGAAGCCTGTCATGGCCACACAGTTTAAAAATAATATAAGTCTCTGTGTGTTTACTTAGTTGGGTCTGAGCGGCTGTGGGACTGGCAGGTGAGAGAGATTTTTCCTGACCAAGGGCCAGGCAGCACTAGGAAAATTTTAGCAACAAAGCATATGTAAATACCAGGTCTTGTTTTGAAGAGTATGTGAAAAGATGCATTCACTACAATGACCAGATACTATTTGTCTCACCTGGATTGTGGCACAGCCCAGTTTTAAGATCATCTTCCCATCGTACAGAATCTATATTGGTTTTCCTGATAGTACCACACCTAAGCTACCTCAATGGATGATCAATGCATTCCATCAGCTTTGTTACTCTATTTAACAATGCAGAAAATGTCCTTCTTGGAATTCTGAGTAATGATTGGTGGAATTGGAAAACTACAGAAGATACAAAAGAAGGATGCAAGTGTCACTTTCATTATATGTAAAGTCACAAGTTAATTCTATCATGTCTTCCCTCTCCACCAGCAATATTCTTCACTTTTCTCTGGATTGGTAAGCCTGCTGCCCAGTACCACAAACCCCATTAGCAGACACTTCCCAAAGGACTTACAGATGAATAAACACATAGTGACAACTTTCCCTAGATCATAAAAAAAGAAAGGAAAGAAAAGGAAAAGAAAGAAAAGAAAGAAAACTGGCTTTCTTATGTGATCTTAGTCTGTTACCTGCATATACCTAACATCCAAGATAACTTTAGCCTCCAAAATTTATAATGGGGTTATTGGTGATTTTAATTCTTTAATTCCTTTTCTTTAAATTTTAATAATTTATTTGATAATGTATATATGTGAGTGAGTGTATGAGCACATGTGTGTGCAGATATCTATTCACTTGTGGGCATTCACAGGCTAGAGGAGAATGTCATGTTTTCTATTTTCTTACTTTAAACCTTAATATTTTGAGGCAAGTTCTCTCAGTGAACATGAAACTAAGCTAGTGGTCAACAAGACCAATGATCTTCCTGTCTTGGCCCCCATAATGCTGGAGTTAAGGTGGCTGGGATTATATGTGGGTGCTTGGGACATGCTCATGTTTGAGTAATAAATGATCTTTCTCACTGATCCAACTCCCCAACCCCAATGCCTTCTTCAGATCCCGACCTCCCCTTTTTTACTTGTAGTTTGTGCTTCTGTGAAGTCTTACTTTTAGAAAGGATCAATTATTTACCATTATCTACAGAGTTACTTTGGCTCAAACCTGTTTCTTGTGCATTACTCTTGATAATCCTATGACAGTCTTCACTGGAATGAACACACCCAGCCTCAATTTTACAGAGAAGTGGTAATTATTATATGAAATCACACTAAATTAAATTAACATCAATTATAAATAAAGGCATTCTTTTTTCATGAATTTCATTCTTACTCTGCTTGTCCAATCTCAAATATCACAGATAATTGAAAAGAGAATTTAGTTTTGAATCTTATGTCTGAAAAATAATGACAGGAAAAAGTAAACCAACTCTCAAGTAAAAGGTTCAGCTGCAGTGTTGACAGGTCATGGGTGAAAAACAACTCATGGGCCTCACTCTCCAGCTGCATAGCCATGCCAGTTCCCTGGGTAGAGGCTTGGCAAGAACAGCTCCTGTTTGAATGTCTATGATTGGTAAAAATGAACATGTACTGTTCTCCACAACCAAACCTTGACTGCTTACTACAGCTGACTCAGGTTAATTGCAATTTAAGAAATAATTCAATATTTATTTTACCTTTAATGCCTAATATTTTAATAACCATAAATGCCACAAAAATGGGGGCTAGAGAGATGGCTCAATCAGTTGTGTGCTTGCTTTGCAGAGACAAGAACATGAGTTCAATTTCAAAAACCACAGTACAAAAGGTATATGGTGGCTTTCATGTATTTAGAATCCAAAGGAAGAGGCAATGGAGACAAGTAGATCCCTGAGGCTCACTAGCATGTCAGTCTGGCCTAGTTGGTGGGCTCACAGGTCAGCGAGACATCTTCTCTCAACATAAGATACACTAAGTATATATACCTAAATTATTAAATATATAAATATAAACATAAGTAAATGATGTTCCTGAGGGAGAGCACTTAAGGTTTTCCTCTAGCTTCTATATGTACATGTACACACAGTGCTTCCTATATCCATGGGGATGCCTACACACAACACACACACACACACACACACACACACACACACACACACACACACACACACACAAATAAGATGAACCTCTGTAAGAAATATGCAATATTCTGAGTATGATTCAATAGTTTAACCTTTAAATTTATAGACTGAAAACATTTCAAATTCTTACCTCTAGAGAAGTCACAGCAAAGAGATTTTACTAACCTAAAACAAAGCTCATATATTATGGATTTTATAATCTATAACTATATTTGTCAGGTAAGGAAGCAGAGATAGGACATGAAGAAAATTGTCCAACGTCATATACCTGGCATCAAAACGATTTTAATTAAACTCTGTGCCTTTAGCCACTTGGCTAGATCATGTCTTAAGTTCAGGTGATGATACATAATCAATGATGTTCACTGTTTTCAGTGACACTTGCAGAAAAGAAAAATATCAAAATGGTTCAAGATTAAGAAATGCTCAAATAAACTATGAAATATTCATAGATCTGAGTATCACAATAGTTCAAGTGATTCTATGAATAGCTTATTGTTTTACAGAGAATGCATTGGATATGATGTTAAGTTAAACTTATTTACACAGGAAGATAGCAAGGTTTAAGATTCATAGAAAAAATTGAAGGGAAAAATACTAAAACAAAGAGTAATTACAAGTTGTTCTCCACACATTTCTTATGCATTACAAATGAGAATGTAATGTTCTGTAATAATAAATAGTTAAAAGTCTAAAGTTTTAAAGAAATTACATTAGCAAAATAGAATCCATTCTCCTACATAATAACTTCACAACTCTCTATGACCAGAAAAGTCCTTTGAGAACTTCAGAAATGAATCTGTCAGAGCACCTCAAAGACTCTAATGACTACATTGAAGTGAATAAAGAGCATTGCTTTGAGAATGGAAAGATGGCTTAGTGGTTAACAACACTTCCTGCTTTTGTGGAGGAGCTGAATTCAGTTCCCAGCTCCCCTGCCAGGTAGCTCACTACTGCCTATAGCTCCAGCTGCAGAGGGATCAAATGAGAAATTTACTGAAATTCTTTTAGCCTCTGCAGGTGTCCACACATATACATGAAATGTAAAATAAAATGTAGAAGAAGAAGGAGAAGGAGGAGGAGGAGGGGAAGGAGGAGGAGGGGAAGAAGAAGAAGAAGAAGAAGAAGAAGAAGAAGAAGAAGAAGAAGAAGAAGAAGAAGAAGAAGAAGAAGATGTTTACTCAGAATAGTCTTCTTCTTAGGCCACTGTGAATTGCTGCAACTAGGAGGAAACACCAACCTGAAGTTTATGCCTCAGGTAAGCAGGAGAATAGCACATGTACAACCAGTTTTCTGAGGGCTAGAAGTCAAAAGGCTGTCCAAGGGACCCAGTCCTGTCTCACTGGACTCACCATACTTCCCCTATCAGCATTCTTGGGACAGCTCTGTGGCATCATGTGCTAACAGTGAAGCCACAGTTCTTCCAGAAGGATACCAGAAGGATCAGCAGATTGCAACTCTGGAAAAGACACTCATAAATGTTTGTCACTGGGATACCACACACACATACACACATACACACAATCTTACAACAGATGAATATCCACAGAGACCATGAGAAGTCACAGAGTCCATGGCTTGGACAGATAATTGAAGTCTTTGCCTGCATGTCCTTACAGTCTTGGAGAGGCAGCTTGTTTTTATCACTTGAACAGATATAACAAAAATTTGCATATGACCAAGTAGAGAAATGTGGCCCAATCATAAAAATAAAATGTGTATCAATAAATTGACCCTTAAAGAAATAGATACTTATAAAACTCCCAATAAAAATGGAAATTGAAAACTAAATGAAGCCCAGTGAGCTATAATGAACCATACAATACAATAAAATTAACAAAAGGGACAGAACAGAGGAATGGTTCTCAACCTGTGTGTCACAGCCCCACTGTGGGTCATATATCAGATGTCTTGCATATCAGATATTTACATTATGGTTATAACAATAGCAAAATTATAGTTATGAAGTAGCAACAAAATAGTATTATGGTTGGGGCACAACATGAGGAACTTTATTAAAGGGTCACAGCATTAGGGAGGCTGAAAACCACTGGAATATAATAAAGATATCAACAAAGGGACAGAGACTGTACAATAGGTATAAAGAAACATTCTAGAGATTAAAAATACTGTGACTTATTTGATAATACCACAAGGGGTTTTGATAGCTGTGTTTATCTATCCAATGACAGAATCAGGGAAGACAGTTATTTGAAGCTATTAGTTTTAAAAAGCAGAAAGAAAAAGAATAAAGAAAATTGAAGAAAACCTAAAGGACCCATAAATCATCATTAAGTAGATCAATATGTTCACTGGAGGATGGTTCTAAAGGAGACAGGCAGAGAGAAAATAGAGGAAAGATCATTGGATGGAATAATAACTAATATATTTCCAAAGCTGAAGTAGAAACAGATACCTAAATTCAAAAAGTTCAAGAGAGTCCAACTAGAATGAATCCAAGACACTGTAATCAAACTATCAAAAGACATGAGAAAAGTGACTGGTAAATTCAAAGGAACTTGTTTAACATCATCAGTAACTTTCTAAGTAGATACATTAAAATGCTAGAATAAAATACAAAGAATACTCAAAGTGATAGAGCAAAGACTGTTAAACAAATTCACTGGCAAAAATCACCTTTCCAAAAACAAAGAAGCCATGGATTTAGATTAGGAAATCTAAATGTGTTCATAGTCACAAGACATGCTTTATGAGAAATGCCTGCCTGGGATCATCCTCCATGGTAGATAGTAGGATAAACAACTCAAAAGTACAAAGATCTTTGATGATGTTAAATTAAAAAAAAAATAGAATCCTGAATATTATAATGATGGCATGTCAAATCACTTTAAAATTTGGTAGGTAACATTAAAAACATGAAAACTAACAAAAACTATGTAACTATTTTACTGAATAAAATAAGAAAATTTTATTTGTGAGTGATGTGATGAGTTAAATATTATTAATAATGACATAGGTTGTAATATACTCAAAGCTGGCTTGCTATCAATTCTAATTAAGTTGTTAAATCATTAAGATTGTGTGTGTGTGTGTGTGTGTGTGTGTGTGTGTGTGTGTGTGTGTGTGTTGGTCCTCTTTTTCCACATTGTTTGAGCCAAGGTTTCTCTGTTGTTTGCTATTTCATGGTGCTGCACACATAAATCTATCCATCCTGGAAGCTCTTGGGATTCTCCTTCTCTACCTTCCACCTTGACATGGGACCCTGTCAGCTACATAGTCTGTAAGCTCTGGACCCCATGTTTCCGACAAACACACTATTTCAGCAAATGTTCACAGAGAAAATCACTTTGGATGCATCATTAAATCACTGAAAGTCCCCAAGACAATAGGTAAACAGCACCATACTCACCAAGCCAAGAGTGATGTAAAGAGCACCCTTTCACAAGAGAGTCTTGCTCTACTGTGGTAGCACAAGATTAGGGAGAAGTCCTTACTATCAACCAAGGACAAGAAGGGGCTGGGGCATATTTCCAGGAATCCACTTTTCTGAAAGGGATCCCCTAAAATCTAGTTTCTGCACAGTTAATGTTTTTTTCTTGGAAGGTTCTCCACAATCTAATTTACCATGGAGAAACATGAAGTTGCACCTAAATCTACCAATGTCATTATGTTCCTTCTTCTGAAATGCAGAGCAAGTATATGGAACACTCTAACCCTCTCATTTCCTGTCCAGAGAGAAAACTAATCAATTAATCTCTATCCCCAGCATCCCAATTTCTTCATGGATGTCAAAATAATTATCACATGATGTGTTACTCTTTTGATTGACAGGTCTGGTAATGTGGGGCTACTTTGGGGGAAAGTAAGATGGTAGTTTGAGCTGGTAGGTCATATCTATCAACCTCTAATGTAAATACCCCAAAAGATGACAAAGGCCACACCTGCCTGTTTCTCCCCAGGAAAAAGAAGAGTTGACAGAAATTTCTAAAATTCAAACTAATCATGAAGAGTGTTCTCTGATATGGAGCCTAGTGAATAGATACTGGAAGTAGTATCTTCCCAGAATAATGTACAAATTCAAATGACATGAATGGAAGAATCAGGAAAAGATATCATAAACAAAGAAATTGTGGTGAATAGAGATGTATGATTCACCAGACACAGAATTAAAAATACAAGGTGACCCCAGCACTCGGGAGGCAGAGCCAGGCGGATCTCTGTGAGTTCGAGGCCAGCCTGGACTACCAAGTGAGTTCCAGGAAAGGCGCAAAACTACACAGAGAAACCCTGTCTCGAAAAACCAAAAAAAAAAAAAAAAAAAAAAAAATACAAGGTGAAGGGAATCATGGAGTTGAACTTGTCTAGCTGCCTTTAGAGGCATGTATCATAACTTTTTGAGGTTAGAGTCTGGGACTCCTGAGGCACCATGTGCCATTCAATTCCTGAGAAATGGAGGTACTTCCTTAAGCAGTGAAGCATCCAGCCTTTCCATATCTCTATGTTCCCTTTAAGTTAGCGAAGCAAGTAGAAATTTGGCTGAATAGTTAGTCTTAGTCATTAATCTTGTGTACCCTGTATAGCTTGCAAATGTCATTGTATCCAGGCAACTACAACTGTATTCTTCCTGGCAACTGTCATTATATTCTGTTTTTGATATAAAAAGTCTGATTGCTTGCAATAAACTTGTCTCACCCTCAGTCTTGTTGAGACCTCCAATTTGGCCTGGTTTTAATTCCCACCAATCATATCAGGAGACCCTAGTTTGGTAAGTAAGCACTGGCACTTACAATAAGGACCATGGCAAAAATAAAATCCTTGCTGCACAAGACCTGAGTTTTGATTCTCAGCATCTATGTACAAATCTGCCCATGTTGACATGTGACTATAATCCCAGTGCATGGCCTGGCAAAATAGGCAGATTCTTGGTGCTTTCTAGACAGCCAGTCAGGTCAAAACAGTGAGATTCAGTTCAGTCAAAGAACCTATCTCAAAAAGTAAGGTGGAGAGAAGTTGAGGAAGACAATGTCAAACACACATGGGGGGTTGCAGAAAAACAGTGAGGAAGAGGGAGAAGGAGAGACAGAGATGGGGGAGAGAGGCAGAGAGAATATTTAAAAGCACCAAACAGAAATTATTAGCTAAAAAAAGTATGCTGAAAACACACACACACACACACACACATTTCATGGCATACTGTATCACAAAGAAGAAGTGACAAGCCAGTGCAAAGACTGATCTTTGATACCGGGGAATCAGTTCCCCTGTTGGTTTCTTTAGTATTGTTATCTAAGAATTTCAGAACAGACTCACATGGGAGCACCAAAACAATGTGATTAAAGTTTGGAAGAGACATCTAGACAAGGAAAGCTGTGAATCTCATCAGCTGGCTGAAGCAGGAAAATGGAGAAGAGAAGGGGGAAAGCCATGTTGCCTGAAGTAATGGAGCATGGAGATGTGGAGACCAGCCACCTGGGAAAAAAGGAACCACATGGAAGGGAGGATAGCTTTAAAGAAAGAGTGAAGGCCAAAGTATGAAATGTAGTCAGAAGTTTTCCTGAGGGCCCAGGCAGGACTGGAGAAAACTAACAGGTATAATGAAAGAAGCCCCAGTTGTTAGGGAAAGTGTGCTTAGAAAAGAAATAAAAGAAAAGGATAGGTTACATTTTCTAGATAATTCAAAGATGGGGAGAATTAGAAAGCTGTATGTTTATGGCCCTGTGAGAAATTGCATTAGGGGCATCAATTCTGGAAAGCAAAAGGTCATTATCTCATTAAAGGGATAACTATTCCTCCTATCTCTTTGGGATGGCTCAAGTGGATCTGCCTTCTTAAGGTGTGGTCTGTTGGCCAGGTGATTGGCTAACCCAATGGAATGAATTAAAGGATGAGATACTGGCATGTCCTCACCTGAAGGCAGATTCTATTCTTTTGCCTAGGAGACAATATCTTTCTCTTAATGGGCTTTCAACTCTGCTGTAATATCACCAGAGATAATGCAGAAAGCATATATTTAAAAACAACAAAATAGAGGAAATAAAGTTTAAAGGATGTGGGGTACACCATCAATCTAACCAATATTCATTTAAAATGGGATAAAGAGAAAGAAACAGAAGGGTTACTGAATAAGACAATGGTTAAAACTTGCCAAATTGGTATAAATAAATGGATGGATATTGAGGCCCTAAATGATGACAGATGACAGGAAGGCCACATTGTGATACGAATGTCAAAAGTCAAAAACAAAGAGGATTTTTTATCTTAGTCAATGTCTTATTGCTGTGGAGAGACACAATGACAGTAGCAAATTTTATAAAAGAAAATATTTAATGGGGAGGCTGGTTTACAGTTCATAGGTTTAGTTTGTTGTCATCATAGCAGGAAGCATAAAGGCACACAGGCAGACATGGTGCTGGAGAAGTATCTGAAGAGTTCTACACCCAGATCCTCAGGAATCAGGAAGAGAGAGCACTGGGACTGGCTTGAGCATTTGACTCACCAAATACCACACCCAGTGACACACTTCTTCCAATAAGGCCACACCTTCTAATGCCTCTCCAGTTAACACCACTCCATAATGACCAAGCATTCAAATATATGAGCCTATGGGGGACATGCCCATTCAAACCAACATATTCTACTCCTTGACCCCCATGGGCTTATAGCCATATCATAATGCAAAATGCATTTAGTCCAACTTCAAAAGTCCCCATAGTCTATCACAGTCTTAACACTACTCAAGTTCAAAGTCTCTTTGGAAACTCATGGCAACCTCTGGAATATAATCCCTTATAAAAAGCAAAAGCAAAAACAAATCACATACTTCCAACATACAAAGGCACAGGATATATAATACCATTCTAAAAGGGAGGGAATAGAACATAGTTAGGAAATACTGAACCAAAGCAAGACCATAAACCAGCTAGGCAAACTCTAACCTCTATCTCCATGTCTGATGTCAAAGGGATCTTCATATCTCCAACTCTTTTCAGCTTTGTTGATTACAACATACTCCTCTCTTGGGCTAGTTCCCCACTCAGTCTAAAGCTTTCCTTCTCAGGTATCCCATGGATCTGGCATCCTATTATTTCTTCATCCTTTTCTCAGAGTAGATTCGATGATCTATTTCATATCTATATTCTCTTTTTTTCTTTTTCTTTCTTTTTTTAAACAAAAACTTTGAGTCTTATCTCCTTGTTCAGCTTTTTTCCTGACCATTAACAATTAACAACTTGTAACCAACTGTCATAAACAATGACAATTATCCATAAGTCACTGAATGACCAAAACCCTCCCATCCCACCTTTTGGGAATGTGAGCATCATTTTCTTAAAATTACTTCCTGCTTTCTGTGGGTGAAGATATCTTTAGGGGATTCCAAAAAGAAAAAAATTGGGTTAATTGTCAAGTCCTGTATGATTTGTCCAGTTGCTGCATAATGAGAAAGTGCAGGGCTTGTTTCAAGTCCTTGTTCAAGTAGTCTGTTAGGCTGGATCATCTCAGCTAGCCATCTCAAAATTGTCCTGAGTAATTTGTAGTCCAAAGTTGATGTTTTGGTGGTGTTAATCAGCTTAATAGCTTTACCATAGTCCATGTGGAATCATCATTATAGGATCCTGACATCTTTTTGAAGATTTCAAAGTCACTGTTAGGCGTGGTCATGGTTCCCTGCAGACTTTTTTTTTTAACCTCCTCTGTGGTTTGGAGCAATCACAGTCTGATAAATGTCTGTCTCTTGGAACCACGGATATTCTTCCCTAGAATAGAATATCTTCACAGCAATTTCTCCCCACCATTTGTCTTGCCAAACTTTTCCAAAGTGATCTTTGCCGATGCTTTCTTGTAACATGATGGTTCTGGCAATTCTTCTCTGAACAAACAGCAGTAAACACTTCATCCCAGGTAGCAGCATTACCACAGTCACCAACATGATAAGAAGGAGCCAGCAACTCGCAGTAGCAGCTGCTGCCCCCATGGTCCCACTGCCACTGTTTGTGGCTCAGCCCTGGCTGAAGCTTCTCCTTAGCAAGCCTCCTAGGCTGGCCTCAAACTCAAGATCCTCCTGCCTCTTCCTCCTTTAGCAAATCCTACAAGCTTGCACCACCACAACCGGCTGAGTATAGCTTGGGTCTGAGCTGGGGCCCACAAGGGCACAGGCAAGCAGCTTTTTCATGAATTCGTACCACAAACATTGGGTGCCAGATGTAGCAGGAAACTTAGAAGGTCGTATTAATAAAAACAATCCTAGACCAGGTACTAGGATGAATGCTGGAAGATTAGAGAAGCAGAACAAACCACAGCTACCTCACCTTGCCAGTTCCTCAGCTGATCCTGTTTCCTCAGACTGGAAGCCTCTGAGTCCTCATCCAGAATGGGTCTCAGCTGAACTGTAGCTCAAAAGCCTAAAAGCTTAACCAGCCCAATGCTTAACCAGCCCAATGCTTAACCAGCCCAATGCTTAACCAGCCAAATGCTTCTAGTTTCTGGTCTCCACGACTTATATATCTTTCTATTTTTGCCATCACTCCCTGGGATTAAAGGCTTGCTTCTTGGGATAAAAGGCATGTGTCACCATGCCTGGCTGTTTACAATGTGGCCTTGAACTCACAGAGATCCAGAAGGATTTCTGCCTCTGGAGTGCTAGGATTAAAGGTGTGAGTGCCCCCATTTTCTAGCCTTTGTATTTAATGGCTGTTCTGTCTCTGACCCCAGATAAGTTTATCAGGGTGCACAATATTTTGAGGAACACAATACCACCACAACACCTCTTGGAACACTGAAAATCCTCTGTGCTAGTCCTGTCTCCCCTTCAAGCCAGTATTATAAGCAGCTAGGGGCAGAGCATTCACAGAGGTATAGAGGAGGCACAGGTGTTGTGGGATGCTTTGTTGGGCCTGGATGTAAGGAAGTGCATTGCACTCTTAGTGTAGGTCCTGAGCCATGGCAGCAGCATCAGGGATTCTGCATCTTGGGCAAAATGACAAAGAAGAAAAAAAGAAACTTATCATGGAAGAAATCTTTCTAAAAAAGCTTTTATGAAATAAATTGATCTGGTAAGGGGGGAGCCACATGCCAATCAATAAGCATATGCAGGCAGGTGCAGCCTGCTACAAGCACAATGTCAGGTGAAGGAAGTACAGCTGTCAATGCCAGTTCAGGGAGAACAGAAACCTCCCATGGCAAAAAAAGCTTGATTTTGATTTCATTACGAATTCAGACCATGTAAATGGAACCAGGAGTGTACAGCCATCGTTGGTTGTGGCTGAGTTTTCTCCTGGAACCAAAAGGCAGCTTGGGAAATATAGTTCTTAAAAGCATGGTGGCATAAGCAGGCATGGATGGAAGCTCAGATATAACAGCAAAATGCCCAAGGGAAATACTACCAATAGTGTACTGTCCCCAAAATCTGCCTTTTCACTTGAAAACTCTGCTTTTTCCCAAGTGCTGTTTGAAAGCTTAGCTTACCTCCTGGGAATGAGAAGCAGGTGAACAAAACCTACTTGTCAAGAGACAATTAAAATGCTAAGCCATTTGTCAACAAGCCACTTTGAAACCCTTTAGAAAGTAGAGAAAAATGGTGCAAACACCAGAAAATTACTTTGGGTGTGGAAAAAACTTATGGGCAAATAAACAAATTGGGTTGTGGTTGAAATGCAAGACAGAAACATTGTCATCACTAAAAGACCTCATGTCAATCTTAAGACACAGCTTCAGAAAATTAAGAAGGGAGAAATTGTACCCTCAGAAGCTTGTTGGCTGTCTGAGTTCTGTGAGAAGTATGGAACAGAGGAATGTCAGCTCCAATGACTCCTCCAGAGGCCTAATAACTGCACAGGAAGTTTTTTTTTCTGAGAGCTTTACAGCATTTTGGTATGGTAATTACTCATGATTTGCAAACTCTCTGTATTGTTGGAAGATAGTGTAAATAGTTCAGTTAAGAGATCTATTTTAGATGTTTGCTAAAGTTTGTGAAGTAGTCCTATAGAGTTTGCTTTTGAATGTAAGTTTGTAAAAGGTGTAAATATGTATCATGATAATAGTTCTGTTAAGAAATCTCCTAGAGCACGGCTAAAGTTAGTAAAATAGTTCTATAGAGTTTCCTTTTGGATATAAGTTTGTAAAAAGTGTTAATATGTATAGTGATATTCATGTTAGTTGTAAATATCCATAGTAATGTTCATACTAAATTGTTTTATTACTCCATCATTATTTGTCTAGTCTGGACAAATTAGGTAACATAAATTTTAAAGGAACATGCTTTATAAATTAAATCAATTACATTAGAAGCATCTTGAAGCTTTTCTCCCCTTTAACTTCAGATATATTTGAACAACTTTATGATAGCCCAAAATATAATTTTATGGTCTCATCGGCCTCTAGAAGTCATAATTAGGGGAGCTTTTCTGTCTTCTTCCTAGAAGTTTCCATCCTCCTCTGTTTCTGTTCAGAAATGGGTAGGCATTCCACAATTGAGTTAGTTTGTAGAGAAATTCTACTGCTGTGGTAGGAACACATGTAAGTATGAGCTGCTTAAATAGATAAAAATGTCTTTATAATTAGCATGGGTGTTTTTTTATTTGAGTGGATACTTTGAAGTGTTTTAAAATGGGTGATTTTTCCTGGGAATCAAAACAGTCTCTTGAAAATTTTATTGATACTAATAATTATCCTCCTTGGTTTTTTGTGTATTGACAATGAAAAACTTAATTCTGATTTTATTGTACTCAATTTCTTAATGAATATAATCATGTAGAAAGTCTTGCCTTTGTGAGGAATATGTTAGGAGGGAGTTTTGATTTAGAAAAGGACTTGGTGCAGCTAAGAGTGCTGTAGTCATCTTAGACACATTTCAATAGGATTTTCCAACTTTATTATCCTTTACTTCTTTCCTGGGAGGTATAGCAGCCTACAGATTGCTGTGGATATTGCAACTACTTGCAAGATTTTAGTAGGGACCTGAGTCAGAGCTGAGGTAGGCTCTGTACTCCCTCTTGCCAGAGGCTGTCAGCCAAAGATGGGCAGCTTTCTTCTTGATAACTTTCCAAATGTTTGTATGTAAAGTTAATCAATAAAGATGACCTATTACAGGCACAGTCTATCTGAGGGGCCTGAGGGACCCATTATTATATCAAGAAGGGCAATTGTGGAGGCCCTCAGAGGTTTTCTAATGAGATTTGAGCTTGCTTTACCCAGCAGGGCTTCATTAGAGGATTGCTTAACCACATGTGTAGTATCAGATGATTGGAAGGGTCTACATTTGGCTGTGCTAAGGGGAGGTCTTTTGGTCCTCCCCTTGGCATTCCTATGAAAAGCTCTTTTAAAGAGACAGAGGGGCCAGGAGATATTAATCCAGACCCTCCAGAGACTAACCTGTGTTTCCATCTGTTTCTCTCCCCTCTATCTTTATATCTAAATATTTCTCACTCCTCCCTCCTCAAGAGTACCCTAGAGAAAAAGTGGGAGCAGTTTTCCCACAGAGAAAAGAATAGGCCTCCCACACTGAATTCAAAACATACTACAAAGGCAGGTGGTCAAACTGTATTTTACTGACATAATGACAGTCATTGAAGTTTATGAAAAATATATATGTGTATTTATGAGTGCCTCTATGTATGCCTGTACACCATGTGCTTGCTTGGTATATATGGAGGTCAAAACAGAGAGCCAGATCCCCTACAATTGAGATTGTGGAGAGCTGTTAGATACCAAGTAGGTGCTGGGAACTGAACCCAAGTTCTCTGAAAAATCAGCCAGTACTCTTAACCTCCATCTCTCCAGCTCTATGACAGTCACTTAGAATGGCAGACTAAGGTAAAGAACACAGTAACAAATCCACATGATTAACTTTTATAAAGGTGACAGATTAAAAAAAAAAACTTGCCAAGATGTCCCTCAATATATGGTTGTAATCATTTCAGTAAAAAAAGAAATCATGTTTTGCCTTTCAAGAATACTATTAAAATTGTGAAGTATGGTGGGTTCAGATACCTCACTGCACAAGCAAAATGACCTAAGTTCAAATCCCCAATACCCACTCAAAAATACAGACATAATCACATAGTCCCAGAGCTATGGAGGGAGAACACAGGAGGATCCTAGCATCTGATGGTAGTCAGCACAGTTCCAAGTTCAGTGACAAATCCTATTTCAAGTGAGAAAGTAATAGAGCATAACACCTGGTCTCTGCATGAGTGCACAAATATGAAACCGCCCCCCCCTACACACACACTCACACAATGATAATAAGGAGTTTCCAGTAGCACTGAATGATTTTCATCTTTAATTTTTAAATGAATAATTTTTAATAGAATGACTACAATAAAAAGTAACAATTGATACTTATAATTTATTTATATTAATATAACTTCTTGCCTTATTTTTTTGTTTTCAGATTGCTCAGTAAGATGTATCATTTCAATTTCAATTTTATTTCATTTGTTTAGAAATGCTATGGATAATAATAATAATTTTAAAAAAGAGACTATCAACTTGAGATTGCAGAAACTTGGGAGAAACTGGAGGGAGTAAAGGAAGGGGAAGTGATCTAACTCTATTTCAACTAAAATATATTAATTTAAAAAGCTGCAAGTAATTTTTAGTGTGTGATAGGGCTTTAAGGAAAGCCTTGAATAAGTGAAATGAAGTGACACTGGTATTAATTGCCCATAGTGCATTTAAGATTTTATAAATAGCTTTAAATGTCAAAGGTCTGTGAGCTACAGTTGGCTCAGTGGACATAGCACTTCCTGTGCAAACATGAAGACCTGCCTTTAGGTCCCTAGCAATCATGTAAAAGTTCTGCATGCAGTGTATTCCTATAACCCCAGTGCTGAGGCAGGTAAAGATAAGCAGATCCACAGATAAGCACTACATTCACTGAGATAACTGTCTCAAAAAAATATAGACTGAGACCAATAAAAGAAGACACCCAACTTTGACCTCTTGCCTACACACAGGCCCACTAAGGTAAGCATATCTACACACACATACAAACACACACACACACACACACACACACACACACACACACACACACACACACACACACTCTCTCTCTCTCTCTCTCTCTCACACACACACACACACACACACACACACATATTGTAATGCCTGATTTGTAAAATAATTCTTATTATATTCATTTATTTTATTGTGTGTTATGTATGGGGATACATGCCTTCTAGGGCACACATGTGGAATCAGAGGACAACTTGCTTGAGTATGTTCTCATCTTACAACATGTGGGGTCCAGGCATCAAACTCAGGTCATTGGGCCTGACAGCAAGTGTCTTTATCCACTGAGCCATCTCGCCAGCCCTGATGTGTAAAATATTATTGTTACATTAGACATGTAAATTAAAATTATTTTGTAGATAAAAACTCTTAAACTACATTTGACTTTTATGAATGGTCTAGTGAATTACTTTTTCAATCTCTGCCTTTTAGTTTCTATATTTTATCTCCATACCCAAATAAAAAGAAAAGTTGTTGATATCATATAAATAAATAAGCAATGACAGGAAAACTATATTTACATGTAAAAGAAAGATAGTTAACACATTTCATATCATAAATAGAAATCAAACGGATATAAATGTAAGACTCAAAACTGCAAGGTTCTAGTGGATAATAAAGAAGAAAAATGCCAAGTGTCCTGTCCATTAACATGACTGATATGATGATGAGGGCAGCACCTCAGACACAAGTGTATAGGACACAAACAAACAAGTGGAATGGCCTTAAACATCAGCGCTAACCTCTCCAGAGCAGAGGAAGCAGTCAGCAGAGTGAAAAGACATACAATAAAGGGAACAAATCTCAAAAATGTATATGGGATCCCTACAACTTATCATTGTGTATGTGGGCATGTATGTAAGTGTCTGTGCTGTATGTTTGTATGTGTACATGTGTGTGCATATGTGTGTGTGTGTGTGTGTGTGTGTGTGTGTGTGTGTGTGTGTGTGTGTGTGATAAGAACAGTGGTCAATGTTAGGTATCTTCCTCTAGCTCTTTTCACCTTATTTTTTGAGAGAGAATCTCTTACTAGACTTAGAGATAGAGACCAGCAAGCACTTGGGTCTGCCTTTCTGCTGCCCTCTCTGCTAAAGTTGGAGTCATAGGCCACCTGGCCCCCCCACACATCTGACTTCTCAGTGGGTGCTGAAGAGCTTGACCCATATCCTCATGCTTGCACAGCAATCACTTTTCTGACTAAGCCACCTCCCCAGTCCACAACTCAACACTTTACAAGAACAAATAACCAGATTTTGCCATATGTAAAGACTTAAAAAGACATTTCTCTATGGAAATTGATAACAAATATGTGAAAAGATGCCTTGTGGACAGTAGCACAAGTCCCTAAATTTGCAAGAAGTCCAAAACTTTGGTTTTTTTCAGTGCATTATGTATATTATCTTACTGAGCCTATTTCTTTAAGGTTTTATTAAAAATTAGAATACTAATTTTTAAATATAATTAATAAAATTAATATATAAAAGACATCTTTATAGTTTTTGTGTAACAATGCTAATTATTGATCTCTTTAATATGCATTCAGCCTCTTGCATTGCATAAACTTTCAAGGATGCAAAGTTTAGGAAGACACTTTCCCAAGCTGGTGTCCTCCAAACCAGAACTGTCAGTTGTTGCTAACTTTTCCCAGGTTTGTGTTAGTGCATTCCTAACTGAATCATGACTATTTACATGAGTAAAGATATTTGATATGTCTTAACACAGCGTACTCCATGCACATCTGTAAACAAAGACTTAGTTTCCAAACTGGTTTTTCTGTAAATGTTTGTCCCTGTTTATGGTGATATTTTATTTGTATTAAAATGTTATTTGTATGTTAATAAATAAAGTTGTCCGGGGGTCAGAGCTATTAGCAAGCCATAGGAAAGCAGGGCAGTGGTAGCGTACGCTTGTAATTCCAGCACTTGGTAGGCAGAGCTGGGTAAGTCTCTGTGTGTTCAGGGATACAGCCATTATTGGATACACATGCCTTTAATCTTAATACCAATCATGGAAAACCTGGAGGCCTATACAGACAGGCCATGAGGAGACGGTCATGTGGTTGGGTTTACAACCAATGAGAAGGCAGGACAGGAACTCTATATAAAGACTTTAACACAGGGGTAGCTCTGGTTCAGAGAGGTAGGACCACCGCAGGAAGAAGGGTAAGGTTTTAGCTCTTAGCTCTGACCTCTTGGCTTTCTTCTTTGCATTGGTTCTGTGTTTCTTATTTAATAAGAAGGTTGGATACATCTACACCTGTTGATTGTATTTTTTTTTAAAGCTTAAGTATTGCTGACATTCAATAAAAATATTTTCTCTTGGTAGCTGTATTTTGTAAAGCTTTGTAACTAACTGCTGTTTGTGAATATTCTGAAAAAATTGTAATCTCTAACAACAGAACTCCAAAATAGTTTTCAGACACTAGGACACCATCCATTGGACAAACAGCAGTGAACTACAAGATGGACTCTGGATAAAGATGATCTAAGAGACACTTTCTATACATCTTAGTTACTTTAAATTGTCTTTGAGGGATATTATTGGCAATAACTCCTAGACATTTTTCACATACATACCTCAATGTGGGATCACATCAGACCAACTGAGACAGAGATCATTCTAGTGTTAAGGGATTAAAAAAAATCACTAGGTTGTTAATCAATAGTGTTCTCAGGGAATAATGTCCCCAAACAAGAGGAGGCACTGTTACACTGAGTCACACTGAGCATAGTATCCTCCTGAGATGCCAGAGCTGGGAAGCTGAAGGAAGATTACAAGGTTGAGGTTTTCATTTCAAAGTGAACAGTAAAAAATGGAATCAGTTATGTCAGCTTATTGAGAAATAACTGAAGCCATTAGGTAATAGAGAAATGGTTCTTGTGCATGGCTACTTAACATCATGAGAAACCATTCTAACTTGGACTCTTGTTTGTATCTATTTAAATATTTGTCTCAGTCATACCCATGTTCTTGTTCAAGACTGAAGTGTATTGAATATTGGGGAACACCACCTTGCTGGTAGGAATGGAAGTGTCCTAAACAGACTGTTAAACTTCTTTTGGCTATTAGATTAGTGAAACAACAGATTCCAAGAAACTGGAACTCCTTTCCCAGGAATCTCATGTTGGAAGAAAGAACAGTGAGGCCTGGTGCCAGCCAGAGGAAGGTCTCATCACCCATGAATAGATTTCATATACATTATCAGATCCTGAAAGAGAAACCCAAGCTGGGATAATAACAGGTTGGTAATGGGCAGGAAAACACCTTGGTCAGGACTGCTTAGCTAACTAAGGATAGCCTTTGCCTTCTATTTAAGTCTAAGCTTCTTAGTACCAGACCATGCTGACCAGTTGGGGCTCACTGAACATCACCATTTTTCCTCTTCCTAGTATGGTCACATTAAATATGTCTCCTTGCTTTCTGTTTTTGGTTATTACTTGTTTGTTTAATTGGTCTGTTGAAGTCAGATGACTGAGCCTAGGTGGTTAATTCTGGTTCGATCCAGACTCTTTTTCTAACACCTCCAGTACAATTGTACTTCACATAGCATTTAGATGCTTTTTAAGGTATTTGTGCAACAAGTCTCATTGCCTTACTAGGACTAGACTGAGAACATTGCATGGTTATAACATGCATTTTAATGGAACACATTGAGCTTCCTAGGAATTAGGCAGGGTGACTAAATGTCACTCAGTCTGTTATTGGAAAGAATTATTTGCAGTAAACTGTGCATCTCAACCCATTGAGCCAGAAGAAATTAGAACAAGGTGAGAGCACAGCAAAGCCAACATGTAAAGCACAGCTGAATCAAGTCAAAAGAGACTGTCCAGCATGGTGCTGTGGACTTGTGGTTCTAGAACTTGAGAGCCTGAGGCAAGTCACTTGTATATTCATGGAAACCCTGAGATGTATACCAAGACTCTGAAGACTAGACAAGGGGGTGAGGGGGATGTGCCAAATGTCTAAATATTGTGCTACCAAAGCAGATTATTATCTAGGGGCCTAGCCTCAAGTTCTTTTCTAAGACCTGTTGACATGTCAAATTTTGATGATTTGTGATAAATCTATATCCTATTGAAACCTTTCTCTTTTGTTGTAAAATTTACTTTTTTGTGTGGTGTTTATTATTTTTCATTAAATAATTTTTCTATGGTTTTCACTTCAAACATAAAATTTTCAAAAATGAGACCTACACTTTTCATATTTATAATATTTAAAGTATTTATTTATTTATTTACTTATATTAATGTCCATTGGTATACATCCATGCTTTTGGGTAACTACAAAGATAAGAGGGGTGCATTGGGATTCCCTGAAGCTGGAATTACAGGCTTCTGTGAGCCACCCATTATGGATGCTAGGTCCTCACTCTGGTCCTCTGTAAGAAGAGTATGTGTTCTTAATTGCTGAGCCATCTAACGTTGGAAGTTTTTGCTAGACTGAGACCTTAAACATAACAGCCCTTTCTACCCTACTATCCAAGAATAATGTCACAAAGACAAGGTGGACATTTCATTAATTTTATATTTGTGCTCATAGAGTAAGAAAAAATGTGAAGGAAGGTGAGCCATTCATATCATGAGGCCTTTTTTTTCTCCTGATTTCCTACATCATTCCAGCTGGCAAATCTCTGTGAGCAAGTAGTCTCAGTTAACAACACGCCCATGGATATCTGCCTACAAGGATTTGGAGATTAAGCTAAGGCCAGTACTTTTTGGAAGTAACACTGTGACCACAATTCACTAGTAAACAGCTTTGAGGCACCAGATGTCAAATAAAACATCAATTCTTTTGGTAACCAGCCATAGGGCATCATTGGTAACTAATGTTTAACTGTAAAACACAAGACTGATTATAAAAATGAGAGCTCATGTTGCAACCAGTTCTCAAGGGGGCATATATAATGATCTCTGAAGCTCTGAGTGGCCATCCATTGTTTACCTGGGTTTAAACAGACATATGTAGAATGCATGCTAGGGTTAGTGCTCTCGGAGTTTGCTAATAGATGTGGAAAGATGCCTGCCAGACATGTAAGAGGACACATGCAATAGTTGTTAAGCTTATAATGAAGCTGAGAAATCCATGCTGAAGATGCTAATTGGAGACATCAAGACATAAATTCAGTCTTGAGACTGGCCAAGGCTTCCAGAGGATGAGAAGATAAGAGCAGAATTCAAGTGCTAAACTTAATGAATCTTAGATTCTTGGATATCATTGAAATGAACAATGAAAACTTAAAATAAAATAGAATTTTATAAATTTTGAAATTCATGAAATAAATTTAAAATTAAAATAATACTATTTTCTCATAAAATAATACTTATTATATAGAGCTCAGGGAAATCAAACTATTTCATGCAACTTCTTAAAGACTTTCTTTTCCTAAATTGCTAAAAGTCATCTCTTTGTGGAATGTTTTTGAGATAAAAAATTTCAATTGATGATGGTTCTATTTTATGAGGGGAAATATGATATCTGGATATATGTGTCTATTCTAGAATAATAGAATCAAGTTAAGTATATTATGCCATGTGTGTTGACAGGTCTCATATCCTTTATAGGCACCCTTCTGAGCTCTTGAGTCATAGTTACATAGTTTTTCTATCCTCTCTCTAACATCTTCAAACATAGTTCCTAGGGTTCTGAGGTAGAGAATGCAACAAGGAGAATAAGATTCTTCACTCTGTCTACTAGGCACCATTTGTCAATCTTAAGAGACATCTTTTGGTTGTTATTTTCACAGATGAGGAAGCCCTAATATTACCTGTGGTGCTTTGAAAAATAAATGCTTCCCAAAGGGAGTGGTATTATTAAGAGGTGTGGCCTTGTTGGAGAAAGTATATCACTGTGGGGGTGGACTTTGAGGTTTCCAATGCCCAAGATACTAACCAGTGTCTGAAACTATTTTCTGTTGTAGGATACTCAGCTACTTCTCTAGAACCCCATCTGCCTGCATGCCACCATGCTATCTGCCATGATGATAATGGACTGAACCTCTGAAACTGTAAGTGAGAGCCCCCCCTCTCAATTGAATGTTTTCCTTATAAGAGTTGCCATGGTCATGGTGTCTCTTCACAGCAATAAAAACTCTAACTAAGACAATACCCAATGTGTACATCCAGCAAGTGTATATGACTGCTAATGATGTAATGTTCTGGATGTACTGCTGGGAAATCCCCAATTGTTGAGTACTGCAGAGATCTAGAATGCACTTTAATTCAGTTTGAGAGAGGCTACTGTTCTTTTTTCATTTTCCACAAGTCCAAAGGAATCCACAGGTTAAAGGAAACTCTACTAGAAATATAAATGGCCATTTATCCTGTTTCCATAGCAGTGACTTCCTAAGGAAGGGGTCTGTCTAATGTCTTGGAAATTCCTGTGTGTACTACTAGTGGTCAACACAGATTGTAGACACACTTTGTGCCCCACACTGAGTCCAAAAGAAGAGAAATTCTAGGTGACCAATGACATTTTCCTGCCTTCATTTCCAGGTGCACTGTCCCTCTCTATATCTTCATATTCCCTTGCTGTACCTTTCTAGACCTTGCCTCATACCCTACTTTCCATGCTGCTTTACTACCTGTTGGAACATTTCAACTTCAGGGCATGTTATACACATCATCATTTATTCAGAAGTGGGTATAGATGCTTTATAAGTATCTTATATACTGGTTCCATAACATTTTAAAGGTAGGCTTTTTGGAGAGTCCAACATGTGAAAACAAATGAATGTCAATGACTACCAGTGCCAACATCAGATACTATGGAAGTGTGCAAAGGAAATACTTACAATAACCTCACTACTGTGTCTATCCCATGGCCAAGGATAGCTGTAAAAGTATTAAAACACATAGAATAAACTTACTTAAAATGTAATGAAATATTTTTGCAATTAAAAAAAATTTGATTTCAGGATTCTGGAGAATGAACTTTGCCAGTGATCATGTTGTGTTACAATGTCAAAGGTAGATACACCTGGAAGACAGTTTGTAAATAATTTTGTTATTATGTGTGTTGTTTTGTGTGTGTGTGTGTGTGTGTGTGTGTGTGTGTGTGTGTGTGTATGTGTGTGTGTGTATTTAAATGCATGTTCATACATATGTAGTGCATCTGAAGCTGACTTGCTTATGTACTAGGCAACACAGTATTTATGCTTGGTGTCTATTCAAGTATTAGCAGGCTTAGAGGTCACTGCACATGGACCCCTCCCACAGAAGAAACAGCTCACAAAACTAAGAGCTGAAAGAACAGGACTTTGATTATGAAGAAAAACAAAATGACAAACTGCATCCTATCACTTTTTATGGATGGAGAAATGACATTCTTAAGTGCCTAGATGGATACTATATAATTATATACACTTTATAGGATTTTGGTAATGAATAAAAAACATATCATTGTCCTTTGCTCTGAGAGTCAGTCCAAATGGGCCCATCAATCACCTGGATGGAAAAATATCTCCCAAGAAAGGACTTCTCGATGCTTTAAAAATAGTATAAAGCCTATTTAAAATGTTGGTTGGCATGATTGTGCCTTTGGACATTCTCCACTCTCATCCATTGAGTGAAAGTTTTGTGACAATGGACCATTGTTCACTGTCTGCTTTCATCTCTCAGAACTCCACAACACACAATGGTTCCTTTGGCCACTAACCATTTTCCACCCTTAACAGGGTGTCTTATGACATTCATGTCTCTGACAATTGTCTACTTTCACCCTTGTGAGTATGCCCTACACAATGGTCCCTTTGGTCATTGTCCATTTCACCTCTTAAATTTCCTATTCAATGGTCCTTTTGGCCATTGTCCACTCTTAACTCTTGAGAAAGTTCTACTTTATTACACAATGAAATCTACCCATTGTTCTTCATTATGCTTTGTGTCTCATCTGAATTATTTAAAAGGATATCATAGGACTTGAAAACTGATGGGAGTCTGGAAGGAGATTTTACTAACATCGTTTTGGATTCCTACCTGATTGTGGTTGGATTTTCTCCATCTTTATTGTGGCAAGGATTGGACTCTCATCTGTTGGGCTGTAACCATTGAATATCCAGATCATTGTACTTGCAATTTCCTTGGTGTATGCACTTCTACACCTGACTTTGGGATCTGTTCTTCTTTCCTATTTTACCATAGGTCACCAACATTAACTGCACATGTACTTCAGTTTCTTTCTACAACCATGCTAACATAACTCAAGAGCCTTTATCTAAAATAGCTGTCTCTGCTCATGTAATGCATTCTAGGTATCCTATTGCTTTGTGATAATATAACTGCAATTCTAATATAAGATCAAGGAGACAATTTCAGCCTTTGAATCATGTTATCTCTATTTGGCAGGAACTTATTTTGCATAATGTACCTTTTCCTAAAGTGACTTAAGAGATTTCCCTGTGTCTGTTAGCTTCTAGTATATTGTGACTAAGACAAATAGCTCAGTCTTTCCATGTCTCTCTATATCCTTACAGGGAGGAAACACATACTGCTGCATCTGAGAAGGGTAATCATTCTTCTCCCATGTGCCAAAGATAGAAACAGGTTGGCTCCTGACAGCCAAGGTAACTGTGGAATCAAATATGGCTGTTCGGCTGGTTAGTTTTTTTTTAATCATCAACTTGAAATAAACTAGAGTCATCTGGGAAGAGGGAATCTAAATTTAAGAATTTGTTCCATCAGATTAGCCTGAGGACATGTCTTTAGGAAATTGTCTTGATTGCTGATTGATGTAGGAGAGTCTAACCCAATGTGAGAGAAACCATTCTTAGGCATACGGTTCTGGGCTCTATGTGAAAGCTAGTTGACTTAAGTCAGAGGGAACAAGTCAGTAACAAGCATTCCCCTGTGGTCTCTGCATACGTTCCAGCTTGAGCTGCTATTCTGATTTTCTTCAGTGATTACCTATGGCCTGGAAGTATAAGCTAAACAAACAGACAAAAATAATCTTTCCCTCACAAGTTGCTTTTGGTCATGGTTTTAATCAAAGAAACAAAAAATGTGAATGAACATATTCCAAACCTGATTATCAGGAAACTTAGGAACTTGGCCCTCATTTACCAAGAACTCTGGATTTGGATAGGCATGCTACATGATTCTTAAGCTGTAGTTGTAGGATGTGTCTCATGCCAGCAAGAACCACTCACTTGTGGAACCTTTTTTTTTCTAGCCAAGGTGTTTTATGGGGTGCTGTCTTCTGAGCATAGTGACCAATGCCATCTTCATCAGAATAACTCTGACTGTTTGCAAGAGACTTTCAATGTGGAAATTATTAACTATTCACATTATTTCATAAAAGGAGAGGTTTGAAGCAGTCATTCATACAGCTGGTGAGCATATGTGCATATGCCCAATGGGTATATGGTCTTATGGTCTTGGAAGGTGGTAAGGAATATAAAGTATGGCACTTTAACTTATGGACTCCATCTGTGCAGTGGTGGGATGTTATCAATTGAAAAACTCACTGGCTTACCTATTTGAACTTTGATGAAATTGTGCTCTAGTCATCCTTTGTAGCTAGAGTTTTCCTGCCTGGCCCACAGTCAGGACAAATCTCTATCACCCGCCAGTCCCACAGCCGCTCAAACCCAGCCAAGTAAACACAGAGACTTATATTGCTTACAAACTATATGGCCATGGCAGGCTTCTTGCTAACTGTTCTTATAGCTTAAATTAATCCATTTCCATTAATCTATACCTTGCCACATGGCTCGTGGCTTACCGGCATCTTCACATGCTGTTTGTCATTGTGGGGGCTGGCAGTGTCTCTCTGACTCAGCCTTCCACTTCCCAGCTTTATTCTCCTCCTTGTCCCGCCTACACTTCCTGCCTAGCCTATGGCCAATCAGTGTTTTATTTATTGACTAATTAGAAACACATTTGCCATACAGAACATCCCACAGCACTTCCCCCCCCCCTTTTTTTTTCAAAAAGGAAGGTTTTAAACTTAACAAAGTAAAATCACATATAATTTGGGAATTTGGGCATAGCTTCTCTTAGTACTTCCTGCTGGAGGGGGGCGCTGTATCTTATGGGGATACAAAGAAAATTTTTGGATTATGGAATAGTCCATGAGGGTGTATTGTCTGAGCCAGTTGCCGTCAAACCATTCTAGATGTTGGATCATCTGGGCCATGGTGTCATCGGAGACCTTTCAGGGGATCTTGGCTGGTCAAACCTGATATATCTTAATCTGAAACAAATCCATAGCCTCTGGCTTTCTGTGGGAACAAAAGCAGAGTCTCCATTCCAAAGCAACATGTCCTTATATTCAAATTTTGAAGTCAAGGTACCTTTAAAATATACATTTTGGCATAACTCAACAGCTTTTACAATCAAATGTTTTTCTGCAGTTAAAAATCCCAAAGACAACACAATCCAGATTCTCTGTGTAATATTCATCTTTATGTGGCTTATTTTTTATATTAATTTTACTGTCTCTTTAAAGACTTTATTTTTTAAAACTATGTATTTGTTTCTATAACTCTATATATCACCTATCACCTTTTTTGTCTCTTTCAAGCCTACGTATCTTTTACACACATTGTAAACTATTACATCTGAATCTGTCTCATTGTGAATGTATTGCCTTAAACTGCAGCAGCTGTGGCTGCTGGCTCCACCCACCTCAGCTTCCCAACATGGCTACGTTTACCACCAGCTCTGGGAGCTATCATGGGTCTATGCTTTTATCCAAGCAGCGTGTAGCCCAGAAACCTCTTTTTTTGTTTTGTACGAGCAAAGGCTAAATCCACCATGCAGCTTAATGTGCCACTTGCAGAGGCCTCATTCCCGCCATACAATGGCAGGTCCAGCGTGCACACTAGGAACCCACAAGTAACTCAAACTGGCAACTGCCGCTCATTTGAGAGAGACAATTAGGAACTGTTTTTAGCTCCATTTTAGAACCTTTTTTCTCAGGTTTTAGGTGGAAACTCTTGCCACCACGTTGGACGCCATTTGTAGCTAGAGTTTTCCTGCCTGGCCCACAGTCAGGACAAATCTTTGTCACCTGCCAGTCCCACAACCGCTCAAACCCAGCCAAGTAAACACAGAGACTTATATTGCTTACAAACTATATGGCCATGGCAGGCTTCTTGCTAACTGTTCTTATAGCTTAAATTAATCCATTTCCATTAATCTATACCTTGACACATAGCTCATGGCTTACCGGCATCTTCACATGCTGTTTGTCATCGTGGGGGCTGGCAGTGTCTCTCTGACTCAGCCTTCCACTTCCCAACTTTATTCTCCTCCTTGTCCTGGCTACACTTCCTGCCTAGCCAATGGCCAATCAGTGTTTTATTTATTAACTAATTAGCAACACATTTGCCATACAGAACATCCCACAGCAATCCTTGGTGTCCTATCTCATGGGGTAGACATTTGTTTGTATTTTTCTCTCCCACAAAATGTTCACACAGAGGCTGGCCCCCAGCTCCCATCTTGCTCCGGACTTCCCTTTTGGAACACTGGTGAGTGGCCTTCCTTGTCCCGGACCCCATCCCTGGGCACCAGCCACTCCAGGGAAGACCTGCCCAACTTGGCCCCAGGTTCTGGCCACTGGGCAGGTTCCCTGCTAGCCCCACCGGGAAGGATCACCCTCTCCAAGAGCCCTGGCAGACCCTGCAGTCTCCACGCCCTACCCCCACGCCCATCCGCCTGAGCCCCAAGCCTCTTCCTGAGACATAGAGGCCGGCCCCCAGCTCCCATCTTGCTCCAGACTTCCCTTTTGGAACACTGGTGACCTGCCTTCCTTGCCCCGGACCCCATCCCTGGGCACCAGCCACTCCAGGGAAGACCTGCCCAACTTGGCCCCAGGTTCTGGCCACCGGGCAGGTTCCCTGCTAGCCCCACCGGGAAGGATCCCCTTCTCCAAGACCCCTGGCAGACCCTGCAGTCTCCACGCCCTGCCCCCACGCCCATCCGCCTGAGCCCCAAGCCTCTTCCTGAGACTTAGAGGCCAGCCCCCAGCTCACATCTTGCTCCAGACTTCCCTTTTGGAACACTGGTCTGTCTGAACCAAGTGTGCGTCTAAGGCCAAGAACGAACCACAAGGAGATGGGCAGACGTCAAGGGAGAAACATATACAACAAAATGAATAGCAATACAGCATCACCAGGCCCTAGCCCTCCTCCAACACCTAGACCTGAACATCAGAAATTGGAAGAAGCAGAAGAAAACAGCCTTATGAATGACATCATGAAGAAGCTAGAGGCTTGTGTAGAGGAAAAGACAAAAAAATGTGAAGAACGCTGTAAACAACTAGAGGAAAGGGCAAACAAATTAGAAGAAATCAATAAAGTCCTGGAAGAAAACAATAAAGTACTGAGAGAAAATCAAGAAAAATCAATGAAACAAATGAAGGAAACAGTCCAAGACCTGAAAAGGGAAATAGAAAAAATGAAGAAGACACAAACAGAGGGAATGCTGGAAATAGAAGATCTGAGAAAACGATTGGGAACTTCAGATGCAAGTATAATCAACAGAATGCAAGAGATGGAAGAGAGGATCTCTAGCGTTGAAGATACAGCAGAAGAAATACATTCATCAGTCAAAGAAAACACTAAAGCCAACAAAGTCATGAACCAAAATGTCCAAGAAATTTGGGACACCATGAAAAGACCAAACCTAAGAATAATAGGGGTCGAAGAAGGAGAAGAATACCAACTCAAGGGCACAGAAAATATATTCAACAAGATCATAGAAGAAAACTTTCCCAACTTAAAGAAGGAAATGCCTATGAAGATACAAGAAGCTTATAGAACACCAAACAGACTAGACCCCCCAAAAAAGTCCCCTCGCCACATAATAGTTAAACAACTAAACGTACAGAATAAAGAAAGAATATTAAGAGCAGCAAAGGAAAAAGGCCAAGTGACATATAAAGGCAAACCCATCAGAATAACACCCGATTTCTCAATGGAGACTTTGAAAGCCAGAAGAACCTGGACAGATGTAATGCAGACACTAAGAGACCATGGATGTCAGCCTAGACTAATATACCCAGCAAAACTTTCAATCACCATAGATGGAGTGAACAAGACATTCCATGACAAAGCCAGAATTAAACAATACTTATCCACAAACCCAGCCCTACAGAAAGCACTAGAAGGAAAATTCCAACCTAAGGAAGTCAGATACACCCTCGAAAACACAGGCAACAGATAAAGCCACAGCAGTAAACCCCAACGTATAGAAGTACACACACATCACCACCAAAAAATAACAGGAATGAACAATCACTGGTCATTAATTTCCCTCAATATCAATGGACTTAATTCACCTATAAAAAGACATAGGCTTACAGAATGGATACGAAAGCAGGACCCATCTTTCTGCTGCATACAAGAAACACATCTCAAATTCAAAGATAGACACTACCTAAAAATAAAAGGCTGGGATAAGACTTTCCAATCAAACGGTCTTAAGAAACAAGCGGGTGTAGCCATCCTGATATCCAGCAAAATAGACTTCAAACTAAAATCCATCAAAAGAGATCAAGAAGGGCATTACATACTCATCACAGGAAAGATCCACCAAGATGAAGTCTCAATTCTGAATATTTATGCCCCAAACACAAGGGCACCCACATATGTAAAAGAAACATTACTAAAGCATAAATCACATATAAAATCCCACACATTAATAGTGGGAGACCTCAACACCCCACTTTCACCACTGGACAGATCTCCCAAATTGAAACGTAACAGAGAAATAAAGGACTTAACTGATGGCATGACTCAAATGGACTTAATTGATATCTACAGACCATTCCATCCTAACAAAAAAGAATATACCTTCTTCTTAGCACCCCATGGAACCTTCTCTAAAATCAACCACATACTTGGCCACAAAACAAATCTAAACAGATACAGAACAATTGGAATAACCTCCTGTGTTCTATCAGACCACCAAGGTCTAAAGTTGGATTTCAACAACAACAAAAACTACAGAAAACCTACAATCTCATGGAAACTGAATAATACCCAACTGAATCACCAATGGGTTAAGGAAGAAATAAAGAAAGAAATTAAAGACTTCCTAGAGATCAATGAAAATGAAGACACCACATATCCAAATTTATGGGACACTATGAAAGCAGTACTAAGAGGGAAATTCATAGCACTAAATGCCCACATAAATAAGTTGGAGAAATCTCACACTAGAGACTTAACAGCATACCTGAAAGCTCTAGAACAAGAAGAAGCACAGTCTCCCAGGAAAAATAGACGCCAGGAAATTATCAAAGTGAGAGCTGAAATCAATAAAATAGAAACAAAGAGCAAAAAAATTAATGAAACAAAGAGTTGGTTCTTTGAGAAAATCAACAAGATAGACAAGCCCTTATCCAAACTAACCAAAAGACAGAGAGAGAGCATCCAAATCAACAAAATCAGAAATGAAAAGGGGGACATAACAACAGACATCGAGGAAATCCAGACAATCATCAGGTCATACTTCAAAAACCTCTATTCGACAAAACTGGAAAACCTAAAAGAAATGGATAACTTTCTGGATAGGTACCACATACCTAAGTTAAATCAAGACCAGATAAACTATTTAAATAGTCCAATAACCCCTAACGAAATAGAAACAGTCATTAAAAGTCTCCCAACCAAAAAAAGCCCAGGACCAGATGGTTTCAGCGCAGAATTCTACCAGATCTTCAAAGAAGAGTTAATACCAATACTCTCTAAATTGTTCCACACAATAGAAACAGAAGGAACATTACCAAACTCCTTCTACGAGGCTACAATTACCCTAATTCCTAAACCAAACAAGGATACAACAAAGAAAGAGAACTACAGACTGATCTGCCTCATGAACATTGATGCAAAAATACTCAATAAAATACTGACAAACAGACTCCAAGAACACATCAAAACAATTATCCACCATGATCAAGTAGGATTCATTCCAGGGATGCAAGGGTGGTTCAACATACGAAAGTCTGTCAATGTAATACACCATATAAACAAACTCAAAGAAAAATACCATATGATCATCTCACTGGATGCAGAAAAGACATTTGACAAAATCCAACACCCCTTCATGATAAAGGTATTGGAGCGATCAGGAATACAGGGAACATACCTAAACATAATAAAGGCAATTTATAGCAAGCCAACAGCCAACATCAAATTAAATGGAGAGAAACTCAAAGCAATTCCACTAAAATCAGGAACGAGGCAAGGCTGTCTGCTCTCCCCATACTTATTCAATATAGTACTTGAAGTTCTAGCCAGAGCAATAAGACAACATAAGGAGATTAAGGGGATACAAATTGGAAAGGAAGAAGTCAAGCTTTCCCTATTTGCAGATGACATGATAGGATACTTGAGCGACCCCAAAGATTCCACCAAGGATCTGATACAGCTTATAAACACCTTCAGCAACATAGCAGGATACAAGATCAACTCAAAAAAATCAGTAGCCCTCCTATATATAATGGACAAAGAAGCGGAGAAGGAAATCAGAGATACATCACCCTTTACTATAGCCACAAATGACATAAAATATCTTGGGGTAACACTAACCAAGCAAGTGAAGGACCTATATGACAAGAACTTTAAGTCCCTGAAAAAAGAAATTGAAGAAGATATCAGAAAATGGAAAGATCTCCCATGCTCATGGATAGGCAGGACTAACATAGTAAAAATGGCAATCTTACCAAAAGCAATCTACAGATTCAATGCAATCCCCATCAAAATACCAACACAATTCTTCACAGACCTGGAAAGAATAATACTCAACTTCATATGGAAAAACAAAAAACCCATGATAGCCAAAGGAATCCTGTACAATAACACAACTTCTGGAGGTATCACGATCCCTGACTTCAAGCTCTACTATAGAGCTACAGTAATAAAAACAGCTTGGTACTGGCATAAAAACCGACATGTGGACCAATGGAATCGAATTGAAGACCCTGACATTAATCCGCACACCTATGAACATATAATTATTGACAAAGAAGCCAAAAGTGCACAATGGAAAAAAGAAAGCATCTTCAACAAATGGTGCTGGCAAAACTGGATATCAACATGTAGAAGGCTGCAAATAGATCCATATCTATCACCGTGCACAAAACTTAAGTCCAAGTGGATCAAGGACCTCAACATAAATCCAGCTACTCTGAACCTGCTAGAAGAGAAAGTAGGAAGTAGTCTTGAATGCATTGGCATAGGAGACCACTTCCTAAATAGAACACCAGTAGCACAGACTCTGAGAGAAACAATCAATCAATGCTTTTGTAGAGCAAAGGATACGGTCAACAAGGCAAAGCGACAGCCTACAGAATGGGAAAAGATCTTCACCAACCCCACATCTGACAGAGGACTGATATCCAGAATATATAAGGAACTCAAGAAATTAGACATCAAAATGCCCAACAGTCCAATTAAGAAATGGGCTATAGAACTAAACAGAGAATTCTCAACAGAGGAAACTCAAATGGCCGAAAGACATTTAAGGAATTGCTCAACATCCCTAATCATCAGGGAAATGCAAATCAAAACAACTCTGAGATACCACCTTATGCCTGTCAGAATGGCTAAGATCAAAAACACTGAAGACACCTTATGCTGGAGAGGATGTGGAGCTAGGGGAACTCTCCTCCACTGCTGGTGGGAATGCAAGCTTGTACAACCACTTTGGAAATCAATATGGCGCTTTCTTAGAAAATTGGGAATCCATCTCCCCCAAGATCCAGCTATACCACTCTTGGGTATATACCCAAGGAATGCTCAACCACACCATAAGAGCACTTGTTCAGCTATGTTCATATCAGCATTGTTTGTAATAGCCAGAACATGGAAACAACCTAGATGCCCTTCAACTGAAGAATGGATAAACAAAATGTGGTACATATACACAATGGAATACTACTCAGCAGAGAAAAACAATGACATCATGAGGTTTGCAGACAAATGGATGGATCTAGAAAAAATCATCCTGAGTGAGGTAACCCAGACTCAGAAAGACAAACATGGTATGTACTCACTCATAGCAGGATACTAGACATGGAACAAGGATGACTTGTCTGCTACTCACATCACCAGGGAGGCTACCTGGAAAACAGGACCCCAAGAAAGACACAGGGATTGCCCAATGACAGAGAAATGGAATGAGATCTACATGAACAGCCTGGACATGAGTGGGGGTAATGAAAGGCGAGGGTCGAGGGAAAGAGAGCTTGGGGTGCGGGAGATCCCAGCTGGATCAACAACAGAGAGAGAGAACAAGGAATAGGAGACCATGGTAAATGAAGACCACATGAGAATAGGAAGAAGCAAAGTGCTAGAGAGGCCCACAGAAATCCACAAAGATACCCCCACAACAGACTGCCGGCAATGGTCAAGAGACAGCCCAAACTGACCTACTCTGGTGATGGGATGGCCAAACACCCTAATTGATGTGCTAGAAACCTCATCCAACTACTGAGGGATCTGGATGCAGAGATCCATGACAAGGCCCTGGGTGGATCTCTGAGAGTCCAATTAGTGAAAATGAGGAGGGTTTATATGAGTGAGAATTGTTGAGACCAAGGTTGGATAAAGCACAGGGACAAATAGCCAAATGAATGGAAACACATGAACTATGAACCAATGGCTGAGGGGTCCCCACTGGATCAGGCCCTCCGAATGGGTGAGACAGTTGATTGGCTTGATCTGTTTGGGAGGCATCCAGGCAGTGGGACCAGATCTTGTGCTCATTGCATGAGTTGGCTGTTTGAAACCTGGGGCCTATGCAGGATTGTTTGGCTCGGCCTGGGAGGAGGGGAGTAGACCTACCTGGACTGAGTCTACCAGGTTGACCTTAGTCTGTGGCTGTGGAGAAGGCTTTGCCCTGGAGTAGATGGGAATGGCGGGGGGGGGGGGGGGGGTTGGGGGGAAGGTGAGGGGGATGGGATGGGGGAGAACAAGGGAATCCGTGGCTGATATGTAGAACTGAATTGTATTGCAAAATAAATTAAAATTAAAAAAAAATGTTCACACAACACAAGGTCACTGTGAGTCCAGGAAAAGTATTCTGTACCCTTTTATTGGAGTCCTTAGTAAAAGGGGAATACTTTGATCATTCACTGTTGCTTTTGTTAAGGCTCAAGTAGAAGAGACAACTTCTCCACGTGCTCTTTGTAGTCTGTCTTTTCAGAAGTATAACTCTCCTTCAATTCTTATTGATTCACTTCTTGGATGTATCCTTTAAAAGAGAGACAAATTCTTGATCCCCTCAACTCTTAAAAAGAAAGAGATTAACAGCCTGAGAGGCTGACTTTATTTACGTCTTTCACAAATAATGTAAAGTGAAAGAACTATAATTATGTGAACACTATTCTCAGAAAACTTAAGTAAGAAATTGGGGAAGATATGACCAACATCTGAAAACTATTAACAAGAAACCTAATAAAAATTCTACTGTTTTTTATAAATGAAAACTTATTTTACTATTATAATTATTAGTGTGTGTGTGGGGGGGGGTGATGTGTTTGTGTGGGTTTACACATGCCATAGCACACATATGTAAGCCAGAGGACAACTTTATGCAGTTTCTTGTCTCTCTTTACCCTTTTATATGGGTTTTAAGTATCAAGTCGACATTCAAAACAAATGCCTTACTAGCTGAGATATGTCACTAGACACTGCCTTTCTGAAGAGGTTTAAAGAGTCTATGTAAAAATATACTCTAACTGATCCCTCTTCCTTTGAATGTAAAATTCTCCTGTGGAACAAATTTTTGTTCAATCTGCTCTTGACATTGGAAAGGATTACAAAGCTTTCCATTGGGATCAAAGATGCCTATTGATGAGATGCTAAATACAGCAAGGTCCATTTTTTAGTAAATGAGATCTAGAGGAAGGACACTACTGGGAATGTAAGAAAGAGGAGGAAGACAAGCAGAAGAAAGAGAAGGAGGAAGAGGAGGAAAAAAAGGAGGAAATGAAGAGGAGATGGAGAGAACTAGTCTGCCTTAGGGGGTAGTTTAAAATCTCTCCCACTGAATCTTCTCCTAGAGAAAATGAACTGATAAGTAAATGCTATGTCTGTGAGCAGACAGAACAGTGAAAGATACATTGCCCAAATATTGGGAATTCTCCTTATAATCTTTGTTCTCCCTTTGGCAAGCCAAAGCCCTGGAAAGCTTACTGTCCTAAAGACTGAAGGATGAACAGATCAGAGTCTAAGTTATTATCCCTATGTATTATTTATTTCTCTATTGCTATGATAAAACAGCATGACCAGAAGCATTTGAACCTTGTACACTTGAATTTTTGTATTAATTTTATAACCACTTATAGTCAGTCCATCTTCACATGCCACCTGAAGATATCTAACTCCATATATTCAGATCACCCTGATCATCCTTTGAGGGTTCTAAGCCAGCAAGACTGGAGCCCTTGCACCTTTCTATACCTTACTTTAGCAGTAAATATTCAGACTGATCAAATGCCCATCTGTTAAATGATTTTAGAGTCTCAACTATAAAAGGAAGAGTATTAAGTAAGTAGATATTAACAATTTTGGAGGTTACTGAAGATAGCCCATTCCCCTCAGAATCAGCAGCTTATAAAATGAAGAATTCAAACTACAGTAATTTGACCACTAGCCAAAGGAGTGGGATCTAAATAATATCCAAAATTACCCAAAAGGTGTAAATAATATATAGTTATCTAAATTTTCTAAGATTTTTACCTAGCAAAAGTATAAAAATTATGGTATAGAGGAAGAGCATACCATAGTCCCTTCTTGTAGAGACCATCTGTATTGTCCTGTCTATCACTTATAAAAGCATGCCTCAAGAAAAGCTGTTTGGTCTAGGCACTATAGAGTAAAGCCTTCTTAAAGGATTCATCAGCATGAGGTTCCTTCAGTCCTTGTCCACTCTAATCCTTTTAGGTCTCTTTCAAGACAATTGTCTCCCTCATCATTTTGTGTATTATTACTGTGTGAGATTGTCTTTTATCACAACAGTCTTTTTGGCCATTTTCTTCTCTCCTCTTGAGAGGGTTCACCACAAAATGGTTTCTCTGACTCCATTTACTGAGGATGAACCCAACAGTTCACTAAATTTTAGGTCGAATCTGAATTCCCTTGATGCATATCACTGATACCAGGGAGTGAAATGGGGAGGGAGACTGAGATCCTTGTGATATCTACACACAAGTAACCATAGAGAGACACATGCCATATTCTCTAACAGCTTGCTTCTAGATTCACCTTTTTATTTCATCTGTAGGTTTAGTTTGGCTATTGGGGGTGTAGTTCGGTAGTAGGACACTTACTTGATATGCATAAATTCCTGAGGTGAGACCTAGCATTGTCAAAGTAAGAAAAAATGCTCAAAAGTAATATAGGCATTTGAATTTCAATATTGTATGTTAACATTGCTTGCTGTGATTAAAGAAATGTGTTTTTGTTTACTTCAACTTTGTTTTCTTCATTTCTAAAATAGTTCTGTTCTGATATTCCATGCAGTTTGTAGGATTGTACACTTCAAATAATCAAATGGTGCCATATGGTGATACTTTATTTGTACTGAAATGTGATTTTATTGTGTTAATAAATAAAGTTGCCTGGGGGTCAGAGCTAACAGCAAGTCATAGCAGAAATCTAGCAGTGGTAGCACATGCCGTTAATCCTGACCACATGACAGGCAGATCTCTGTGTGTTCAAGGATACCACCAGCATGGAGACACATGCCTTTAATCTCAATACCAACCATAGAAGACATGGAGGTCTATATAGATGGGCAGTGATGAGGAAGTCATGAGGTTGGGTTTACAACCAATGAGAAAGCCAAACAGAAAGTCAATAAAAAAGACAAACACACAGGAAGTAGGTCTCTTGCAGAGGGAAGGACAGGAGTGGCATTGAAGGGTAAGGTTTTTAGTACTTAGCTATTACTCTGACCTCTTGGGCTTTCATCTCTGCATTGGCTATGTGTTTCTTATTTAACAAGACAGTTACATCTATATTTGGTGCCCACGTGGCAAGAATTCATTAAAAACTGCTTGGCTTGGCGGTGGGTCCAGTTCCCACCTGTGTCAGCCTGGCTCCCTAGCTCAGCTTAGGACTCAGGTCCAACCAACCTTTAGCTATAAGCGGTTACCACAGCTGGAGCTACTTGCTTAAAGCCGGTGCTACAAACAACTCAGGCCTGTCAGAACTACCAGTCTGCTGCACTCGACTGTATTTGCAACAGCTACATGGAAACACCAACACATGTGGTCTGAGCCAAGGCTCGACTCGGATCAAGCGGGAACATGTGGCTGGATTTAAGCTTTTAGCAAGAACATGGCTACACTTTCTCTCTCTCTCTCTCTCTCTCTCTCTCTCTCTCTCTCTCTCTCTCTCCCCGGATTCAGATGCTAGGTAGCAGTTTTGAAATTCCCTTGGATCTCTACTGTTCTACACAGACTTGGTAAGCCAATTAAGATATGAGATATTTTAAAGGAAACTATTTAAAAGAGAATTTTTTTCTACATTTAAAAAAATGGGTTTTATGTGTATATTGGAAGAAAATTGGCCTTTGTTTGAAATTTTAGGCAGTGTTACAATGGAACAACTATATGAGAAGATTAATGTTTATTGAATTATGCACATTATTACTTTTCTTATCCTTATTTCACTATTTAAAAAGATAGCCAATTTAAGTGCCAGGTTAAAAGTTTTGGAAAAACCTGTTAAACCTGTTAAAATGAATTATAGAGAAATTCAGATTCAGACAGAAGAAATTAACAGTGAAGTTTTTTCAGGATTGGATTATAAGGTTACAGAAAGAAAGCCTGTTTTCACACAATCACCCTTAATTTATCTGGTAACCATACAGCAGTTACCTTATCAAGTGAATGCACAAAATATTTGGACTCGAACTGAAATGTTAGATTTATGGAGGTTTAAGGAGGTAATAGTATCTTATGGCATGCATTCCCCATATGAAAAGCAAATGTTAAACAGCTGGTCAACTTATAATAGGATTATACCACAGGACTGGCAGGAGCTGGCACATGCTGTTCTGGAACCCAGACAACAGCTCCAGTGGCAAATGTGGTTAAAAGAGGAAGCTAAAAACATAGCAAAACAATGTAGGTATAAAAGTATACAAGTCTTCCAGGATCAGCTTATTGGAGATGGCCAATATGCTGCAGTACAAACACAATATTTATATGATATCCAAACCCTACTTCTGTGTCAAATGGCAGCCTTGAATGCATGGGACAGAGTTGAAGAACCAGGAAAAAAAAAAACTGAGTCATTTACAAATGTTATACAGTGCCCAAAAGAATCGTTCACAGATTTCTTACAAAGATTGACTTCAGCAATAAAGAGAATGGTCCCAAATTAAGAAAACAGTCAGATAATAATCAAATCTTTGGCTTTTGAAAATGCAAATGCAGTGTGCAAGAGAATAATCAGGCCATTAAAGGCAAGATCTGCACTTTTGGAAGGTTGGATTGGAGACACAGTTAATGTTGAGGCTCATGACCAAGATAATATGTGGCTAGGGGAAGCAATTTCAAGAGTTTTGAGGAATGCCAGATGTTTTGGATGTGGAAAGCAAGGACAATTGAAAAGGGACTGTAAACAGGGCATTCCTAGAAACAATGTTTCTTCAAGGACCAATGGCAACAGAATGCACCTTCCTTCTGGAGTATGCAGAAGGTGTGGTAAGGGAAAACGCTGGACCAATGAATGTAGATCAAAAAGGGACAGGCAAAGTAATCCTTTGCCTAGGTATTCAGGAAACTCCCAGAGGATCCTCAGGCAGCCCCCCACAGCAAATCCAGTTCAGAAATTTCCTGTAGTCGTAGAAGAAACCCCTAATCAGAGCAATTAATTAACCAAATGCCTACTGAAATAAACCAGGTTTCTCAGGATGATGAAACAGAGAGAAGAGAAAACTCAGGAGAAATCATAAAGAAATTTTTTTGGCAAACTTCTATTAATAAACAAAGACCAAAATTAACAATAAAAATAAATGTCATTTTGTTGTCTGGTCTGGTAGACACAGGTGTTGACATTACCATAATTGCACCAGAAATTTGGCATCCAACTTGGCCTCTTCAGGAGGTAAATGTTCAACTGTTAGGAATTGGAACATTATCTCAAGTGAAACAGAGTGCAAGATGGTTTGAATATATAGGTCAAGAAGGGCAGAAAGGAAAATTAAAACCATATGTGGCTAACACAGCTATGAACCTGTGGGGTCAGAACCTGTTGCAACAATGGAATACTCAGATTAACATCCCTCAAATATCAGAAAGAAATCATAAACTAGCACATGTTTCTGAGAAAAATATTAGAAGGTATTATTCTAATAAGTGGTCACCAGTCATCCATATTATACAAGAACAAGGCACAACAACTGATGATCTTCCAAAGACACCAACAACTCTACCTTTAAAATGGTTAACAGACAAGCCTGTATGGGTTCAGCAATGACCTTAAACAACAGAGAGACTCCAGGTTTTAGAAGAGCTGATAGAAGAACAGTTAAATGCTCAGCATATTGAAGAATCAACAAGCCCTTAGAATTCTCCTGTATTTGTTATTAAAAAGAAATCTGGCCAGGCAGTGGTGGTGCATACCTTTAATCCCAGCACTCAGGAGGCAGAGCCAGGTGGATCTTTGTGAGTTTGAGGCCAGTCTAGTCTACAGAGTGAGATCCAGGAAAGGTGCAAAGCTACACAGAGAAACCCTGTCTCAAAAATCCAAAAAGAAAAAGAAAAAGAAATCTGGTAAATGTAGAATGGTAACAGACCTTAGAGCAATTAATGAAGTAATTCAGAAAATGGGCTCTCTACAATCTGGAATTCCTTTGCCTACTCTGTTACCAAAAGGATGGCCTCTCATAGTTATTGATTTAAAAGACTGTTTCTTTTCAATACCCTTACAAGAAAAAGACAGAGAAAGATTTGCTTTCACAGTGCCTACTTATAATAATTCTCAGCCAGTTAAAAGATTTCAATGGAGGATCCTCCCACAGGGAATGTTGAATAGCCCAACCCTGTGCCAATATTTTGTACAACAGCCATTGGAAGTGATACGTAAAAAATTTCCTAAATCTATAATTTATCATTATATGGATGATATTTTAATAGCTGACTCAAGTGCAGATACTTTAGAAAGAATGTTTGAAGAAGTAAAGAAAATTTTGCCTGGCTGGGGATTACAAATTGCTCCTGAAAAGATACAAAGAGGAGATTGTATTAATTATTTAGCATATAAAATAGAGCTACAAAAAATTAGACCCCAAAAAGGTGCAAATTAGGAGAAATTGACTACAGACTCTTAATGACTTTCAAAGATTATTTGGAGACATTTCTCATCTATGAACTAATGTCGGGGTAAAAAAATGATGAACTGAAAAATTTGTTCAAAGCCTTAGAAGGTGACAAGGACATAAATAGTACAAGGGAATTATCACCTGAAGTGGAGAAAGAATTGGCCTTGGTAGAAAAGAAAGTACATGAAGGACACATGGATCATATTGATCCAAAGCTGGATTGCATTTTGATTATTTTGCCTTCTAGGCATTCTCCTACAGATATATTAAGGCAGAGGGAAAATATGATATCAGAATGCATATTTTTACCAAATAAACCGAATAAAAATTTAAAGACTTATGTTCAAAAAACCTCTGTCTTGATTTGGGAAGGAAAATTGAGACTTTGTCAATTAGCAGGAATAGACCCAGCAGAAATTGTCATACCTTTAACTAAAGAGGGCATTGAAAAATTATGGAAGAAAGTGATCCTTGGCAAAAAGATTACAGTAATTATTGGGGAGGAATTAGCAGCAAATATCCCAAAAGCGATAGAATTGATCTTATAAAAAGAGCTGATTGGATTTTGCCTCGAATTTTATTGGAAAAACCCATAGCTGGAGTTTGTACATTTTATACAGATGCCAACAAACAAGTAAAGGCAGGTTACAAATCAGAAAATTTAAGCAAAGTGGTTCAAAGTACTTATAATTTAGTTCAAAAATCGTAATTGTATGCTATTCAGTTGGTATTAATGGATTTTTCAGAACCTCTCAACATAGTTACTGACTCTCAGTATGCTGAAAGAGTGGTATTCCATATTGAGACTGTAGAATTTATCCCTGATGCATCAGAATTAATTTCACTATTTATCCTGTTACAAGATATAATCAGGAAAAGGTGTCATCCTTTATATATAACTCACATCTGATCCCATAATGGTCTACCAGGCCCTCTAGCAAAAGGTAATGATGAGATTGATAAATTAATGATAGGAAATGTGCTGGAGGCGTCAGAGTTTCATAAAAAAACATCATGTCAATAATAAAGTTTTAAAAAAGGATTTTTCCATAACCTGGCAACAAGCCAAGGAAATTATAAAGAAATGTCCTACTTGTTCCTTCTACAATCAGACACCATTACCAGCAGGATATAACCCAAAGGGTACTCAGAGGAATGAAATCCGGCAGATGAATGTATTTCACTTTGAAGAATTTGGAAAATTGAAATATGTATACCATACCATCGATGCTTATTCAGGATTTCAATGGCGACTGCTTTGAGTTCTGAAAAAGCTGATTCTGTAATCACTCATTTGCTAGAAGTTATGGCCATCATGGGTATACCTGCACTAATCAAAACTGACAATGCTCCAGCATATGTCTCTGTTAAAATGAAGCAGTTTTTTGCTTATTACAATATAAAGCATATTACAGGCATACCACATAATCCTACAGGTCAAGCAGTTATAGAAAGATCAAAGAGAACTCTAAAGGATATGCTAAATAAACAGAAAGGGGTAACAGAAACTCCCAGAAATAGACTGCATAATGCTCTATTAACTTTGAATTTTCTTAATGCCAATGAGAAAGGAACAACAGCTTCAGATACATTGGATAATAGAAAAAAAAAACTACAGAATTAAATCAGCCTATATACTTCAAGGATGTGATGACCTCAGAATGGAAACCAGGATATGTGTTACGTTGGGGATAGGTTTTGCTTTTGTTTCTACAGAGGAAGATAAGCTGTGGTTACCATCGAAATTGATAAAGGTTTGATTTGAACAAGAGAGACCTCTCAATTATAGGAGGTGATAGTTCATCAACCAGCATGACCATCCAATTTAAACTAATTCATACCAGTAACACATGGCTTTTATTTAGTGAGATAATAACTTGCCGAAAGGGAACCTCCCCAAAATTAGTCTTGGGGAAAGGTTTTTGTTTTTGTCTTTTAGGAGAATGAAGGCTAAGGAATCTGAAGAACACTGGACAAATGAGACAGCTATAGAAAAAGGACAAATCATCTATCCCAGGAAACAGAGTGAAATGGCATATGTGTATATCATCTATAAAATTTTTTAAATCTTCCTAAATGTTTGTTTCTGCTCTTCTCTAAAGAAATTTAACACTGTTGGTCTTTTTGTAGTCCAAGTTCAATTAAAATTTAAAGCTGACTTTAGAGTTGGAGAATGACTCTCTCCTTCTTTAAACTCAAGAATGTTGTTAAAAGCAAAATTCAAACTCCCTGTATCATGCCAGAAGAAAAGAGCCATCTTCTTCTATGGGACAGGAGAAAAACCAAATTAATTAAGGTACTATCTGATTACTAATCTCAATTCTTTGATTCTATTCTAATTCTTTAATTTTTTCTTCAAGTATGAAATTTATATCAAATTTACAAGATTAATATATATTATATATATTTTATATATATAAAATGTATATATGTATACATTTTAAACTTTGTTAAAATATGAATGGTCATATAGAGTACTAACTAATTCTAGAAAAAAGACTTCAATTAGCTGCCTATATATGTCTTTGTGTTCAAGTCTCTTATCAGTTTTCTGCAGGAAATCACAAATATTGAGAGGGCTAGCTGAGATGATCCAGTCTCAAAGACTACTTGAACAAGGACTTGAGATAAACCCTGAGCTTTAACATTATGCTCAAACTGGACAATGAAGGACATAGCTACCTTTCCTAGAATTTGCCAATTAACCCAAAATTTTTCTTTACAGAATAAAAATACCTTCCAGAAGCAAGCAATTTTAAGAATATAACACCCACATTCCCAAAGAGGTGGTGTGGGGCAGGTGGTTTTTTGATCTTTTAATGGGTTTTGGGTCTGGGATAATTTTTATTATTTAGGAGGGTTGTTTACAAGTTGTTTTTAAGGGTTTGGAAAAGGGCTAAACAAAGGAGATTAGATTTAAGGTTCTTGTTTAAAAAAAATAGGAGAAGAAAGAAAAAGAAAATTACTAGTTTCAAATACTTTACATTGGATTGGATTTTTTTATATTGTATACAAATTATATATATATATATATACATATTGAGATTGATATTGTTAGAAAATGCAATACATATAATTCTAATCTTGTTCAAGATATTGTACTTATACCGTTCATTTAACAATGTAATGCAATTGCTGATTCTTGAATGTTATTATTACCAATTATTAGTATATAAAGAAATGAAAGTTAGTAGTTAAACATTACAATAGAACTTGGAGTCATATTAGGTATGTTTTCAAGATTGAGCAGATATAATTTAGATAGACAGGTCATCTTCAAACCCTTCAGAGATCTAAATAATATGGCATTTAAAATGTTTTAATGACTTAGAAAATTTTTCTTTTTTGTTATGACTATGGGACATGTCGGCTTCTGGCAGTACCAATCTACTTCAGAGAAAATATGGGCATTGAAGAAACTGCATATGGAGTTAACTTTCATTGTAGAAAAAGTTAGCCACTGGACAACAAAATATCCTTGAATCAACTGCTGACAAACAGGACAAAATGGACAGACAGGACACAAAACAAAGGACTGCCAATCTTGCCAAGATAAGTGTGGTTGTGGCTTTATCAAAAGGCATCTTCTGAGGCCAGGACAATATGGCAATGTCCCTGAAGTGGCCTTTGCAGTCTGGAAAAGGTACAGTGCCCTTTTCTTCGAAGGCAGCTGAACAGGTAGTGGGCTGATGGCTTCTGATGTGCAGTGGAACAGCAACTGAAACATATACTCTTGAAGAGTAACTAAGCTCACACCTCTCAATAGTAGACTGGCATTTAATAGAGCGATGTGGAGAAGAATGTGATGCCAAGATGAAGCCCCACACACACAGCCAAGAAGAATGGACAGCTGAATTCAAAAAACATCAACAATCTCCAGAACTTAAAATCCTGAATCATGACATGACACTAGTGGAATTCAGGTGTTACTGGTATATGGACTGCTCTCACTAAATGTGAGGTCGAACTGCTGACCTTGCGTACATCCTAGTTCCCAAATGAGTCTGCCAGATACTCTACACCTATAGACTGAAGATGATGCCCCAACACTGCGGAGAAACCTCAGGTGACTGTCCAGGCAGCTGGCTGTTTCTGTCAATTCACATTTTATTTTTTTCTTTGGAATCTGCTTGCATGCACTTCCTGTTTTTATTTTTGTTAGGTAATATTATTTCCTTCTTGGGTCTCTGAGGGAGTTGAAGATTAGTTAGTTAAAGTTGAAGATTAGTTAGGATAGAAAGTGAATTAGGTACATTTTAGACTTACCAAAATAGGATAGATAATGGAATTATTATCTCTGAATTTGTCAAATACAAATGGAGTAGACATTTTTTAGGTATTTATTGCTTGTATATATAGTATATAGTTATTGTACTTTTGTATATAGTTTTTCTTATATTGGTTATAAATTTTTCCTTTTTTCTTTTTATTAAAATAGAAAAGGGGAAATATGGTGATATTTTATTTGTACTGAAAAGTGATTTTTTTGTACATTAATAAATAAAGTTGCTGGGGGTCAGAGCTAATAGCAAGCTATAGCAGAAGTCTGGCAGTGGTAGCACATCCCCTTAATCCTGACTACATGACAAGCAGATCTCTGTGTGTTCAAGGATACCACCAGCATGGAGACACATGCTTTTAATCTCAATTCCAACCATAGAAGATCTGGAGGTCTGTATAGATGGGCAGTGACGAGGGGATCATATGGTTGGGTTTACAACCAATGAGAAGGCAGAATAGAAAGTCAATAAAAAGGACAAACACACAGGAATTAGACCTCTTGCGGAGGGAAGGACAGGAGTGGCAGTGAAGAGTAAGGTTTTTAGCACTTAGCTATTACTCTGACCTCTTGGGCTTTCATCTCTGCATTGGCTCTGTGTTTCTTTTTTAACTAGACAGTTACTTCTACGGTGCCAAGAAAGCACATCAAAAAATCAATTATGTTTAAGTGAGTGTTTTTATGTAGGGCCAGGAATGAGAAATTTAAAGATAGAGGACAAGAATGAGATGTAGTATCTTCACATACACTGCAGCTTAAAATTTTCACTTCTAAATATGAATTCTAAAGGATGGCTTTGTACATACATAGTTAAATATATTGATGTTTATGGTAACATGGTATAATGTGTAAATTTAGAAACACTTTCAAATGTGTAATAACAGGGGACTAGGTAAGTACATTTCATTATGTTCTACATATAGCACTAGAAGGGATGTCTTAGAGCTAAATGTTTAATGTTTATTGAAGTGACATCTTTAATAGAAACAAGACGAGAAGGGTCAGGACAGGTTGGCAATATGAAAGAGAGGACAACTATCATACTGCTATTCCTTAGAAAGGTGGCAGAAATATCACAAATTCCTCATAAGAAGAAAATGTCCTTGTATATAACTAAATCACATATAATGTTACAATATTTCTGAAGGGCATTGGAAATTTCTCTCAAAATTTTAAGACATCCATTTCCTGTTTTCCCCATGCCTAGAGACACAGTCATGTTTATCAAACCATTGCAGTGAAATAGACCTGTTCTCCAGCTTTGTTTCTGTTGCTGTGATCAAATATCCTGACAAAAAGCAATATAAGGGAGAAAAAGCTTATTTTAGCTTAGAATTCCAGGTCACAGTTCACAGAGGCAGGAGTTTGAAATAATGGTTTATATACCTCATTCATAGTCAAGAGTACAGAGAAGTGAATATATACATGCCTGGTGTTCAATTTGCTTTTTCTACTCTTATACAGTCTAAAACTTCGAAGCATGACATGATGCCACTCATTTCTAGGTAGGTCTTTCCATATGAAATCAGGCAATCAGTACTATTATCCATAGACATGTCCACAGGCTAATTTTGTCTAGATAATTCTTTATAAAGACTTACTTTCCAGGTGAGTCTAGATTTGGTCAAGTTGACAATTAAAATTCACCATCACATCTACAAAATGCAATAGCACATGAAATGATATTATAAAACTGATACGAGAGTGTCATTGACTATGGCATTCTATAATAAATGAAGTCAGTTTTTAAATGCTTATTATTTAAAGAGAATATATTTAGAGACATGTTCCAAAGGCAATGGATTTTCTATTAATAATATGTTGGCAATATTTACATTTGTTGCAAAATACTAGTAACAATTTGTATGATAACTTTTCAATTAGTGCTTAACTTAATGCTAAAACATATATCTATACCACATTAGTAGAAACTGCTTCTTACTCTGCCAAAGGACACCCCAAGCTAAGTGACATCTCTAATTATATGATTCACAGTTTTCATCCTTAACACTTAAAAGAAAACTAGTTATACTACAATCTACCGATGACTGACACTGATCACAACAGTTAGTTCTGTCTAGAATTTTCAGGAAAGATATCTTTATTAAATTGTACATGAATGGAAAGGGCATTATGTACTTCTTAAGGTGGTCCAATTCTATTTGTAGCATAGCCATGCTCTGGGAACTGATGAAAGGGTGTTACTCAGTACCATCTCTGACACAAATAACACTGAAGTGAAAGGGTAATTGAGCTTAAAAAAATCACTGAATAAGATAAAATGGGTGGGAAACTTAAAAATTCACCTAAGAACAAGACATATTTTATTCCTATCCTAAATCGCAACTTTGAAATACAGAAAAACAGCCAAATAGCATCAAATCAAGAAATTTGTCCTTTATCCTCTCTTCTCTCAGCTGTAATCCACAATACACTTACTTCTTGAAGGTTTATGAAAGAACAGATGACCTGACACTGTAAAAGGCTCTTGACCTGCAATGCCCCTTCCTGCATTTTCCCAAGAGGATGATGTCATGCATGATTTTCCACCACTGAGTTCACAACTCCTGGGCAGCTTCTTTGCTATTCATTTATTCAATGTAGAGCAATCTGTGTTTAATAGAGTGCTGGAGCATGTCAGGATGAACAATTAAATATGATGGTTGCCATTGACAACTAGCAGTTGCTGCTAAAAAAGTCCTGGGCAGGAATGGGAGTTTTGATGTGTTTATTTTACATAAGGGAGATATTTAAATGAAGGAATTCTTCCAGAATATGACAATTGAATGCTACTGATCTTGTACTGAAGAATTCTTCAGAATGATAGAACCAGTAGCAGAGTTTCTTTCTTGCCTCCTTCCCTTTCTTTCCTTCTGATGTAAGAAGTCAGTTCTTTACCTGGTTAGGTATCTATTCATTTATTTATTTACTTACTTACTTTTGTAAGAATCTGTGTGTGTGAATGTGTGTGTGTGTGTGTGTGTGTGTGTGTGTGTGTGTGTGTGTGTGTGCTTTATGTACATATGGCCTATGTGCACATGTATGGAGGTAAAGTAATATTTTGCATGCTTAGAGACCGAAGAATATCCAGTACCTATTACTCTATCACTCTTTGCTTTATTCACTTGAGACAAGGTCCTTCTCTGCACCTGGTAGACAGTAATCCCAAGCAATCCTCCAGTCTCCATGTCCCATAGTTCTAGTTTTGCATAAGGCCTATATTCAGATTTTTCCATTGGTGTTGAGATATGAATTTAGAACCTTGTTCTTGCCTACTAAGCATCCTTACACACTGAACCATTTTTCTAGGATCCTGAACAGGCTTTTGACTAAAGCTGTGATTTATAGTAGTTTGCTAGAATATGGTGTCTACTTCATGACCATGAAGTAGACAAAAGGAAAAAAAAAAAACTGATGAACTTTGAGAATATGTAACTAGCAACTAGAAATACTTTCCTTCATAGAAATCACCAAAACAGATGATGTCTTTCATTTCTCTAACAATTATAGTAAGAAAATTCGTCATATTTACTAGTGTAGAGTTAGAGATGTTTCAGAAATTTCTTAACGTGCACTTGAGAGTGGTATACCGAGGAGTTCCTGTTGGATTAGTAAGTACCACAATGAATCTAAAATGACAGAAAAAAAAAGGAACTGCCATGTGGAGGGGCTGGGGAATTTTCATTGATTCTGCATTGACGGTTATCCAAAGTGACAAAGCATGACCTTGTCTGAACATAAAAGAACATTTGGAGCCTCCTAGGCAGTTTAGTAAGTAAGAGAGCTTTCCACTCAGGCTGAGAACTTAGGTCAGTTCCCAGGACCCACATGACATAAAGACAGGTGTGCACCAAAAACAAAGAAATGAACAAGTACCTGTAAAAGTACATCAGGGCCAGAGAATAGACAGAGGACAGTGCAGATGAAAAGAGAGAAAGAAAGCTCGTGAGATGACTCAGTGGGCAAAACACTTGCTGTGCAAGCCTGAGAACCTGAACCTGAATCCATAGCATTCATGGTATAGGGACTGGAGAGATGGCTCAGAGGTTCAAAGCACTGACTGCTCTTCCAGAGGACTCAGGTTGAATTCTCAGCACCCACATGGCAGTGCTCTACTATCTGTAAGTCCATTTCTCGGGAATTTAATGCCCACCCTCTTTTGGTCTCCACAGATACTGAGTGCATGGACATGGTGTATATACATGCAGGCAAAACACCTGCCCATACAAAGTATCATTAATAATATTTGTTTTAAAAAACAAACAAAAAGCCAGGCATGGCAGCCAACATCTATAATCCAGTGGCTCTACATTAAGAAGAGAGATATGGACAGGAGAAACCCCAGAGGCTTGCAGCCTGCTAGCCTGTTATACACAGTAGTGAACTATAGACCCGCCTCAAACAAGGTAGAAGGAAAGTGCAAACACCAAGATTCTCCTGGCACCTCTACATGTGTGTTGTGAATACACACATGTACATACACATATGAACATGCATGTGCACATGGACACACATCACACACACATACTATTTTGTTTTCTAAACAGAAGAAAGGAAGCATCCCTTTGTGATAATACCAGGAAATAGAGACAAGTCAAGTAGGACAGGGACTCCCTGGAGACCAGAAGGGCCAGGGGAGGGCTCTGATCCTTGTTAATTTGTTGTGTCCTAAAGGAGCTCTTCTGATGAAGGTTCACGTGACTGTGAGTGATAGTGAGAGGAAGCACCTGCACTAATTGGGCCAACATGACTAAGGAGCTCACCCACCCCCACAGTTCACCCCAGTTCTGTCATAGCCCTTTTCAAAGTCAACACTAGAGGCTTGGTGAGTTTTGCTTTTTCCCAAGCTCCCATTTCTGAATCTGTAATCAATTTCTCTCTAAAACTGACCCGCTGTGGTCTGTGAATTTCATTCTTTGAATTTGGAAGACAAAGGTGGGTAGCTGTAAGATGTAGCAAAGAAAGAAAAAAAGCTGGTCCATCTTCATTGCAGGGAAGTATTTCATTTTGACCATGTCCTTCCTCACAAAAATATCTGCAGTAACCTCAGGATGACCAGTTCTTTTCCTTTCTCTGCTACACCTCACAAGGAAGGTGGGTTTAATATAACCAACTCTCTGCTATTCAAAGGTCATGTCTGCCAGGAAACCAGATAGGCTACCTGCAGACTTCCTCTTCTCTCTGTTCCTTCAGTCCCAACACCCCCAGTTTTACCCCAGCTCTGTAGCAGAACACCCTTGGTTATCTTTCCACCCCCAACCCCCAACCCCACCCCCATCCCCACTTCCATCCCACAGATCTTCTTCCACTTTGAATCTTCTCAGTTGCACTTGCTGCTTTCTCCCAGATGCCAACCCCAGCAGGAGGCCCTTGCTAACCAAAGGACCTCTGCTATCAGGCAACAAATGGGCTTTAGGCAGACCCACACCTCTCCTAGTAATCCTGAGATCTACCCCCCACCCCACAGGTTCATCCCCAACTATGTGATAGGTAACCTGTGTGGTCTCCTTTATCTCTCTGACCTCATCCTTAAGGTATCACAAATATTTTCTCTTTCAAACTTTCTTCTCCAAATTCATTCCAGTATCCCACCCTCCAACCCAGCAAGCATTCCTTGTGAACACACTAGATGCCATCCAGGAAAACAGGTAACACAGAACCATCACACTCTCTAAATGCCCAGGTAGGAAACAGAAACTAAGGAACAAAACACATACACAATGAAGACAAATCCAGGAATCAACACTTAGACCTACAATCATCCCAAATCCAGATGCCTAGATGCCAATATGAAAATACAATCAATAACAGCCAAGGAAATATGTCTCCACATGAGCCCAAGTATCCTGCTGCAGCATCTCCTGAACATTCCAACATAGCTGAAGCACAAGGAAAAGACCTTAAAAACAAGTATATGAAGATGATAAAGTCCTTAAAGAGAAAATTAATAAAACCCTTAAAGAAAACCAGACACACAAGCAAACAAGTAAAAATGGGAGGAAATGAATAAAGCTCTTTAAAAAAAATCAAAGAAAAAACAAGCAAAGAGTAAAAGGAAACCAATGAAACTGTTCAAGACCTGAAAATAGAAATAGAATCAATCAAAAAATCATAAACAGAGGGAATTCTGGAAATGAAAATTTTAAGAATTTGGGCAGGAACTACAGAGGGAAGATTCACCAACAGAATATATGAGACAGAAGTAAAATCTCAGGCACTGAAAGTATGATAAAATAAATGGATACACTGGTCAAAAAGTGTTAACTCTAAAAAAAGAAACCTGACACAAAACATCTAGGAAATCTGGGGCTCCATGAAAAGACTAAACCTAAGAATAAGAGGAAGACAAAGAATCCTATCTCAAAGGCTCAGAAAATATTTTCAAGAAAATTGAAGAAATTTTGCTAACCTGAAGAATGAGATGACTATAATAGTACAAGAAGCATACAGAACACCAAAGAGATTAGATCAGAAAGGAAACCCCCCATGGAACATGATTAATCAAAATACTAAGCATAAAGAACAAAGAGAGAATATTAAAAATTGCAATGGAAAAAAATGAAGTGACATATAAAGGCAGACCTGTTAGAAATATACCCAATTTCTCAATGGAGACTCTAAAAGACAGAAGTGCCTGGATGGATGAGCTGAAGATGCTAGGAGACCACAGATATCAGCACAGACTACTATACCCAGCAAAACTTTCAATAACCATGGAGAAAATAAGACAGTCCATGATAAAGTCAAATTTAAACAGTATCAATCTACAAATCTAGCCCTATAGAAAGTACTAAAAGGAAAACCTCAACCTAAGTTTAACTGTACCTATAAAACAGGAAATAAATAATTTTACACCAACAAAATCAAAAGAAGGCACACACACTACTACCGCCACCACCAAAAACAACAAAATAACAGGATTCAGCAATCATTGGTCATTGGTATTTCTCAACATCAAGAGCCATCAATAACCCCAATAAATAGACACATACTAACAGAATGGATGTACAAACAGAATTCATCCTTCTGCTGTATCCAAAAAAAACATACCTCAGCATCAAGAATAGATATTACCTCAGGGTAAAAGTTGGAAAATGATATTACAAGCAAATAAACCTAAGAAGAAAGCTGGTGTTGTCATTTTAATGCTCAAGAAAATAAAATTCAAATCAAAACTAATCAAAAGAGATAAGACACAACATACTCTTCGAAGGAAAAATCCACCGAGAGGACATTTGAATTCTTAACCTTTTTGACCAAACACAAGGGCAACTAAGTTTGTAAAAGAAACACTACTATAGCTTAAATAACACACTGATACACACACACACTGATAGTGGGAAACTTCAATATCCCACTCTCACCAATTGACAAGTCATCAAAACAAAAACTAAACAGAGAAACACTGGAGCTAATGGACATTATGAAAAAAACAGACCTAATATATATCTACAGAATATTCCTCCTAAACACAAATGAATATAAATTCTTCTCTGCAACTCATGGAACTTTCTCCAACGTTGACCACATACTGGGACACAAAGCAGTCTCAATACAAGAAAATTGAATTAACTCTCAGTGTCCTATCAGACTACCAGGGATTAAAGATCAACAATAGAAACAAGAGAAAGCCTATAAATTCATGGAAACTGAACAACTCCCTACTGAATGAAAATTTTCAAGACAGAAAAAAAAAGACAGATATTAAAGAATTTCTAGAATTCCATGATAATGATTGCACAACATACTCAAACTTATGGGACACAATGAAAGTGGTGCTAAGAGAAAAATTCATAGCACTAAATGCCTACATTAAAAAAGAATCAGAGAGCCAGGCAGTGATGGTAAATGCCTTCAATCAAAGAACTTGGGAAGCAGAGGCAGGCAGTTCTCTGTGAATTCCAGGCAAGCCTGGACTACAGAGAGAGTTCCAGAAGAGCCAGGAATACACAAAGAAACCCTATCTCAAAAAAAAAGGAGAAGTTTTATACTAGCAACTTAACAAGAAGTAAGCACATCCAAGAGAAGTAGGTTAATCAAATTGAGTGCTGACATCAATAAAATAGAAGTGATACCAAGATTCAATGAAACAAAGAGTTACTTCTTTGAGAAAATCAACAAAATGGACAAACCCTTATCCAGACTAACTAAAAGCCAAAGAGAGAGAATATTCAAATGAAAAATATAAGAAACCAAAAGAGACATAAAGAATGAAATCCAGAGAATAATAAGCATATACTCTAAGAACCTGTCCACCACCAAACTGGAAAATTAGCTAGTATTTACTAAAGTTAAATCAAGATCAGATAAAAAATAATTAAATACACTTATAACCCCTAGAGAAAGAAACTCAGAAAAAAACATTAGCTCAGGGCCAAGTGATTTTAGTGTAGAATTTTACCAGACTTTCAAAGAAGAGTTAACACCAATACTCTAATTATTCCACAAAGTCAAAACAAAATGAACATTGCTGAATTCATTTTATGAGGCCACAGTTACCCTGACATGCAAACCACATAAGGACTTGACAGAGAGAATTACAGATTAATTCCCCTTAGGAATATAGATGCAAAAATACTCAATAAAATATTTGCAAACTAAATCTAAGATCACATCAAAAAGATCATCCACTGTGATCAAGTAGGCTTCATTCCAGAGATGCAGAGATGTTTCAATATAGGAAAATCAGCAAATGTAGTCCACTACATAAAGAAACTGAAAGAAAAAGAAAAACCATGAACATTTCCATAGATGTAGAAGAACCGTTTAACAAAATCCAATAGCCTTTTATGATAAAAGTCCTGGATAGATTAGGGATACAGGGGATATAACTAAACATAATAAAGTCAATATATAGCAAACCTATAGCCAACATCAAGTCAAATATTGAGAAACTCAAAGGATTTCCACTAAAATCAGAAAAGTGGCAAGACTGTACACAGTCTCCATACCTATTCAACACAGTAATTGAAGTTTTAGCTAGAGCAATAAGACAACTGAAGGAGATCAAGGGGATACAAACTGGAAAGAAAAGTCAAAGTATTATTACTTGCAGATGCTATGATAGTACATATAAGTGACCCTAAAAAGTCTACTGGGGAACTCCTACAGCTGATAATCATTTTCAGCAAAGTAACTGGATACAAAATTAACTCAAAAATAAAATCATTAGCCTCCTATAAACAAATAACACATGGAATAAAAAAAAGAAATCAGAGAAACAATACCTTTTTATCATAGCTTCAAATAATATAAAATATCTTGGAGGAACACTAACCAAGCAAGTAACAGACTTATATAATAAAATCTTCAAGTCTTTAAAATAAGAAATTGAAGAAGATATCAGAGGATGAAAAGATCTCCCATGTTCATGGATTATAGGATTAATGTAGTAAAAATGGCCATCCTATCAAAAGTAATCTACAGATTTAACTAAATCCCCATCAAAATTCCTGCACAATTCTTTCCAGACCTTGAAATGATAATTCTCAAGTTCATATGGAAGAACAAAATGCCCAATATAGCTCAAACAATTGTGATCAATAAAAGAACTGCTGGAGGTATCACCATTCCTGATTTCAAGTGGTACTACAGAGCTATAGTAATAATAACCAATGATATAATCATAAAATAAGTCAGATTAATCAATGGAATTGGATTGATGATCCGGACATAAATCCATACACACATGAAAACCTAGTTTTTGATAAGAAGTTCAGAAATACAGAGTGTGAAAAGTATAGCATTTTCAAGAAATTGTGGTATCCATGTGTCTATATGTAAAATAATCCAAATAGATTCATACCCATCATCCTGCTCAAAATCCAAGTGGACCAAAGACCTCAACATAAAACCAAATACAAACTGGGTGGTGGATTGTGGTGGCATATGCCTTTAATCCCAGTATGCCAGAGGCAGAGGCAGAGGCAGAGGCAGAGGCAGAGGCAGAGGCAGAGGCAGAGGCAGAGGCAGGTGGATCTCTGTGAGTTCAAAGCCAGCGTGGTCTATAGAATGAGTTCCAGGACAGCAAAGGCTAAACAGAGAAACCCTGTACAACCACCCCTACACACACACACACACACACACACACACACACACACAAAGCAGAAGTAGGAAGTAGCCTTGAATGTATTGGCACAGGAGATGACTTTCTGAACAGAACAACATTAGTGCAGGCTCAAAGATAACAATAAATGGGACCTCGTGAAACTGAAAATCTTTTGTAAGGCAAAGAATACCATCATTCAGACAAAGTGGCAGCCTACAAAATGGGAAAAGATTTTTACCAACTCCACATCTGATAGAAGACTAATACCCAAAATATATAAAATCTCAAGAAAGTAGATATCAAAGCCACAAATAATCTGCTAAAACAAAACAAAACAAAAACCAAATAATCCAATTTAAAATGGATACCAACTAAACAGAGAATTCCCAATAGAGGAAAATCAAATAGCTGAAAAACACTAAAAGAAGTGTTCAACATCCTTAGCCATCAGGGAAATGCAAATCAAAACTACTTTGAGATTCCATCTTACACCTGTCAGAATGGCTAAGATCAATAACACAAGTGACATCTCATGTTGACAAAGATGTGGAATAAGGGGAGTACTCCTCCATTACTGGTGAGAGTGCAAACTTGTACAGCACTATGGAAATCATTATAGTTCCTCAGAAAGCTTGGAACTGATCTACCTCAAGATCCAGCTATGTCACTCTTGGACATATACTCAAAGAAGATTCTTTCCTACTGTAGGGACACTTTATCAACCATGTCCATTGCAGCTTTGTTCATAATAGCCAGGAACTTGAAACTACCTAGATGTCCCTCAACCAAAAAATGGATCAAGTAAATGTGGTACATTTACACAGTGGAGTATTACTCAGCTGTTAATTACAATGACATCAAGAAATTTTCAGACAAATAAATGCAACTAGAAAAAAAAATCATTCTGAGGGAGGTAACCCAGACCCAGAAAAATAAATATGGTATGTACTAACTTATAAGTGGATACTAGTGTTGATATAAATGATAGCCAAGCTACAATTCATATACTTAGAGAAGTTAGGTAAAGAGGATGGGTCCAGGGAAGATTCATGGATCTCCTAGGGAGGGAAGAGGAAATAGAATAGATTTTACAGGTGGACTGGGAGCAGAGGGTGTGATGAGAGGAGGAGACCAGGTAATGTGAAAGATGAAGTGGAGGCAGAGAGTGAAGGCTGAGATGGCTGACAATGGCAGGTTTTTGGGTGGGTGGAAATCTAGTGCAGGGTATACTACCTGTGAAAGTGATCCTAATGAGTACTCCTAGTAATGGGGGGATACAGAGTCTCAACTGGCCATCTCTTGTTCCCAGGCAAGGCTTCCAGTGGCAGGACTCCATTGCATTTGATGAAGTTGTTGGTGTGGGGGGAAGTAACAATCAAGGTTGTTACTAGAGACAAAATATTGCTCTCTGAAAACTGACAGTGGAACCCCATTGTAGCTGGAGTTTTCTCCAGTACTGCCTGGCCCACGATCAGGACAAATCTCTTTCACCTGCCAGTCCTGCAGCCCCTTAGACCCAATGGAGTAAACACACAGAGACTTATATTGCTTACAAACTGTATGGCTGTGGCAGGCTTCTTGATATCTAGTTCTTCTATCTTAAATTAACGCATTACTATTAGTCTAAAAGTTGGCATGTGGCTCGTGGCTTACAGGTACCTTACATCTCGATTTTCATAGCAGTGGCTGGCAGTGTCTCTCTGGCAGGACCAAAAATCTCCAGCTACAAATGGCGCCCAATGAGTTAGCAAGAGTTTCCACCTAAAACCTGAGAAAGAAGAGTCTAAAACGGAGCTAAAAACAGCTTCCTAGTTATCTCTCTCAAGTTAGCAGCAGCCTGAGGGTTTGAGCTACTATGGCAGGTTCATGGCATGCAAACTTGACAGGCAGTACAGCGGGAAGGAGGGGTCTCCAAGCTGCACATTATGCCACAGCTGTGTGGTGGATTTAGCCTTTGCTAGTTCAAAAAAAAAAAAAAAAAAAAAAAAAAAAAAAAGAAGTTTGTGGGCTACACATTGCTTTGATAGAAGCATAGAACTACTGTTTCTAAGAGTTGATGGCTCCCAGAGCTGGCAATTAAAGTGTCACCACCATGTTGGGAAACTGAGGTGGGCAGAGCCACTAGTCAAAGCTATTTTAGCCCTAGTAATGCTGCAATTTAAAACAATAGATTCACAATAAGACAGATTCAGATGTAACAAGACTTTAAATGCTTTACAATGTGTGTAAAGATGTGCATAGGTTTGGAAGAGAGAGAAAAAGGGATATATACAGTTATATAAAGAAATAGATAGTTTTTTAAAATAAAGTCTTCAAAGAGACAGTAAAAGTAGTACAAAAATTAAGCCACATAAAGATGGGTATTACACAGAGAATCTGTATTGTGTTGTCTTGGGGATTTTTAACTGCAGAAAAACAATTGATTGTAAAACCTGTTGAGTTAAGCAAATATGTATATTTTAAAGGTACCTTGACTTCAATATTTGGATGTAAGGATATGTTGCTTTGGAAGGGAGGCTCTGCTTTTGTTTCCACAGAAAGCCAGAGGCTATAGATTTGTTCCAGATTAAGATACATTAGATTTGACCAGCCAAGACCCTCAGAAAGGTCTCCGATGATACTATGGCCCAGATGATCCAACATCCAGAACAGTTTCAAGGCAACTGGCTCAGACGATACACCCTCACAGACTACTCCATAATCCTAAAATTTTCTTTGTGTCACCATAAGATACATCACTTCCCTCCAGCAGGAAGTAGTAAGAGAAGCTATGCCGAAATTCCCAAATATACCAAGCTGGCTTTGGAGATGAAATTGGCTCACTCCTTCTCTGAACCCAAACATATTGATTAAAGAAAAAAGGTTAAGACATAGAAAAACCAATATTTTTATTTAAATCAGGTTGATTATAAATGAGATCTCTTTCTAAAGAAGAAAAGGGGATATGATGTAGATATGATAGGATGAAAGGGTAGATTATTGAATCTACTTTTAAAAAGCAACTTGTTTAAAATGTTTTATATTGCTATAGATTTTAGTTTATTAATACAAGTTTAAACTTAATTTTGTTATTTTATATATATATATATAATATTTCTATCCTCATTTGAGGTATTATGTTTATATAACTCATTTAAATTGTAATGGATAATTAAGAAATACAGAATAATAATTAGTCTTCTGTGATATTCAAACTTATAGTCATGTTGTTTTCTAGGTATACATAGATATAATTCAATTAGGTAGGTAATCTTCAAACACTTCAAAGACCTACAGAATATGGCATTTAAAAATGTTTTAAAAATTTAAACTTTCTGGACAGTGAGACATGTCTGCTCCTGGCAGCACCCATTTACTTCAGAGAGGAGGATGGGCATCAAAGACACTCTATATGGAGTTTATCTTCTTCTTGGCAAAAATAGCCATTTGGGCAAGAAACTGTTCTTGCCTGGACTGCTTGATTGACTGGACATGTAGGACCCATAGGATGGTGACCACTGAACTTTCCTTGGCAAAATGGTCCTTCAGGTTCTTGCTTCACAGAGGAAACTGCCAGACATTCTACAGGACACAGAGAGAAGTGACTGAGAGACTCTAGGCCTGTGGGCTGAAGACAGATGCCCCAACTTTACAAAGAAATATTAGGTGACTGCCCTGCCTGCCAGCTGTCTCTGTCTACCCTGCAAGACTCCCGAAAGTTGCTTTCATCTTTCTCCCATTTCTCAGGTAATAGTATATCCTTCTGGGGTCTTTGATGCAGTTAAAGACTAGAGTTATAATTTCCTCAGTTATGATAAAGATAAGTTAGATATAAAAACTTAGACTCACAAATATAAGATAGATAGTATATCTTATTTAACATTGTACCTGTAATTCTTGCTTGATAATTGTTTTGTTATACGTAATTTTACTATGTTAAAGTTAAAACCTTCCTTTTTGAAAGAAAAGAAAAAGGGGAAGTGCTATGGATGATTGATTGATAAATAAAACATTGATTGGGCAGCAGCCAGGCAGGAAGTATAGGCTGGTGCTGTGGGATGTTCTGTATGTTAAATGTGTTGCTCTGATTGGTTAATAAATAAAACACTGGTTGGCCAGTAGCCAGGCAGGAAATATAGGTGGGCAAGCAGAGAAGAGAATTCTGGAAACAGGAAGGCTGAGGCAGGGAGACACTGTGAGCTGCCACCATGACAAACAGATGTTAAGACACAAGCCACATGGCAACTTATAGATTAGTAGAAATGGGTTAATCTAAGATATAAGAACAGTTAGCAAGAAGTCTGCCATGGCCATACAGTTTGTAAACAATGTAAGTCTCTGTGCGTTTACTTGGTTGGGTCTGAATGGCTGCAGGACTGGCGGGTAAGAGATTTGTCCTGACTGTGGGCCAGGCAGGACTGGAGAAAAACTCCAGCTACAGGCGGGACTAGCAGAGAGGAGAATTGAGAGAACAGAAAGGCGGATAGGAGGAGATGCCAGCCTGCTGTCCAGGGAGCATCATGTAAAGGCAGCAGGTAAAGCCATGGAACACGAGGTGACATATAGATTAACAAAAATGAGCTGAGTGTCAGAGTAAGAGCTAGACAATAGTAGGCCTGAGCTAATGGCCAAGCAGTTTAAATAATATAAGCATCTGTACATTTATTTTATAAGTGGGCTACAGGACTGCCAGGGCTTGGGGGGACCCGGAGAGAAAACACTAGCTACACCCCATTTCCAAGTACAATACCCACAAAACACATCAACCATGAAGAAGTCAAGGTAGTGCCTACATGGAGCCTTCACTCCTACATTCTAGTCTCTTTGGTAGGTACTCTACAGGTTACTGAAAAGAAACCTGTACACCAGTCCAGCCACAAATCCTTTGACTTATAATCTGCCTTGCCTTCAAGAGTTGCTGGGACAATTGTGGCACAGAACTCAAGGGAGGAGCCAACCCATGTCTATGTCTGATCTGACCTAAGGACCACCCCACAAGAAGAAACCCATACCAGAAAATGCTAGGGTAACCAGGAAGAAGATACTAGATGAAGCAGACACTTAGAGTAAAACCAAACAAACAAACAAACAAAAAAAGGGATCAATACAAAACTTGACTCCTCATAAGATTCTGCTATACTCATAAATCATTGCCTTATCCAGTCATCATCAGGGAGGCTTTCTCCAGTAGCAGAAAGTAACAGCTGCAGAGACCCATAGCCAGTCATTATACAAAGAGAATCCAAATGGGAGAGCTCCATCAAATTCCTCCCCTCAGATATCAGAGAATCACATGGAGATTATAAGAGCCAGAGGGGATAGAGGGCACCAGGAGACCAAGGCCCTTTGAGTCAACTAAGCAAGGCACAACACATAGGAGCTCAGAGACTGAAGCAACAAGAACAGGGCCTACACAGGCCTGTACCAGGTCCTCTGTGTACATATATTATAACTATTAGTTTAGTATTTTTATGGAACTCTTGACTTTGAGAGCAAGTGGGTCTGTGACTCCTGTGCCTACTCTTAGGACTCTTTCCTCTTGTTGGGTTGCCATGTCCACCTTCAGTATATTAGTTTTTGCTTTATTTTGTCATGTTTAATTGTTATCTCTTAGAAGCCTGTTCTTTTCTAATGAGAGACAGAAAGGGAGTGGATCCAGAGGGGAGGGAATGTGGGAAGGGAATATGAGGAGAAGAACGAGGGCAAACTGTATTCAGGGTATATTGTATGAGAAAAAAATCTACTTTCAATAAAAGGGAAAATATAAAATAAAATTAACCACAACCTCCCTTTTTGTTTCTGCATTCCTTAGTTCTCCTTTGTAGAGCCAACTATTTTTGCTCATCCCATCTGAGACTTATTCCACTATGGCAGGAAGTAACTCTCAACTCTAAAATTGAAAAACAAAACAAAAACAAAGACAAAAAACCCAAACCAAGGTCTTTGAATTGTTTTAATTCTGTGTTTCAACACTGCCAAATTATAAAACATTTCAAGTACATAAGGCAGTTGTTGGAAGACCCCTTTTAAGTCAATACAGTTGGAGATAGAGCAGGTTGAGGTGGTGATGACTTGTAATATCAGCAGTGGAGAGGCTGAGACAAGATGGTTGAACTACACTGAGAAGCCTGTCTTAAAAATAAAAATGAAGGGAATGGGCATCCAGTGGGAGAAGGCTCAGCATGGGTAGATTCTGGACCACTCACATAATTAGGCTTAAGTAATCTCTGCATTATGAGCATCTGTGGTTCTGGTGGTTTGTGCAGTTTTCTGGCTTTCTCCTATAGATATCTCAACTAGGAAAAGGTTGAATACAGTACAGTCTGGAAAAGAATTTTGGGTTTCTAGAGCACCAAACTATAAAATTATTAGTGACCATTCCAGCTTTGGTCTGGAAGTTCCAACCCCGACTGAGGCTTCAGTAACTACCATGGCTACAAGGCGGGGCAAAGGGAGGTCCTGAAGACCCAAGATTGGGAGGCACCATGCTCTCTTCCTGCTTGGACCCTGGACACTAGAGGTAGACTGAGGAGAGCTCTCCAGAGAACACTGCCAGACTGTGCTGCGTCTTTCACAGAACCCGCTACCTACCTATCCCTTCATTTGTAAGTTACGCCATTAAATAAATCTCCCTTTTAACTACGTGGAGTGGCCTTAATAATTTCACCAATACATTCCCATTCAGAAAAGTTTAGGCTTCATGGGATATAGCACATGAGCCTGTCAATTAGTAAATGTAAAGCATTTCCAAAACACAAAATAAGAAGTTGTCTGTTAAAACAGTCTGTACATTACATTAGATTCCACAACATGAATCGGGCCACACTTCCCTGAAGATCCCTCTGGGACAGAGAGTTAAGAAACAATCTGTGCTATGACTTAACAGCTCTCAATTATGGCACCTGCCTCCTCCATACTCTTTGTCAGGTACACTATGCTGAACTAAATCATGTGACATTCCCATCAGACCTAAAGTGTAGTAAACTGTTAAAAGTTCGCTTCATTCTGGGGTCTGATCTGACTCATCAGACAGACTACTGTAGAGATGCTCCCAAGGTCACTGGAGAGGATCCTCTGGCTTCCCGCCTGCCATCACCCTCGTTCTGCTCACCCCTGCCCCATCTCATCCCGGCTCTTAGGAAGCTCCTCTACAGGCTTTTAAGAAAATCCTCTCCACCCCTGTAAGGCCTCAACATACTTGGATCTCCATTAATGGAATTGCTTCTATCTAATTCTCTTTCCCCCTCTACCTCAAGACCCAATTATAAATAAAATTCAGTAAAGAGAATTGTTCAGCTTCTTTTGTAGACTGATCGTTGGGACTCTTTGCTTCTTTTATTTAACAATATCCCTCTTGCAGTTTGTTGGTTCTGGGGATCCAACTTGAATCCTCATGTCTGCATAGCAAGCATTTAACCAACTTAGATATCTCTGCAGTCCTAAACTTACACTTTTTAGTATAGATTGAACATTTGTGACAGTCATAGCAAACAATGCTCTCTTCTGTTAAGGACACAGTATAAATTTAGGATTTTCTGACAGCCCTTGACATAGTTGGTGACTCCCATGTGTATGAGGGAGTACCATACTGACTTCTGTACAGTTTAGATCTAGGAGCCTCTTGGATTTCATTTGGAAATTGGGAAACTTCAGGGCTAATTCAAGGTTGAGTTGCTCAGGAGTGAAGTTCTCTGTTTGGACATGAGAAAGCTGGGTTCTATTTTTAACACATCCATCAACAGAGCCCCTGGAAATCCTTCCAGCTTCCCACTACTGTTTCAAAGGTAATTTGGGTTGAAGTTATGACTTGGCAAACACCACAGTGTGTTTAGTTCATGCAGTTTTCTATTCATCAGCAAATGCCATTGCTCTGCAATTTGCCTTTGGAAAATGCATGCAATTTGCTTTGATAAACTGAAAATTTCAGCTCCATGCTGCTCTTCAAAGGGAAACCAGGAGGCTCCTACAAGGACTATTAACACAGCTGAAGCTTCTCAAAGATCCTAACAGTGAAAAAAATGAGAATTACAGTAATTGGATACATCTATTTTTAAGGGCTCCTATGAGAATAATCTAGTACTATTTAACTCAAAGGGTTTTAATATCTCAGCTCTGGTTCCTCAGGTCCATCATGTATGGCCAAATCAGATATATAGCCAAGGTAGAGGAATGGAGACCTGAAGAAAAGCTGAAGAGAACAAACTGCAATCCACCCCTGTGTGGTATGAAGAGTAATTCATAGTAAATTAGGCTTCATGGTGACTGAACAGTTCTTGGACATCCCCTAAATGATGCAGAATAAGCAGCAAGCATGGGAGTGCTGTGAGCACTCTCTTCCTCATCTCTAACTTCATTTCTTTCCCTTGAAAATATATAATTCTGAGTACAGTTCACTATTTAATGATAAACCACAAAGTAGTATTCATTTTCATGTAGGCCCTTGAGCTCTTGAGCTATTTTTTCCTGAATATTATTACCTATGTAATGAGGTTTTTTCCCCTCATAACTAGTGCAGAAATAAGATATGTCTTACTCAAAACTGAAAATTAAAGATATGGCAAGAAGTAATATTTTTGGAATTATATTTGACAAACCCTTCATTTGTTTATTTTTTAATAGGTTGTAGATATATTACCCATATACATGGCTTATAAGAAATGTATTACCAGTGGATAACATTCATGTAGGATGACCAAGTTCTCCTTTCTATCCTTCTCTCCTCACTGTGAAAAATCATTGTTAGATGAGCATACATCTGCGTATATAGCCTTTCAGAGGTTTTATCAGAGGAAGCAAATATTTAAGATTTTACTGAATACATTTTCTTTGACAATTCCATGAATGTATACAGTGCATTTTGATCACTGTAATCCCAACCCTCTCTAGTCTCCCTCCGACCTCTATAGCCCCCTTCCTTCTCTCTATACTTCCCTTTCATACACTTTTTGAGACTCATCAGTTTACCCAGGATCATTTACCTTACCACAGCTTTGAAAGTAAAATTTTAATATGTATTTGTTTGTAGTAAATCTGTACCCCAGAATCATCATGAGTAGAAAACTTTGAGTTGAAAATGCTCAATGAAGCTCTTTGTGCTTCACCTCTCAGCTTATGAAACTTAACAAAATCTATAGGAGCAACAATCATGCTAACAGTAATTCTCCAAGTTCACCCCAGCAAGGATGTGCCCCAAGCTTATATTTCACACTTAGGAGGATACTTGCTTATATCATGATACAGGAAACAAATGTGGGCTCTGGAACATAGTTAACTGTGTGTGGCTAGTGATAGTAGTAGGAGGAAAGCAATCGACAGCCAGTGAATGAATTCACTCTTTAGCCCAGAAAGTAAGAACAAATTTTTGAGTACACTGCTACTAGAACACTGTCTGTAGCATCCAATGGGCTATGGGGGAGAGGGTCCCTGTGTGGGAAAGTAGGTTAAGGTGTTTCTGTTGTCAGTTTCCCACATGAAATTCATACCATATGAGGTGTAGCTGGAGAATTTCTCTCCAGCTCCCGCCACCAAGTCCCGCCAGTCCCAGAGCCCACTTATAAAATAAACACACAGACTCTTACATTATTTAAACTGCTTGGCCATTAGCTCAGGCCTGTCATTGTCTAGCTCTTACTCTTATATTTAGCCCATTTCTATTAATCTTTACTTTGCCACGTTGCTCATGGCTTACTGGTACTTTACATCTTCCTTGTCCTGGCAGAGGCTCCTGGCAGTCTCTCTTCCTTCCTCCTTTCTCAATTCTCCTCTCTGTTAGTTCTGCCTATACTTCCTGTCTGGCTATTGGCCAATCAGAGTTTATTTACATATAGCGATATCCACAGCACTTCCCCTTTTCTTTTTTTAAAAAGGAAGGTTTCAACTTTAACATAGTAAAATTACATATAACAAAACAATTATCAAACAAGAATTACAGTTACAATATTAAAGAAGAGATCCTATCTATCTTATATTTGTGAGTTTAAGGTTTTATATCTAACTTATCTTTTATTATAACTAAGGAAAATTGTAAGTATCTAGTCTTTAACCACATCAAAGACCTCAGAAGGATATAATACTGCCTGAGAAATGGGAGAAGGATGCAAACAACTTTTGGGAGTCTTGCAGGGTAGACAGAGACAGCTGACAGCCTGGACAGTCATCCAAAGTTCTCCTGTAAAGTTGGGGCATCTGTCTTCAGCCCACAGGCCTAGAGTCTCTTATTCACTTTTCTCTGTGTCCTGTAGAATGTCTGGCAGTTTCCTCTGCAAAGCAGGAACCTGAAGGACCATTTTGTCAAGCAAAGTTCAGTGGTCACCTTTCTATGGGTCCTGCATGTCCAGTTGATCAAGCAGTCCAGGCAAGAACAGTTTCTTGCCCAAATGACTATTTTTGTCAAGTAGTGTGTAGCCCAGAAACCTCTTTTTTTTTTTTAAATATATACTAGTAAAGACTAAATCTACCACACAGTGTAATGTGCTGCTGGTAGACACCTTATTCCCACCATACTGCCGGTCAAACGTGCAGGCCAGGAACCCGCCAGTAGTTCAAACCCGCGTTTTGCGGCGTCTAGCCGCCAGTATGAGACATGAAGCAGGAACCTGGTTTTGGCTCTGTTTAGAATTGGTTATTAAATATTCTCAGGTTTAAGGTGGAAACTCGAGCCGTTGGGCGCCATTTGTAGATGTAACCAACCCTCTTATTAAATAAGAAATAAGAATCTTCTCATACAGCTGTTCCATTGTCAGACTACCTAAAATTGCAAACAAAGCCCAATTTTCTTCCAATGAACACAGAAAACCCATTTTTTTTTAATGTGGAAAAAAATTTCTCTTTTAAATAGTTTCCTTTAAAATATGTGATATGTTAAGTGACTTACCAAGTCCACGTAGAACAGTACAAATCTGAGGAAATTTCAAAACAGCCACTTAGTGTCCGAGGTGTGAATCCAGAGAGAGAGAGAGAACACGCAAGAACCATAGCCACAAGTTCTGCCTAAGAGCTTGAATCCAGCCACGTGTTCCTGCTTGAGCCTAGTCAAGCCTTGGCTCTGGCTACCTTAAGCTCCAACCACGTGTGTTGGCTTTACAGGGAGGGGCCTTGTTCGGCAGGGCAGGCCTGAGTTGTTTGTAGCACCAGCTTTAAGCAAGTAGCTCAAGGTTAGTCCGGTCTGAGGCCAAGCTGACCTGGGCCCAGGCTAGGGAGTGGGCCACCCTGGCGGGAAACCGGACCTGCCGCCAAGCCAAGTTAAGTGTTTTTAATGGATTCTTGTCACGTTGGGTGCCAAATATAGATGTAACCAACCCTCTTATTAAATAAGAAACACAGAGCCGATTCAGAGAAGAAAGCCAAGAGGTCAGAGCTAAGAGCCTCACCCTTCCTGATTCAGCGATCCTCTTCAGCCAAGAGAGCTCTCTGAAAAGGGGCCTACTTCCTATGTGTATGTCTTTATATAGTCTAGCTGTTCTGCCTTCTCATTGGTTGTAAACCCAAACATGTGACTGCCTCATCACTGCCTGTATGTATCGCCCTCCAGGTCCTTAAAGGTGTGCACCACCACCACCACCACCACCACCACCACCACCACCACCACGCACTTGCTATGGCTCTAATAGCTCTGACCCCCAGGCAGCTTTATTTATTAACATACAATTAAAATCACATTTCAGTACAAGTAAAATACCACCAAAATGAGGGTGGATGATCCAGAGATGGTAGCATGAGTTGTTGCACAAATAATTTCCAAATGTGCAAATAGAGGCCATGCAAAAAAGTGTTGTGTAAATAAGGGCTGTGTAAACCACAGCCATGCAAATAAAGGCAGTCCTGACCACTGTGTATTTGGTTTCAGAGCACAGCCGGATCAAATTACAACTTTTTGCAAACAGTTAGCAATTCCTGAACCAAGTAAGCAGCTGCATTTTCTGGTCTCTTAGCAATAACCTTCCTTAAGAGTGCAAATGTCAATGCTCAAGCAGCTATGCAGCAACATGGGGAGAGATAAGTGGTCCAAATGAGAAGTGTGGACCAGTCCAGAGTGCCCAGTACAAGATCCTGTTTTAAAACAAGAGCAAATGAAGGAATAAAACCCCATTTCTGTACTCCTCACTTTGAAACTTTCCCCAGTAAAGTGGAAAAACAAGAAGCAGAAAAAGCATAAATCACAAGATCACAACCCAGAAAACATGTGTCTTTAGAGACTGCTACTGTGAGACACTCATGTTCACATGAATGGAACAGCTAAGGTGTGTTCATAACAGAACAGTGCCTCTCTGCTAGTCTTCAGCCCCAGCTCTCTGTGGCTAGCTCACTTACTGCTAATTTACCTACATCAATAGCTGCATCCACCTGTTCACCCATGTCTATCAAATATTAACAGGCATTAGCTCCCTTCATTGAGTTGGGATGCTTTTTGTTTCCTAACTTTTCTCCTGACTTTTTTTGAGTTTTTAATGCATAAATCATTTTAATAATAAAACACTAAATAAGGTATGAAGGAGCTTGAGGGGTTTAAATTAAATCTTAGTTATGTGTGTATATAATGCTGCCTTATGTGTATGGGCACAAGTGTTTCACAGTGTATGTGTGGAAATGAGAGGACAACTCATGGGATTTGGATCCTTCCTTACATAATATTGGTCCTGGGAATTTAACTAAACTTGGTGGTAAATGCTTTTACCCCCTGAATAATTTTGCTAGCCCTGGATCTAGTTCTAAAGAAATAAGTCAAGTTAATGCCTTAAAGAAGACAGTCTCTAGAATTCTAAAATTCTGACTCACTTGTCTGTGGCTATATATATATCATTTCACCAAGTAATGACCCTGCCCATCTTGGCATCCATCATATATTAACAGACACAGCCTCTATTGCTGAATTGGGATCCCTTTATACTTTCAAGGCTTTCCATGGAATATTTTTGGATTAAGTTTTGTGTATAAAGCAATAATTTAAAAAATATTAAATGGGGCCCTAAGAAATTCAAATTTCAATAAAATAATTAATTAATTAATTAATTAATAAGACAAAATTGTTGATGTCAGAAACCATGCTCTTTATTTTGTGTGTGAGTCTACATATGTACTTGTATGTAGAGAAGCCAAGGATTAACATTGGCTGTCTTCCACAATTGATGACATAATTTTCACTGATCTAGGAACTCACTAATTCATCCAGGTTCACTGGTCAAGGAGACCCAAGGATACTCCTGTCTCTGCCACCCTAGCACTCAGATTACTGGCATGTGGCCCTGGTTTTTTCACATAGATTCTGGGAGGCTGAACTCAGGTCCTCATGTATACATAGCAAGAACAGCCATCTCTTTAGTCCCTGCTGTGTTTAAACCAAAAGTCTGTGGTTCTTAAATATACCAAACACAATCACATATATACAAGTGCAGAGACCAGTGAAGCATGGGCATCTCACCCATACCCCTGGAACCTTCTCATTTTTCCTTCTTCTCCAATCACCCTGGCCCTTCTCTGCACAGCTCTGAATGTGGTGTTCAACCACAACTGCTAGGTTTGTTTTGCAGACATCACTCACACAAATCAACAATTGAAAGCAAGTATGAAATTAGTGTTCTCTCCTAAGATTGCTCCCAGGAAATTAAAATATCAAGAAGCCCCAGGATAAACATGGACACACCTATGAACAATTATGAGCAAGCACACAAGATGTTTCTACCTTCTTGTATTTTGTATTCTTGAGACAGAACTTTGTGTATTTTAATCTGGCCTCAAGCTTACTATGTATCTGAGGACAGCCTTGAAATCCTGACCTGCCTCCTCTATCTCACTGTCAGTACCCTTTCCACCATGTAGGTCTTAGACATAGAAACCACGTATCAGGTTACTATGCTTGGCTTCAGGATTTTAGGCACAGCAGAAATGAAATTCTGACCCACTTGGTGGTATGAAGACTGAAATGTTTTTCCACTTCACATTCTGCTCCTCACTTCCATGTCCTTCCCAAACTCATCCGATCTTTCTTCAGTGTCTAGTGTCTTCCTGGCACCTAAAATGCCCAGCACAGGAAACATGACTTAGGGACATCCTTGACAGGTACTCTTTCCAGGAGATTTTAGCACAGACTAGACTACCTATGGGCAAGTAGTTGGTGTGACAATGAATCATCTAAGTAATTGATGGGCTGAGGCAATGTTAATGACCTTGACACTGAGAGTCTGGGTGAACATTGTAGTTTCAGTTGCTTGTGTCAGTAGCTTTAGTACATAGCTTACCAGTAGACATCTGCATCCCTTGCTGAAAATAACACCTCTAGTGCATATCTTGTGGTGATAAACTGTTTTTCAGTTAGTCAGATGTCATTTTAGTCTATTTCAAACCACTTTTGATCACCAGTCTTTCACAGAGACAGGTGATTTTGAGGAAAATACTTTAACCATCAGAAAGCTAAAAATCTCCATCTTCAGCATACACCATTGCCATTATTTTCTGAACATATGTCACAAAAACTGTGAAGTTAGGCTATCTGTGCACAGATCACTGCATATTTCCCCATGCTTCAGACAGTGCTTTTATCTATCCTACCAACACTCCTAAGCTCTGTCTTCAGGGATCCTGCCTTAAGGTCCTTTTCCCCATCTCATCACATTCAGCATCCTAGACACTGAACGTTATCATAATAAATAGCCACTTTCCTGATTGCTATGAACAAATACCCAGCAAAAACAATTTAAAGAAAGAAGGGTTTATTTTGGATCACAGTGCCAGGATTCAGTCCATCATTGTTATAAAGACTGGCAGCAAGTCAAATGGACCCAGTCAAGAGGCAAAGTGAGAAATGAATTCTGATGCTCAGCCCACTTTCCTTTTGTAATGCAGCCCAGGACAACAATCCATAGCATAGTACCACCAACAATTAGAATGACTCATCCCATTTCAATTAACCTAATTTAGAAGTTTCATCAAAAATACATGCAGAGATTTTTCCATAAAAATTCTGAGTCCAAACAGGTTGACCCCGGTCTTGCAATAATGGGCATATTTCATGGTGTGCAAAGTGAGACTGTTCACCATCAACTTCACATGTGTGGAGGCTCAAATTACTCAGGGTCAGAAAATCTGAGCTTGCTTTATCCAGCAGGGCTACCTAAGGGAACGATTTGACCACAGGCATGGTTACTAGGTGTTTGGAAGGGTCTACACTTGGCTGTGCAGTGTGCTTTGGTCTTGCAGGTGGTCTTTTGCAACCCCTTGGTATGTTATAAAAAGCCTTTTGTATAAACTTTCAAGGCCATTGGGTAGTGATCCAGGCCACCCCCTCCTGAAGCTATCCTGTGTTTCTGTCTGTCTTCTCATCAAGGTCTCTCTTTCTATCCAATATTTTCTTATCCCTCTCTCATGAGAACCCTTCAAAAGATGGGAGCAGGCCTCCTACACACATGATAAAAGGGGGCATGTGTGATGTCTGCTTTGTATTTCTCCCACAGACTTTTATTCTGTTAGAGAAGTTTTAGTAATCCTAAACTATGTTGCCATTTAAAGTAATTAGACAAAGGCACACACATACATTTAAGGAATAATGAAACTTAAACAATAATGCTCCTTTTTGCCTGGTGCTTTTAAACACCATTATTCATACATATTTATCTTGCTAAGTGGTTTTTAGAAAGGCTACTGTTTGTGGGTCTGTAGGTGTATATAAGTGGGTACATGTTTGTGTGGGTGTACATTTGTGTGGAAGCTACAGATCAGTCTTTGATTTTATTCTGTAGTCAGAAATTTCTCTGGTCCTTCCTTGCCCAGGAGTATAGATGAATCTCTCCTACCCATTGTCCGATAGCTGCTTCTAAAATATTACTCAGAGGCTTATATTAAATATAAACTTCTGGCCTATGGCTTCAGCTTCTTGCTAGCTAGCTCTTTCATCTTAAATTAACCCATTCCTATTAATCTATATGTTGCCATGTGCCCATGGCATTACCAGTCTGATGGCATATTGCTCCTGGGGTGGTAGGCTAGCGTCTCCTCTGCCTCTTTTTTTTCCCTTCTTTATTAACCAACCATAGCAACACATATTCACAGCATACAGAAAGACATCCCATAGCATTATTTCTCAGAAGCCATCATTTTGTTTTTTTGTGACAGGGCCTCACACTGGCCTGGAGCTTGCTGATGTGTCCAGGATGGCTGGTCAGCCCTAGAGATCTTCCTGTCTCTGCCTCTGGAAGCTGGGTTGTAGTACACAGTGCTAAGCCTGAGTTGAAAACAAAATAAACTAAGGAAAGAATCATATAGGTTCTGAGGTTCAAAGTCAGTGTCTTATGCTTGTGGACAAGCATTCTAATGACTGAGCATCTTCCAAGAACAATATACTTGACTCTTAATGTTCGTTCATTAGGAAAGAAGAGCATACTCCTCCCTCTGTTAGTCCCTCCCGCACCTGATCCCTCATATTCTCATCCCCACCTGCTCCCAGTCAATCCACAAAATCTAGTCTATCTCCCCTCCCCAGGGAGAGCCACACATCATCCCCACCTAGAGCTCTCCGCTTTATCTAACTTCTCTGGATTTGTGGATTGAAGGGGAATTATCCTTTGCTTAACAGCTAATGTCCACTTATAAGTGAATACATATCTTGTTTGTCTTTCTGGTCTGGAATGCCTCACTCAGGATGATTTTTTTCTAGTATGGGGAGAAATAGAAATAGATAGGAATTTAGGGGGTGATATGGAAACCTAGTACAGAGGAAACTTCCCAGAACCTATAAGGTTGAACCTAGTGAGGACTCTAGTAATGGAGAATATGGAGCCTGACAGTCATCTTATGTAACCGGGCTAGACACCAACCCAGCCACAAAGTCTGTGACCTGCAACCTGCCCTGCCTGCAAGACACACTGGGACAAAGGTGGCTCAGAGGTTTAGGGAGTGCCCAACAATGACTGGTTTAACCTGAGGCTCACACCACAAGAGGGAGTCCATGACAGACACTGCCTAGATGGCCAGAATCCAGAAACAAGATGGTTCAGAGACCTAGGGTAGAACCAGATAGGACTGACAAGGAAAAAAGAGTCAATGAACTGATTCCTAGTGATATTCTGCTATACTCATAGACAGGCACCTAGCTCAGTCCCCATCAGGAAGGTTTTCTCTTTCAGCTGATGGGATCAGATGCAGAGACCCACAGCCAAACATTAGACAGAACTGAGGGAACTCTGCAGAAGAGGGGAAGGAAAGATTGTAGGAGCCAGAGGGTTTGAGGACACCAGGAGAACATGACCCACAGAATCAACTAGGCAGGGCCCATGGAGACTCAAGTGTCAATCACAGAGCCTGCATGGGTCTGTACCAGTCAATCTGCATACATGCTGTGGTACTTTAGTTTGGGGGGGTGTTGATGGACTTTAACAATGGGAGTAGAGGTGTCTCTGACTATTTTGTCTGCATATAGGAGCTTTTCCTCCTACTGGGTTGCTTGTCCAGCCTTGATATGAGGGTATAGGCTTAGTCTTATTGTATCTTGTTATGCAGAGTTTGGTTGATATCACTGGGAAGGCAGGCCTGCACTTTTCTGAATGGAAACAGAGGAACAGTGGGTCTGGGGAAGAAGGGAATATTGGGGGGATTGGGAGGAGGAAGGGGAGGGAGGCTGAAGTTGGGGTGTATTGTATGAGAGAAGAATAAATAAAATAAAATATATTTTTAAATATAGAAATTAACATAGGTGGAGATAGAGACAGGGAGACTGAGAAAGTGTGTACATTGTGTGGACTCAGGAAATACATAGATGGATAATTGGGTTGAACCTGTCTGTAGTCCTCAGCTTCCTCCCTCATACAGCACAATGCATATCCTCTTTTCTAATTCCAATGAATTCTGGGAATTTCCTGATTTGAATCTCCTTGTGCTTTCCCTGCTAAGACTCTGTACCACTATTTCTGCTTCCTTCTTCAAGCTCACTCCTTCCTATCCCAAGTTCCCTACTACCATCTGCCTGACCTTCACAGTAACTGTTAAACTTTCTGTTCTCAGCCAGACTTTTTCTATCTTGTCCTAATAAAGTGTATCCTTTCCAGGGACTCCTAGCCATAAGGCATGTGCTTATTTCTTCAGGTATTCCATTATACTGTGAGTGATGTGAAGGCATTGACCATGGCTGTACTTTTCTCTTTTGCTTGTTTTTCATAGTTTTACCTTGGGACTTAGTTATAGCTCCCCAGCACATCCAGCAGGTTCACAGTAACATATATTCAGGGATAAAGAAAAGAATCATAAAGATCCCATGCCCTAATGCTACAAGGGCAGAGGTACATTAATAAACACAACAGAGTATGACAAACTGTGGGCATCTGGGCAGAGTGGGCACACTGCCTGTGCCTTCATTTTCATTTCATGAGGAAACCCATTCAGCACTGGTCACTAAGAATGATCAGTTTCTGTCCACATTGAACTTAAATACAAACCAAAGTGCAGGGCAAGAGTTACCTTTTAGAGGAAACTGTTGACAAAGAGAGGAGAGAATTGGCACAGACTATTTCAGCTGTTCAGCCTGAGAGAGCACATACAACCTGGACTTCTGAACCCCAGGCATGGGATGCTGTCTTTCACACTTAGGGAGGGGTCATCAATCCAGTCTACACACTCCCTCACAGACATGACCAGAAGCTTCTCTCTTCTTAAACTGCCAGTCAACACTAACTATCATATGATCTTAAATGTGGAGATGGGGTGAGGAAAAAAGTGAGGTATACAAAAGAGGTGAACTGGGAAAAGTTTGAGTGTGGCAGCAGGGCGTTTTGGAGGAACAACATACCATCTGTTTTTCTAGGAAAGAGAATAAGGACGGTGCTTGGTTTTGGTGAGGGAAAAGAGGAAGGTTTGGAGAGGGTTTTGAGTGGAATAATCCTTCAAGCAGAAACTTTATTCATGCTGGAAGGGACACAGAGTATAACCAGTGTTTGGGGTCTAGGCTAGTGTCCCTGTGATCTTTGTCTCTCATCCAAAATACTGAATATAAGGGTTCACACGGAGTTCTAAAGGAAGCAAGATAACTTTATTTGAGCAAAGAGAAAGCACAGATTCAGAATGGATATCTGTCAAGACTGAGAGTGAGTCACATGAGTCAAGATACCCAAGGGTCCCAACTGTTGTTTGGGGCTTTCATTTATGAGGTTCAAGAGAAGGAAGTGTGTTTACTAAGGAGTTTAGCATGGGCACTTTTCTGTTTCTTCATAGACTAGACTATATAATCATTTCTCTATATGTGTGTCCCTTCCCATAAGGTATCTTTTTTTAATTATATTCATGCCCAATTATGCATAAGCTAAATGAGTAAATGGGAAGTTTTCCCTAAAAGGTTGCTAAAGGCACCAGATTTTCATTACTGCATATATACTTCAAACAAGTTCAGGGCAGACCAGTCTTTCTAGTCTTCATACCTCGATGCACTGAAAATGCACTTGAAAGAAATTGTCTAAATTTGAGCCTACTAAGGGTGGGAAAATGCATACAAATATTTTGAGGTGACACATGGGCAAGAAGAGTGTGAACTTCAGCCCTACAGTGGCCTCCTGACTTTAACATATATATGTGTTTTAGTTTGCTTTCCATGGTGGTGATAAAACACTGAAAACAAGCAACTTAAGGGAGGAACCTTATTTCAGCTCACACTTGCAGATCACAGACCACCATTGATGGAAATTGAAGTTGAAATTCTAGTAGGAACTGAAGCAGAAACCATGGAGGAATGCTGCCTACTAGATCCCTCACAGACTTATGCTTAAGTAGCTTTGTTTCACAGTGTCTATGAGTGTAGACAATTTTCTAAACAGTTTTATTAATAAAAATATCTGAGCCAGAAATTGGGGTTAAAGCCTGAGAGAGATCAGAGGAATAGGAACAGCCACATGCTAACCTCACCTCACCAACTCTGTAGCTTCCAAAGACGAGCTACTTCCTATCTACCCATGCCTGTATGCCTTGCTGTTCTGCCACCTGATTTGCTCTCTCTATCCAGCTACATCACTTCCTCTTCCTGCCCAGCTCTGTCACCTCCTGTCCATCTGTACAGATATTCAGACCTCTATAGTTAACTAGTGTTGGAATTTAAGACATGTGCCACCATGCCTGGCTCTGTTCCCAGTGTAGCCTTGAACTCAGAGAGATCCAGACAGATCTCTGCCTGCCAAGTGGAAGGATTAAAGGCGTGAGCTACCTTAATGGTAAATGCCTGACTTCTATATAGTGCCTGGCTTTTTCCTCTGATCTCCAGGCAAAATTTTTTGGGAGACACAGTATATTGGGGGAAACAATACATCACCACGTATGAATGCTTAGTCTGCATGTCTGTATGAGCACCATGTCTATGCCTAGTGGCCTCAGAGTTCAGAAGGGGGAGTGGAATTACAAATGGTTGTGAGCCACCCTGAGAATACTGGGAATCAAACTCAGGGCCTCTGCAAGAGCAAGTACAATTAACAGTTAATCCATCTCTCTAGCCACTTAGCTAACTCTTTTATATAGCCCTGGATCACCAGCCTACAAATGGTGCTTCCTATAGTGGGCTGAGCCATCCTACATGAATTAGGAATAAAGAAAATCCCCCCACAGAAATGTCCATGGGCCAAACTGATCAAGGAAATTCTTCAAGTAATGTTCCGTCTTTCCAGGTGACTCTGAGTTATGTAACATTGACAATATAACTAAGCAGAACACCACGTTAATGACTAAGCAACCTAGGTACCTCCAGAGACAGACTTCCATGTTCATGTACCTTCCAAGTATCTTTTCTTGAACTTGTAGTTGAAACTTTATGTTGTAAACTGATTATGCTCAGAAATGTACTCCTAAAATGAACAGGTTTCGATATGGACCCACTCCTAATGTATAGCCCCGCTACCCATCAAAACTTCCACACTCCCTTTATTATTGGTGGGCACTACTTTAGATGTGTTTTGGGGGATCTCTTTGCCTAATGCCGGTTTTCACCTTCAGCTGTGTTTGTTTTGGCTTTATATTCACCAGGATGTGGACCCATTGCATTGAAAAGGTTGCCAGATCTGTCTCTGCCCAGTCAGGTTAGGAGTCAAACTGTCCATGCAGAGAAGTTCAGTGGAAGGGAGCCTTCATCATGCATCTCCCTTGACAGACAGAACTTGAAATTGGGAGTGAGGAAAAATGATAATCTATTGTAAGAACTTGAAACCCATTTGTAACTTATCACAGACTTCCCCCACTCCCGAAAAAAAATGAAAAAGAGAGGAAAACAGTGAGGCTTCTGTATCTGAAGTTTTATTTTTATTTATTTTTCTTAGTCCTGTCCAGACTCATGGAACCCCACAAATGCTTATAATATAACCACTTAGAAGTTTATATTAATTAAACTGCTCGACCGTTAGCTCAGGTCTACCACTGACTAGCCCTTACACTTAAACTCAGCCCATTTCTGTTAATCTAAATGTTGTCATGTGTTCTGTGGCTTTACTTGTTGCTTTTAAATGCTGTTCCCTGGACAGCAGGGTGCCATCTCCTGACTCAGCCTTTCATCTCCCAGAATTCTCCTCTCTCTTTGTCCCACCTATACTTTATTTCCTGCCTGGCTACTGGCCAATCAGTGTTTTATTAATCAATCAATCATACCAACACATTTACAGCATAGAGAAATCCATAGCAGGTTTCCTGTCAGAATGGTCAAGAATATTAAATGTGATAATTTACAGAATTACTGTCACATAAAATTGTTAATTGTGAGTTCTGTGGCAACATATAGCTACACAGTGAACCAGTGACCCACACTGGCACTCACCCCTCTATCCACTTGCTAAACTGTATTTGCACACATTCTGCATGAATTTGGTCTCCTGGTTCCCTGACTTCTATAGTGTTTATAGTGTATGTTTTTTTTTGTTTGTTTGTTTTTGTTTTTTGGGTTTTTTTTTTTTTTTTTTTTTTTTTTTTTTCGAGACAGGGTTTCTCTGTGTAGCTTTGCGCCTTTTCCTGGAACTCACTTGGTAGTCCAGGCTGGCCTCGAACTCACAGAGATCTGCCTGGCTCTGCCTCCTGAGTGCTGGGATTAAAGGCGTGCGCCACCACTGCCCGGCTTGTTTCTTAATTCTGTGACAAAATTCCTAAAAAAGCAATTTAATGACAGAAGGTTTTATTTTGGCTTGCAGTTCAAGAGTAGAGTCCATTGCAGCAGAGAAGAGTGTGGTGAGAAAAGCAGGATATACTATTCACAGAGCATTATCAGCCAGGAAGCAGAAAGAAACAAATGTTGGTAGGTGACCCCTGTCTTAGAAATCATGCTGACTATGTCCTGAGACAAGGATGGTTCAGATATGACTGCATGGGGGAGTCATCCAATTTAAATGATGTACTCATGTCCTCATAGCCCATCACAAGCTGGAAATAACTTAAGTCAAACAGTCTTGAGTATGCTTAATGCTAAGAGCATCCTGGCTCAGCAACACTACACATTGGAAAGTCAGTTGTTTCTGTCAGGATTACAAGGTTGACAGGAAGCTGTGACTGCTGTTATCATCAAGCACCACAAGAAAGAAGAGGACCAAATATCACCAGCCTGGGAAAAGATCCAAATTCAAATGACAAATATAGTTTTACTGAGTATCCTTTTCATACTGTGCACCATAAAGTTTTTCAAAAAATCTAAATTGGGGACAATTTATATAAAAACTGAAATATACTAAGTAACTTTCAAACTTTATTACCAATTCTCATTTACTGCAATAACAGCAAGGTAAAAACCCTGATTGAAACAATAATAATCACCAAGAATTCTTCCATGCTCAATTAGTGGTACAGCCTGTAACAGAAACAAGTTGTCCTTGGATAAAATGTACATCAAGGCCGGGCGGTGGTGGAGCACGCCTTTAATCCCAGCACTTGGGAGGCAGAGCCAGGCGGATCTCTGTGAGTTCGAGGCCAGCCTGGGCTACCAAGTGAGTCCCAGGAAAGGCGCAAAGCTACACAGAGAAACCCTGTCTCGAAAAACAAAAACAAAAACAAAAACAAAAACAAAAAATGTACATCAAGAAATCAGGACAAGCTGCCCGATAAGCATGAGTCCATACTTGAGGAAATAAGAGAAAACCAAATAGCCAATTGTGATACAAGTAAAATTTCCCAAATTGGTGACACAATCTTTGTATGCTTGGTAAGGAGTTTGTTAAACCCAGAACAAAATTACAGTATAAGCAACCAGAAACTACTCTGTGAGGACCTAGAGCCACTTAACCAGGAAGACAAGCCAAGTTCAGGAACCTTGGATGAATTTCTTCTAGTGTGAGGTTCCAGAGAGATAAGCGACCATGTTTTCTCTCCATGGCTCCAAGCAGCAGAGCTGTAATTAGACAGGTTTATAAATAAAAATATGCACCTTTCACCTTTAGGAAAAGAAATTTAACGACTGGAGAGATAGATCAGTTGGCAAATTTCTTGCCTTGGAGAATGAAGATCGAAGTTTAATTTCAGCAAAGGCACATCTTAAAAATCTTGGAATGGTAGTGTGTGCTTCTCATCCCAGCACTGGGGAGATGGAGACAGGCAGATTCTTGAAGCTCATAGGATAGCCAGATTAGCTTACTTGGCAAGTACCAGGCCAGAGAGAAACCCTGTTTCAAAAAGGACAATGGAAAACATCTGTAGGATGACAGCCAAAATTGACCTCTTGTTTCCATGTGCTTATGTGCACAGGCATGGGAGCACACACACACACTCAGTATACCTGCGTGTGTGCACACGTGCGCGCGCACGCACACACACACACACACACACACACACATACACAAAGTAAGCAAAAAAAGAAAAGAAAGTTTTATATCGTTTTACATCATTGGTATTCTTAAAATGAGAATTAACTTAAAAAACACAAAATATATATGGACTCAGCCTCACTAGAGTTCATTTATATAGTGATATATAGTTCATATATATATATATATATATATATATATATATATATATATATATATGTTTTTTTTAAGACAGGTTTTCTCTGTGTAGTTTTGGTGCATGTCCTGGATCTCACTCTAGATCAGGCTGGCCTCAAACTCACTCTAGATCTACCTGGCTCTGCTTCCAGAGTGCTGGAATTAAAGACATGAGCCATGGCCGCCTGGCAATTGGTATATATCTTAACAATTGAATGTAAGTGTACCCTAAGAAAGAGGAAACAGTGTGGTAGAAAACAGAGACCTTAAGGGGAAAGAACAGGTATGCACCAGTGAGGAGCTTGTTTGGGGCTCCATACTAAATAATGACAAAATTAGGTGGGGCATGCATCAGTGGGTAAAGCATTTGTTATGCAAGCATAAATTTGGATTATTAGAACCCATATAAAAGTTGGCTGTGGCAACACAGACCTGTTTCCCCAATCCTGGAGTGAAGAGAAAGACAGGCAGATGTTGGGAACTCACTGACCTGCCATTCTACCCAAAAGCAATCAGCTCCAGATTCAACGAAGAGATATTGTCTCAAAATAGAATATGATTGAGGAAGAAACCTGATATCAGCCTCTCACTTCTACAAGTCTGTACAGAAAAATAACATGAAAGAAAGAAAGAAAAAATGGAGTAAAAGATAAATAATATATTCCAACTTTTTTTGCTTTCAAAGGAAGGATGTGGCTATGTACAAATACCAGTTTCACCTGGACACTGTGGAAGACATGTTACATAAACTGGAAGGAGTCCTCATGAGTCTACCACCAGCCATAAAGGATAGTATACAATGGCAGCATTGTATGGCATCAATGAGGTACAAAAATGGACTTTCTGAGAGTTAGACATTAAGTAAATTTTAAAAAGTTACCTTGCATTTTTCTGAAATGAAAAAAGTAAGGAAAAATTAAGGTACATGGAGTCAACTGCTTTTCACTCATAAGAAAAGAACTATAGGTAAGGGCTGTGTGGACAGCTCAGTGGATAGAAAACATAAGGATTCATGTTTGCCTCCCAGAACCCATGTAAAAGCCAGTTAGGGCAGTGTGTATTTATAACCCCAGGCCTGGCGTATGGGGACAGGAGGATCTTGGGACTTACCAGCCTGCCAATCTAGCCAAAAAGGTGAACCTCATGTTCAGTAAGAGACCCTGTCTCAAAAAGTAAGATGAAGAAGTGATCAATAAAAGACATCCCAACATCTCCGGTCTCCTTGCATGCCTGTATGAATAAACACGCATACACACACACACACACACACACACACACACACAGATAGAGACAGAGAGATAGAGAAATACAGAGAGAGAGAGAGAGAGAGAGAGAGAGAGAGAGAGAGAGAGAGAGAGAGAGAGAGAGATAACAGGCCCCCAGATCATAGCACAACTGACCGACCATGTGGGAGACACTAGACAATCCATGAAACCCAGTCCATAGGCAGCAAAACCTGCCCATTTAGAAACAAAGACCTAGTCTCCCTGCCAAAATCGGAACAAGGGTTAAGTCAACAGCTTCAGGATGTGGTTGGGAAAGTCCCTGAGTGGAAAGTCCCTATATGTCTATCCCTGATTTTTTCATTCTGCAGTTCCACTTCCTGTTAACTGAAATGTGCCAACTAGACATGTTTTTTTTGTGAATAAAAGGCTAAGTACTGTAATGTTGTGGGATGGTCATTTTGTATACTGTGAATATGTGTTGCTCTCATTGGTTGATAAATAAAGCTATTTAGCCAATAGCCAGGAAGAATAAGATTAGGCCGTACAATCAAATTGGAGATGAAGAAGGGTGGAGTTGGGGAAACTCCAGCCAGCCAGTAACTGAGGAACCAAAAAGTATAGAAAATGAGGTATTAAGCCATGTGGTTAAACATAGGTAAGAAATGTAGGTTAATTTAAGTGTAAGAGATAGTTAGTAATAAGCCTGAGCTACTGGCCAATCATTTATAAGTAATATTAAGCCTCCAAGTCAATTATTTGGAAACGGCTGCAGGATGACAGAGTGGGATAGGGAAAAGCTTCCATTTACAATGTAAAGATGCATGATTTGGGCAAGATCCTTTGGCTGGCAACACTTTCTATTTGGCTTTAAGAGTGTCAGTGTGATGGTCTTTGGTGAGCTTACATTGTATTGTACACACACATACATACATAAGTATACAACACACACACACACACACACACACACACCTATATGACACACACATACACACTAAAATAAAAACAAACACATAGGTCAATAATGTTTGAGTCACCAAATCTTAAAATAAGTGTCTTAGAGAAAAGACGTTTGTGCTTTCATTTCTGAGTTGAAACCGCTGAAACACAATCCTGAAGTTATTTCAAATATGTCCCCCTCAATGGTTATACTTATTCAACATAAGAGAAACTTTTTGCACAAATATTGGGAAAATAAAATGAACAGCAACAACAAAAAAAAGTAAAACTTTGAACCCATTTGGTCTGCATTAAAATGCAGCCTGTTGGCATTTACAGAGGTGAGTAAATATTCACCATAGGAATCTGAATCATGAACTATATTACAGGCACTGGAGATATAATTTGGAGACTTTCCCCATTAATAAAAAGCTTTATAATATTGTAATGCATTCCATTGTTGGATATAAGCTTATGTAATTATAAGTGTAGAACTCTGGACTGTTAAATACATTCACACTCATTGAAAAACTTTATATTTTTATGCACATTTATTCATTGCACATGGGAGGCATTTGTGTGGAGGTTGGAAGACAACTTAAGGAGAAATATTTACTAATTGTTGTTACTGTCACACCTAAGGCTCAAAGAACATGGTGCATGGCAGCCAGAGGATCAGGGAGTTTTCTCTGAGATGGTGTCTCTTAGTGATGTCAGAAGCTACATCCATAAACTCTCATCAACATGATTGCCCAAACATGACCTGAACAAGGATGACACAACAGAACATGTAAACTGTATGGAGAAAAATACCACAAGGTCTTAACCAAAGCTAGGACCTAGAGGTGTTCCTCCACAGGGAAGCATACCAGTTGGTTGTCCAGTGTCAAGTGGTCAGCCCTGAAAACATACAAACAAGTAACATTTTACAGATGTAAAACAGATTATATTTAAGGAAATACGTACTTACATATATACATATATATATATATATATATATGTATATATGTGTGTGTGTGTGTGTGTGTGTGTGTGTGTGTGTGTGTGTGTGTGTAACTGCATGCAATAGCAGTTAATGAAAAGGAGCCCACAAATTTGAAGAAGTATATGGGATAATTTAAAGGAATACAAGGAAAGGGAGAAATGTCATAATTATAATTTCAAAATGAAATAAAGTAAGATAAAGAAAAAGAAACAATCTTTATAAAGAACAGGGGAAAACTATAACATGGGAAAATTGTGTTTTTTTTCCCTCTGTTTGGGTCCTGGGGCTCAAACTCAGGCTTGGCAGCAAGAGCTTTCACCCACTGAGCTATTGTGTTGGTTCCACTGATGTATTTTTAAAAGCCCTGATTCTATATATATTTAATTTTTCCTGCTATTACAATATTGCCCAAATGAACATACCAGTAGAAATGCATATTACAATTTTTTTTAACAAATTTTCCTTCATTTATATACCAAAGCATACATGAATGCTAATATCTGTACCCATTTGGAAACAGAATGGGTTTCCATTATATTTTCCTTATTTATCTGACAAGAAAAATATCCATATTCCAGTACCATACTAATTTGCATTTAATCATTTTTAAATAATTCTGAATGTTTTCCAAATTTGTATTCACAACAAATTCTTGGGGTGTTTATCTTAGTTTTAATATACATTTTTTTAGGTCTGTGCATATGTATGAGAATTGTGGTATTTGTTCTTTTCAGTGATTTAGTTTGCTAAGATTTATTATGAAAACTGCTTAGCAGTTAGTTTTCAAAAAGGAATCCAGCCCCATGTGGTAGTGGATACCTATAATCTAACCCACGTGGTGCTAGAGTCAGCAAGATTAGAAATTCAAGTTGATTCTTAGCAACATATCAAATCCAAGATCAGCCTGGGCCACATGAGACCCTGTCTCAAAAACAAACAAATAAGTAACAACAACAACAACAAACAAACAAAAACCCAAGAGGAATATTTGACTTTGGGTATTATTCTTCTGTGGTCTAGGATGCATGTTTACAGTTGTGGTATGACCATTAACAAATGATCCTGACCAACATCATAGTCCACCGAAATGGAGACAAACTCTTCTAACAAGCACCCTTAAACTGGGTAGCAAGCAGTACTGCTCTTGCCCAACTTGTTTAGATTCACTTCACCTGAAAACATATCAAAGAATTTCCTGAGATTAATGTGGGAGACCAGCTCCCACTTTTTTCCCCAGGGTACTCTTGAGGAGGGAGAAGTGAGAAATATTTAGATAGAAGGATAGAGGGGAGAAAAATAGATAGAAACACAGGATAGCCTTGGGAGGCTTAGATCCTTATCCATCAGCCATTACTGTCTCTTCTGAAGAGTTTTTTATAGGAATGCCAAGGGGTGGAGCAAAGACCACCCCCTAGAACAGCCAAGTGCAGACCCTTCCAATCACCTAGTAATCACTCACATGGTCAAGCAATCCTCTAACACAGCTCTGCTGGGTAAAGCAAACTTAGATCTCACTAGGAACCTTCGTGGGCCTCCACAGATTAATTAACATTTAAGCACTGCCTTCCTACCTTGAGTGGTGGATATCGACACAAATTAAAATACTATCAATTCCTCATAAAAAGGAATTCAAGAGCTAGGAAGATGATTCAGTTCATAAAGCTCTTGCCTTGCAAGCAAGTGAACTTGAATTTGACCCCTGAACCCACATAAAAAAATTGGTATTTGTGAATTGTGATTGTAATCCCAGGCCTGAAAACATGGGCCCCTTGGGCTCATTAGCCAGCCAGTCTAGCCTATTTTGTAAAGCCCAGAACTATAAGAGTTCTTGACTCAAAAATGCAAGGTAGATGACACCTGAGGAAATACAGCTAATTTGACACTTTCATCTACACATATGCTCCATTTTGGACATTCTCAGGTTCAGTGGGTTGCCACAGGATGAGAGTGAATTAGTAAAAAAGAGTTCTTCTTGTTGGAGTTGTATATGAACTCCCAATAGTCCCTGTTGAAGGCTCTTTCTAGGAGATATCTACTCCTTGGTACATGGGTAAGTTGGCTGGGTGGCTCTGCAGGGGCCACAGACACAAAGATACATACACGGACAGTTGACAGTTTAGAAAGTACATGTACAAGTTGAAGGCTCATGGGAGACAGAATTCCTTATGGCCATAGATGGTGGAGGGTCTTGTAAAAAAATAGTTAATAGAGGCTGATATGACCAAAATATGTTACATGCATATATAAAACCGTCAAATACTAAATAAAAGTATTTTAAAATGTTACCCTGATGATATCTACTATAGCTGAAAACCAAGCTTCCCACCAGAATGAAAAATAACTCTTAAAGTGTTTCCTATTTTCTTTGAGAAATATTTTTAGTGAAAACATCTTGTATGGGATTTAGCTTTCTCGGCTCTACTCTCCTCGTGTTGTTAACAGTCATCCCACTGCTAAATCATTTCCAGCTTGTTAATGGCTCCCTACTCTTCCTCCGGATTGCTTTACCACAGCTCATTTAACACAGTGTTTATCCACTAGCACATCATAGCAAAATGGTAAAAATGGAAATTCTTGACAGAGGTGTTGTCAACATGTGGTCAATTTTCATCATATGTATGCATATTTTTAAGACAACCAAGTGTCATGTCAGTGTCTACTAGTTGGAACATAAAAATGGATATAAGACACAGGGAAAAATCAAATTGATTGGTTACTAAAGAGCATATATTTATAAAACTGACAAAATAAAAGGCATACGAAAAAATGGTATTAAGCAAGTCCTTCATAATCTCATACTTCAAAACTTGTCTTAGTTTCTGTTTCTGTTGTGATAAGATACCCTGACAAAAACAATTGTGTTTATTTTGTCTCAAAACATGAAGGTAGAGTCTGTCATAGTAGAGTTGAGGTGGCAAGAGTTTAAGCAGTTGGTCACATAGCATCTGCAACTAGAAAGCAAATGGATTGATTGCACTCTCCTCACTTTATTTTCTCTGTGAAGTCCAGGATCTAAGCCTAGAGACTGGTTCCACCCACAGTGGGGAGATTTTCCCACCTCAAGAAACCTAGTTTACATAATACCCCATAGACATGCCTAGAGGCCCAACTCCCAGGTGATCCTTGATGTCATCAGGTTGTCTTTTGAGTTTAACTATTATAGATTCTTTTTCTTTCTCTTTGGTCTTAGCTGTAGATTAATGAATGACACACAGCTATCATCAGTTCATTGACTTCATTATCTTTTCTTTCTTTTTATTATTCCTTTCCCAAAACCAATTCTACATTGTCTCATAGACAAGAAATCCAATGTGTTTGTTGCAAACTCTTGAATTTGTACATAACCTTGTTAAAATATAATCTTCCTTTTCATATATTTGGATTATGTGAATAGTGTTATGCTGGGGAGCTGGTACATTTGTGTGTATAGACTGTTGCACCTTTAAGTTATCCCTAAACACAGGGGCTCCAACACACTTTGGGTGTCTTTTCACGTCTTTGTCTCTGTCTCTCTCTCTCTATGTCTCTCTGTACATGTGTCTCTGTCTGTCACTGTGTGTTTGTGTGTGTGTGTGTGTGTGTGTGTGTGTGTGTGTGTGTGTTTCCCATAGGATTTATTGTTGCCAACTTCTTTCTGCAGTGAATATATCCATCAAATCTGAACATATTCAGATATAAACACATAAAAGGCTAAAATCTGGGGCTGGGAGATATCTCAGTTTGTAAAAATGCTTGATATGCAAGGATGAGGGCCTGAATTTGGATTCCCAGTGCACATATAAAAAGCTGGCTGCAATCATATGTGCTTGTAACCAGTCACTGAGATGTGGAGACAGGACAGTCCCAGGAACTAACTGGGCTGGCTAGACTAAATTAGGAGCCCCAGTGAGAGACTCTGTGTCATGGAACAAGAGACAGAATAGGAGAACTCTACTCTTCTTTCCTTTGTATGTGCATGAGCATGGTGTAGACCCACACTCAGGCAAGAGCACACACAAGAATTCACCACACATACTCACTAATAAATGATGGCTGTGATCAGTAATAACCACAAACAGTGATGAAAAGAATAATATCACCAGCAACTTCTTGAACTTCTCTGGAAAATGTGCTCAAGAATATAGGGGCTGGATAATAGACAATGTGAAGGAATGTCTACAAGCTGCTTTTCAGACATGCTGTATTAGTATATATTTACATTGGTTTTATACTTATGCACACACATACAGATACAAACACAAACAATTACACAGACATATATTGATAAATACATGTATACACACAAGTACACACACAATATATACACAATAGAAGCACACAAATACAAACACATAGACAAATATACATACACACAAAATCATGCATACACATATATCACACAGAGAGACAGACAGACACACACACACACACACACACACACACACACACACACACACACACAGCATTTGGTCCTTCAGAATTGCAGTCTTCTGAAGTTCTCAGGAATACAAGTATGACATGACTGTCTTGGACACCTCTTTGTCTGGTCCACCTCGACTCTCCCACTCCCTTTTCTTTTGACTTCAACTACGGGATTAAATTTGATGGGAATCAGCCTTCTTTTGATTCTCATCAAATTTAATTTCTCAAATGATATCCTAACATTTATAAATCCATAAGTAAATTCATTATCCGTGAACACAGTGCAGGACACTGAGGCTTTCTGTGTCTTGTTGATCCACAGAAGTTATACTCAAGATAGTCCTTAGTTGGTTTTACTTTTTGCAAGAGTCTCCTGGTGTTTGCTAGTATCATTTACATTTTCCTTCTCAAATAAAATGCTTACTATTATGTGATAAAGTCCATTAATACTGGGCTGTGAAGATGGCTCATTCTCTAAAGTGCTTGCCTCAAAACCATGAGGGTCTAAATTTGGATTCCCAGCACCCATATAAAAAGCTGGGTATGATGGTTCATGTTTATTATCTGAGCACTGGGGAGTCAGAGACAGGGGGATCCTTGGAGCTCTCTAGCCAGCTCATCTTGCCAAATTAGTGAGGCTCCAGTTCTGTGAGAGACTCTGTCTAAAAATAAAAGGTGCAGAGTGATTGAGAAAAAGTCCTGATATCCACCTCTGGCCTCCACATGCACACACACACACACACACACACACACACACACACACACACACACACACACACACATACACAGCACACACAGGCACATACACACGAGCATGCCAACTTTACATACTTGGAAAAAGGGAGGTTCAACTGAAAAATTGTCCCTATCAGATTGGCCTGTGGGCACGTCTGTAGAGCATTTTTTTGATGTTAGCTTAGGCCGGAAGGCTCAGCCCACCATGGTCGGTGCTTTCCCTAGTCAGATAATCCTGAAATGTACAAGAAAAGCCGAGCAAACTAGAGAAGCCAGCCTGTAAGTATCAATCCTCCATGGGCCCTGCTTCTGTTTTTGCTTTCAGATTTCTATGTGCCTTGAGCTTCTGCTGTGGCTTCCCTAAATTATGGACTATAAAGTATAGGGTTAAATATATCCTTAGACCCCAAGTTGCTTTTAGTCATGATGTTTATCATAAAAACAGGGAAGCAAACTAGGACACCCCAAGGCATAAGTGCACATGTACACATGCACAAATAAAGTAAAATTCACTAATTCATTTTCCTTGCCGTTTTTTATTTGGGTATCTGGTAAATCTTCATGTTCCCCTGCTGTAACACACCTCAAGGACTCCGTCTTACATGTTCTTAAGGCACTCAAGAGTTCTTTATTTCATATTGTGATACTGAATGAGAGAAATGGAGCTTTACTTTTTCTCACTAGAAGGGTTTTATTTTTATCATTTCTCCTACTCTACTGGCATATCAATTTTATCATATATAAATCTATAGTTGTATTTCTGAGCCTTTTTCGACTTGAGTCAGTATTCATTCATACTGACCCTACAACCTCAACAATAGTTTTTAAGTAGCCATATATCCATTGGAATAAGCATTACCCCCACTTCATAAAGTAAAGTGGAAAAGCTTCATTCATCTGTCCAGGTTCCTGGAATTTTTTTCTAAGTGAATAAATAGATATTTCTTGAAAATTTAAGTGTTTCTTGGTTAATTCTCCAATAGCCAATTCAATTACTTAAACACATTAGATGTACTGTAGATTTTTTTTTTACTGACCATTTTTGGTTTTTCATGTTTCCAAAGAAATTGAGCCTTTCACAAAGGTTTTCAAATGTATTTTCACATAACAGCTCAGAATATGCCAATAAATTTCAAAAATCTTTTCTGTGTCTTATTTAATTATCTAAAGTAGATTTTTTGAGTAGTTGTTTTGTTACTGATTTCCAAGTGTGTCACATTTTAATGAAATAACTCATTCTGCAAGACTTTGAGACATTGAAATTGATGATACTCCATTGGTGCTTTAAATGCAATAATTTTATCCTATCAATATGGTATATTTATTTTTGCTGTATTAATTTATCAATATATGTAAATGTAAATGTATGGTTTACCAATTGGGTTACTGCATTGTATAAATATAGTTATTAGAGGAAAAGTGCTTGCTTCATCTGCCTGCAGGTCCCAGAACAGGGCTCCTAACGCCCCCAGTCGTCCTGAATGAGAAGAGCATCCTATGAAACACAATCTCCATGTTTCTCCCTAGTTCTTGAAATCCTAGTGTACTAATTAATTTTGTCCTTGGCTATAATAAAATACCCAGTAAAGGGAAGTTAAGGAAGGGAGTGTTTGGGGGTCTCAGAGTTTGAGAGTATAGTCCATCATATGAGGGAGACACGGTGGCTGGGCTTGAGGCAGGTTGTCACACTGTATCCAAAATCAGAAGTCAGATAAAAATATACACTGGTGCTCATCTAACTTTCTCCTTGTTATTCACTTGTGGTCACAGCCATGGAACAGTGCCACTAACGTTCATGGTGAGTCTTCACTCCTCAACTTGTGCCAGCCAGAAAACATTCACAGGTGATTTTGGGTTTTGCCATGTTGGTAATCTTAATCACACATCAACATTCACAGGTGATTCTGGATTCTGCAATGTTGTTAATCTCAATTAATCATACACCAACATTCACAGGTGATTCTGGGTTCTGCCATGCTGGTAATCTTAATTAATCATACACCAACATTCACAGGTAATTCTGGCTTCTGCCATCTTGGTAATCTTAATCACACATCAACATTCACAGGTGATTCTGGATTCTGCAATGTTGGTAATCTCAATTAATCATACACCAACATTCACAGGTGATTCTGGGTTCTGCCATGCTGGTAATCTTAATCACACATCAACATTCACAGGTGATTCTGGATTCTGCAGTGTTGGTAATCTTAATTAATCACATGCCAACATTCACAGGTGATTCTGGCTTCTGCCATGTTGGTAGTCTTAATCATACACCAACATTCACAAGTAGTTCTGGATTCTATGATATTGGTAATCTTAATTACACACCAAGTATCCCAAACAATGAAATTGAAAATTTCCTGTAAATAATAATGATGTCCTCTAACCACACCAGTGTTTATGGTAATTTGGTTTTTATTAATAAAGCCCCAGTGGATGAAGCAACCCACTGCCTGAGGGAATCAGCACGTGATTAGATAATTGGAACTTCAACCCCATATACCCAGCTTTGGAGATGGGGAGGAGGGAGATTGAGTAAATAACCATTGGTCAATGATTTAGTCCATCAAAATTATGTAACAATGCCACTGAAAAGCCCTAATGAAGAATTTTTTAAAACCTGTAAAAATAATTCACCTATGCACAAAGAAGTGCTTCTCACCCCCTTTTTTTTCTGTGAGCCATTTCAACAGATTATAATCCTGGTGAAAGAGCCATGAAAGCCTGTCATTTAGCCAAACTAAAAATGTTGTAAACTGGGAACTCACTACTTCAAATTGGCATCTGAAATGGAGCAGCCTTGTGGGACTAAGCCCCCCAACACGGGGTCTGCACTGAATTAGTGTAGTTGATATCTGAATCTATTCCCAGTGTAGAGCACCACATGTTGGCTGCTAAGAGCTGTAGAAACCTCTACACATTTGGTCCCAAATATGCTTACCTTGACTAAATTTTGTGAGCTGAACTTCATAAAAGGGGGGTGGGATAATCCCTTGCCTCTATTATAAATTCTACAAGGCTGATTAACTAATTTCAGTGCCCTCAATTATAGAGAATTAGAATGTTGCAGGTCCAGAACCAAATTATCTTAGGCTTCCTTTAACTGCCTTAATAATAGGTACCTGGCTTTCATGGCTCAGACATCACATGGATGTGTTCCTCTTCCAGGAAACAAATAAATTCGGTCAAAGCAAGAACAACAGAAAGTTGGGAGGAAAGAAAGTCACAAAGTAAAGTGTATCCTTCTCTAAGGAGATGACTCAGTCAGTATAGTGCTTTCATATAAGTGTAAAGACCAGACCATCAGAGCCCACAAAGGTGACACCCAAGGTGGTGGCATACACCTGTAACCCCAGTGCAGGGAGGCAGACCATCAGAGCCTGCATCATCTCACACCCAGGGCAGTGGTATATACCTGTAACCCCAGTGCAGGGAGGCAGACCATCAGAGTGCACATCATCTGACATCCAGGGTGGTGGCATACACCTGTAACCCCAGTGCAGGGAGGCTGGTCCCCAGGGATCACCAGCCAGCCTAGCCCACTTTGTAAGTTACAAGTCAATGAGAAATCTTGTCTAATAAGAAGGTAATGGTGCCAAGGCTGTCCTCTAGTCTCCCCCATATGCACACATTCACAGTGCATGTGCACCCCATAAGTACAGGCATCTGTACACATTCAGAGAAGGAAAGAGAAACTATAGCCCTATACACTTCCAGATTATTCTTCACAATTTTGTTTTCCACTTACAATGAAACAGCTGCTTTACTTTCATGTGTCTCAGGAGTATTTTGACTGCAGGGTGCTTTCTCCAAAGTTTTATTTTCATTTCTTTTGTGTCCTGGTTAACATTTAGTATCAAGTTGACACAACACAGTCGCTGGGGAAAAGAGAACTACCCTTGAAGAATTAGCCCATGGCCACACCTGAGAGAGATTGTCTTGAGTCAACATTGATGTGGGTGAGCCCAGCCCACTGTGGGCAGCACAAGTCCCTGGACATGTAGCCTTGGCTACATAAGAAAGCAAGCTGAGCCTTAACCAGCCAGCTAGCCAGTAAACAGCATTCTTCCATGGTTCCTGCTTGAGTTCTTGCCCTGACTTCCCTCAGTGATGGACTATGACCTGGAAGTATAGGCTGAAATGAAACCTCCCTTCCCTGGCTTGCTTTTTAATAGTGTTTTATCATAACAGATAAGCTAGCTGCAACATTTCATTTCCCATTTTCTAACTTTACTTGCTTTGTGCCTCACCAGTGTTCCAACAGCATGCTACATTTTCAGAAGCCGAACTTCAGAAAACAGCTTTCATCCTAACTTTATATGTGAGGGAGTTTAGGTACTGGGGATTTAAATAATTTGTCTGCATTACTCGACCACTATGCAAGAGAGTGAATGTGTACTGTTATATCTAACTGCAACTCCCATGGCCCTTCCTTGGAATTTATATCATATAATATAAAATAAGCAGAAATCATTTCTAAGATACCATTTGCTAGGCCAATGGGGAAAAAAATCATCTTCGGTTTTACAAATACTAGAACTGGGAGATCATTTCAAATTTGCCCGACAAATTCAAACACACAGGAGATATTTTCATTCCCAAATGTTCATTTCCACTCAGTGGAAATGAGAAGAGGCTTTTGAATAAATGTAAAGAAAATTGTGTGTCTCATTTACAAAGACAACTCATGCAGAAATGACGTGCATAAGCCCCATAAGTGGACAATGAGCATTGATGGTTTGGAATGTGACAAGTGATGTGCACACAGCAAATGGGAACCTCCCACAGCTCTCCAGGGGAACAGTTATTAGCCCTCCTTGCAGGTAAGCAGTTTTCAATGCAATGTCATTACAACAGCACTGGAAACAATGCAGCACATTTAATTTTTAATTACCACCTACTTGCCTGTTATGGGAAGAGGCACAAGAATGCCAAGTCAAATAATCTAGCAAATGGAAAACATCACCTGATCTGTTACCTCTTCAAATTTTTCAAGGCAGAGTTAAAAATCACTATCTGTGGGCTAAGGAGGTGACTCAATGGTTAAATTCCTTGAAGGAAAAGCATAAGGGCAGGAGTTCCGGTCCACAGAACTCATGTAAATGCCAGCTGGGCATGGAAGCTTGCTTATAATTCCAGCTTTAGCAAGCAGAGGTGGAGGAACCCTAGAGAGACTTGTCACATAAGCAAGATCTGGGTTGAACTGAGATACCCTGCCTCAATGAATAAGGTTAAAGAGTGATTGAGGATGATTCCTGGTATGGACCTCAGAAATCTACATGCACACACACTCCAGTAGATGTGTGCCCACACACATCCAAACATACACACACACACACACACACACATACACACACACACACACACACACACACACACACACACGCTTGCATGAAAATGGGAAAAATAACAAAATAATAAAATAATTGCCTGTGGTGTTTGTTTGTTACTTTATTGCTTATGTGACTGTTGTATCACGGGTACTGTGCCATCCCTGACCTGGCTACCCCTTGTAGCCTTTCCATTCTCCTAACTTCTGCCAGAAGCTAACAGGAAACACTTTCTGTGATCCTGCAATCTTTATCCCCTTCACCCTGCTGCCCAGGTGCCTGTCGGGGATCAAGCATGTGGTCTAGACTACTTAGTAACTGTGCGGTGTGATATGGCCCAGACTATGAACCTTTAAGAGAAGTAATACCACTTTGCCTGGTTGGGTGCTAGAGGTTTACTGTTCACCATGAGGTCTGAAATATCAATTCCCCTTAATAAAGTTCTCCCCTGAAGGACACTTTGTTTCAGAGCCTTTTTCTCAAACCATCTCTTATCTCCAGCCTCCAAATCTAACATATACTTTTTGGAAGAAAGGCTTATTTGAATACAAGAAGATTATTTTTAATAAGTCTAATGATTTGCCTATGATCAAGTTTCCTCTTTGTAAGCCACAGTAGTAAGTATTAATTTTCATGGATCCATTGGATTATCAGACAGAAACATTCTATATGTACAGCCCTTATGTTTCAATCCAAGTAATCCATTTTATAAACCAACATTCAACAGATTTAGCCAAGTCTTGCCACCAATTAGATGGAAGTGAGCAGTCCTTAAAACAATACACCAATGCCTACAAGAGTCATCATAGATAACAGCAATCTACTTACTGTCCTATTCCAGTGGAGACAGAACTATAAAAGTTGAATAAGGAATGTCACAGAAAACATCCTGGGTGCTAAGAATTTTACCAGTCACCTCACATTTCTACCTCAGATAAGTTGGTTCAGCTCTCCAATGTTGCTGTGATAGAATGCCCTGATAAAGCAATTTAAAGGAGAAATGACTTGATCTGGCTCACAGTTTGAGAAGATATATTCCACCACGGTGGGGAAGGCATGGAGGCAGGACACCAGCTGGTGACATTACATCCACAGTCAGAAAGCAAAGACTGATGACAGACAGAATTCAGTTCCCATTCTTTTAGTCAGTTGAGGACCCCAACCCCAAAAATGGTACCACCCACATTTAGGTTGGCCCTTCCTACCATAGTTAAATCAATAAAGAAGATCCCTAACAGGCATGCAGAGAAGCTCCTTTCTAAGTGATTTCAGGTACTGTCACATTGACAATCAATTTAAGCCATCACAAACATCATTACTAGAAACTATTATCCCATTCCAAAGTATCAACTCTCCATTAGGTCCCAGAGATTCAGTGATCAAACACTATAAGAAGTACCTTAAAAAAAAAAACAAACGGATTTACTGTGGCTCACTGTGTCAGGTGTCCCAATCCCTCAGTCAAGGAGGCCTCAAAGGAAAGGGGCAGTTCATATTATGGTGGCCAGGAAGTAAAGAAAGATGCTTCACGAATTTTATGTGGAAAATATAGGCTTCAAGGACATGATACCCACCCCCCTCAGTGACCATCTTTCTCAGCTTGGGTTCCAACCCTACATTTCACTGCTTTTCGATGTTTCCACAATGGTGTGTATCTATCAAGGGATTACTCCAGTGATCAGGTGAGCATTCTTGTGATCTAAGTGTGTCTGGAAACTGAGACATACAGAGATGCACACTGTTAATCCCCTACACACTTCCAGATCCAGATAAGTGGACAGGGGAGATTAAGTATCATAATTACCTTTATTGAAACTGATGGAAGAAATCATCACTAAGTGAACAGGAAAGGGAATTGAATACTGAATGTGATGCTCTTCCATCCTGTCAGCCCTGTTGCCATGACACCAGTTATCTAGCTGGTGAATGGCCCCAGCAATATTCTGCTAGAAGAAGGTGTGCAGTGTCTTCCAGGCAGGACACCACATGGCCCTCATAACTCTTGATGTACAGACTAAATACGTGTAAGTCTTAGCACCTCCACATTGAGTGCTTTCAAAGACTGTACCTTGTCTTCATTCTAATTATTGAAATGATATGAAAATACTGAATCTTTTTTTTAAACCATTTATATGAAAACTGAATATTTTTCATGAAGTTACCTTTCTTTTGGGACATTTTTGTTTAGATTCCATTACCTGGTAAAATAATATGTCTAAAACTACTTTGGAAATTTTATATCCCTATTAAAAAGGTAAATATTATTAACTTTTTAAGGTTTAGTAGTCTTAACATAAAGAATATTTTATTTATACAATGATCTCAAATCTATATCGTTAAGAGAAGAAAATAATGTGAATTTTCTGATTACTTCTCATATATTATGAGGCTAGCTGTGAACCCTGGGCACTCCAAAGTTGATTGCTCTGAGATCGCTTGTACAAAATAGCCAAATAAAATGTACATGAGCTCAGTGTTCAGTCTCAGAGACCTTGATAAAGTAGAACAGTAACTCGGCTTTGTTTCAAGAATGCTGAATATTCATTTATATGGTGAATATATAACAACATAATGTTTATGAAAGCATGCATGAGACATTAAAATCAGGTACTGTTATTATTACTAATAAATTTATATACACAATTTAAGTGGGAGAAGAGGTGAAATAATCCTGGGTATCATTTATTGACTATATTTTGTGTGTTACATTAGAAATTCCATCTGTAATAACTCATTATGTTTTTCTATATCTTTCACAGGTTGGACATTGGGTCATAAATATTAAAAAGTACTAAATTATATACTTATAATATTTTAAAGTAATGGATCCAGAACCCACTGATAAAGAAGTTGTGAAGTGGAGAGAATTTTATTTTGTGGAATCCACACCTGCAATTCTGAATCTCAGAGCTAAAATCATAAGGGTCTTTTTGATACATAGTGTTATGATGTAGCCCAGGTTGTGGGCATATCTGTGATCATCCTGCCTCTGACTTCTCAATGCAGGAGATAATCATGAGCCACCCTCTGACTTGCAAATGTTGGGATTGTAATAATGAGCCACATGTCCAGGACTTCAGAGAGGACTCACATCCTGTCTTACATACCTCTGAGATACTTTCTCTTGACAAATGGCTGCAGAGTTCCTGATAAGAAAAGGAATGACCTTTTCTATGCTGTTCAAACCACTGACATCTCTGATTTGATTGCCACGACACTCCATGGTTCCCTTGAAGGAAGCTTTGAAAGTGAAGGAACACCTCTATACCAGAGGTATGATTGGTTTTCATCTGAAGCACTCTTCCATAGGTATTATTGGTTTTCATCTGCAATTCTCTCTCTCTCTCTCTCTCTCTCTCTCTCTCTCTCTCTCTCTCTCTCTCTCTCTCTTTCACACACACACACACACACACACACACACACACACACATCCCAATATTGACCTCAGTCTGTGACCTAGGATAGCCAGGCTCAGTAAAAGGTATAGAATACTCTTAGTGTATTAAACTGAAATCACATTCTTACCCTCTCAGAGATCATCTGGTCTCACCAAGAACCTGACCAACAACACTGTCCCTAAATGGTGTGGTTATCAGACTGATGCCAGCTTACAGCTCCTGAGAACCAGAGAGACATTATGGAATTTTACAACAAACTGGATTTAAAGCTACAGGAATGGCTCAGTCAGCAAAGTTACTTGACTTGTAAACATGAGGACTTGATTTTAATCCCCTGAACTCTCTTAAAATTGTGAGCCTTGAAGTTGTGATCATTAAGCCTCGGTATACTGAGTTCTGGGATTACAGACATGTGTCACAAGTCCTGCCTATATAAAATTTTTAAAAGCAGGAAAATTGATTTAAAATATACATACTTTAGCAAGACAGTTAGCAAGTGTAGCAATAATACAAAACAATCTTCTGACTTTCACTAAGTATAAGAAAGAAGGGAATTAGTTGCATGGTATAAGGGAGGTTGACTCCAACTGTTTTTTTTGGTTTTTTGTTTGTTTGTTTTTAGATTGCAATAAATATATAATAGAAGGCTTTTCAAAAGAAAATTTGGGTGAAAAGGTAATACTCATAAATGTGGGCCCACCAGGCAAATTCTTTGATGTCATACATATGCTATTATTTAAAAATTAATGTAGCTCCAGTTCAGACCATGTTTCATGCAGCCCTGATCCTTTGATTCTTACAGTGCAACTTACTATAAAATTCCATCAAGGTGTCAGTGGCAGGGGAGGTGTTTTATACATTTCCGGGTCTGTATCAATGGGAGGTTTATATCTCAAGTGTCTGGCCTTCTAGAGAAAGACAGCATCACTGGCAATGAAGAATTATAGACAGAAAACTACTAAGCTTATGCTACTGAGACCTGGTACATATAGAACACCTGGCCATGTAATAGCAAGTGAATGTGGCTCTGGCACTGACCTGCTTTAGTCCAAACTGTGGCTGTAATTCAAACCTTCCACATGCATGATAAAATTGAGCATACCGCATGAGGGGCCAAGCATGAATATGACAAGAAGACACACCCATGCTTCATGAGAAAGCATTTCCAAATATCATGCCATTGTCCCTGTTGCACCAAAGACAATTCCCTGGAGACCACACACACACACACACACACACACACACACACACACACACACACACACACACAAAGGGCCTTCCAACCAAATGACAGAGGAAGAAAAACTTGGACTTAATGTGTAGATAATGGATCAAATCTTTTAGGCCAAAGAAATAATCACATTATTTCATCACTTGACCATGGAAAGATAACTCAAATGTTGTTATTCTGGTTTTATTTCTCTTGCTATGACAGACTATCTTGACCAAAAGCTACATAGAGGAGAAAAAATTTATTTATCCCAAAGTTCCAGGTTAGTCCGTCACTAAAAGGAAGTCAAGGCAGGGATCTGAAGCAACTGATTACATCCACAGTCAATAGCAGAGTGTGAAAGAATGAATGCCTGTATTCTTAGTGTCCTCCATCTATGTTTACTCTTGTACAGTCCAGGGCCAGTCACCTACTTTCAGGCTTCTCACATCAATTAAGGCAGTCAAGATAATATTCCATTGATATGCCCATGGGTCAAATATATCTAGACAATCAGACTTTCATTTTGACTTCCTTCTCAAGTGATTCTAAATTGTGTCAAATTGACAATTAAACAAACCATCATCTAGTATGTGCAAAACAAGAAAATACCTAAGACTGGTAGGATATGCATAGATTTTCAAGCAGTAACCAATGGTTTTGTCATCTGTCCCAAGCTAGCATGAAGAAAGACTGGAATATTGATGAATGGAAGCATGGAGTGGCAACATACATGACAGTGAGCACAAAGGATGAAGATTTTTGTATCTGATCAGTACTACAGACAAGGTACTATAGAAATGATTGGTAGAGGATTTCCTGACATTGGTGCTGTGTGGCAATTTCCTCTGAACTGAAACTTTCTGTCCTGGAGTGAAGGTCATTAAGACTCAAGAAGTTCTAAAGGGAAGATCCTTAAGACTCAAGAAGTAAAGAACTCACAGATCTCAGGAATTCCCTGAAGCTGATTTTATATATATATATATATATATATATATATATATATATATATATAAAAGCCATTCCACAAGATGATGCAAGCAGTAGAGGGTGCTGATAAGAGACTTTCCAACTTTTTGAGCTACTTCCCAGTCACACAGAGAGCTCCAAGATTTCAGATTTTTTTTTTTTTTTTTTGGTTTTTCGAGACAGGGTTTCTCTGTGTAGCTTTGCGCCTTTCCTGGATCTCGCTCTGTAGACCAGGCTGGCCTCGAACTCACAAAGATCTGCCTGCCTCTGCCTCCTGAGTGCTGGGATTAAAGGTGTGCACCACCACCGCCCGGCCAAGATTTCAGATTTTGTGAGTTATCACTCATTCTGTGGTGAACTTTGATAGTAAAGCTGGTTTTGAGTCATTCTTGCTCCCGTAAGTAAGCCCTCATCCACATTCATGTAAGTAACTCCAGTATACTCATTGGTTCATTGAGTTAGACTTCGGCAGTATCCTTACTTCAGCCTCTTATTTTTGCCCTAGCTGGGGTGGATAGATGCTTATCATGTTGCCCAAGGAAAGACATCACACAACACTCAGCAGCATGATGTCTGACATTAAATATCCAGTGTTAGCATAACAACAAAAGGAGCTAACAGCCACCTTGGTTCAGGTAGGGGATATGAATAGGTCTATCTGCATTAACTCCTACCTGTGGCTAATCTAGCATCTTTGTGCTACATCATTCCCAGGAATAATATCTTCTTATAAAGATTAACTCCAGTATTATCCATTCCCTACTGATTTTTCCATCCTCACCCAGAGAAAACTAGCCTGGTCCTTTGAACACAAAATATACCATTACACAGTTCCACACTGTGTTTCTAAATAGTCAATTTACAAGTGAATCAAGGAACTGCAACTGTAATTATGAAATCTAGAGTCATTTTTTGGGGGGGTACTAGGAAAAGCATAATGAAGACTCTGCCATGTGCTTGGATGTTCAAAAACTTGCAGTGTCTTTTTTCTGAACATGGCCAAAAAATAAGCTCTGAAGTATTTCCAAGGCCATGATCATCATTGTTTTCAAAACATCCAAATCTAGATGGACTCTGCTGTGGGATGTTCTGTATGACAAATGTGTTGCTGATTGGTCAATAAATAAATCACTGATTGGCCATTGCCTAGGCAGGAAGTATAGGCGGGACAAGGAGGAGAATAAAGCTGGGAAGTGGAAGGCTGAGTCAGAGAGACACTGCCAGCCGCCTGGATGTCAAACAGCATGTGAAGATGCCGGTAAGCCACGAGCCACGTGGCAAGGTATAGATTTATAGAAATGGATTAATTTAAGCTGTAAGAACAGTTAGCAAGAAGCCTGCCACGGCCATACAGTTTGTAACCAATATAAGTCTCTGTGTTTACTTGGTCAGGTCTGACAGCTGTGGGACTGGCAGGTGAGAGAGATTTGTCCTGACTGTGGACCAGGCAGGAAAACTCTAGCTACAGACTCTTATAGTTCTTTGCCTATAGGAAGAGAAGTAATTAATTTCTTAACATAACCAAATGACCAACAAATACTTAATGAGACATCCTCTTGTTCCAAATTTGGAAAAATTAATGACCCATATGTAGTTCCCACTCTGATTTAAGATGATAATTCTTAAGCTATTTTAAATTATGATTTTAGAGTGTGGAGGTGTGGCACATGGGGCAGAGTACTTGGCTGGCACACATAAAGCCCTGTTTCTAACTCTAGCACCACACACAGAGAGAAAAAAATGGGGCAAGGTGTTACATGTCTGTAATCTCAGATCTCAGGGGGTAAAAATAGAAAGATCAGAAGTTAAATATCATCCTCAGCTATGTAGAGTGTTCTAGGCTAGCATCAGCTACATGACACTCTATTTTAAAGAACAAACAAAAATATTTCCATCACAAGGTGGTCAAATTTTCCTTTTTCAATTTTTAAAAATCATGGTGTCTATGTTTGCTAGACAAACACTACAGGGTACTTTTTAATGTTGTGGTACTAAGAATAGAGAATATTTTCACTGTAAATAAATTCACTCAAGCCAGAAGGTTTGGTAAAACTGTCAATATCCTTTGTCAATGTCTTACTATTTCCCAGGTCCCTGTGGAAATTTCCACTTCATAGTAGGCTGTCAGGAGAAAATTCTTCTTAGCTATGTATCCATAGTGATTGTACTTCAGAATAACTTCCAATCAGATAAGTAAGCTTTCCTTTAGCACCAGAACCATGACATGAAGTCAGTGATGCTTATGAGGCTTATGAGGCTAAATGGGATCCTCACAGCTGAGGGGAACTAGCTACAATGTGGCTTCCTGAAACCCATAAGCAGAGCACTCCTAATTAGTTCCTGTTGCCAGCTGCCAATGCAGCTTCACCAGATGACTCATGGGTGCTTGCCTCAAATTATGATGATCCAGACTGATTGTCGTTTTTTCCTGTCCTTGCATGCTCATACCCAAATGGCCTACAAATCTTACTGCTTTGGGTTTTTATTAACTTTATGTTACAGCTTTTATGAATTGTTGCTCTTCTTGTTTGGGCATGACATACGTAAAAGGCTCAGCATCCCAGGAAGCAATGTTCAAAGATAGGAACTTTGGGAAGTAATTGGAGCTTGAGAACTCTTCCTTCACCAATGGATTTACTAATTTAATGGTATTTGAGGTAGAGGATGGAAACTGGAGAAAATGGTGCCTAGTCTGAGGAAGTGGGCCCCTGTATGTGTGCTTTAGAAGAGAATTGAAACAGCTAGTCACAGCGCAACCTCAGTCAAGAGCAAAGATCAATGAATTAATGCTTGCAAGCTAGTCTCAGCTTGCTGTCTCTCTCTGTTTCATTCAGTCCAGGGCCTAGACTATGAAATGGCACTGCTCAAAAAGGGTAGATCTTCTCACCAACTAATAAATCCCTCAAAAGTTTGGTCACAGACTAATACAATTAGTTAGGATTTCTATTGCTGTGGAGAGACACTATGACCACACAGTTCTTATAAAGGATAAACATTTAATTGTGGTGGCTCACTAACAGTTCAGAGGTTTAGTCCATTATCTTCATGGTGGGAAGCAAGGCAGACATGGTGCTAGAGAAGCTGCGAGTTCTTATATCTTGACTCACAGGCAAGAGGAAGTGGTCTCAACCATTGGGTGTGGCTTGATCATACACGATACCTCAAAGCCCACCTCCACAGTGACACACTTCCTCTAACAAGGCCATAACTACTCCAACAAAGCCACACCTTCTAATAGTGCCACACACTTTTGGGGCCATTTTCTTTCAAACCATCTCAACAATGTATATTATTCCTAATTGAGACAACTTCCCAAGTGATTATATATTCTGTCAAGTCAACATTTAAACCAAACCATCCTGATACTGATTAGCACACTTACTTACCCAAGTTTAGAAAAATACTTTCATTCATTTATTTAATTTTATTGTTTTCTTTTATACAAGAAGTCTGCAGTCCCCCTCAAAGTAATTTCTATGAATGACAAGAAAAAGAACTGAAGACTCATTTTTCTCTATTGAGATTCAGTTTATATAATCTATTTTATTCAGTCTCTTCTTTGCCTCTTTATCACTTTGTACTTTAGGTTTTATTTCCTGTCTCCAAGTCTTTCTTTTGTAGCACCATAATAAATCTCAGCTCTCACAAACTTTGCACTGTTTTTCTCAAGATTGCCTTGGCTCTTCTTTTGAATGTCAATATATATTTTAGATTCAATTTCAAGTTTTTCACTAAAAACTGACACTTAGAATTTAACTGAGACAGCAGTAAATTATCAGATTAGTTTAGGAAAAGTCTCAGCTTTATTTTGTTAAACCTTTCATTGTTTAACATGGAATGGCAGCTAATTTAATTGACTTTTTCCATCAGGAAATCAAGAATTTTTAATTTAATTCTAATTTAAAATTTTAATTTTATGTGCTTATGTCTTATAAATCTATTCTAGATTTATTTCCAGAATTGCCTTTTGGTATTATAAAAATAATTTCCTTTGAGAATTGTCACTTCATTATTTGGGGCAGTATCCATATTAAATTACTTCCTTTTATTAATATTGAATCAGTGATTTTCCTGACTTCATTCTATTTTCTAAGTACACAGTCCAGTGATGAGTAGGTACCCGGAGCTCACAGGCCAGTCAGCCTCTCCTATTCGATGGAAGTCCAGGCAAGTGAGAGATCCTGTCTCAAACAAAGAGTAAAGTGCCTGAGAAATAGCAATGGAGGCTGTTCTCTGACCTCTAACCTCACATGCATGAAGGACACACATACACACACACACACACACACACACACACACACACACACACACACACACAGCAGAGATAATATGCTTTACTGAAATGGTGAGGGACATATGACTTGGTGAGTCTGAGTCATGACTTGCAGGTAAAGGTTGGCGAACATCAACAGGGAACTATGTGATTACAACACTGAGCACACAATCTGAAATTCAGTTTGAATATGTTGCTATTATTTATAAGTTATAGAGCTCTGTGGTTGACTTTGACAATAGTCACTGAAACACAAATGCCTACGATTCCCAGGAGGCATTCCATAAGGCTCAGTGCTGGTGGGCTGTATCAGCCACACACAGAGGACTGGGGCCAACCTGTAGCCACTAAAAGTCAGAGAGAGAGAGCGCAGCTGCCGACACAGTACCACTCAGTGCCAAAGATGAATCCCCTGTTTTTTTATTTCATGAGACTTGATCCTGAAGCAACTCATACTAGAGTCCATCTAGCAAATTTGTTGTAATTCAAACCTTAGTGACATTCAGTGCAATATTTTACAGAAATTAGCAGCTCTTCCAGCAAGCAGCAGCCTGAAGTTTATATGGCACTAATAATACTCAGCTAAGTAATTTGGAACACTCAGACATCTGGACACATAGAAACAGCTGGAAAATGCAGCTATTAACCTTTTGTTACAGTGAGGGGCATTCCTGCAAATGCTCAAGCATCATGTTGGACTTGGAAGTACATTCTAATGGCTCAAGACAACTTTGTCAATTGAAGCTGGTGCTGTGTGCCTCCTTCACCCCATTAGGGGGTAGAAGAGTCTTCATTGGTTTATTCTAATCTCTGTCACTTTGCCTGCCACCTGTTAAATTTGAGCTCATCAGATGTAGGCAGACAAAGGCTTTATAGACAGAAGCATTATATTAAAACTAATGGCAAGAGAGCTCTGTCTGAACCACTAGGAAGTGTGTGTGTGTGTGTGTGTGTGTGTGTGTGTGTGTGTGTACACACACCTGTGTATGGAGGTCAGAAGTCTACCTCAGATGTCATTCCTTAGAAGATATCGACATTATTTTCTTATATATTATTTCTTTGTTCTGTTCCAGTATAGACATAGAGATCAGAGAATAACCTGTGGGAGTTGATTCTCTCCTTCTGCCATATAAGTTCCAGGGATTGAACTCAAATCTTCAGACTTGGCGATGAGAGCCTTTAGCTGCTAATCCATCTTACCATCTCCATATTAAGTTTTTGAGACAGGATCTTACAAAAACTGGAGCTCACTGATTGAATTAGACTTGCTAGTAAGTGAATCTGCCTGTCTCCATTTCCCAAGTGCTGGTATTACAGACATATACTACCACATCTATCTTTTTATACATGTGCTAGGATTGAACCCAAGTCCTTTTTTTGGCATTATTCATCTTTTCTTTATTTTTAATTATTTTTTTTTCATTTGTTTTACATACCAACCACAGTTTCCCCTCCCTCTTCTCTTCTTATTCCCTCCCCCACCTCCCATCTACCCCCTCATCCAGTCCTCCTCTGTTCAAAAAGGGCAGGCCTCCTATGGGAGTTAACAAAGCACAACATATCAAGTTGAGTCAGGACCAAGCTCCTCCTCCTGCATCAAGGCTGGATGAGGCACCTCAGCATGGGGAGTAGATTCCAAAAACCCAGCTCATGTGTCAGGGACACATCCTGATCTCACTGCTTGGAGCTCCACAAACAGATCAAGCTAAACAGCTGTCACCCACATACAGAGGCATACAGAGGGCCCAGGTCAGTCTCATGCAGACTCCCTAGCTGTCAGTCCAGAGTCTGTGAGCTTCCAAAGAGATATCTTGATAGAAGGAGCCATTTCAGGGTTAGGGACAAATGTGGCACCAGGGAAAACCCCAGGAATCCACAACGATGACCCCAGCTAAGACTCCTAGCAATAGTGGAGAGGGTGCCTGAACTGGCCATCTACTGAATCAGATTGGTGACTACCCTAATTGTCATCAGAGAGTCTTAATCCAGTAACTGATGGAAACAGATGCAGAGATCCACAGCCAAGCACTGGGCTGAGCTCTGAGAGTCCATCTGAATAGAGAGAGGAGGGATTGCATGAGAGAGAGGGGGTCAAGACCATGACAGGGAACCCCACATGGACAGCGGAACTTGTCTTTATACTTGTGTCACAAACATGTTACTGACTGGGCCATCTTCTCACTCCACCACTAGAAAGTTTGATGAAGCTAAGTCAACGATATGATAAGAAGTTCAGACAAGGAAAACAAGTGTGTGTCTGATAAAGCTTTGCATTTCTTTCTTATCAATTCTTATGTCTCACTGAAACTTTACTCACTGGAAAAAGTGAAGTTTGGAGACATTAGTCTGCTATTCAAAAATCACACAATAAGTTGACAGTTCTGAAATTAGAATCCAACCCTTCTGGAAACTCATTGAACTCTCAAGCTTATTACATTCCAATTTTTGTTCACAGTGTCTTGAAATCCATATGGTTTGGATCTTCATATCTTCCAAAGTACCCTGTATACAAAAAGCTTAGTCTCTTGTCTTTAGTACTACTAAAAAGTGGTAGAATCTTTAACAGGTGGAGCATGTTAGAGGGAAAAGGGCCAGTGGGCATGTTCCCCTGAAGAGGATATTGGGACTTTGGCCTCTTCATCCTCCCACTTACCAGCCACCATGTTCTGAACACTCTTCATCTGCTTTGCCTTCTCACAATGATGTATTAAATTATTACAGGCCTGAAGCAAAAGGGTCTAGCAGCCATAGACTTAATCCACAGAAACAGTGAATCAAACTAAATCCCTGCTCTTAAGTGTTTATTCAGACTAAACAGTTACAGAGAGCTGACACACTCACTGTTATGGTTCAAATGTAAAATGTTCCTCAGTAGTTCACATTTGAAGACTTGGTCCCCAGCTAGTAGGACTCTTGGGGGAAGCTGTAGAAACTTCAAGGGTTTAAGCCTAACTGGAAAGGGTAGGTCAGTGTGCATTCATTCCTGATCTGTTCTTATCTAGCTCTCTCATCCCCAACTACTATGAAGTAGTAAAGCTCCTTCCCCACAATTTCCACCACCATGATGTTCTACTTGTGCCCATGGGGCAAAGTCACCATGGACTGGACCCACCAAAACCATAAGCTAAAATGGATCTTTCTTCCCCACAAGTTGTTCTAAGTATTGAATCTCAAATACTAGAAAAGGAATTGATATAGTTACTAAATAAAATCAAGTCTTCCATAATCTCTATATAATAGTATTTTTATCTAGAGTATGATGGTCCAGGTATTTTGGGATATTTGGTGTTGTTCTTACTTCTATAATTCTTACTTTCATTCTTGTTTCATGGCTGTCTGTGTAGCTGGGTGGCTGGCCCCTATTGTCCTCCTCTCCTTGTTCTCTTGCTCCATCTTCTATCCTGCTATTTTTTTCTTTCTTTCCAGATTTCTCCTTTTATTTCCCTGCCTGCCAGACCCACCTATCCTTTCCCCTGGCTTACTATTGGCTGTTTAGCTCTTTATTAGACCATCAGGTGTTTTAGACAGGCAAAGTAACACAGCTTCACAGAGTTAAACAAATGCAACATAATGGAATGCACCACATCTTTATATCACTAAACAAATGTTCCACAGCATAAACAAATGTAACACATCTTCAAATTATCTACCACAGACACCAGAAACTTACTTGTCACCAAAAAACAGCCTGAGACTGTAGGTTTTGATTTCATTATCTCACTAACTCACATTAAGTATAGACACAGGTATGAGTAAGCAAAATGAAAACAAGCTTCAGTAACAGAAATTGAGGGATAGTTGGAGCAACATCAAAGAGTGAGACGGCCTTCTAAGAAAGAAAAAAATAAAAGCTCTGAATTTTCTTGTCCCTTGATTTTTCTAGGACCTACGCAGTAACTTACCAAAGGCTGGGGTAACCTGCTTTGCGATTGTTTGTTCGGGGGGGCTATCACAGGCTAAACCAATAGAGAGCTGTCCTTAGGCTCCTCCCATCATGTGTCTGCTGCCATGATGGGATGTACTATCAAACTGTGAGCTGAAATGAGCCCTTCCTTCCTTAAGTTGCCTCTGACAGGTATCTCCTCACAATAACAAGAGAGGGACCTAATGCAAGCCCTCAGTGTTATTTAATGGGACACTTCTAAGGGGAAGCTTGAAGATCTCATGATGACTGAAAAAGGAAGATCGTCTGACAAGTGTCTTCCTGAACAGAGAAATGCAAGGAATTATGGCCAATGTGTGGCCATGGAAGACTCCAGGAGGAAGCACTTCATGGAACATGGCTAGATGAGAAGTTAATTTTAGCAGAGTCCTTCACTAGAGTTGTCTCAAGGGAATTAGAAGGGCAAAAGCCAACAGAGCAACTTGCCTTATGGAAGACAAAATGAGAGAGAGAAACATAAGTGTGGGATTCCTACTAGTTGAGGTTGAGTGCTGTGGGATGGTCTGTATGTCAAATGTGTTGCTGATTGGTCAATGAATAAATCACTGATTGGCCCGTGGCCAGGCAGGAAGTATAGGCGGGACAAGGAGGAGAATAGGGCTGGGAAGTGGAAAGCTGAGTCAGAGAGACACTGCCAGCCGCCATCAGGACAAGGAAGATGTAAAGTACCGGTAAGCCACAAGCCACGTGGCAAGGTATAGATTAATAGAAATGGATTAATTTAAGCTGTAAGAACAGTTAGCAAGAAGCCTGCCACGGCCATACAGTTTGAAACCAATATAAATGTCTGTGTTTACTTGATCGGGTTTGAGCGGCTTGGGACTGGCGGGTGAGAGAGATTTGTCCTGACTGTGGGCCAGGCAGGAAAACTCTAGCAACAAATGGCGTCCAACGTGGTGGCAAGAGTTTCCACCTAAAAACTGAGAAAAAAAGATTCTAAAATGGACCTAAAAATAGCTTCCTAATTGTCTCTCTCAAATGAGCGGCAGCTGCCGGTTTGAGCTACTGGCGGGTTCCTAGAGTGTGCGCTCGACCTGCCGCCGTATGGCGGGAATGAGGCCTCTGCAAGTGGCACATTAAGCTGCATTGTGGATTTAGCCTTTGCTAGTACAAAACAAAAAAAGAGGTTTCTGGGCTACATGCTGCTTGGATAAAAGCATAAACCAATATAAATGTCTGTGTTTACTTGATCGGGTTTGAGCGGCTTGGGACTGGCGGGTGAGAGAGATTTGTCCTGACTGTGGGCCAGGCAGGAAAACTCTAGCTACAGTTGAGGGCCAAGCCACATGAGCAGATATATTATTTTTCCTATTGCTAGGATAAAATACCATAACAAAAGCAACTTAAGGAAGAAAGGCATTATTTTGGCTCACAATGTGGGCATTGTACATCATGTTTAAGCCAGGGAAGCATCGTTGCAGGAGTCTGAAGCAGCTGATCACATTGCATGAGTGTCAGGGAGCAGAGAGATACATGTTTGTGCTCAGCTTCTTTTCTTCTTTGAATACAACCTGGGTCCTTGGCCTCCTGGATTTACAGTGGACCTTTCACTTCAGATAAGCTAACGTATAAAATCCTTCACAGACACAGTCACATTTCATCCACAGACAGGAAGCAGGAAGAGATCAACATTGGTGTTCAGCTAACATCCTCCCTTGTATATAGTCCAGGTCTCGAGGCTAGGGACTGGTATCACTCACTTTTAGGTTGTTCAACCTCACTAACCTAATCAAAATAATGCCTCACAGTCCTGGCTAGTCTAATCATAGTAATTCCTAACAGGTGTGTCTAGAAGCTTGCCCACCCTACCCCTCAACAGTTCCTAGATACAGTCTAGTTGACAATATTATCCATCACACCACATCGTTGTGTATTCTACTGATGGTGACTTCAAAACCAGTCATTTATTACTCCAAATTTTTCAGCCTACATAGTTTCATATCATCTCTTGCCCCAAGGAAAAGCACAAATTGATGAGCCATATCTCAGTTCACTTCATAGCTTGTGACCTAGCATAAGCTGGGAAGAGTGATCATGCTGAGATGATGAAGTGGATTTGTTGGGAAAGAGGAGGACATGGATGCATCATTCCTCAGCAGAATAAACCAATATCTCTCTAAGGAGCCTGATGAATGTTTTAAATAAATATGGTTTGCTGGCAATGTTATCCAAAGAACAGCCAGCTATGTTTGTGGGGTGGAATAAGTCAGTGATGGCAAGTTTGAGTCAAGGCTGCTACTTTTCCCCTAAGGTCCAAGCATTGCAAAAGACAGATAGAGGTCTAGAGGGTTTGTCATGACTAAAGAGCATGTTTCATGTCAAAACCAGCAATAAATAGTGATTTCATTCCTCAGGGTCAAATTTCTATTTACTTTGTCTGTTATCTTGTGAACTGTGAAATGAATTCTTTTCATTCATAGCAGCCGTGCGAATTCCCTTTCCAAAGCGTCAAGATGAAGGAAGCAATCATTGATTTCTGTGGACTGAGGGAGTCGCTCAGTGGTTCAAATACTACCTCAGCTGGCATGAGAATGAGAGCTTGGATCCCCAGAACCTATGCCAGTACAGAGTTTGCATGGCAGCCCACCTGCAATTCCAGCCTTGGAAGGAGAGCAAGACTAGCCACATTGGCAAGATCTAGGTTGGATTGAGGGATCCTTTCTCAATAAATAAGGTAGTGAGTTACTGAGGGTGATTCCTGACATCAGTCTTGGGCCTCTGCATGCATGTGCATGATCTACACATGCACATGCACACACGCACACACACACACACACACACACACACACACACACACACACACACACGAAAAACATATATATATGTATATATACATATATATATATACAAGGCATGCATACCACATACACATGGAAAAGAAAAACAACAGAATTGTTTTGTGACCTCAAAACTGTAGGGATGAGAAACTAAAGATTTCTTCAGTCTCTATCAGATAGCGATATCGTACACCTTCTACATAAGACTTTTAAAAAGAAGCAGCTGTGCAGTCACCTGGACAAGTCCTTATCTGCCTTGCAGGGGAATCCCAAGGACTCAGGTCCCCCAGCCTGGGTGGTGCAGCTCTAACACCCCAGTATATCTAAGTATCCTCTTGCCATGGAAATGGCATAAAGGAAGAGAGAGGCAGTGCTATGGTTAATTTCTTGTTTTAGAACCTATGGGGTACATATCTATTGGAAGCATTGTTTGAATGTGAAACGTTCCCTAAAGAACTGTGTTTGAATGTCTCCAGCTGGTAGCACTGTTTGAGAAAATTTGGAAACTTTGGGAGATGGATCTTCACTGGAGGAGGTAGGTGTCTGGGGGAGGGGCTTGAGACATCACCTATCCCCACTTCCTGTTTGCTGTCTGCTCCTGCTGCTGATGCAGCTGCTGATGCAATGCTATGGTTAGATGGCTCCCCACTCCTGGCAGCATGCCTTCGCCAGCATCATGAGATGTAGATCTTCAAACTCTCAGCCAGAATAAACCCCTCTTCTATTTAGCTTCTTGTCAGGTGTTTTTTCACAGTGAGGAGGAAAATAACTAGTAAACAACATACTTACCCTGCTGAAAGCTGCAAACAGTGGACCTATGTTCACAGATGACTAAAACAGCCCACAGGGAGAAGTGTAGGCTGTGGAGCCCAAGGAACCTCCAGAAGCCGCCTTGACCAATTACTGAAATGGTATTTGGCCAATTACTCCCCTCACTGAGTTTAACGGTTTCCGGTGTAACATGGGAATAACGAAGTTGCTTTTCATATAGTGAATGTGGCAAGAACATAAGTAATAAGTACTTGGCACCAAGCCCGAGCTCTGTCAATATGAGTGTCATAGTTCCTGGCATGAACAATAGCATAAAATTATTTCACGTGGTTTATCTTACATGTGGCATGAAAATCAAGTCAGGAAAGAGGGCTTCACGGTCAACTTTACAAAAATTAGACTTGGGAACAAGCGTTAACAGTGAAAGTGAGCAATTTGGAAAAGTATGCAGTTAGACACTAATAATTCTACATTAGTTTCCACTTGACTAAAGTTTTTGATCTACATTTGTGTGGCCAATTTTGAGGAAATGCTCAATTCATGAGGTTCTTTTCTTGCATCACTAGAGATCTTTCTATTCATTTAAAAATTCATGTGTAGTGACTCTTCTTACAATGCATTATGAGATCACACTGTGCTGTGTGAATGTAAAACATCAGGTAATTTGTAATTCAGCCCCAGACTCCTGTGGTGTAGAGGAGGTTTGGAAATGGACTCTATAATCACACCATCCAGATGCACAGGTAAAAAGGGAACTGGTTGGAATCTGAGCTTTTACTCTGAAGTATACACTATCCTGTGTTTAAAATACACAAATGAACGTGATATCAAGAATTATAGCACTTTTGCATGTAGTATGCTATCTTGCCCTTCCTCATACCACTTCAGCAACATATTAAAATATTCAGGGCTGAGAGTTGGCTCATTTGGTAAACTACTTGTCTCACAAGTATGCCCTAAATTCAATATCGCCAAATCTACGTGTAGTGACACATCCTTATCATTCCAACCCTGGAGAGGCATACACAGATGGACTCCTGAGTTTTAATCTCCATCCAGCCTAATCTACATAACTAGCCCCACAACAATAAGAGTTTCTGTCTCAAACAAAAAAGATGAACATCACCTGAGACACAACAGTTGAGATTGACCTCTGGAACTTCTATAAGCATGTGTACACACTTGCAGGTGCATAGACACACATGTACAGATTTGCACACATGAACATACATACATTCAAGCACACAAATAAACAATGTACGATAATAAAGTCGCTAATGGCTATATGACTATACTTTCAGATACTACAGTATGTAAATATATTTACCCCTTCAGCTATTGATGAGGTAACTGCTATATACTAATATTCAAAGTCGATAATATAATCAACTGATTAAAACTGAGATGCATCTGTAAATATAAGATATAGTCAACTATTTGAACTTTACAGATATTTGAAAATAAATTGAATCGTGTCTCTATTACAGTTTTCTAGTACCCGCAGTAATTGTTTAAATTGTGCCTAAATGTTTCCCTTAGTGAATGGAAATTTAAGCAAGATTTGAGTCTTACTATGAAATACAGATTATGCAAAATTAACTAAGCATAGTTCTGTACTTAAGATAAATACACAGTATCTTCACTTGCTAATAGTTAAGAGCCTCACTCCCAAAAACCCATCACTGTGGGGCTTCTACTGTTGAACAAAATTGGAATCTTACACATAATTTCAGCACATCTTTTCATGTTACAGCATAGACTCCAGTTACAATAAAGAGACATACAAATCACACACAGAAACTATGTGACCTTGTGCTACTTAAGACTGAGGACATCGCTCAGTTGGTAAAATGTTTGTCTAGCAAGTGTGGGGCCTTGGGTTTCGTTTCAGCATATAAGTCAGGCATGGTGGTGCATTCCTATAGTAGCAACTTTGGAAGTGGTGACAGAATGACAATAAGTTCAAGGATGTCCTCGGCTACCTAGGAAGTTCAAGGTCAGACTGGGTTATGTTTTATAAGACCAATAACAACAAAACAAAGAGAAACAATGAAGAACCCACCAACATTTGCCCCTGCAAAAAAAGCAGAAACATTTTACAAATTCCCTAAACCCTCATTTTTAGCAGGGTCACTGTGAAAGTTTGCAGGACTAAGAATCTTCTCATTGCCTGGCAATGCATTAGAAACAGAAATGTACCAGACTGATGTAGACCTGTGAAATTAAAACTATTGGTGCTGGAGTTTAGTGACTTATATCTTAAAACATTCTGGATGGCTGAACATGCTAAAATGTGAGAAAAATTATTCTCACCCAAGGTCATCCTCATTAAACTGGCTCCAAGCCTTTCATCCCTGGTTATGGGACTGCTTGCACACATCATAGGCAGCAGTTGGTGGCCATGAAGCAGTTTCAGTATGGCTATCCAAACTGCAGTATGCCAGAAGTACAAAAACACATTGAGGATTAGTGGCATTTTTATAAGAAAATGGAAAATATTTCAATGGTAGTTCCTATAAATTACATATTAAAATTACTGTGATATGGCATATTAAATAAATTATATTTAAGTTAATTTTGAAAATCTTAAAAATGTTTGTGTTGTCTATGTATAACATATGTGTTCTTATATGTATAAACTTGGGTCCATTTAAATATGTGTGTGTACACAAAGACCAGAAGTCTATGATGAGTGTTCTCCTCTATCATCTCCACCTTAACATTTGAAACAAAGTCTTTCACCAAACCTGGAGCTCACCAGTTCATCAAGGATGCAAGGATCTCTAGGCATCTGCCAGTCTCTATGTCCACAGCATTGGGACTACAGGCATTTGCTGCAACTGTTGGCTTATTAAATCGTTACCAAGGATTCAAACTCAAGTCTTCATGCTTATACAGAAGGCATTTCACCTAGTCAGCCACCTCCTAAGCCCTCTCTCTAATTTTTGTTAGTGTGGCACTAGAATATTTAAAACTACTTATCTAGCTCTCATTTGAGTTCATACTGTATTTTCTTCTTTCATAATGTTTTTATGGCATTTACTTTTTCAAAAACATGTTTAGTTTAGTGAGGTAAAATTGACACATATATATATTTAAGGTGTGTCACTGACAAATGTATGTACTGCTAAATGATCAAACTATTTAACAAAGTACCTATGATTTCACATAATTACTATTTCATTCATTTACTTTTCATCTTTAGTTTTGCACTAAGGAACTGTGATCAGAAAATTTCAAGTATATAATACTTGGAATTCTTTGTGTCTTAGTTTACTTTCCTGATGCTGTGGTAAAATACTCTGACAAAAGTGACCAGGGTGAGAAAGGTTTACTTCTGGCTAGTGCATGGAACCCTGGTGGGGAAGTCAAGGCAGCAGGAGCTTCAGGCAGCTGGTTACATTACATCCTTAGTTGGTAAACAGGGAAAAATGGACGCTAGTGCTCAGCTCACATTCTCCTTTTTTCACAGTCCAGAAGTTCACCCCAGGGAATGATGCCACCCACAGTGGACAGGTCTTCCCCCAATTAAGCTAATCAGTTCATCAGAGCACCCCCTCCACTCCCCCCAACCCCTGGCTAAGGACGAAGGATGCCTAAAAGCACATTGTCTGGGTGATTCTAGAGTTCACCAAATTTTCAGCTGATGTTGACCATATGCTTTGGTCTTTCATCTGGATTCCCAATCTCTGGTACTTCTTCATTGGCAAGCTTCCTGCCTTTTGACCCACATTTTCCCATCCTCCATTCCCTAGTACACCTTTGGTAGCCTACCACTCTACTCTCTGCTTTCACTTGCTTTGTTTTAATTCCACTTGTAAGTAAGACTTTGTCATATCTTCCCGTAACTTTCTTAGTTTATCAAATGCCCTCCATTGCCATTGGCATTACTGGAAATGGTGGGCTAAGCAATATGTGTATGCACATAACTCTGTATTACTCCTCCACTCTGGCATTGATAGTGGTTTTGAATGATGCTATAATAAACTAGAGGGTGCAGACTTCCCTTCCAGATCCAGATTTGGCTTCCTTTGGGCACATGCCCAACAGTGCCATTGCTGATCATCTGCTGCGTCTGCTTTCACTTCACTGTTTCTGAGAACCTCCCTGCTGTTTTCCAGGGAACAGATGGAATGATACTCAGGCTCATGGGTTAGAATGATAAATAGTATTTAAATGCCAGTATTACCTAAAGTGGTGTACTGACTCTGAACATTCTTAACCAAACTCTCAGTGGTGTTCTTTACAAAAAAAGAAAAAAAAAGGGAGAAATTTTACAATTCAGAGGAATCTACACACATCCCAAGTAGCCAATGTCATCCTAAGAATAAAAGGCAAAGCTGAAGGAGTCACACTTAATGATTTCAAAATATATTATGAAGTAAATGTTATGAAATAGTATGCTATCATAAGACAAACACACATGTCCATGGAACATAATGGAAATGCTAGAAATACAGCTGCACAGTCAACTGATCCTTCACAAAGATGACAACAACATGCATTAGAGAGGGAAGTGTTCACCCAGTCAGTGCTTTTGGAAAGCTAGATTTCAAATACAGAAGGCAGAAGTGGGATCCTTATCTCACCAGATACACAAAGGTCAATCAAAATATATTGAAGATATAAACATAAGCTGTCAGACCATGACACTACTGAAAGAAAGCAGAGAAACGCTGTCAAGTATTCCTTTTATCAACAATTTTTAGTTAAGATGGTAAAAGCAAGGCTTAGGGAGATAGTTTAGTCAGTAAACTGTTTGCCTTGTGAATTGGGGAGCTGCGAGAAGCTAAGTTCTACCCCTAGTGTCCAGATAAAGGGCAGCGGTGGTGGTGCATGGTGCTGCACAGTGGTGGTGCACATCTGTAACCCAATACTAAGGAGGCAGAGATGGGCAGATCCCTGAGTCTTTCTGCCTTGTCAGCCTCAGTGAGGACTAGGCTGGTGAGAGACTGTCTCAGAAAACAAGGTGGATGGTGCCTGAAGAGCAACACCCAAGGTTAAATGCTGGCCTGTATCTTCATGCACAGAAATGTTTACATACGCAAGAAGGGGAGGGGAGAGAGAGACAGAGAGAGAGAGAGAGACAGAGACAGAGACAGAGACAGAAAGAAAGAGACAGACAGAAAGACAGAAAGAGAAATGGAAAAAGGGTGTCAAAAGCAGACAACAAATAAAAAAATGGAGACAAGATTGCCTCAAACTAAACCTTCCTTGCTGTCAAACTATACAATAAGAAAAGGATCAAGGCAAACCATCCCTAAAGCAATAAACAACAGATAGAATGGGGTAAATATGTGCAAACCTAACGTGGACTGAATACTCTGAATATATAAGACATTAATAAAGCTCAAATAATAGCAAAAAGCAGAGAGAAAACAACAGGTAACAAGTAATACTTAAAACTGAATAAGAAGCTGAAAAGAGACGTGAAAATGACCAATCTGTCTGTGAAAACGGGCCAGGAAGGAATCACACGTGATCAGGAAAATAAAAATCAGAACCATAATGAGCCTGCACGAATGGCTGCTCCTTTTTCACTTTAAAATGGCACTCATCTGTACACTTGTCTATGTATGTGGATGTGCATATGCCATGGCCCAAGTATGGAGGTTAGAGGACAACTTTTGGAAGCCAGTTCTCTCCATCTGCCACGTTGAATCCAAGGATTTAATTGAGGTCAGCAGGCTTGGTGGCAAGTGCCTTTACATGCTAAGCCAAGGTGTTGGTCCCAAATAGCTATTATTAAAAAGACGAGACTTAACAAGTGCAGGAGAGAATGTGGAGAACAGAGAACAGGGGATCTGGTCATGTTCCCATGAACAGAGCCTGGCACTACCTTTGGAAAACCTCCACTTCATCAGGAGGAGGCAAGCATCAAAAACTCTGGGTTAAATACAGCAATGCTTTAGAATAAAAATGAGACCCAGTGAAATAATTTAGTCCAAGAGACCATCATAGGTCAATTGAGCTGGACATGCCCTCCTGAAAGAGGAAATATGCCCTTGCATCAATTCTTCTAACAAAAATAACTGTTACTGCTCCTTTGAAACTAATTATCTATTGTGGTTTTGGCCTCAAACCCCAAACTAGGTGTCAATTGCTGCCTTGGTTTCAAACCTTACAAGCTTTATGGCACTAGCTGTAGCTACTTGACCTACATGTATTGATCACAGCTGCTTATCTCCTCACAGCCTCTCTGTCTTCTCACAGCCTCCCCCTTTTGCTCTACCTGGCAGCTTCCAGCAATCATAGGGTTCCTGTTTGGGGACTGGTGCATCTGTCTGTGGCTCCTCCAACTACTTGTAAACATGAATGGCAATCTACAATCAAGAGTACATGATTGGTTAAGCCCAAAGTTGACAGCAGAGCTGGACAACTAACTTGCACCAACCTTCCCTACAGGGAGGGTAAAGGAAGGAGGAAAAAAGTTAGACCTGGAGAGTGGTCAATGGAAAGTAAGAATTGGTAGATGTTATTCTTTGGAAGTGATTTGTCTCCACTAAAATTCACGTAGAAGCTTGAGGCAGTGTCAGGGTTGAGGAATAGTGGAAGATAAGTCTTAGATAACTGTACTAATTACTTTTCTCATTGATATGGTCAAATAACTGATAAAACCCAAATTAGGAAAGGAAGAGTCAATGTGATATGCTCTCTCTGGGGCCAGCATGGTTGCAGGGTTTGAGGCAGATGCTGTGATACATCTGCACACAGCAGTTAGAGATGGATGTTGGTGCTAGCATTCTTCTTTTTGTGTTGTCTTGGACACCTGCCCATAGAAGATGCCCCAGTATGTAGGCTGGGTCTTCTCATCTCAATCCAATCTTGAAACCACTTCACAGACATGTCCAGAGCTTTTGTGATTGGAACTCTTGTCAGATAGTTCATCAATAGTAACTGTGACAGTTATGGATCTTCTGTTGTGAGATTTTTTTCCCAGGGTGCCATGAGCAATCATCTGTTTACCCAGATGGGGCACAAATGACAGACTACAGAAAAGATTCCTCCTGAGTTGAATTCCGTTTTAGTGAGCCAGGGTGTTTGCTGAAGTTATAGGAGCAGGCATGAGGGGTTGCTTTCAGCTTAGGGAGGGGTTACTTATAGCAACAAGGGGGTCTCAGAGGTAGCTTCATCACTGAAAACCCACCAGCATGGGTGACAATGGCAGAGAAATGTAGAAATGTATCTTTGGAGTCCCCTGTATAACTTTCAGGCAGCTCCCACCAGAGTCTTTGTGCCTTGGAGTTGCTTCCTGCCCTTATACCTTTGGAGGGACCTTGTGAACCTGCAAACCTTCTGAGATTTTAATGTTCCATTTGAATCCCAGGTACTGAAAATTCTCTATTCCCTCCAGGATAGTGTGCTTCAATTCAGAGGAAATAGGCATCCCACCCCCACACTAAACAGGACTAACAGAGAGATTATTTTCTTGAGCCAGTGGTACTGGGTTAACAGTATCAAAGCAGTTTGTTATAGAGCAAATTTACCCTTCTTCTGTCTCCTCCCATATTTCTGCTTCCCTTACACTTTACCCATGAGTTTAAAGCAACACATGACTCTTACTAGATTGTGGGAGCCTAGCTGGGAGATCGGCTCCCACATTTCACGACAGGGAACTCTTCATGAGAGGGGGATATAAGATAGTAGATAGAAGGATAGAGGGGAGAGAAACAGATAGATACACAGCATAGCCTCAGGAGGATCTGGATTCTTATCCACTCTGTCTCTTCTAAAGGGTTATTCATAGGAATGCCAAGGGGTGGAGCAAAAGACATCCCCCTAGCTCAACCAAGTGTGGACCCTTTCAATCACCTAGTAACCATGCACAGGGTCAAGCAATCCTGTAATGCGGCCCTGATGGATAAAGCAAGCTCAGATCTCACTAAATAAACAAATAAACAAACAGACACCAACTTTTGTGTGCCTCCAACCAGATAAGGTCACTGTTAACCCCGTAGATGCCAGGAGAAGCCAAACTGACCCCAGGTATGTTCAAAATAAAGCAAGCTTTATTCATGTACACATCAGAGCCCACTTGACAGCTGTCTCCTCCTAAGTCTGGGTTCCTGAGACCAGCCCTGAACGAGTTTCTCAGGCCCCTTCTAAAGGGCAAACCCATAGTGTAGAGGATTTTGCCAGCAAGCATAGTTACAGAAGTTACAGAAGCAAGAACAGTAAATCATCCTGGAATATTTGTTACTAAACATTCTATGGGTATTGGTGTGGAGCGTAGCCCAGCTCTGAGAAACAGAAACTCAGATTTTACAGTAAACAGAAACTATTTATTTATTTATTTATTTATTTATTTTGGTTTTTCAAGCCAGGGTTTCTCTTGTAGTTTTGGTACTTGTCCTGGATCTTGCTCTGTAGACCAGGCTGGCCTCAAATTCAGAGATCCCCCTGGCTCTGTCTCCCGAGTGCTGGGATTAAAGGTGTGCACTGCTGCCAGGCTTTAAACAGAAACTTAACTTAGCTACAGACAGAAAATGGCTTCCAGGAAGAAAACAGAGTCTTTCTGATTCTTTAGTCACCTTATCTTGAACAACCAGGAAATAAGTGTGAGCCTTCAAGATCATTAGCCAAATTAAGATGGTGTATAATATGAATTATCCAGTGTATCATTTACTTTTTATTATTACCTCTCCTGCTACAACAAATAGTTGAGAAGAGTCATTGAAAGCAAGAGTTCATTCTAGCTTACATTTGCAGGGAAAACATTGTACCACCAAAGGAAAAACAGGGAAGCAGAAGGATGCTCACTAGTCAGGAATAAGAGGGAGGATAGGAAGCTGAACTAGGCTACATAGCCTAGTGCACCCACTTCCCCACCAACACTCCACCTCCTCATGGTTCCCCAACCTTACCAAACAGCATCACTAGCTGGGGATCAAGTATTCAAACACAAGGGCCTATGTGGGACATTGTATGTTCAAATCATGACCCTGTTGTAGCCAGCAGAAAGTAGGCTAAAATGGCACACATACAGATGCATCCCTATAACCCTTCTTCTCAACACAGTAATGTGGAGAGGTACAGTATGCAGTATCAAGTATACATGCTAGATAAGTGCATATGCCCTGCCACAGATGGACATAAAGAACTCAGTGATCTGACCACTTCTTTCTGCTTGCCTTTGCCTTGCTGCCTAGTCCTATAACCATTTTATTTTAAATATAAGATGTTGAGATAGAGGGAGAGAAACATCAAGAGGTGAACAGAATGCCAAAGAGTGTCCTCAGGACAGGGCAAAGGAAAAGAGGTTTTTCTTCAGTTGAAAAATGGGCCTGGGGGATGTCACAGTTAGTAAAGTGTTTGCTCGGCAAGCTTGGTGGCACGTACTTGAAATCCCAGTGTTGGGGATGTGGAGATTGGTTCACTGTCCAGCCTAGACTACTTGGTAAATCCCAGGTTACTGAAAGAACCTCTGTCAAAACTGAGGCTAGCCATTATCTGAGGAATGGCAACCACATTTGTCCTTGGCCCTACACACACACACACACACACACACACACACACACACACACACACACACACACACACACATACACACACACACACACACACACACACACACACACACACACACACACACACAGGAATTATTGACTTTAAAGTAAAATGCTTTTCTTAATTCCATGTACAATAAGGAGACTAACTTTTCCAAAGTTTATTTCCAAAATACAGTTGATTTTCTCTAGTTGAACTAAAATAGCTCCAGTAAGTGCCAATTGACCCACTTTTTCACTTATATTTAGAGAGAAAATAAAGTTCTTCCCATGGAAAGCTCTTCTGACTTATTCTTAGGTCATCTCCCGCTGGCTGCAAGTGTGACAGAGAAGCTGGCTCGTTAGTACTGTGGCAATGCTTGTGTGGGAAGACTAAGCATCCCATTTTACTTTGCTGTTTGACATTTTTCTCTCTAAAGTGTAATCTACGGAGAGAAGCTAATCCTCGGCTCATCCCGCTCAGTGGGAAGTGAAGTAATTGCTAATTATCTCATCATGAATCCATGAGCACTGCAAAATTCGATGTGGGTGTTTAGTATACGGCGTTATGAACTAACACTCATTCTTCAGGGTGGGAATCTAAGTTGGGGTATCTGTGGGTACATGCCCAATGTCTGCACCAAGGCTAAGGCTATGAACACAGAGGAAAAGTTACCCCAACTGCCTATAAGCAGCTGAGGAACAGTAAGGTCACATTCCAATGAGAGCAAACAGAAAGGAAGTTTCTGGAAAAAGAACATCTAAGAAGCTAGGTGAAACTGTAGTGTCCTGGACTAGGAGAATGGCTCATGGGTTTTGCCCTTGCCACAGATGCATGAAAAACTGAGTTCCAATCCCCAGCACTCACCTAAGGCAGGTTTCAGTGTTGACCATCTATAATTCCTGAACTCCTACAGTGAGCTGGGAAGGCATGGACACACGAGAATCGGCAGATGTTCTTGTACTAGCTAGCCTGTTGTACACTATACAAGAAACTGGATAGACTGTCAAATGAGGCAGACCATCAGGGCCAATCCCAGAGATTGTCCTTTGATCAACATGAGGCTCAATGGCACATGTGTGTCACATTAACATGCACAAATGCACATATGCACATCATATACATCGAGAGATAAAAATGTAAAAATAAAATGTGCTATACCACCATGGAGGATTCTTCTAAGAGAAAAATCATAAACTGTCAATCTCCTTGGGTGAATCCAAATCATAGACAGGTTTTCTTAAGCTTATTCGGTACTTTTTATAAAAATGAATTTGTTGCCAAAAATTAAAAATTGGCAGGGTGCACATAAAAATGTAATCCATTTTTTACTTTTGAGAAAGAGGCCGGTCTAAACACGTTCCATATGGCTTCTGTTGGATGGAGCACAGGGGACATGAGCCTCCCAGTCCTCTGATGTCCCCACCTGACCTCTTTCTCGACTCACCACCTGAAGCCCTCATGTGTTTGTGTTCCCCGCTGTTTTTTTTTTTTTTTTCTGTATTTAAACTGCACGTTCTTTAGCAGTTAGCACCTCAACCCTGAGAAACGTTCCTTTGTGAAGGACTCTTCAACTAAGCCACAGCCTGGAGTCAACTCGTGGGCGCTGTATTGTGTTTCCTGTAGTGATGGTAGACAGTGAGAGCAGAAGGATTCTTTCGGATCATAGTCCCAGGTTACAGTCCAATAAGGTGGGGAGTCACAGTGACAGGAGGCTGAGGGGTTGATCTCACAGCAGTCTCAGTCAGGAAGCAGAGATCTGAGGAGTGCTAGTACTCAGTTGATTAGGTCTTTTTTAGTCAGTCTGGGACCCCAGCCCAGGGAATGGTGCTTCCCACACTCCCACCTTAATTAACTTAATCATGAGAATCCTTCACAGACATTCTCAGAAGCTAACCCAATCTAAATAATCCCTCATAGGTGAGGCTGGAAGTTGTGTCTTAGATGATTCTAAATTCTGTTATGTGAACCAACAGCATTGTCCATCACAGGCACGAAATATTTGTATGCCCTGCCATACACCATATGATGTAAATGAATATAGCACTCAAGTGTGGGTGCATTTTGAAGTTCTCCAGGGTACAACAGCATACATCTAGCGTACAGTACCTGGGGATTTCTCAGAATCCTGAGGTGAACCTCTCTTCCATTGCATTTAGATAATTAGGGAACACCAAAAACAGCAGAGAGGAGGGTGGGAAGAGACACAGGGAAGGGGCAGTTACATCAGAAGTTACCAGTGCTCTTTACTGTGAGATGGCCGATCTACCTGCTGCCCACTCCAAACTCCCCTCCTATAGCCACCCTCATGAGAGGAGGCAGAGTTGACAAGCAGGCATGCTGTGACCCTGTAGCTCCTCCAGAGTTCTCCTCTCCCTTGCAGCTGTGAGATGACCTTGAGTCATAACTGTACTTTGTGACCTGTGACGTCCAACATGTAGGCCAGGTCATGTGATATGGTATTTAATCCTGCCTCTCCTGCAAGCCAAAAATAAGAAACTTGATTGGTTCTTGTGATCTGAAGGGAACTGGGGTACCTAGAGGCTGCCCCACCTTCTTTCAGGGTCCCTCAAAACTGCTCTTGGCCAGGATGCTCTGTCTCTGCTAATATTCTAGAAACTGAAGACAACATCCCTTCAGGACCCCTGCCTTGCTTTCCACAATGGCTGTCCCTCCCAGGGAAAACTTTCCTTAGGCCAGCAGGTATAGTTCTCTCTCAGGCCTTGATGTTAACTGCCCCAATATAGTGCATCTGGAGGGTAATTTAGCTCCATTTCCTTTCTATGAAAGCCCTGCTCTTCCTTTTCTATCTTTTAAAGATTTATTTACTTTTATTTTACCTGTCCAAGTGTTTTGTCTGCATGTATCTACTTGTGAGCCATATGCATGCAGTGCCCACAGAGAGGCCAGAAGAGGGCATCACATCATCTGGAAATGGAGTTACAGACAGTTATGAACCACCATGCAGGTGTTAGGAACTGAACCTGGGTCCTCTGCAAGAGCACCATGTGCTATTAACCTTAACCACTGAACCATCTCCATCACCACCCCACCCCCATTCTTTATAATAGTCACAGGTTAGAAATAGCCTAGGAAAGTTGGGTAGCAATTGCCATCCTGCCCTTAATACCCACTCTTCTGATTTGGGTCGTGTGGTTTGGTGTCAATTCCTCAGTATTATTATTATTATTATTATTATTATTATTATTATTATTACTACTATTATTATTATCATTATCACTGCCTAGTTTGTCTGAGAAAAATCCAGGTTTGAACATCACAGATTTAGAGCATTTAGTATAGCTCAAAATGTTCAACTGGTCTGTGGACATTTAATCATCTGGTAAATGAGCAAACAGGCACCCTGGGTTTGACTCAACAGGTCAGCAATTTTAACTGGTTTTCACTTTTGCACTGTGCCTCTATGTTTGACCTTCATCTTTCTTTAGCTTTCTAGTTCTCATGAAAAGTTGTCACATCTCCAAAATTAGAGGACATGTTTATAATTGGCAAGATCTCCAGTATCATTTCATTTTCAACCTATATTTTAAGTGCGACCAGCTGCTTGTTTTCATCTTGTTGCTGCTCTGTTTTGGGAACCTGGTGAGGAACTCGGCACCTGGCAGATGATCAAAAATGCTGTATTTAGAGGGTAGCTAAAAACTTAGAAAAACTTTGTCCTTGCCTCTAAGTTTTCTGTGACTTCCTTTTCAGTCTTAAAATACTGAACGTAAATGTAAGAATGTGTTCTTTTGTTTTCATATTCTATTGTTTATTTTGTATGTTGTGAGTCAATGTCTCTCTATGTATCATGAAGCTCGGGCTGACCTGCGCCTTGTGATCCTCGAGTTCCAGTATTCAGAGCACTGCGATTACCACACCTAGTCATAAGTTCTCTCCATCAATGTTTTTCTTGAAGTCCTAATGCATGGTGCTGCCTCCCATAGTTATTTGCTGGATCTTCTTAAGAATTTTACTTTAATTACTGAACAGTCAAATGCCTATTCCATCTGTGCCTAATTTCTTTCCCTTTTCTGTATCTCCAGACACTGGCTCTCCCAGAAGGAGTAGTGAAGGTTAGTTCCACTCACTCACCCCACTTCCTCATCACCAGAAAGCTGGCAGCAAGTTCAGAGAAGGAATAAACACCCAGATCAGAGATGCAAGAGTTATAATTAGCTGTATGTGATGTTCTGTTGGTAGAGTTTGCCTGGTATGCTGGAGGCCCAGGCTTTCATCCCCTGCACCAAATACACCAGAATGGTGATACATGTTCTTGATAGACTAGCAACAGCTTCCCCTCCCATCTCCCCACCTTTGTTTCTGCACATGGCCTGCACTTTGATGTCAAGGTCACCTTCTCAACTACACCTGTTCTGCTGTGCCTGTTCTCCCAATCCTGGAGGAGGAATGTGTTTAAATAATCCATTCAAGAAAGTTATAAATCACCAAGTTGTTAAGCCCATTAAGAGTGTAGTGATTCCTTGACCCAGAGTAGGCTCCCACCAGGTAAAGACTCTTGATGCTGGGACAAAGGAGGGCAGGGTTTTTAAAGTCAAGAGGCTGCAATCACATCCCCACTAGTGCAGCCTCAGGGGTTTTTAACAATGTAACCTCCAATCTTGAGAAACATCACCAGAGGCCATTCCTCCAGAGGAACAAAACTGTGCACATTCCCTTTTTCATGAGGGAAGGAGGGCCCTGTTGGTGTTGTAAAACACTTTATCAAGAAGAATGAAAAACCTTTTCTGTTTGCCGGCAACTGTGGAAGAGATGAGAGTGTGGGCCAGGGCAACCTGACCTTTTCTAAGTCGTTTAGGTCTGCCCTTGGCAAATCCATTGTCTAGTGCGGACAGACAGCAGCACATGCCCCTGCATACTGATGGCCCCAATTCAGGTGACAGACTTAGTCCCACACATAGCGCAAGTTTCCTTTTTACCCTATGTTGTATGAGACTTTTCCTGGGGCAACACGACACACACATGTCTACCCTCCCCCATAAGGAGTCCATGACAGACAAAAATGGAGATTATATCAAAGCCCAACTTGTTTTTACTTAAAGGAAAATGGGTTAGGAGTGAACCAAAGGCAGCTGCATCATAAAAAGGTGACCCCAGACTGGGTGATGACTCACCAAGCCTGCAGGCCTGGAGCTGTTTGCTTTGCATAACCTGCAGGCATCTTAACAGGTGGAAGAACCGTCTCTGGACAGTTCCACCAGTCATAGACCCCAACCAGCCCCCAGGTGGTTTACTGCTTCTATAGCCCTGAGGAGAAACCTCTTGTGGATCTTGTAAATTTCAGCTTTCCAAGGCCTGTAAAGTCTGTTTACTTGCTGAGTTTCATGATCTTCCAGCCCTTTTCCTGGAGGGAAAGTCCCAGCTGCCCAGAAACTTCTGGATAGCACCCAGGATTAGCCTGCGGAACTTCATTATGGTTCCCAAATTTCCAGCGTACCCAGGGCCATTGTAGGACTTCCCCCATGTATTTAGACCCTCTAGGTAACCCAAACAGTGGAAACTGATGCCTTGTAAACTATCTGCTCCAGTCCAACGATCAGTCTCAATTTTTAACATCGGTGACATCATGGACCTGAGCTATAAAAATGCAACAGCAGGCACTTGATTTAATGTCCTGAGATAAGAGTCCTTAGGGACTTGTGTCTCGTTGATCAACCTTAATTTACAACAACAGAACCATCTGGGGCTGATTTCTGTGGTCATAATTTTTTTTTTTTAAGAAAGAAAATCATTTAATTTACTTACACTCCACCTCTGAGCAGCATCATTTTGTGAAAGCAACAGCAGTGGCATATGCAAAAATGCATTCGGTTTTCTACTAGCCCTAATTCACGTACTGAGTCTTTTAATCTCAATCCTAAAGTATTTAGGTTTAGCTTGACTTGCTGGCTTGCATAAATGCACTGGCTCAGAACAGAGGATAGAAAAGTTAAATGATCTGAAATACATTTTATGGGAGACTTTCATTTTCCAATAAATGCTCAGAAAACATGACCACATTCTCCAGGAAGGAATGTATTAAAGGCTCGCTAGAGATTCCAGTAACTTGTGATGTTCACTATGGATTATTTAGATATTTATAACCAAGAAGAAAGGCTTTCCATCAAAAACTGATGAATTATGCTTGCTGGGACTATTTGCCCAATAAATCTCTTATCCTGGGCCACTCAAAAAAAGCTTTTAGAAAATAATCTTTCTTAAAATGGTTAACAAGTTGTCCTGACAGGTCTTCATCTTCCTGACTCGTGAACGGTTTCCGGTTTTTCAAAGCCTGGATGCGTACAGACAATGACACAGAAGGGTTGCTTCTCCTTCTCCAGTGCCCGCCCACTGAATGCTATTTTATGCTTGACACCCACATCCACGTGTTCTCAGCCTCCCATTTGTCAAAGGCACAAATGGCACCAGCGAAGCTCTTCTGCTTCACCTTAAAAACAAAGTGTGTCACACAGCACACCCTTTAGTCTATACATCTTCACTTGCAAGTGTCCATTGCCACAAGTCATTGGCCTGGTCTGAGGCCTCTGACTTCTGCTATGCCATCAATACCGGACCCTCACTGAGACTCCTCTTGGATATCCTGTGTCATGGAGATCCTGCAGCTGTGGATCTGCAGGACTGGCCCCTTCATGTGCTCCAGCAGTTCATAGATGAGGTGGATGTTGTGGTGAGCCAACTCATAGTCCTGGTTCTGGGCCTGGGTGGTAGCTGCCAGCTCCCCCTCATCCTCACCACCAGGGTGAGCTCTCCAGGACTGCCCCTGCTAGCTCACCCAAAGCAGCAGGCAGCAAGGGACAGGGCCAGTTCTCCTGTTCTCATGCCTTCAGGCAAGCTCATCTGCACCCATACCACCAGGGCCAGCTCTACTGTGTTGCTCAGTAGAGGTGCAGGGCCCACTCTTCCCATTGCTGCAGCTGAACCAGTTCTCTCGCTCTCACGCCCCTAGGCCAGCTCTCCCACCTGCCCTGCCCCAGGTGGCAGGTGGTGGCAGGAGGCATCTTTCCCTTGCCCACATCATCACATGGCACATGAGGAGGTTGAGGGGGTGGGGGCATGGTCAACTCTCCTGCTCTCATTACAGCTTCCACAGTGAGATTTCTTTTTCTTTTAAATTTCATTTTATTTTATTTTTGGGTGGAGGTTGTAAGAGCAGAGGGCAGATACAGATGGGACACGGAGATGAATGGGATCAGATTGCATGATGTGAAATTCACAAAGAATCAATAAGAAGTTTAAAAAGAAAGAAAGAAAGAAAAAGAGAGAGGGAGGGAGGAAGGAAGAGTGGTATCTCCACACAGCTGCTGTGGGCTCCTGGCCCTGCCACTGTGTTCTGGTTGTTTGTTATACAGGAAGCACAAAGCTGATGCTGAGCTTCTGGTGGAAAGTGAATTGGGATGAACACTGGTGAAGTTTCAGGATGTGCTGCTACACCAATAACGTTTACTGATTTCTTCATTTGCTCCTTGTCTTTGTGAATCCCTGACTATCATAATGGTTGCAATCTATTGAATAATTGCTATGCACCAAAACTGTGCTCAGCATTTCATACATACCTGGACTCAGCATGCCATGCAGGAGAAAGGCATGGGCTCTGCATCTCATACAGAGAAGGTGCCTTTTGTCAGTACTTCTTACAAAAGAGGAATCTGTGCTCAGCATTTCCTATCCTGGAGGTGCATGTTTACCATACTCTCTACATGAGAGGTGCCTGCACTCAGTTCTCCCTAGGTAGGATAGCTCTGTGCTCAGCCCTCCTTAATCATGAGGGCCCCATGCTCAACATTCCCTATACAGGGAGTGGCCCATTCAATGCTTGCTATAAATGGACATTCCTACTTTTAAGACAAAAAGATTTTGTGTGTGAGTGTGTGTGTGTGTGTGTGTGTGTGTGTGTGTGTGTGTGTGTGTCCATGTGTCTGTGTGTCTGTCCCTGGAAATGGAGCTAAAGACTTGTGAGCTGCTCAACATTAGTGGTTGCTGGGAATTGAATTCCAGACCTCTGAAAGAGCAACAAGAGCCGTCTTTCCAGCCTATACCTATTTTTATTATGTACATTTTTCAAAAGAAATAAGTGCACATAATTTTCATGCCTCCAAGTTCCCTTAGTCTTTATTTCTACCATCAGCTTTTCCACAAGAACATCAAATCCTGGTCTGGAAGGGGCCTCTGTGGGTAAGATCAATTGTTACACAAGCATGAAGATTCAAGTCTAAATTCAAGCTAGCTCCATATAAAGCTGAATATGGCCAATGGGGAGTATATAAAGCCAGGACTATGGAGGATAGAGACAGCAGGATTCACGGGGCTTGCTGATTGCCAGCTTCCTTTAGGGAAAGACCCTGTATTAAAGGAATAAAGTGGAGAATAATAAAGGAAGACACTAAGCATCTTTCTTTGGCTTCCATGCACAAGTGGTCATGTGCCCTTGTACTTATGTGTGCATATACACCATATATACTATAGGCATGCATGCATATGAAAGAATATTGAGTCCTAAAATTAGTAGAAATAAGCAATTTCTAACTTTCTCTATAAATAAAATTACACATTTAGAAAATAAAAATGTAGCATGATCAATTACATTTGAATTTCAGATATGATTTATTTTAGTATAACTATGCCTCTCACAATATTTTGGACATATTTATATAAAAGATATTCAGTGTTAATTTCAAGTTCAACAGTAAATGGGCATCTTGTATTTTATCTGGAAATCCTATTTATAAACCTAGTGTAGGTTTCTAAAACTGGGTCCCATTGGTGTCTTATCTATGCAAGTTTTATAAGATCCAATGGGTTCAAAGCTATTTGTGCTTCAATATTAGTTTTGATCTCAGACAACTTGTGTATTTCCCATACCCCCATTGGATATCACCCACAATACCTCACAGGTCTTCCAGTAATGAGACCTTTCCTGTGTATAAAAGGAGAGAGACCTTTACTTAAAGGTATCTCTACAGAGTCGCATGTCTGTTGTATTATCTGTATATCTGGTTTCTAAACCAAATGCATCTTATTGTTGACCTCTGAGACCCTGATGCCTCTCTGCCTTGATTGCTAGTGGGCACTGCTTGCAATAAGCATTTCCAGGCTACTCCATTTTATCCTTGAACTTTGAGAGTCACTATTTTCATGATTCCCTTAACATATCATAGGAAGAGTATACCTTTTCTATGACGTGCATAAATTCTAGGCACTGAAGAAGTTAGAGTGAAGAAATGAGGAGCCAAGAAGAAGGAAGATCACTAATTTGATATTAGAATAATGGCACAGAGGAAAGTGGGAGCTAAGAGTGAGAGGCATGTGCAGGTGCATAAATCAGGGGATTCAGGTGAGTATCAATGAATGACAGATGAAAACACACGTCATTCCATGCCCTCCAGTTGGACTTTCTCTGGACAAAATATCTTTCAGAACTCTGGGACAAATTCTTACTATTGGCAAGGTCAGAATAAATAGGTATGTGGAGAACAAGGTGTAAGAGCTTTCTCTCTGCAATTCATGGACTTGGAAGCCTTTAAACAAAACCACCACCTTCCTAATGGTTGTGACTTAGGCACTATAACTGCATCACCTTGTCTCCAGCTCTGTGAGTGACTTTCTTCTGACTCCACCCATATGCTGGTTCACTCAGATTCTTTTTGATCCCATAGCTTGTAAAATGAGCACGCAGTGAAAATCATTTAATATGATTCCTGGAAAGAGCTCTAGGTTGTGCAAAAACACAATCATGTTTATTCATCAGAGTAACACAGTTTTGGAGACTTGAAGTCCCCAAATGTGAGCACAATTCCATTGTTCACCTTTTCCTTCTGGCTGAAAGTAAGACATCAATTACAGCATTCAAAAACCATGGTAGAGATGGTAACAAGGACTAGAAACACTTAGAAATAGGGCTCACCTCTCTGCCTGCTCTCCCACCTGCCCTGTGTCCTTCAAGGATATTTTCATCTTTTTAAGATGTAGGTTATTTATACACAAAAAATTCCATGGGAAAGAATTATTATAAAGATTAAATAAACCAATGATCTGTGATTGGCTAGAGCAGCCAGATATTGGTTCTCTGGCCTCATCTCTTGGCAATAATTCTTTATTTCATTTCAAGTTAATTTAAATGAATTCTGTATATGATTAAAAAAGAACTCAGAGCACTTTCTCAAAAAAAAAGTCCTTAACTGTGTGGAATGAGTGCTAATCTTGTAGTTGGGAATCTTTGGTTCTCATCTGAAACCAATAATATTATATCCATAGAATCACATGAGAGCTGTGAGCTATGACCTCTAAAATTTGATAAGTGGGAAGCCTTCTCTCACAAATATTTCATCAATGATTTTGTAGTCAAGGCTGAAAATATAAAAATATAGGTCTCCTATAGTATTGTTAATTGACTTAGTGTCACTTCTATGACAAGAATGTTGATTTTTGAGAAAGATTATTCATAAGTAGAAAACATTAGGCATTACTTTCAATGCATCTAAGAATGGACCAAATGTTTAGAAGAGTTCATTTTAAATTATATTTTAGTTTTACGTGTGTGTGTGTGTGTGTGTGTGTGTGTGTGTGTGTGATGAGTGCAGGTTCCACAGAGGCCAGAAGAGGGCATCAGATCCCCTAGGGATGGAACTACAAGAGGTTGTGAGCCACCCAATGTGGGTGCTGAGACCTGAACTCAAGTCATCTGCAGAGTAGTATATGCTCTTAAACACTGAGCCACCTCTCCAGCACCTAAAAGAGTTTGTTTGTTTGTTTGTTTGTTTGTGTGTTTCTCAGGATGTATTCTATCAAATTCATGTCATCTGTATTAGACTGGGTTCCAAACCCCTAAAGTAGCAGGAGAGAAATTAGAGGGCCAAGAATGAATTTATCCTTTAAACAAGAATAGGGAGTACACAGGAAGAGGGCAGCAGAATGGGTGGTACTAGCACACCAATGCAGGAAAGAGACATGAGCTGGAGGTTGGGGAAGTTGTAGAGTAAGTTTCCATACAATTCAAAGTCCAAGGCCATTGTACATGTCTGGAAGTGAGACTGGTCCACATGGTACACATAATTTCCTGTTGTGCAACTCTGCCGTACAAATAGGGCATTACAAACCAGAACATGCAAATAAGTTCAGCTGCAGCTCCATGTTGTGCTGTGTTGCCCAATCACAACATTCATTGGCTAGCCACTTGGAGTTCCTGGACCACTCTTGTACAGATTCCCATGGGGTTCCCTTCACATAATCCATGCAGTCAAGGACTGACCTTCCTAGTTCACTGCAGTGCTTTGGTGGATGATGTCCACCTTTCCAGGAGGCTTTACCTGGAAAGAATGCTGTATCTTTCCTCTTCCCAAGAAGATCTGAGAGAAACTCATGATTTTCCTTACTCTTTAATTATTTAATTGTTTTATTTTTCAAACTTACCTGTATGCATGTATGCTTGTTTTCTGGGTGTTTTTGTGTGTCATCTTGACACAAGCTAGAATCATCAGAGGAAGGAGCCTCCATGAGATCCAGCTGTAAGGGTTTTTCTCATTTAGTGATCAAGGGGGGGAGGGCCTGGCCCATGGTAGGTGGGGCCATCCCTGGGCTGCTAGTTCTGGGTTCTATAAGAAGGTGGGCTGAGCCGGGCGGTGGTGGCGCACGCCTTTAATCCCAGCACTCGGGAGGCAGAGCCAGGCGGATCTCTGTGAGTTCAAGGCCAGCCTGGGCTACCAAGTGAGTTCCAGGAAAGGCGCAAAGCTACACAGAGAAACCCTGTCTCGAAAAACCAAAAAAAAAAAAAAAACCAAAAAAAAAAAAAAAAAAAAACCAAAAAAAAGAAGGTGGGCTGAGCAAGCCACCAGAAGCAAGCCAGTAAGTAGCTCTCTTCCATGGCCTCTGCATCAGCTCCTGCTTCCCAGATCCTGCCCTGTTTTGAGTTCCTGTCCTGACTTCAATCAGTGATGAGCAACAATGCTGAAGTGTAAGCCTAATAAAACCTTTCCTCCCCAACTTGCTCTTTGGTCATGGTGTTTTGTCACAGCAATAGAAACCATGGCTAATACAGTCTGCATACAGTTATGTACAATATGAGCACTCATGCCCATGAATGCCAGAAGTGGGTGCTGGATCTCCTGGTTTTGGAGTTACAGGTGTTTATTAGTCTCCTAATGTAGGTGCTGGAGACAGAACTCAGCTTTTCTGCATGAGCAGTGCATACTCTTAACTACTAAGCCACTGACCCAGCTCCTTAAATCAAAACAAATCCTTTAAAATCAAATTTATACATGGGGGTGGGGGGAAGGACAGCACCAAGTGGAATGTTTGTATTTTACAACTTCTAAGTGAACAATCCATTTCAAATGATTAATTCCATTACACTGAAATTTAGGTCTAGTGTTAACTAATGAAATAAATTACTTTCAACTTCAATTCAGCCTTCTTCCCTTTCTCACATGCTCTCATTAGCTTCATTTAGAATGTTTTTTACAACAGAGTCTCTGCCACACCAGCTGCTCTGTTAATGGACTGCTCTTATCGATTGCTAGGAAGTCATACTTAAGAAAGTAGAATGGGCTGGGAGTCAGTTACCAAGATGAGCTTGCAGTTTTAAGTCTGAATAAACAGCCATGAGATGTTTACTCCTTTCTGTTTATTTTCTGGAGAAAATGGTGTGTATATGACCCCACACTGTTGAAAAAGAGCTTGTACATATGTAGGTTGCCAAAGAGCACTTTGGAAATGTGGTACAGTTGATTTGAATTGTTATATGAAACAATAACATTGCAGATGTTACTGTACTTTTCTCAATTAATGGGTTTTTCTTACCCATTATCCCAAGTGATCTTCAGGGGAAACCTAGACAATACAAAATTCAAATATTGCATTGTCTAGTTATGAGGTCACATGCCTGCAATTTCAGTACTTGAAAAGATGAGGCAGAAAGGTCAAAAATTCAAGGCCAACACAGGCTATATAGAGACTATCTCAAAACAAAACAAAATAATTCTCTGTCTCTCTGTCTCTCTGTCTCTCTGTCTCTGTCTCTGTCTCTCTCTCTTTTCCCACAATTAATTTGAGAACCAAGATGTAAGTTCTCAGCAAAAGTATGCCACCATACTTTTGCTCTGCCATCATGGACACTAATCCACTCAAAGTGTAAGCCCCAAACTAGATAATTTCTTTTAAAAGTTGCCTTGGCCATGGTGTTTTATCACTGTTATAGAAAAGTAACTAAGACTCAAGTTGGTACTAGGAGTGGGCTATTTCTGTGACTGATATGACCGTGATTATGCTGATTTTGGAGGGATGTAGAAGACATTGGGACTTCAATCTAGGAAAACAGTTGAATGCTGTAATCAGGGACTGTTATCCATATGACTATGGACACCCAATTCAAGAGATTTCAGAGGAGAAGACTATTAAAAACTGACCAAGTGATCATTCTTGGGAAAATGTTGGGAAAGAATGTGGCTGATTTCTGCCCTTGTTCTAAAAATCCTCCTGTGGCTAAATTAAAAGGTGATTGGATTAATTTCCTTGGTGTGGAGTGTCTCAGGGCAGCCTATATTGGCCAAGTTGGCATTCTGTCCATGCACTTCTGGCTTTAGAGTCATGAAGGATAAATGTGTTGAGAAATCTTCTGAACTTAAGGAGATCTACTAAGACCTGGCATGTGGCAGGGGAGTCCCTGGTTGGAGGCCATGAGAAGTTATTGAATAAGGTTGTAAAAGTGAAGCCTGGACTACATTGGAGACCCTAAATTGTTGGGGGTACCAGCACCATGAGACATTTTACAAGGAGTGGTATAGACAGAGTGTGGAACCAGTGAGAGGGATGAGTGTGTTGCAGAAAACAGAGCTGGAAGGATGGGACCATCTCAGTCCTTGAACATTGTGCATGGAGATACAGGATTCAAAATTTGCCCTGCTGGGTTTTGGCCTTGCTGTGGTTCAGTATTTTCTCACTGTGACTCCATTCCTCGTTTCTGGAATGGGAATGTATATTTTGTGTCATGAATATGGAAAATACATGATTTGATTTTTTTTGTTTGTTTTTTTATTTTGTAAGGGTTACAATTAAGTGATCACCTTGAGTTCAGTGGGCTTTGGACAGTATGGAAATTATCAAAGACCAAGGGGACTTTTGAAGTTGAACTAAACATATTTTGCTTTATGATATGGCCACAAGGCTATAGAGGTCAGAGAGTGGAATGTGGTGGCTTGAATGAAAATGGGCTTTTAGGCTCATATATTTGAATATTTGGTCACAAGTTGGTAGAGCTGTTTGGGAAGTGTTGTGGAATATTAGTTTAATGATGTAAAGATGTATTGCAGTCTTTTATGTTGCATTTGTTTAATTCTGTAAAGCTGTGTTAATGTGCCTGTCTAAAACACCTGATTAATAAAGAGCTGAACAGACAACAGCTAGGCAGGAGAGGGATAACAGGGCTGGTAGGCAGAGAGAAAAAATAGGAAGAAATATCTAGGCTCAAGAAAAGGAGGGAGTAGAGAAAAAAGGAGAAGGAGAGGAGAATGCCAGGAACCAGCCACCTAGTCACACAGCCAGACATGGAATAAGAAGAAAAGAAAGATAGATAGAATAAAGAAAGGTAAAAAGCCCAGAGACACAATATAGTTAAAGAGAAACAGGATAATTTAAGTTAGTAAAGCTATCTAGAAACAAGCCAAACTAAGGCCGGGCATTCATAAGTAAGAATAAGTCTCCATGTATCTATTTGGGAGCTGGGTAGTGGGCCCTCAAAAAATAAAAATAAAAATAAAAGTTACAGGGAATGACTGACTGGAGGTATGAACTTGTTATGGGGGGTGCAGGGGTGGGCATTGAGGTTTCAAAGGACTTGTGCTATCCCCAATGCTTTCTCTCTCTCTCTCCCTCCCTCCAACTTTCAGATCAAGATGCCTTTGCTCTGCAATCATGGATTCTAACACTCTGAAACCATGAACCCCAAATCAGACATTTTTGTTTATTAAAAAATGTGTAGACAATGTTAGCCACATCCTATTAATATACATAATGCAAATGTCCTATGTTTTCTAATGGGAAACTTGGGATGAGCATTTTCCTTGTCTACTTTACTCCTCAAAAGCAAGAACAAGAAACCAAGAATGTTATACTTAGAGAACCAGACTTGTGTGTAAGTTGGGTAACAAAGAAAGATGTTTTCGTGTATCAAGCCAGTGCTGTGAATTTGCCCCTACCTTGCTAAAATGATGGCCTGAAATCCTCCTGCCACCGTGAAGAATTTATTTTCTTAAATTTCTTATGTTGGGTGTTTTGTCACAGCTGTGAGCAAAAGAACTAACACAAAATTGGCCCCAGAGAATTGGAGTTGTTCCTATGTTACATTTGGCTGAGTGGTTCTTAGGTCTTTGGGACTGGTTTGTGGGGTGAATGTGGAATAGATGTGACTTAGATAAACCATAAATTGTTATAAGCAGAGCTTAATCAGCAATTATGATCAGTGTTTGGAAGACCAAATCACCACCAGAAATATGAATTCTTATAGACTTTGTTTATTAGGTTTCATATGGCTTGAAGTACTCTATCAGGAATTAGAATACATGTAATTCATGACATATTCTGACAAAGAACTTGTCTACATTCTGCTAGAGTCCTAAAAAAATTGAATGAGACAGAATTGTAAAATAATGGATCAATAAACCTAGTGGAAGAAATTCCAAGGCAGTATTGGATTTGTGCTGTGGTATAGTTGTTGCCAGATGCTTTTAGCTTTGGTATCATGAGAATTGAGGTTAAAAAAAAAAGAGCAGAAACATTTGAAAAACATGCAGTCTGATGAGAAAGGGAGCTATGTTGTAGAATATTATTTTAATTTGCTTATTATTTTAATTTGCTACTTTTATTTATATTGCATTTGTTTAATTCTGTGAAGCTGTGTTATTGTGCCTGTGTAAAATATCTAATGGTCTAATAAAGAGCTGAATGGTCAAACATAGAGGCAGGAGAGAGAAATAGGAGGGGCTGGCAGGCAGAGAGAATAAATAGAAGAAGAAATTTGGGAGGAGGAAGAGACATCAAGGAACAAGAGAAAGAGGAGGATGCTAGGGGCCAGCCACCCAGCTACACAGCCAGCGATGAAGTAAGAATGAAAGTAAGAATTACAAAAGTAAGAGAAAGGTAAAAGTCCAAAGGCTAAAGGTTGGTGAGATAATTTCAAGTTAAGAAAAGCTGGCTAGAAACAAGCCAAGCTAAGGCCAGGCATTTATTGTTAAGGATAAGCCTCTGTGTGTGATTTATTTGGGAGCTAGGTGGCAGGTCCCCAAAAGGGCCCTCAAAGAGCCAAAGACCAAAAACAACCAACATCAGAGCTGAACAAAATTAAAATGGACAAAGTGAAACCAGATACCATGGCATTAATTATAAAAAGCTTAGTGCTGTTAACAGGAAGCTGATCATACTAAGGTAATGGAAAATGTACCTCTAGGATAAGACCCTCCATTCTCAATGTTTCTCCAGGCAGGCTGGGAGTAAAGAACCCCTAGCCACCACCCCAGACACTTCTAAGGGAGACACAGGACCAGTATTTCCTGTTTGGTTGTTTTACAGAGTGGCAATAATACCAGCTTAGCAAACAGAAATGCAAAATTGTTTTCATAACCATATGAAATGTCTACATTTGACAGAAAAGTAGGGGAAATACTTAACCAATGATTGAGTCAGTTAGTTAATGTTGTAATTCTCAAAATCATGGTCCAGAAATATTTGCCCAATTTTCTCACATAGAAATAATAAACATACCAAAATCTTCTACATCTGAAAACTTTTCTCTTTTGTGAGTTAAGAGTTTTGAATATAAAATCTTATTAAAACAGGTCAAATTACATCATCATCACATATAATTAATCTTGAACAAATAATTTTAATTCTGTAATCCTGTCTTGTTCTTTTTTATTTTCAGGAATTTCAGCACTTTATCATTTATTAACTGGGTCCTACCTCATAGGGTTGCAAAATAAGGAAATTGTGCCAGTGTATGACTTACAGCAGATATTAAATAAGACTTTCAATAACTCTGTGTCTTGCAGTGTGGCACTGTCTCATCTGTCCTTCATTCTATTTCTTGACAGGCCTTTCTTTGGCAGTGTGTACATCATCACCTGCGGGATGCCTGGGTGTGGCTAGTACTCTTGGCCTGTGACAGAATGCCTTGACCTCTGCCTGCTAACATCAGACATTCCCCGATGCTCTTAACTGACATTCAGCTCTCCTAGTAACTGAAGCATAACCATATCCTTTCACTGAGCATCTTAACTTTGTGAACACAACCCAGTAAGGGGCCTTTAGATTTAAGACTTCTTGGATGTTTCCAGTGAATGGTCCCCTTTGTGGTGGTTTGCAAGATGAATCTGCCCTCTCCCTCCGCTTCTGGTGGCAGCTTTAAGATGTGATAGGCTCACGTCAGCACTGAGAGAATTGAGAAGATCATAGGCTAGAGTGGAAGTGATTTTATCTGTAATGTAATATTGATGATTTTCTCTTTTACGGGTATTCTCAAATGGAATATCTGTGCATTTAAATATTGATGATCTTTACAGAATTAACATATGAAACCATCTCAAAGTCAGATAATACAGTAAGTCTGTTTTATTCTAAAGTAGTATGGATAATAAAACAAGGAGAAGATGTGTTTAGCTGTTTAGCTCTCTGACTTTTTAAAGCTAAACAGATATTGGTGGATGAACCTGACAAAATTGCAGGTTCAGGTTGGAAAATATTAGCATAGCATTAAGACTATCAATTGTTCCTTCCCTTGTTTTCCTGGTGATTGTGACTCTCTCTCTCTCTCTCTCTCTCTCTCTCTCTCTCTCTCTCTCTCTCTCTCTCTCTGTGTGTGTGTGTGTGTGTGTGTGTGCTGTACCAGTGCTCAGCCAGATGTTCCTTAAGAACTGCCCACATGTTTATCTTAAGTCAAGGTCTCTCACTGGCCCTCAGGAATCTACCTATCTCTACTTTCTCAGCTTTGGGATTACAAGCACATACCACTAGACTTGGATTTTTAGACTGTGAGTGCTGGGGGTGAAACCCAAGTCCTTGTAAGCACTGCACAAGTCCTTTACCCACTGGCCCATCCTCCCAGCCTACTTGCTCCGGTTTCTTATTGTCTCATACAAGCAGTTTGTTCTGGTTTCAACACACTGAAGCAAACATGTACAAAATCCTAAAATCCTAGAGCAGTCCTTTCTCATGTGAATTACAATGTCCTTGGTCTAGAGCAGCCTTTCTCATGTGGATTAAAATGTCCTGATCTTGCACCTTGCTCCAGATTCCTGCAGAAATGGGCTTTAGTGATGGTATTCGAAAAAAGCCAGCAGGATTTTTCACTTGATGCACAATTCTGTCCCTGTCTTCATTAGCTTTGACCTTGGCACCTTGCTGAATTGCAGATCCCTCAAATGGCCAGCATGCTGTACCATGGCAAGCAGAGGGGCCTAATTTTCACATGGTGCCTCAGAAAATTCAAGAGAGATTATGAACATGCTCCATAGGAATGGGGGGAAAGGATGGAACAGCATCCCCAAAATTATTTTCACTAAATAATACTATATATGTTACTAGTTTGGTTTTTTCCCTAGTCACCTGAAATTATATATAGTAATGTAGGTAAACTGAGATTTCATTCACATCAAAAGTGTAGGGCTGAAGGTCTGGAAAGACAGCTCACTGCTGCCTGTCAGAGAGCCATGGTTCAGTTCTTAGCACCCACATTGGGCACCTCATAAACCTCCCATAACTTCAGCCCCAGGGAATCCAATACCATCTTCTGGTCTTCATGAAATCCCACACACATACATACACAGATGCACACATACACATAAATGAAAATAAAAATTAAAAAAAAAAACAAGTTTAAGGCGGGTGACCACTTATGCCTTTAATGAGTCCAATTAATTTTAAAGTGTTAAAGCTATCACTGATTGCAAATTTTGAGAGCTATTTGGGAAGTTATAACAGAGAAGTAGATGCTGAGCTGTAAGCTACTGATACAAGCCCAGAGATTAAGCTTCAAGTATTTGTTTCCATGTCATGATGACCAAAGGATGTTTCCGATAACTTCATCTTTTGTTCCAAATATCTCTCATCCCTCTATCAATCAGAGGAAACATGTAACTTATAGGAAAGTTATTTCTACCCTCTTCTAATAGCTCTTTCCTCCTGTTTCAAAATCTCCCAAACTATCACTTCTCATTACACATGAAAACGCTCACACACAAGAATAACAAAGGAGGAATTTGAGACCCAAGAAACCAGAGAAAATTTTTAGATATCAGAAAATCATGCGGGCTGGGGAGCTGGCATGGTCAGTATAGAGCTTGCTGTGAAAGCATGAGGACCTGGGTTCAAGCCCCAGCACACACATAAGAAATTGAGTATGAGTGTCACAACCCAGTAACCCCAGCACTGGGAGTTCAGAGACAGGAGGATCCCTGGAGTTTGCTTCAGGTTTGGTGAGAGACCTTGTCTCAAAAATAATGTTTAGAGTGATTGAGGAAGACATTTAACATTGACTTCTGGCCTCCACAGGCACACACACACACACACACACACACACACACACACACACACACATACACACACACATGCATAAACATAAACACCTACACTATTACACATAGCAAAAGAAGAAAGAAATTATTAGGTAGCTCGCTCTGGAATGAATGAGGGTCCTCATTTGCAAGGAACAGTTCTAGTTGCCCCAGCTGAACTACTTGGTGATTTCCTGCCAAATTCAAGTGGAAGTTGTTGGTTAATTTCATGGTCACCTTTGCTAAGAAACACCCCCAGAATCTCAGTCATGGTCCTGTTTCATGCACTATGCCAAGCTGGATGTGGATGGAGGTGTTCATCTAGGAAAGCCACGTACTGGCTCAGCCACCACAGAGTCAGAGCAAAAGAAGGAGATGCCACCCCTGCAAGCTAACAGCTACTTCCTGGTTAGCTTCCTCCCCACAATAACTACTTTTCAAATCAGCATAAAGACATTTTATAGGTGGAGAGAGGGCTCAGTCAGTAAAGTGCTTGCTTCACAAGCATGAGGACCCGAGTTGGATCTCAGCGCCCATGTGAAAATTTGGGCATGGTGGCACACACTTACAGTCCCAATGTGTTGGGGAAGCAGAGACAGAGAGATCCCTGGAGCTTGCTGGTCTGCTTGGCAAGCTTCATGCCAGGAAAAGACTCTCTCTCAAAAGGAAAAAAAAAAGAAAAAGAAGAAAGAGAAGGAACCAAGCTGAATGGTGCCCAAGGAATGTATCCAGGTTGACCTGTGGCATACACACAAATGCCACCTCCACCCCCACCCCCAAACAGGGCATCAATTTCTGTACAGTCAGACTGAAACAACACTCCAGTTTGGCTTATTTTTCTTGTATCCACATTGCTTCCCAGAGCTGTAGTCCAGATATATCTAAATCATTACTGTAATTATACTAAAAGATGAAAGAACTGATATTAATTTCTACCCACTGGACATTTAGTAGTTCAACTGAATTCCATTAAGTTTTATTTCATTATTAATAAATATCAAATGTTTTCACTGGGTAGTCAAAGAGTTTCATTTTGTGTAGATAGAGTTTTCCTGCCTGGCCCACAGTCAGGACAAATCTCTGTCACCTGCCAGTCCCACAGCTGCTCAGACCCAACCAAGTAAACACAGAGACTTATATTGCTTACAAACTGTATGGCCGTGGCAGGCTTCTTACTAACTGTTCTTATATCTTAAATTAATCCATTTCCACAAATCTATACCTTGCCACATGGCTCGTGGCTTACTGGCGTCTTCACATGCTGCTTGTCATGGCAGTGGCTGGCAGTGTCTATCTCAGCCTTCCGCTTCCCAGAATTCTCCTCTCTCCTTGTCCCGCCTATACTTCCTGCCTGGCCACTGGTCAATCAGTGTTTTATTTATACAGAACAATATCCACAGCAATTTTGTCTTTGTTTCTTTTAAAATTTGAATTTAAATGTAAACAGTCTGTTCCTCTGAGCATAGTATGCCGTGCTTGTCAGTCCAGCCTGAAGGTTTTATGTTGGATGTGATCAGCCTGGCGCTTATTAGCCTCAGGCTCCCAATGGTCCACAGGAAATAGCTGATGGTGTAGAATGGGGCCCAAACTAGTCTCCAGTTTATGTAATCTGAAGAACATTAAAACACAAAATCCTGTCTGTGTGGCTAGCTCTTCTTACTTGATTGTTTGACTCTTTTTCACTTGACGCATTTGTTTTTCTATTTGTGTGTGTGTGTGTGTGTGTGTAGTCATATGGTGTGTATGTGTCCATGGTCTGGGTATGTCTGGGTATGCGCTATAGTGTACCTCTGGGTGTATGTGTGTGAGACAGTCTATATGTTAGGGTTCAGTGTTGGGGTTCAGCCCCAACCTATTGAAGGTTCCCTTGAAGCAAGGAATGAGGAATTGAGAAGTAATAGGAAGAAATATAGACATAGAAAAGGACAGAGACACAGGATAGCATCAGGAGGGCCCTTGGTCAATACCCAGCAGCCTCGAGTTTATTTCTAATGGACCCCCCCTTTCAAGATCAAAACATGATGTACAACCAACTGCAGACCCTTCAAAAGACCTGGTAACCATGCCCCATGGCAAAGCATCTTGTGATTAGGCCTGGAAGTATAAGACACCTATTAACCATGCCTTTGCACCTTTTGTGCATCTTTGGCTAGCAACATAAACTCTGACTCTCTGACCTTGAGTCAAACCACAAGTCAGAATCTTTGTGGGCTCCCACAGTGTGTGTGTGGTATCTGGGTTTGTATGTGTTTGTATTTTTAAATTTCACTTTTGCGCAAGGAAGTGGGGTGGAAGAGATGAATTAAGAGCTAGATGTACATGTGGGGAAGCTTGGAAAATTCATGGCATAGCCAGAGACCAGAGACAGACCAGGCAGGGCCAAGATAGTAAGGTGCAGTCATGAGTCCCCCAAGCCAACATCCATATGGCAAGACCCCATGTCCTCAGCAAGTTGATATGCTAAACCAGCACCGATGGCTATAACTATCCAGTGAGAAGAGAGTGGTTACCAAATTAACAAGGGAGACATTAGCAAATGTCTATTCACCCCAGAAAGGACACCAGTGCCAGACTAAGAAAAGGGTTCCACCCAAGTCTGGCTTTGTGAACCAGTGGACTTACTGGAGTTACTTTGGTATAAATGAGGGGTTTCTTAATGGAACATGAGTAATCTCAAGAGAGCTGAATCTCCAAAAAGGTCACCCTAGCATGCGTGACAGCTCATGAAAGCTGCATACCTGGAGCTCTTGGCATACCTTCCAGCAGCTCAGTTGAAAAGTCTCCTTTCCCAGCATCCCTCATTGTGCATGTAACTTTGTGTATATAGCCTTGCAAATGTGCTAAGTTTCAGGAGCTTCCTGAGATTTTCTTCTACTTCCAGAGTCTTATAAGAATCACTCATTTCCTGCTTCTTAATCAGCCTCCCTCCAGGATTGGAATGCTTCAGTTCACAGTGAATCTGGGGCTGAGAGATCCCAGGAAGCTTCCTGCAGGTCCTGTGTATGGAAGACTGTAGGGCCTGTCATCCCCCCCCCCCCCCGCCCCCTTTTTGGGTAGCTGTTGCCTTGCTTGCTGAGCTTGACCAGATGTCCTCCCTATGCTGATTCCCTGCTGGTTTCCTTCCTCCTGAATGCTCACCGGAGGTTCCTTGTTTGTGTATCCTGCATATTGGGCATTAACAACTTAGATGCAAGAATGCAGAACATCTGTAGCAAACTTCTGCCCTCCAGGGTTTTCCTATTGTGCTGTAAACCTGTACTTAAGGTTTCCTCCCTCTTTCAATAAACGGCATTTGGCATTCTCCTGAGGCGGATGACCCGCTGTATCTTGTCTCTGTTTTTTGATCCACAGCCCCTCGCTCAGACATGGTGAATAGGTGGTGGTAGCACAGGTGTTACAGCAACAGAAGACTAGAGCTATGTGGAAAGGACTCGGGGCTTAGAGGATACCTGGAGGATCTCATTCTCTTGGATGATGTGAACCAGCCACATCATACCTTACTGTCTAACCTGCACATTGTGAAATACAGAGAGAGCACACTTGGCAATTGCTATTTTCCCGGCACTTGGTAGGGCACAGAAAGAAAGAAAGGTATTTTCTTGCCAATTGTCATCAGTTACAATTGGAAGAACATGTAAACCAGGGGAGGCACAGCCAACATACAACAGATACAGCCTGGAGCTGGATGGCAACGAATTCTTCTCCCCTGGGAATGTACAGGGACCTGTATACACCAGGACTCCAGAGACCCCTATGCAGCCCAAGGCAGTACCAGTAACACAGCAAGCCCACAAGAGCAGCAATTAGAGCCTCTTCACAGGGACGCAGCTCGTGGATTCTGCCACTGCTGTGATGCTCCTGACGGGTGACTTATCCTCTGCTCTGGGCACCAGCTGGTCTGAGGAGACAAGGCAGCAATTAGAATAATGAGGACAAATCATCACAGTGAATTAATAAATAGCCAATCGCCTTCCGAGCACTGTGGGGCTTAACAGAGAATGCAACTCTCAGCGTTGTTGTGGACCATAAATAGTCCTGAACTTCGGTGTCGCTGCCTGTGTCCAGGGGACACTCTGTTAGGACAAAAACAAGTTCCCCAGCTCCACATTTGGCTGATCTGGTCAATCTGGACACTTGTTTATCTGATTGTTTATTAACATACGATTCTGGAGGGCAGACAGTGTCAGCATGCCACTGTTACAGATGCAATCGCTAAAGCGGCACAAGGCGTTCTCAGAACGGGAGCAAAGGCAGCTCAGTGGGGAAGAGCCGGCAGTACTATTTCCAGCAAGCTCGGGTGTTCAGGGTCCCTTCTCGGCAACTGTACTGCTTAGGGAACCCACGGGGACTTGTGACTCAGGAGCTTTACAAGCTTGAGGATCTGAGTTCTGAGCCTAGAACACAAAGTATAGGGCTCACTGCACCTGAGCTTGACACCGCAGTGATGTTGGGGAGGAGCCAGGAGATCACCAGGGCTTGCTAGCTGCCTTCACTGATGTGAATGGTGATGTATGGCTGTATTTCATTCACCAGGAGTCAGCGGACACAAAGCACTGAGTGACGGAGCCAGTAGCTATGATACATTGTGCTAATCATGCCCCAGAGGTCATCATTTCTGTTCAACACAGCGTTGTGTTCAGGAAACTTGCATTGTACAGGGTAATTTTCCACAGTTTGTTACCCAAGCACAACCACAGGTTGCAAAATACAAGATATTTTGAGCAAGGGCTAGAGAATGGCCCCAGTGGGTAAGAGCACTTGATACACAAGTTCATGGATCCGAGTCTGGAACCCAGCACCCATACAAAAGGCTAAGCATGCCTATATGTGCACCTGCAGCCCCAGCATGCTTTGTAAGTTGAGGCAGGAAGTTAACTAGAGCTTTCTGGCTACCAGCCTAGTTCCAGGTTCAGTGAGAGACCTTGTCCCAAATGAATAAGACTGAGAATGACAGAACAGGAAAGTTTGTGTTCTCCTCTGGCCCTTGTACATGCATGTACAGACATGCACAGACCTTCAAAACCTCCCTGCACACATTACACACATATGCCACACACAAGAACATAGGTGCACACAGGTACACACACAAGTTATTTTGAGAGAAAAAGAAAGAACCTATTCACATAATTCTTGCTATAGGGTAGTACTTTAAAAATCTCTTGATAGTGGTTCATAATTTCTTTTTTTTTCGTTCTTCTTATTTTTTTCCCTCGAGACAGGATTTCTCTGTGTAACTTTGCACCTTTCCTAGAACTCACGCTGTAGCCCAGGTTGGCCTCGAACACACAGAGATCCACCTGGCTCTGCCTCTCAAGTGCTGGGATTAAAGGTGTGCGCCACCACCACCTAGCAGTTAATAATCTCTTATTGTACCTAGTCTTACCTAGTTTATAAATGAAAGTTTATTGTAGGTATAAATATTCTATAGGAACATATGTGTAAATAGAGAAACAAAGATAGTCCATACTCAGTTGGCACTATCTGTGGTTTTAAAACATCCCCTGAAGATAAAGGGAAACTACTACAAACTAGGCATTGTTATCTCCAGACTGTATGTGTTGCTCGGACCCTCTGTCACTGTGCCGGGCACCTGGAAGATCTACTGAAAAGGTCGAAAGATCTACGTGGTTTGTAGTGTCTGTCCATGTTCCATGGTGTCATTGTGGTGCTCTGTGGGGAAAAACAGAATTACAGCAGCAGACAAATGTGTGAGGTGGAGCAGAGCTGAGTTTCTCAGGACAGCCAGGAGGCAGAAAGTGACAGGAAGGGCACAGGGAGCAGACATGTGGCTGTGTGAAGTTTCCTCAGGACACAAATCCTGTTCTTCCAAACCTCTGAATCCTAGAGAATCAAAATATTCTTAATTATAAGCATTTAATTTGGAAAATTAGTTCTGAAATATGTGGTAGTCACCAGAGAACACTCCTCAGACATGGGTTTAAGCCAATCTTAGCTGGCCAGTGACTATACTGGGTATTGGGATCCCAGTATAGCCCTGGGCCTTTCTCAGGGTGAGATTTTAAGCACAAAAGCCATGTCCTGGGTTGACATACTTCAGTTGACAAGAACAGTTAACCAGAGCTACAGAAGCCAAAAAGAAAGGTTAGTACATTTAGAGACTTTCCCAGAACTATGGACTTTGATAGATTAGGCTTTTGTTTTAATTTTGGCAGGTGGTACTGTCTATGTGCTGTATTTTACAGCCTGAATTCTTGTACCTCCACCATGGAATCAGTTATGCTAAAGTCAAGGGTCCTTTTACACAAGGAATGAATAAGGACCTTATATTTTTTAGGGGTTTAACCATCATCAATAATATTATAGAATGGCATCTATAAACATTAACAACACATAATGATCAATATGGAAAAGGAATTTCCAGAAATCACCATGTCTAAGTGATCAAGGATCTGTATTTTCCAGTGCTAACAAGGAGTAGACATCTGAGAGGTTGAGATAAAATCCTCAATGATCCATTGAAGAAGGTTGAAACAGGCAACATTTCCCCACAACAAAGGGTATTAGCTCTGTGATTCAATCATCACAGGTGTATAAAAATCAGGTTACAAAATAACTTCAAATGCATCAGGACTTTGGGGAAATGCACTAACTATATAACCTGCTGTTTTATTTTAAAATCCAGTGGATTTGAGATTGGATCATGATACCCACGTGTTCTTATCTTTCTAGCAAGAAGAATTAGAATTATCCAAGTTTTCTCATTTAAATCGTATAACAAAATTATAAGAAAGGGAAATTTATGCCCATTATGAAGAAATAAAGAAAACCTGAGTATTGCTTAGAATAAGGCAACTAAGATGATTACAGTTAAAAGCTGATAGAAATGGAATCCATCCATGCCCACCCTTAATGAGAGAGCTCCAGGTATCTGGAAAAGAATAAATGCAGATATATTTGTGTAGATATCCATATTCATTTTCATACATAAATTTATGGATTTTGAAGAAAAATAATTCAAGTGTTTTTCAAATCATCTGGTCATGGTTATTTTGACTATCAACTTGGTTAAGTAAATACATCTTGAAGTTATTAGTGCTGCACACCTCTGGGTATGTCTGTGAAGGAGTTCTCTGAGAGGATTAATTGAAGAGGATCATCTGCTCTAGTTGTGGGGGACCCATCCTGAGATCTGAGGAGGATGGTTTGGTCCAGTAGTGGGGGACATCCAGTGATAACTGAGGAGGATGGTTTGGTCCAGTAGTGGGGGACATCCAGTGATAACTGAGGAGGATGGTTTGGTTCAGTAGTGGGGGACATCCAGTGATAACTGAGGAGGATGGTTTGGTTCAGTAGTGGGGGACATCCAGTGATAACTGAGGAGGATGGTTTGGTTCAGTAGTGGGGGACATCCAGTGATAACTGAGGAGGATGATTTGGTCCAGTTGGGGGGACATCCATTGATAACTGAGGAGGATGGTCTGTCTGTTTGGGGGGACATTCAGTGATAACTGAGTAGGATGGCTTGGTCCAGTTGGGGGAACATCCAGTCATAACTGAGTAGGATTGTTTGGTCCAGTAGTGGGGGGGTGACATCCAATGCTAACTGAGGAGGGTAGTCTGGTCTAGATGAGGGGACCTAATGATCTGAGGTCCTGAACTGAGTAAAAGGGGGGAAAGATTTTAAATTCCCTCCCCAACTCCCTCTTCTGATGCCATGTAGAATGCAGCTGCTACACTCGTCTGCCCAAGGGCTACCCACAGCCTTACCCTACCCACCTGGATTGACTGTATCCCCTCAAACCATGAAGCAAAAAATAAACCTCTTTTTCCTTAAGTTTCCCCTTGTCAGGCTTTTGGTCATAGCAATGAGAATATTTCTGTAATACATCTCCCTACCACCATCTTGAAATGTAACTCTTTAAAGTATAATTTAAAATTGTAAGGGAGAAGGGACTTGAGATCCTGTTAGCTAAGTCCCTTATTTTATGAAAAGAAATCACAACCCCAGATTTAGGGTAAACTTCCCAGGACTCACTGAAAACTTGTTGTTGAACCAAGTCTTTCATGAGGATGGCTCTGTTCTAGGCACACCATTTATGGTGTTTTAACACTCTGTCTCATGGGTGATAAAGCCTTCAAGCACAGGACATTGTCACCATCGCCCTCATCACCACCACCACCACCACCATCACCATCATGACCATCACCACCACCACCACCACCATCACCATCGTCACCACTACCACCAAGACCTCTAATAGCATCTGATGGCTAATCTTGGTTACCAACTTGAGTACATCTGGAATCAACCAAAACCCAAGCTTCTGGGCACTTTTGTGAGAAATTTTCTTACTCATATGATTTGAAACTGGAAAACCCACCTTAAATCTGAGCCAAAACTTCTGGTTGCAGCCCCCATACAGGGATATGGAAACAGGAAGCTTTTGCTTTTTGCCTGACTTTCTTCACTCTCCCTGGAAAGTTTCTCTATCCTGATGCTGCAGGACATAATCAGAATATAAGCTGAAGACGAGTAGCTCTTCAGGAATCCCCCTGGACCCCTGTCACAGACTGGTACTGTAGACAGCCAGCCTTGTGCACTGAGCAGTAACTGGATTCTCAGCCTTTCTGTGGTGACATAGCTACTGTTGAACTACACAGACCACAGGCAGTCTAATGAATCCTCTGTGTGTGTGTGTGTGTGTGTGTGTGTGTGTGTGTGTGTGTGTGTGTGTGTATGTATGTGTTTGTGTGATCTATCAGTTCTGTGCTTTAAAGAATCCTGACTAACACACGTCACCACTGCCACCACTGTCACCATTACCAGTAGGGTAAAAGGCTGTCCCTTGAGAAGGCTTCATTCTGTGCTTTTCCTTTGAAAACCCGGGTATTCATTCTATTAGCATCCTCACAAGGGAAGAACAAGACGATTTAAACCATGATAGCCAGCTCCCACAGCTCCTACTGCTTTCAATGTTATATCTGATTTTCTACTTTCTTTGTATAGTCCCATGAGTTGTTTGTTAATGAAATCATTGCCTGTGTGTCTATTGCAGGCTTTCATGAGTAAATCCTAGGGCTAGCTATCACCTCCAGCCTCTAAAGACATCAGGTCTGGAGCAGATACACAGGCCAGCCTAGGGATAGGGATGAAGCACAGGCAGGGTGGAGTTCCCACGCAGAGCTTCTGCTCCGGGCTTCAGAGGGACAAAAGAAGAAATCAGGAGTATTTCGGTGACAATCTGGCCAAACACCAAGGCAGCCAGCCACAAATAAATTGTCAAGAAGCTGCAATAAATAGCATGTCATCAAGGAGAGGCCTGCAGTGTATTCTACGCACCTGGGTAGCTTTGGTGCCCAGTGCTAGAATACGCCTGAGCACTCTAGAATTATGGAAATTAAAAATTCGGTTCACAGCACTCGTGCCTACTCCCTGCTGACCCTTACATTGCTCTGGTGTAGGAATGTGTTGGCTCTGTTTCTGTCCTAGCTAAAGGTCAGGTTCAAGGTTGGCATCTGAACTGTCTGTGAGGTGACCACACAGTGATGATTCCTAAAGAGGTCAGAGTTCAGCAGCTGCTTCATCCAGGCAGCTCCTGCATTCTCAGGCTTGCCCAGTCAGAGGGCAGAGGTTGTCTCACAGCCAGTTTGAGCTCCTTAAATTAGCTGAATCTCTTCCCTCTGGGACTTCTCTCTCTCTCTCTCTCTCTCTCTCTCTCTCTCTCTCTCTCTCTCTCTCTCTCTTTTGTTTTGCTTTTCAAGACATGGTTTCTGACTTGTAGCTTTGGAGCCTGTCCTGGAACATGCTCTGTAGACCAGGCTGGCCTTGAACTCACACAGGTTCGCCTGCCTCTGCCTCCCAAGTGATGGTATTAAAGGTGTCCATCACCACCACCCAGCCTTTCCCATCTGACAAGGGCTCCTCTGTTGAAGGCTTGGGACTACAGATCTGGTGGAACATGTAGAGGCTTTGATTAATGGAATGCACTTCAGTCACTGGGGGTGTGCCTTTAAAAGAAATATGGAAACATGTTCTTTCCCATCCTTTACTCTTTGCTTGGTGTCATTGTAGGAGGACAGATCTCCCGAGGGTTTGCCCTCTGACCATAATGTACTGCATTGCTGCCACAGGAGCATGAGTTTGAAAGTAGCCTATGAGGCACTGGGAGACGGTTCACTTACACAAGCATAAGGACCTGAGATTACATCCTCAGTATCCATGTAAAAGCCGGGTGCAGCAGCATGCAGCTGTAACATTTGTAATGTCAGCACAGAGGGCAGGGGTCACAGAGAGAGCAAGATCTCTGGCCCTCACTGGGCAGACAGCTTAGCCAAATTAATGACCTCTGGGTTCAGTGAGAGACCCTTTCTCAAAAAATTAAGTAGAAAGAAAGAGAAAACAAAATCTTGAGATCTAGCATCTATACAAATGGTGTGGCCTGGAGAAAAATCTGTACCAGCCATGCATTTTCCTCAAATGGATGGGTTTCTTAAGTATATAGCAAGCAAAAGTAAATGAAAAACAGTAAGTAGCAAATAGAAGGAAGCAGCAGATAAATAGCAAAACATTGTCAAATCAAGAGCTTACAATATCCAGCAGAGACGACTGGGGTAGCCTGATTGAGAGAGCAAACACAGGTAGGGTCATCAAATCAACACTTAAGCATCCAGCAGGAACTGACTGGGGAAGTCCAGTTGAGGGAGGCAGCTGGAGTCCCTTCTTGGCTTCTCTCTGTGAGTGAGCTTCCGGTTCCTGAGCTTCTGGCTTCTCCTTCTCACTTTTGTATCATAGGATAAACAATAGTAAACTTGTTTGGAGTGTTTTACCTTCTGGTTGTTCTCATGGCCATGGGGATTTGAACACCCTTAGCCGCTTGATCTTTCACAGAGACGGGTCAGCCTGACCCAGGATACCTGACATAAACACTCTTCAGTTTGAAGTTGGGGGTGGGGACAGCAATCCAGCCACTCGATGAACTCAGAACAGCAAGTAAAATTTTACCAATATAATACATATAACACATGTGTGCACACAGTTTCATGTGTACCCACACATACATGTGAGCACACAAACACACATTACTTAGACTACGACAGAAACAAATCCTGATGAAAGAAGGACAGTAGCTGGAGTTTTCTCCTGTCCTGCCTGGCCCACAGTCAGGACAAATCTCTCTCACCCGCCAGTCCTGCAGCTGCTCAGACCCAACCAAGTAAACACACAGAGACATATATTGCTTACAAACTATATGGCCGTGTGGCTCAGGCTTCTTGCTATCTGTTCTTTCATCTTAAATTAACCCATTTCTATTAATCTATACCTTGCCACATGGCTTGTGGCTCACCAGCATCTTCACATGTTGCTTGTCATGGCAGCTGGCAGCATCTCCTTTCAGCCTTCCTGTTCCCACAATTTTCTTCTCTGCTTGTCCCACCTATAATTCCTGCCTGGCTACTGGTCAATCAGCATTTTATCCACATGCGATATCCACAGCAAAGGACAGAAAACCTCCCCCGCTAAGGTGAGCCTGTTAGAACAAAGCAGGGTTTGGAGAAGCCACATAAAAAGTCAGAGCCATGAAAGGAGATCTGTAGGGCCACAGCCCTTTAAGCAACAGGAAAGCCCGTCTGACTTCCTTCTCACCTATGGCCCAGTCAATGTCTTGGAAGTGTTCTCTTTAGCAACTGTCTGCCTTTACTGTTCTTCATAGGTCCCTGTCTATTGTACTATCAGGGTCACAAGCACCTAAAAATCCCAGTGGACACCTGTGGTGATATTTTATTTGTGCACCCAAATAAAGCTTATCTGGACATGAGAAGACAAAGCCAGGCACTATATTAAACATAGAGGTCAGGCACACTGGGAACAGAGCCAGGTATGGTGGCACATGCCTTTAATCACAATGCTAGTTAACCACAGAGGTCTGAAGGTCTGTACAGGCAAACAGGAATTGATATAGCTGGGTGGAGAGAGAAAGTAAGATAGCAGGGCACAGAAACATATACAGGCATGGGTATACAAGAAGTAGCTCTCTCTTGGGCTGAGGATTTCCTAGCAGTAAGAATGTAGCTGGTTTCTCTCTGCTTCTCTGATCTTTCAGCTTTCACCCTAATATCTGGCTCTGGGTTTTTTATTAATAAGATCTTTAAAAATTTGTGTTACATTTCCATTAGACATTGATATCCACCTGCAACAGTGCCACAGAGCAGAAAAGCAGCAGCAAACAACTGTGGACTGAGGCCACTAAGGAAAACAAACAAACAAACAAATAAAAAACAAACAAAACCTCTGTTTTGTTTTGTTTTTTTCTTTTCCTCTTTCTTAGGAGAGCAAAAGTTTAATGTAACTTCATTTCAGGGGCTGGAGGCCATCATGATGGAGAGAGCAAGTTGGAAGGAAGAGATCCTGTGCATGGTAATGGAAGGTGATTTTCTCTCAAGTCTGTGGATCATGAAGCAAAGAAGGGAATGCTAGTGTAGAGTTGACTTTGCAGTTTATAAAAGCTTGTCATCTCAGGCACTTGTGACAGCCATGGAAAGCTGACTGACACAGAGGTCAGTGGCAGATTGTGGACACAAAGCCCCATAGTCTGGGTTTCTCTGAACTACCAGGATCATAAACTTCCTTGACCAAGTTATATCTCCCATTTTACACTCACTTTCCATCTGTGTTAAATGAATTTTTTGGCTCAAGGCAGTATTCTTAGATATAAAATCTGTCTCCCATGAAAAATTTACAAAAGAGTTCTATCCGCAGGGCAAACAGAATCTACTACAGCAGAAGATAAGCAGGTCCTGGACCCAGGGATAAGTACACATGTTCTGCAAAGTCTGTAAAAACTCATGCCAGAAATCAGAAGTTGTTCAGAGAAACCAACATAATCCTTTCTTCCGTTATTTAAGATGGACTTGCCATTTGAGAATGAAAGTTTTAACACACATAGGTAGTTGGCTGTGAGTTTTTTGTTTGTTTGTTTGTTTTGTTTTTTTGGTTTTTTTACTCTTTAGCTTTTTTGGGGGTCGACCAACCAGCTCCCAAATAAATCAGACATGGAGAGACTTATCGTTACTTATAAATGCATGACCTTAGCTTGGCTTCTTTCTATCTAACTTTTCTTATCTTAAATTATCCTTTCTATCTTTTGTCTCTGGGCTTTTATCTTTCTCTATCTCTATATATCTTTCTTACTTCTCTCTCTGTGTCAGCTGTGTAGCTGGGTGACTGGCCCCTGATATGCTCCTCTCCGTGTTCTTTCTTGCTCCTCAATCCCTCTTTTTCTTCTTCTTTCTATTCTCTCTGCCTGCCAGTCCCTCCTTTCCTTTCTACTGCCTAGCTGTTGGACATCCAGCTCTTTATTAGACCAATCAGGTGTTTTAAACAGGCAAAGTAACACAGCTTCACAGAGTTAAACAATACAATGCAACATAAAGAATACAACACACCATTGCATCATTTAACAAGTGTTTCACAGCATAAATAAATGTAACACATCTTGAAATAATATTCTTCAATACAAAATGTAAATAAAAAGACAATAAATTGTAACACATTTTAAAATAGAACCATGTTTATTTTACTTGGGCTGTGATACATACCTTGATTAATGGAGCCTGGGGATCTGTAGTCAACTGCAGAGTAGCAGCCTCACCACCATCCTCCTAAGAGTCTTAACTGCATCCAAGGAGATTCTGACCAGTGTGAGCTGTTGGATTATTAACACAATTGTTCAGAAAGAGCTGAACACTATTTGAAAATCCCTCCTCTTTCCAGGGATGATGTTGGCTCTTCTCTCTCAACAGCACTGTATAGGGTAGAAAGGCTACACTTTGGCTTAAGAGGTGTTAAATCCTACTTCAGTTCTATCCCTTGCAGGCCCTGGGTTCTCCAACAGGAGACTAAACCTCATCTCTAAACAAGACCAGACATAGCACTAGAGTTGGAGCTTGTCCTAAAGGAATTATTATTTATGAGGTATCCAGCATAGCACAGAATAAAAAACATCATTTCCCTCCAAATATTAATATAATTGACACAAGATTAGAAATTGAGATGTACATATTAAGTTCAGCCAGTTCAAAGAAGGGCTTCTAAAGATGTATTTATTTATACAGAATTGTAGGCTGAGGTCAGGGAGGGTCAGTGCAAAATAGTGCCTTGTGGACACTGTAGGAACACAGCACTCATGAACTCACAGCAGCTGTGGTTGTTTGCACAAGACCTTGACCAGATCAAGCCAGTCAGCATTTTAGCAGAGAGGTGGAAGGGAATCACAAGTCTCCACACCTGACTGAGGATCAGTGGACAGGTGATGGTTTCTGGGTAGGAAGAGTCAGTTTTCTTTAAGGCTATGGAACCTTGAAGGTTGACTGTACTCCAGTGGATGGTCCCACACACAGGAGTATACAGAGAGCACAAAATGGAATTGGTGAGTTATTAAAAAGAAAAACCAGGACAAAAAATTGAATTATAGTAAAAAGGGGGAGTTAGGAGTAACTCTGTTAGAAATACATTGTGTGGAACTCTCAATAAATGAAAAAATATATATTACATACTCATATATAATGTATGTTATTTATTGCTATATTATTATGAAATTATATGTTATTATATTGTATATTATATTTTTATATATTTATATTTGATTATATATTATATATATATAACTTTTATGTATGTTTATGTGCCTGCATGAGTTTATGTGTACTATTTTCAGATAGGTACCCACAGAGACCAGAAGAGGATGTTGATTGGAGTTCCTGGATCTGGTGTCATAGGTAGTTGTGAGTTGCCTGATACGGAAACTGAGAATTGAGCCTAGGTCCACTGCAAGGGTTGCAAGTGCTCATAACCACTAAGCCATCTCTTCAGCCCCAACAAAGAATCATTTTATGTGATCACGCTGTAGTTTTGTCTGAGGACAAACTTCAAATGCTTTAAAAACTGAAAGCTGACAAATATGACTAAGGTAAATATCACTTCTCAGAGTATATTCGACAATCAGAAAATATTTTTTTATTTACTCACATATCAGTATGCTAAGAATCCAAACTAAGGCCTCCTCCATGGTAGGTGAGTACTCAAACAGCATGCTCCAACTCAAGCCCAAGAAAAGTTTACTATTTTTCTCTTTTGTTGCATCATTTTACCTCACTTTTCAGGTTAATTGGAAAAATATTTTCCCATTTATTTCACAGTTCAACTCACAAATATTCACACTAGTCTCAATGCATAGTCAGTAACTTCAGGGTCTTCCAAACTCTTTAAACTGTATTTCAAATATACACAAGTGAAAAGTTTTCACTCATTGTTTAATTCCAAGGTAGCAGTACAAAGGAGAATATATTACTTATAACCTGTTCATATATTTTGTTTTCTTTATAAAAGCCAATATGCTCAGTAGTTAAGACCGGGGACTCTGGACATGAAAATTCCTGGACTAGACACAAGCCAAGTAAATTTGGTCAATTTATAATTATTCTGTTTTAGTTAGGTTTCTATTACTGTGATGAAGATCATGACCTAAAACAACTTGGTGAAGAAACAGTTTATTTCAACTTATAGCTTGTGATAAGTCCATCACAAAGAGAATTCAGGACAGGAATCCAAGACAGGAACCTGGAGGCAGAATCCATAAAGGAGTACTGCTTACAGGTTTTAACCTCATGACTTGCTCAGCCTGCTTTCTTATAGCACCCAGGACTACCAGCCCAGAGGTAGCACCTCCTACAGGAGCTGGGCCTTCCCACATCAATCACTAATCAAAAAGATGCACAACACCCTTGCCCACAGGCCAAGCTGGTGGAGGTATTTTCTAAGCTTGGGTTTTTTCTTCCAAAATGGCTCTAGATCTGGATCAAGTTGATATAAAACCAGCCAGCACAGATTCTAAGATCTTTCATCTCTTAGATTTTATAAAGATAAAATAAGGGGGGTGGATAAATGGCTTGTGTTAAGAGCACATATTATTCTAGCAGAGGACCAGAGTTCAGTTCCCAGCACCCATGTGGGATGGCTCAAAAGTTACTGTAGTGCTCCAGTGAATTTGAAACCCTATTCTAGACTCTGTTGCTAGTTCACTCACAGGCATTTTTAGTCACACTCATATACATACACATTTACATGATTTAAAATAAAAAAAACCTTTAAATTGTACTTTTTGTTTTGTTTTGTTTTGTTTTGTTTTAAATGACACAAAGTGGCTGGATGGTGAAGTGAAGATGGATCAGAGAGGCATGTGGTGGAAGGGTGAATATTACCAAAGTGCAGTGTCCAAAATTCTCAAAGGACTAATCGAAACAAGGAAAACATGAAATTAAATAATGCATAAAAAGTAGTTTTTACAGAGCTCATAGTATCACAAAACTTCCCAGAATGTTTATTGCTATTAAGATTACTTTTTTTATTTTATAATTTAATTTAATTTTACATATCAGCCACAGATTCCCTTGTTCTCCCCCTCCCACCCACCCCCCACTTTCCCCCCCCAGCCCATCCCCCATTCCATCTCCTCCAGGGCAAAGAATCCCCTGGGGATTGAGTTTAACCTGGTAGATTCAGTCCAGGCAGGTCCAGTCCCCTCCTCCCAGGCTGAGCCAAGTGTCCCTGTATAAGCCCAAGGTTCCAAACAGCCAGCTCATGCACTGAGGACAGGTCCCAGTCCCACTGCCTGGATGCCTCCCAAACAGATCAAACTAATCACCTGTCTCACTTATCCAGAGGGCCTGATCCAGTTGGGGACTCCTCAGCTATTGGTTCATAGTTCATGTGTTTCCATTGGTTTGGCTATTTGTCCCTGTGCTTTTTCCAATCTTGGTCTCAACAATTCTCACTCATACAAACCCTCCTCTTTCTCGCCAATTGGACTCCTGGAGCTCCACTTGGGGCCTGGCCGTGGATCTCTGCATCTGATTCCCTCAGTCATTGGATGAGATTTCTAGCATGACAATTAGGGTGTTTGGTCATCCTATCACCAGAGTAGGTCAGTTCAGGCTGTCTCTCGACCATTGCCAGTAGTCTATTGTGGAGGTATCTTTGTGGATTTCTGTGGACCTCTCTAGCACTTTGCTTCTTCCTATTCTCATGTGGTCTTCATTTATCATGGTCTCCTATTCCTTGTTCTCCCTTTCTGTTCTTGATCCAGCTGGGATCTCACACTCCCCTAAGCTCTCTTTCCCTCGACCCTCGCCCTTCATTACCCCAACTCATGTCCAGGTTGTTCATGTAGAGCTCATCCATTTCTCTGTCATTGGGCGATCCCTGTGTCTTTCTTGGGGTCCTGTTTTCTAGGTAGCCTCCCTGGAGTTGTGAGTAGCCATTTAGTCATCTTTGTTTTACATCTAGTATCCTCCTGTGAGTGAGTACATACCATGTTTGTCTTTCTGAGTCTGGGTTACCTCACTCAGGATGATTTTTTCTAGAACCATTCATTTGCCTGCAAACCTCATGATGTCATTGTTTTTCTCTGTTGAGTAGTATTCCATTGTGTATATGTACCACCATTTATTTATCCATTCTTCAGTTGAAGGGCATCTAGGTTGTTTCCAGGTTCTGGCTATTACAAACAATGCTGATATGAACATAGCTGAGCAAGTGCCCTTGTGGTATGATTGAGCATTTCTTGGGTATATGTCCAAGAGTGGTATAGCTGGGTCTTGGGGGAGATTGATTCCCAATTTTCTAAGAAAGTGCCATATTGATTTCCAAAGTGGTTGTACAAGCTTGCATTCCCACCAGCACTGGAGGACAATTCCCCTAGTTCCACATCCTCTCCAGCATAAGCTGTCTTCAGTGTTTTTGATCTTAGCCATTCTGACAGGTGTAAGGTGGTATCTGAAAGTTGTTTTAATTTGCATTTCCCTGATGATTAGGGATGTTGATCAATTCCTTAAATGTCTTTCAGCCATTTGAGCTTCCTCTATTGAGAATTCTCTGTTTAGTTCTATAGCCCATTTCTTAATTGGACTGTTGGGCATTTTGATGTCTAATTTCTTGAGTTCTTTATATATTCTGGATATCAGTCCTCTGTCAGATGTGGGGTTGGTTAAGACATTTTCCCAATCTGTAGGCTGTCGCTTTGCCTTGTTGACCATATCCTTTGCTCTACAAAAGCTTCTCAGTTTCAAGAGGTCCCATTGATTGATTGCTTCTCTCAGTGTCTGTGCTACTGGTGTTATATTTAGGAAGTGATCTCCTATGCCAATGTGTTCAAGACTACTTCCTACTTTCTCTTCTATCAGGTTCAGAGTAATTAAGATTACTTTTTGTCATTTTTATATTATCATTAAATGTTTCAAAGTGGATGTTGAAGGGGTTTACTTTATTTTTTATGTTTCCCTTTTCTGAGATAGATATCTCACTATGTAGCTCAGGCCTCAAACTTTTGATCCTCTTGCCTGAGCCTTCTGTGTGCTGGGACTGCAGGCATGTTCCACCACACTTAGCTCACCTATTCTTTCTCATTAAAGATAAAAGTCTCATTTTTTAAAAAACATTATAGGAAGTCAGTTATTGTTTGTCATACAGTAACTAAGGTAGACTCTTGAATCTTACTGTTTGAATAAAATATTATTTTTCTCAAACATTGCTACATTACACAAACATGACCCAAAGAGGATACAGACAGCTGTGTGTTCATATTAGTAAGTAACTAGGGACAAAGGAATGTGCTCATGATGTATACTAGACATTTATCACAGTTTTTGAAAATAACACTGTACTCCTTCAGTGTAAAAAGACTTATACTTAAAAAAATGTGTGTGTGTGTGTGTGTGTGTGTGTGTGTAAGAACCATGTGCTGTGGCATGCATGTGGCGGTCAGAAGACAACTTCAAGAAATCTGCTCTATCCTTCCTCAGTGTGCATCCCTCTACCAAACTCAGGCCTTTAGACTTAGTGGCATGTACCTATAGACACTGAGCTCATATGCTGTGTGACATTTCTTGGGAGATGTGAACAAACCTCTGCTTATACCAGATAGGGTGGCAAAAATGGAATATTGTGTTGTTCACATCAAAGTCCAACTTGGTGAACCAATGAGTTTTATTGGGGTGACTTACAGGAATATGGGTGAGGGTTACTTACAGGAGCAGAAAAGACTCAGACAGCTTTACTAAATGCCCACCCCAGCATGGATAACACCTGTTAAAGCTGGAGGCTTGAAAGGTATTACAGAACTTGTACATGAGTCAATAGGCTAGAAAGTGTTTCTTTCAGTCAGCTCAGATTGTCTGAGCCTCCTCCAAATAGCTCAGTGGCTTCTGGTTATCTGCTGGTCTCAGCCTCTTCTAGGCAGCTCAGCTTATCAGAGCTTTTATTGGCAGTCCTAAGGACTTATATAAACTGTCAGGGGAGGGGCATGTCTGTAGATGAAATTCTAAATGGTCTTATTAAATTAGAAATACAGAGCCAAATGCAGAGTGCCAAAATAACACAGTCAGTAGAGCATGATACTCTTAATCTCAGGGTAATGGGTTCAAGCCCCACTTTGGGTGCCAAATGTAGATGAAATTCTATGTGGTTTTATGAAATAAGAAACATAGAGTCAAATGCAGAGTTAAAAGCCCAAAAGATCAGAGCACTAGTGAAGCCTTTATCTTACCACTCACTGAAGTCCTTCCCCTGAAAGAGAGACCTTTTCCTGTGTGACCCTTCTTTTTATTGCATTTCTGTTCTACCTTCTCATTGGCTTTAAACCCAACCACAAGATTTCCTCATCACTGCCTGTCTATACAAACCTCCAGATATCTATGGTTCATACTGAGATTAAAGGTTCAGGTCACCGCTTGGCTGTGTCCTTAAACACACAGAGACTCTGCCTGCCATGTGTTCGGATTAAGAGCGTGTGCCACCACTGTTGGACTTCTGCTAAACGGCTTGCTTTTAGCTCTCACCTCCAGGCAACTTTATTTATGAACATACAAATAAAATCACATTTTAGCACAAATAAAATATCACCATACATGTCTAGTAAATCTGTTCTTTTTCAAGGACTTCCTGAAGCTATTCTGAATTGTTTACTTCCTGAGCTTAAGAAGTTTCCCTATTGGATGGAATATTTTGCCCCCATTTTGAATATCCTTTTATTTTCACATCCTTGTAAACACCCTGTATCTTAATGAACTTCCCTCCAAGACAAAAGATTTCAATTCAAAGGAAACTGCTGTGCAGGATCATCTGTTCAGTCTTAAATCTGTTCATATAACAATCATCACCTTCAACATATATATATACACACAATACAGATGTGTCTAAACCAAGTAAAAAATGTGAATTAGTTTTCTCAGTGAAGGTCAATAATCAGCTAGAGAAGAATCCAGGAACATGAAACAAAGCTTAGATTGAAAAATTTGGGGGCTAGAGAGTTGTTAAGAGTGGTAGTACTCTTGCCAAAGACTTGAGTTCAGTTCCCAGCACTCATTTTGGACATCTCACAACTGCCTGTATCTCCAGATCCAAGGGAACTGAAACCTCTCACCTTGATGAGGACCTTCACTGGTGCATTTTCACACACATACACACACATGCACACACACACACACACACACACACATATACACAATTAGAAATAATATGAACTATCTTAAAAAGTCTTTTGTGTTTCTCATTCTCAGGACTGTCTTAGAATCATCAGTGGTACTCAGAATAGGATCCATTGTATGGATCTATGGAAACCGAGAGACTTAAAAGCACCAGAGTCATTCAGAACTCTCTTTGTATGAATTTCGAAGCACAAACAAGTTTCAATTGCCTCAGTCAAACATGAAAGTAATGCTGAACACCTAACAGTGTGTTAGAGAGTTACCATGAAAAATAAATGGCAATGAAGCATTCCACATGGTGGGAAAAATAAAATGTGTCGACCCCAAATAAAATTCCCCTGACATGGAACAAAAGAAGTTCTACTTATGTTTGTCCAAGTAGTATTAAAATCTGGAGTAACATGGGACTGAATAGGCTTAGAAGTGTATACTAAGGCCAATAAATTAATAACTGTATTCATAATTTTAAATCCCAAGAAGGGACGATTGGAAATTATCCTACTTCTTGGTGTTTTAAATGGTCTTTAAACTATTTTGTGAGAAAAGGCTGGGGTATTGTCCTAGCCTCTGGGCACTTTGGGAAAGATGGCATAGTATACAGATGGTCAGCAATTTCCAGGTAACAGCAGTTGAAATAGAGGAAAGGAAGCTGTGTACAGCACAATTCACATATTCAGCTGCAGATATTTCTATGATCTGATTCACAGTGGCTTTCAGACTTTGTGTTAAGCACTCTAAACCAATGATTTCCCATTCTGATATTGTGTTCTTAACAGATAATATTGGCTCATTAGAATGCAATGGTATATTTTCCATAAAAATTCATGGATGGTTTCTCTTACAAAACCCTTGCAATTTTAGTGGGTTTGTCTCATTATCTTTTGGTGGGATAATTTGTCTTTTATTATTATTTTAATTACTTACATAATTATTTAATTTAATTAATTAATCTAATTTTAATTGCTACTAATAGTTATTTTGTTATTTTAATGATAATTTTATCATCATCATCATAATTATTATTATTTAATAAATAACTGATATACCAAAATCAATAAAATTTTAAAGTTTCTGTTTACCTTCCCAGTCTTCATTTTCTCCCTCCATAGCCCCTGTGGTAGTTTGAAAGAAAATGGCCCCCAAAGGGAGAGGCACTATTAGGAGGTGTGGCCTTGTTGGAATAGGTGTGGTCTTGTTGGAGAAAGAGTATTACTGTGCAGGCAGACTTTGAAGTCTCATATATGCTCAGTAGGACTCTCAGCTACTTATCTCGCACCATGTCAGCCTGCATGGTGCCTTGCTTCCTGTCATGATGATAATGAACTAAACTTTTAAACTATAAGTGAATCACCCAATTAAATGTTTTCCTTTATAAGAGCTGTCATAGTGATGTGTTGTAGTGGTATTTGCTCCACCCATGACCTCACCACCATATCCATTCCACCACATTTTGTATGAAGCTGCCCTGGCATGTGCAGCCAGTCCTGCAGAGTGTCTGTAGCTGTCCCAGGCAGCATGTCTAATTGTTCAGTATATTGCCTCATCTGTTGTGATCCCAGCAGCTCTGCTCAATACTCACAGGTAGGAGTTGCCTGGGTTAGTGTTTGATTCATAGAGTCCATTCATGGAGCCTGAGTCAGCTTATACCAAACTTGTTTTGGTGCTACACCCGAGACACCTACTGGCCAAGCAATGATGCTATAATCAAAAATTTGAACAAACCAGCCATTCATCTAACCTGGTTAATTACACCTGGAACATCTGGACACATAGAGCAATCTTTTGAGGATTATATCTGCAGAAAATTACTTGATAATTTTACAGTTTAAGTTTAAGTTTTACAGTTTAAGTTTTGAGAAGCCAGCTGATGATACATATCCTGAAGATTATACAAACTATCTCTGACAAACTATTCATATGAGAGATTTAAAAAAAATATTAAGGAGGAGGTAGTCACTTATGGAATACATTCAACATACATAAAACATATCTTAAATACATGGTTTTATAGAAGTAGAATCATACCAGATGACTGGACTAAGTTAATTTCAGCTTTATTAGAGTACAGCCAGCAGTTACAATGGAAAAGCTGCTTTAGAGAAGAGGCTAAGGCCCTTGAACAGCAAGGTAAAATCAGAGATTTTGAGATCTCGCAAGATCAATCTCTCAGTGATGACCATTTTGCTGATTTAAATGTACAGACTGCATTGGATGACCATACATTATCCCTATGCCATACAGCAGATTAAAATGCTTGGGGAAAAACTCCAGAACCAGGGAAACCAACTGAGCTATATATGAAGGTTTTCAAAGGGTCAAAAGAACTTTTTTTTTTTTTTTTTTTTAACCAAGGCTGACCATGACTGTAAACAAGGCAATATCAGACCCACAATTAAGACAAGCATTAACTCAATTTTTGACTTTTGATAATGCTAATACATAATACAAAATAATACTTACACCTTTAAGGTCAGGTTGGCACCTTTGGAAGAATGGATTCAACATACAAATGGTGTTGTGTCAAAGGTGGAAAGAGGCATCAAGGTAACAAATGTTTTAACTGTGGTAATCAGGTCATATAAGAAGAAATTGTACACAGAGTGCTCCTAGAAGCAATGCTTCTTATAGAAATAACCCAAATAGAAGACAACAAACTTCTGGATCATGCAGAGGATGTGGCAAAGGCCAACACTGGACCAATGAATGCAGATCAATAAAAGACATATGAGGCTACCGTTTACCAGCGGGAAATGCCCCAAGGGTCCTCTTGCAGGCCTCTAAATATAACATGGTCCAAACATTTCCAATCACTGTACAGGACAATTAAATAACCCAATGCTTAATGTAAAGAATGGACTGCACTAGATGATAGAACAACTTGGATAGACAGATCAAAAATTTCAAAAAAAAAACATAAAATGAATATTTTGGCAGACTTCCATAAAAGAACAAAGACCAAAGCTTAAAGTGCAAATTAATATCATTGTCCTTGAAGGAGTAGTGGACACAAGTGCAGATGTGACTATAATTACACCAAAATCAAGCAATCCAAATTGGCCTCTTCAAGAGGTAGATGTCCAATTTCTAGGGAATGGAACCCTATCTCAGGTAAAACAAAGTATGAGATGGGTTGAATGCATAGGGTCAGAAAAACAAAGAGGAAGACTGAAGCCATATGTATCAAATGTAGCAGTGAATCTTTGGGACTGAGATCTATTACAGTAATGGACTACCCAGACTAAAATTCCTCCAGCCTCAGAAGTGGAATATAGACAAATTCGTGTTTCTAGGATAATATTAAAAGATACTATACAAAACAGCCAACAACCATTCAGGCTGTAAATAAACAGAGCACAAATGCCATTGAACTCTCAGAAGTTCCAATGGTCCTACTTTTAAAATGGCTAACTGATAATCCTATCTGGGTTGGACAATGGCCTATGACACACAAGAAACTACAAGCTTTAAAACAGCTGGTTCAGGAGCAGTTAAATGCTCAACACATTGAAGAATCTACCTGCCTTTGGAATTCTCTTGCATTTGTTATTAAAAAGAAATATGGCAAATGGAGAATGCTGACAGATCTGAGAGTCATAAATAAAGTAACTCAGCCTGTGGGCTCCTTACAGAATGGGGTATCCTTGCCCTCTCTGTTACTTAAAGAATGCCCTACTATAGTTATTGACTTAAAAGACTATTTCTTTACCATACCTCAACAAAAAAAAGGATAAGAGAAATTTGACTTCACAGTACCTACTTATAATAATACCCAGTCAGTCAAGAGATATCAATGGAAGGTCCTCCCATAGGGAATGTTAAATAGCCCTACCCTGAGTCAATATTTTATGCAAAAACTGTTGGAAATAAATCTTGCAAAATTTCCACAATCTATAATCTACCATTGTATGGATGATATCTTATTAGCTGATCCAAAGTTAAGTACCTTAGAAAATATGTTTGAAGAAGTAAAGAAAGTTTTGCCTCACTGGGGATTACAAATTGCTCCTGAAAAAATACAAAGAGGAAATTCTATTAATTACTTAGGATATAAGACAAAGGTAGAAAAATTTAGACCCCAGAAGGTACAATTCAGGAAAGATCGATTATGGATTTTTAATGATTTTCCAAAATTTTTAGGAAGCATTTCCAACTTACAGACCATCACTGGAATACCTAAAGATTGACTAGTAAATTTAGCCAATACCCTAATAGGAGATAAGGACTTAAATAGTCCACAAGAATCATCAGCTGAAGTTGAGAAGAAATTAGCTCTAGTAGAAAAGAAAATATTTGAAGCACATATGGATTATCTTAATCTAGAACTTAACTGCATTCTGGACATACCCCCCTGCAGATATTTCCCAGTAGGTATTTTGATGCAGAAGGAAAATATTAAATTGGAATGGATATTTCTACCATGCAAACTGAGAAAGAGGTGAAAGATTTATGTAGAAAAGATCTCTGATTTGACACTAAAAGAAAAATTAAGATTTTGTCAGTTGACAGGAATGGACTCAGCAGAAATTGTAGTACCATTAACTAATGAGGAAATTTCCAATTTATAGAAAGATAATAATTACTGGCAAAGAGCTTGTAGTAATTTTTCGGAAGAGATTCACAATTGCTATTCCAAAAGTAAGAGAATAGAATACATAAAAAGAACTGAACAGGTCCTTCCTCACATTGTACAGCAAAAACCAATCTCTGGAATACCCACATTCTATACTGATGCAAATAAATCAAGAAAGGCAGGATATAAATCAGGAGACTTAGGTAAAGTAGTTCAAAACTCCTACAATTTTGTACAAAAGGCACAACTGTATGCCATTCTTATGATACTAATGGACTTCATGGAACCTCTTAATATGGTTACTGACTGTGAATATTCAAAGAGATTTGTTTTACATATTGAAAATGCTAAATTTATTCCTGATTATACAGAATTAACTTCACTAATTATACAATTACAGGGAATTTTTAAAAATAGGGAACACACATCCAATTCCATAAGGGTCTGCTAGTTCCTCTTGTACAAGGTAACAATGAGATTGTTCAGTTATTAACAGGTAATGTGCTGGAAGCCTCAGAATTTTATAAGAAACACCATGTAAATATCAAAGGTTTGAAAAAGGACTTATCTATCACTTGGCAACAAGTCAAGGAAATTGTAAAAAATGTCCTACTTGTTCCTTTGATAACCAAACTCCATTATCTGCAGGAAGCAATTCTAAAGGTATACAAAGAAATTAAATTTGGCAGATGGATGTGTTTCATTTTGCAGAATTTAGAAGATTAAAATATGTACATCATACCATTGACACCTACTCAGGATTTCAATGGGCAATTCCTATGAGTTCTGAATAGGCTGAATCTATGATTACAAACCTATTAGAAGTTATGGCCATCATGGGAATATTTGTATAAATTAAGACTGACAATGCTCCTGCATATGTCTCAAATAAAATGAGACAGGGTTTTTTTTGCTAATTATAATATAAATCATTTTACAGGTATACCACATAATCCCACAGGCCAAACATTCATAGAAAGATCTAACTGAACTTCAAAGGATATGCTAAATAAACAGCAACAGGTAACAATGACTACAAGAAATCAATTTCATAATGCTTTATTAGCCTTGAATTTTCTCAATGCTGATAAGACAGGAACAATAATTGCGAAGAGACATTAGAAAACAAAAAAAACTCCTGAGCTAAACTAGCAGGTTTACCTTAAATATGTGTGGACCTCAGAATGGAAACCAGGATACATCCTACACTGGGGAAGGGGTTTTGCTTTTCTTTCTGCAGGAGAGGAAAAGCTATGGATACCAACAAAATTGATAAAAATTTGCTTCAAACAGGAGAAACTCCTTATTGAGGAGAAATAATAGCTCATCCACTGATGTGACAACTCTACAAGTTGTAAGAAAAACTCTACAAAAATGGTTGGGGCAGGGTTCCAGTTTTTTGTCTTTACAGGATAAAAGAAACACCCATCTTCAAGAAATCATAAGGCCTTGGACACCTAGATGTTTACCACACAAAGGAAGGGCCTATTGGCACCAATATATTCTACAGGGTAATATCTCAATGCCTAACTTCTATATCTTTTAACTATAAAATTTTTGTAGTCTCAATTCAATTATATATCAAGCTCACTTTGGAGTTGGAATGTGGCTCTCTCCTTCTCTAAACCCAAGCATATTGCTAAACAAAAAATTAGGAGATTCTGTCTCATATTAGAAGAGTCCCCTGGTGTGGGACAGAAGAAAATCAACAATCTAGGAACCATTGTTGTCAAGATTCTGTTCTTTTTTTTTTCCATGCTTATTCTTGCTCTCTGGGAATCCCTTCTTGATCCAACATAAATCCAAACTTTCCATTTTGATATTAATAATGTTCAAGTTTTCCACAGAAAATATGTCTCCCCAGTAGCAATTTCTGAAGTCTCCAGAAGGAAGATAGGGCAACAACAACTCTACTCTATCCAGAAAGATGCCATTGTACCAAAGAGCATTACTCAATGACCAGGTTTGGACTGAAAACTCTTCAGGACACTTCTAAGATGAGATGGTCCATTATACTACACCTCTAACCAGAATCTCAGACAATCTTATGCACTACTCTGAGGCTGGCTGAAGACTCTACAGCTAGCCCTACTAAGACCTAACTATCTAAACTTTCTTACACTATATAGATATCATTGCCTGCTAAAGAGCAGGAAGTAATTCTAAGAAAATGACACCACCTCTCCCAAACTTTTCATTTTTCTCAGAGTTATAGATGGATTTTTATAGGGTTGGAAGTGGAACAATAACATTTATACTCAGTATTCTTCTTTAGAAAAGAAAAAGGGGAATAGATAGGTATAGTATATTAAGGTAGATTATTGTATCTACTAGTAAACTAATTTAGAAAACTATCAGTCTTGGATAATTTGCACTGATATGGATTCTTATATATTTGATACAAATGTAAACTATTCTTATATTCTTATTTTAAGTTAATTTGTATATTGATACAAATGCAAAACTATAATTATTGTTTATTGTACATATATTTCTACTCCTGTTTGAAATATTTTGTATATTGATACAAATGTAAAATTCTATTTGTCATACTGTAAATATATTCTAACTCTGTTTAGGATGTTTTGCATATTGATACATATTAAGGATATTGTTGACATATTGCATATTGCACTATACATTTCTACCACTGTTTAAGATATTTTGTGTATTGTCACAATTTTGAGGTCATTGTCTTTATAAGGTACATCTGCTAACAAACTGTTTATCTTGTTAATGTGAAACCTAAGTCCTTAGGTTATTTAAGTAGATAAGACTTAAAGAACTATAGTCACACATGCTTTTCATGTCTATAGTTATGTTAGTTAGGTTCTCCAGATTCACAGAAACATATGTCAGATGGATCTTCAAATACTTCAAAAACATAGAAAATATGGCATTTAAATGTTTTGATAACTTAGAATTCTGTTGACATGAGACATGATTGCTCCTGGCAGCACCAATCTGATCCTGAGAGAATGTTGGGCTTCTAGACATTTCCATTTAGAAGTTTATCTTCTTCTTGGCACAAAATGACCTGCTAGGCAAAGAACTGACCTTGCCTCAACTGCTGACAGTATGAACGCTGTCCTTTCCAGACAAACAGGACACAAGCAACTATTGAACTCTGCCAAGACAGGGCAAATGGTCTTTCCAACTTTCTGCTTCTGAAAATGGTCTGTCAGATATTCTAGGCTTGTAGCCAAACTGGATGCCCCAACAATGCTGAGAAACTTTAGGTGAATATCCAGACTGCAAACTGTCTTTGTCTATTTTCATAAGAATTTCAGAAATTACTTGCTTGCATTTTCTGTTTTCTCAGGTATTATTATGTTCCTTCTCAGGTTCCTTTGATGGAGTTGAAGACTAAATAGTTACAGTTATAATCTTCTTGTGTCTTAGTTAGAACATATTAGTACTAGAGTTAGAATCTTCAAGATAGAACAGCTATTACAGTAATCTCAGTAATTTGCCATTTACCTATATACTGGACATTTCTACACATTTAGCAAGTCTTTCTTGTTTGATGTTATTCTTGTTGGTTGTAGTTCCATTTTTTATGTTATTGCCCTTTGTTTTTCCTGAACAATACTTGGTAATTATTCTTATTGTATATATTTTGCATTAAGTATAGAACCTTCTTATTTAGATCAGAAGGAGAAATATAGTGGTATTTGCTCCACCCATGACCTCAGGCCATAGGACTAAAGGAGGAGGTGCTTCCTGCCATTGTACATGATATTTTAAAAGGAGAAGAAGGGTCACATGCCTCCTCCCTTCTCCCTGCTGCTGCCTTCAAGGTGGATTTGCTCCCAGTCAGATCAGAGGACAACTTTAGCTGTCTGCTCTGTTCTGTATTCATGAGAGTATTTCCTCAATTTATATCTTAATAAATCCCTATTGCTCATTAAATAGACTCACACAGATTGATCTTAATAATGTGTCTCTTCACAGCAAAAGAAACCCTAAACAAGACAAGTCCCTTTCTAGTTTTCTGAGCTCTATACAGATTGACTCCCACATAAATACAAATATATAAACACTAAAACTTGGAATCTACATAAGAGAGAGAATATGCAATTTTTTTTTCTCTGAGTCTGGGTAACCTCACTTAATATATTTTACAGTTCCATTCATTTTTGTACAAATTCCATACTTTTTTTGAGTAAGTAATATATATTCCATTATTTATTTGTCTGTTGATTAACATCTAAACTAATTCCATGCCCTTGTTGTAAATAGAGCATCATAATTGAACAACTATCTTTATAACATATAAATTATAAACTCCTTAGGGTATAAGCCCAGAGTGGTCTGGAAAACTTCTAAATCCATTGAACCACATATCCAAACCTCCCAAAATGGGTTTGGGATTTTATGTTGCTTCTCAGCAAAAAATCCTAGTTATCTTTAACTGTAAACTTGACACAACCTAGAAATGAACTGCCTAGGTAGTTGGTCTGTGTGATGTCTTGTTAATTGTGGTAGGGTGGTCCTACCCACTATGTGCAGAATCATCCCTAGGCAGATGGTTCTGAACTGTATGAGAGCTAACTGAGCATAAATGAGTCTGAGCCAGCTACCAAGTGGCATGCACATGCTTCCTACACTACTTCTTTGGTTGTGGAGTAAGTTATTGGTTGGAGGTAATGCTATATGGAGTTGTAAGGTAACTTGTCTTCAGGTTACTGTGTTGACTTTCCACAATGATGGACTGTGATGTAAAATAAGCTGCAGTAAACCCTTTCTTTCATGAAGGTGCTTTTGCTCATAGTATTTGACACAGCAACAGCCAAGAAGTGGAGTAAGCTGTAAATATACATATTTCAGGTAGGACTTTAACAAAAACACTCCCATCTGTAGGTACAATGATTCCCTTTATAAAATCATTGATGTGTTACCCACAGGAAACATGCCTTGCTGTTCTAGCATACCCTCTGCCATACATGCTATTCAAAAGCTATTACCTCAGAGTCTGGGCCATTTATTGTAAAACCAATCAGGCAGGGCTGGCACAGATAATTGTTCTCTTGGGTTATGCAATGATGTGAGGAATATTTTGTCACCTCTTCTGTCCTCTTCTAAAGCTGTGTCCCATACTTGCCCTGCTTGCTTTGTGGGCAGAGGAAGCCCATTTTCCAGGAAGCAATGGTTCTGTCACTTTACAGGAAATAAAAGAGAACATGAACTGTGACAAGAATGCACACGCGCGCGCGCGCGCACACACACACACACACACACACACACACACACATACCCCTTATTGAATTTTCTGGGGCACCATCATGCTAATCAGTCAAACTTGCATGAATAGAGAAATATTTAACCTCTCAATTTCAAGTAGGTAACCCCACATACTTTTAAGACTACAATGTTCCTAATTTGTTCATTTTTAGGACAAAAGAAAGTTGCACTGCTAACATAACTTCATTCATATTTTCTTATTTAAAGACCAATAACTTTTTCTCAGTTGTTCAAACTGTGATTAATAAAACCTATTCATTAGGGGATAGATGTAAGCATGGGTGAATAAACTCCACTTCCTCACAACAGCATTAAGACCAATAATATTTACCATTTATTTATTGGGGGAATGCATGGCTTGGCACACATATGGAAGTTAGAGGACAATTTACTAGAGTCAGTTCTCCTGCACAGTGTGGGTCCTGGGATCAAACTCAGCTCATCAGGCTTGGCACCAGTTATCTTACCCACCAAGCCATCTCTTCAATACCAAGACCAGTAATTTTTAAAAAATCTTATAAAAATTATTCAGCCATACCTATCAGACATTTACCAAGAGTCATGATATACTGTTTCTAATCTAGATACTGTACAAAATACATACAGCAGCTAAACACTGGTATTGAGGAGTGCGTAGTTCAGAAGAACAAATAAAAGAGGGTACATATAGAAGAAATTTGAAGAATAAAACTGCCACAAGAGATTTAAAAGTTACAAATGCTCACAGGAGAAATGAGTGACCTAGTTTGAAAGATGTAAAAATAAACATTAAAATTGAGGATTGATTTAGAGACATCCTGATGTAAAAGGGGAACAATATTTAAGGAGGGAAATCTAATATGATCAAAGGTACTAGAAAACACATGAGCTGAACAACATAGTATATAGTGAATTAACTTGTCAATTGCTGATAAAAAGAAAAAGATTTTTAAAAGTCATCTATAGCATTAGATGTCCTACAAGTGCACTGAAAAGCCTTTTGGGCAGAAATCATTTTACTTTATCCTGAACAGCACAGGTCCAGATGTTAGTATTTCTCCTTTCCTGAGAATATATCTAGAAACAGAGAGTTTAGCCTGTTAAATGACTGATTTCCTACCCTCAGCACAGTACCTGGTATGTGCTTTATAGATTTCTCCTGAATGGAGCCTCCACTCCAGCCAGATGAAGACATGGGCAGACAAACAGTACCACATTGAAACCAAGATCTGGAAATAAATGTGTGTTCCTGTATTTATAGTGTCTGGGATGAGTTCTGGGCTCTGATTCTTCTACCTTGTGCTATATGCAACATTCTCTGACTCCCCATTTTTACAGTTGTGACCAGAGGGGAGACTCAATGACTATAATTTTAGCTTTGGCATTACCCAATTGTGTGTATGTGTGTGTGTGTGTGTGTGTGTGTGTGTGTGTGTGTGTGTGTGTGGTGTGTCAAGGGGATGCACTTGTATCTGCAGGTTTATATGCATGAAGAGTCTAGAGGTAGACATTTGGGTTGTGTTCCTCAGTTGCTGTCCACCTTATGAGTAAGATATTGCTGGCCTGTGAGTTTATAAACCAGAATCTATGATTAGAAAATACATTAACATAAATCTTGTCTAGTTCTATTGCACTCAAATGGTGCTTGGGAGTAGTCATCTTTTGTAGTTACCCATTTTCCTTGTGTTGTCATAGGATCTGCTTCAAAGATCTACTAAACAGTAAAATACTCCAAATTCTCTATGGCTGGAAGCAGAACCACTTGCGTGTAAGTTGTACTCACAGAACAATATTGATTGATAGATGAATATATGGAGAGATACATATCTCTCTCTCTATATATATATATAGATAGATAGATAGATAGATACATAGATAGATAATTATAGATAGATAGATAGATAGATAGATAGATACATACATACATACATACATAGATACATAGATACATAGATACATAGATACATAGATACATAGATACATAGATACATAGATACATAGATGATAGATAGAAAGACAAAGGAAGAGCACAATACTAAAGAAATTCTTTTAGGCATGAAATCTCAATGAACCACAAAAGTTGGCCATTCCACCCCAGAATTCTCTGAACAAGGATTAAATTAAGAGATACTGTAAATAACATACCACAAGGCACAAACAAGCTGAACATGTGGCTTTATTTGGAAACAAAGACAAGAGGTTATGAAATGGCATGCAGCGTGTAATGATGCTCAGAAACAGTCCAGAAAGCTGTAAAGCAGCAAATCAGTGGTGTTTAAAATGCATTATGGGAAATGAATGGAAATCATGAGGCCATTTGTGCCCATTAGCCTCAAGAAAAAGGGACAGTTGAGATTCTCCAGGCTGGCTCTTACAGAATCTAGAATAATGCAATGGACAAGCACAGAGTCAGAATTAGAGAGACGGAAAGTGACTTGGATGCCGGCACTGGCATCTTTCTCCTTTGTGGGGTGTTTACCCAACAACCCCACAGCTCCCCAGAGTTTTCTTGAGTGCAAGCAGCAGGAAATATTAGATAGAAGGATTTATTGAGGAGAATCTTGTGGAGATAAACAGATAGAAAATAAAGGATAGCCTCGAGAGGCCCTGGAACCTATTCCAACGGGCCCCGACTGTTTCTGCCCCAGGGTTTTTATAGAGATGCCAAGGGGTGGAGCAAAAGACCTCCTCCCCCAGCATAGTCAAGTGCAGACTATCTCAGACACCTGCACTCAGGCCCGTGGTCTAATCATCCTCTATGTGGACATGCTGGGTAAAGCCACGAGGAACCCGAGAACGGGCTCCCACACTCCTTGTCACCACTTTCCCATTTATAGAGGTCATTGAGCCCACCTTACAGGTTTTCTGTGCAAATGTATTCCATGCAAGGACATTGAGGATGTAGAAATTAGATTATAACTTTCAGTTATTTAACTTTCAGCTATTTTATTTTATTAAACTATTCAGCAATTTTATCCTGAAAGGTACATGATACTAACTTACTATTATACAACACAATTCTCATTTTTCAGAGAAAGAAATTAAAGCTCAATGAGGTTGGAGCCATGAAGCAAATAATAACAATTACAGTTTAACGACTTCCTAATGAATGTCAGGCCCTAAGTTCCTTTGTTCTTTGTTTAATCTTGAGGATGGTTCTGCAAGTGGGGGGAACATTATCTTATCTGTTCTACTCTACACTTGGAAAAAAACTGAGTCTTGAAAGAATGATATAACTTATCTGAATGAACTGATTCATGTAGGATGAAGATCAGATTAAAATTTTATTATTTATTTAATGTGTTCACATTAATGTATGCAGGTGGGTTTGGGTGTGCTTTGGGGTGCAGATGGAGGTCAGATGAGAAGCTGCAGGAGCCCATTCTGTCCTATCATGTGGGAACTGGGAATTTGAACTCATTAGGCTTGATGGCAAACACATTTATCTGCTAAGTTGTCTTGTTGCTTGAAGGTGCAACATTAATCCTACTGCTTGTACCTTGGCTCTCCTATTTCAGTGCATGCACACTGTAAGTAAGAAGTGTACTCTGCTCCATGCTTCTTATGTATGTGGGGAGCCATACTCACATGTAAAGGATGTGAAATGACGAACTGGGGGTGCAGTGCCCACTGTCCCCATGGAGCATGTTTGTCAGAAAGTATGCCCTAAGGAGACTTGAGTCCTAGATTTAAAAAAAAAAAATGAAAGCACCTTAGAACACTAGAGGTCAAAATCAAAAAAAGCTAGATTCTGTCTCATCAACAAAGAATAGACTTAGGTCATAAATGTAGAAGAAACATTGTCAGAAACTATAATAAAATAACTTTACTAAAATACTAGCATATATAGTGGAACACTGAACAATAGATGGTGAAACTGTAGGAATTAATACAGTGGGAGAATTGAAAGGACAGAGGAATATTAGAAATGAAAACAGTACATGATGAATTCATTAGAAAGATTGCATGGAGCAGAGGAAAATCCATTGAGCTTAAAAATACCATTGTTAAAACTATCAAAAATGAAGCATGATACTGGGGAGCTAGCTCATTTGGTAAAGTGCTTGCAACACATGCATGTAGATCTTAGCTCAGTCTCCAGAACCCACATGAGAATCTTGCAATAGTGGGGCACATTCTTGTGACTCCAGTGCTAGGAGGTAGAAACAGTCTCACTGGCCACCCTAGCAGAGGTGAATTCCAGGCAAGTGACAGATTCTATCTCAAAAAATACCATGGGTGTGGGGAGATAGCTCAGTGGGAAAGGTACTTGCCTCCTAAGTTTGATATCTAGGACCCACATTGTGGAAAGAGATGACTTCAGCAAGTATTCCTCTGACCTCTACACATACAAAGTGGCACATATACCTTCTAACACACACAATAAATCAAAACAATGAAGATATATAAATAAATGTCAAAATGGTTTAAAGAGAAGAATGTGGAAGTCATCTGGAGGAACAATATTGGAAGTTGACCTCTAACTATCATACAAACATGCATGCATACCTGCACACACATGCAACAACATGCATGTATACACAAACACACACAGAGAGAGAGAGAGAGAGAGAGAGAGAGAGAGAGAGAGAGAGAGAGAGATAAGCACAAAGATAACAGGATGAAATAAACAGGATTTTTGTGTAGAGCTATGATACATCACTGTCCAACATTGTTGTACAAGAGTTCCTTGGTTTATAATAGTCATTCCAATCAACCCATCCTAAGATGAAAGCACCATCAGTCAAAACAGCATTTTACCCATGTTAGGAAAACAGTGCCCTACATATTTGTGTGGCAGGTTTCCCTTGTTGGTTTTACTGATGCCTAAGAACTGTGGCTGGTCTATGATGTGTTCAGCATCATGAGACATACAGCTGGCCTGAGAAAGGTCTCAATGCAAACATAGAAGTCCGTTTCCTAGTAAGCATGTCTTCCTTTTCTCACCATGGTAAAGGTGAAGATCATAACTCCAACTGTCATGAGCTAGGAAATGTCTTAATATGAGTTTCAAAGGGAGAAAGTAAGACAAAAGAAAGACTCAAAGATAACGAAGAACTTTCTAGTATACAAAATGTGACAGCAGGCAGACCCCATCTTTGACCTCCCCACAGCAACACTGAGAAATAATAAAATGGCACTTCAAAATAGTAGTGAAAGACCCTAACCCTTCAGGCTTACACCTCCCAAGCCCCAGGATAATAAGAAACTAAAAAGAAAACTAGTTCCAAGGGCAACCTGACTCAGCCATTATTCAACCACCCCTACAATGTAACAATGTAAAAATATTTCTGTTAAGAGATGTGCTCAACTGTGACTGGGATAGTTGCAAGTGTTCCAGGAAGGACCACTGTGACCTTTGTGTAAACTCTACTCCCACCCTGATACTCCCCTTGAGGTTTCAGGAAGAATGTACATGCGGATGTGACTGTACCCACTCTGTGATCAGACCATGATCTTGTGAAATGAAATTGTAGGGGAATTGTAATCTTATGGCTTTTGTGGGTTTTTCCTTTAAAAGCCCCCATGTGGCTGCAGTAAGATGCGACTCTTGCTCTTTGGAGCAGAGTTTGCCAGACTGTACAGCAGCAACAATAAACACCTCTTGCTGTTGCATAAACTGGACTGGAGTCTGGGTTCTTGGGGCGCCCACTTGAGACACTAGATTTTGGGGTCTAACATTAGGAAGGGGAATATACAAGTATCAATAATAATTAAACAAGAGACCATGGATTTGGGATGGGGACATGAAGAGTTAGAGTGGGAGGGAGCAGAAGTAATAGAGATGCAAAGCTCATGTATGTGGTTCTCAAAATTATTAAATTAAAAATGGTAGGAAGAGGGCTGAGGAGATGGTTCAGTGAGGAAAAGTGATTTATGAGAACTCAAGCTAGAATCCCCAGTACCTACAAAAAATAAAATAAATAAATAAATAAAAAGCCCAGACATGATGGCATGTGCCTGTAATCTTAGCACTGTGGGGTGAAGGGAGGCAAATCCCAAGATCTTGTTGCTCAGTCAACCTAGACTAGAAAGTGAGTTGTTGTTCAGTGAAAGACCCTGACTCAGAACAATAAGCCCAAGAGTGTTAGAAAAAGACATTTGACATCTCTCCGTGCACTTCACATGCACACTCATGAGTGTGTGCACCAGGAAACTCACATACATACACCATATACAACACACACACACACACACACACACACACACACACACACACACACACACACACACACACACAGAAAGAAGAGAGAAACCCTGTGGATTTGATTCAGAAATTAAGTGGAAGTTGTAGACTGGATCACTGCCGGCCTGGCTCATTAGAAAGGAGGACCTAAACTCAGCAGAAGACCAAGTGTTAGACATGTGACACTAACCTTGTAGGAAAAGGTTTGTGGCTAGATATGCATTTATATGTTTGAATTAAAATATTACCAACAATGACTAATATTTAGGCAAATTCAAAGCAGAAATTATAGGACTTTTCAAAAACAGACATTATCAGACCACCATGCTATGAAGGTAGGTTCAGCAAATTAGAAATTTTAAGACATCAATCATGCTGACCAAATGAGTTTCAAAATGTCTGAAACATGTAGTTATACAGTGTTATTTGTTACTGGTGATAACAGAATTATAGCTAACAGATTGATGATCTGCTGTCTCTCAGATTATTTTGATGCTACTTTTATTAATGATGTCAGAGAGGTAAGATAGATGTGAAAATGTTTCTCAATTCAAGATCCATATACAGCTCATCTGGAATTAAACAAAGAAAATATTGAGCAATTGTACTGTGCATCTTGCCTACTATCCTGTAGATTGCAAAAGCATACTGTGTGGATTTTAATTTTTAAATTAAAGAAGGAAGTAATAGGTTTCGTCATGGTATTTTCATACATCATTTGTAATATTATATTTTGTTCTCATTCATCTTTTCCCCCTTGACCTTCTTCATACACCTTGCTCATTCTGGCCAGCTCACTCTCTGAGTAGCACCCCATTCTGATTTCTTATCACATGTATTTTATTACCCTCTTTTTTTTGCTTTCCCTTTTGACTTCTTCTCCCCCTTTATGATATTCCTTCTAATTTTATCACACACACACACACACACACACACACACACACACACACAAACACACACATACACACACACACATACACATACACACACACACACACACACACACACACACACACACACACACACACACACAAACAGAGAGAGAGAGAGAACTGGTCACATCATATTTGCAGTTAAGAAGCAAAGAGAGGTCTCCCCTTGGGAGTCAGCCCAGCCTGGAAGACTCAGCTGAGGCAGGTCCAGTCCCCTCCTCCCTACACCAAGGCTGAGCAAAGTGTCCCAACTTAGACCCCAGGCTCCAAAAAGCCAGCCCATGCAGGAGGGAAGGCTGGGGAGTGGGAGGAGGGAGGACGGGGAAATCCGTGGCTAATACATGAAGTTAAGTTAATTATAAAATTTTATGTCAGAAAAAAAGAAGCAAAGAGAGATGGGTAGATGCTAATGTTCAGCTCACTTTTTTTATGGTAGTACAGTCTGGGTCACTTCCCAGGGAATATCCTTCTCAGTTAAGATGGGTCTTCATACTTACTTAATTTAGCTTATTCAGGATACTTACAGACACTTTAGAAGCTAATCTTGTTTGCGGTAATCTCAGGTATGACTGGAGACTTTCCTCCTAGGTGATGGTACATGCTATCAAGTTGACAATTAACGTTAACTGTTCCGTGATGTAGTTTAAATCACAAGTCAGACATACATAATTGGAGGAAAAGATACACTAAGATCTTTGAATAACATAGAGTGTTACAACCCTCAAACTATAACTAATGTGTGATGACTCCTATGTCTACATATAGATATGGCCTTGGCATAGCTGTTTCTGAAAGTCTGTGTTTGCAATAGGAGGTCACTATGGCTGGAACTACTTGAATATAGTGAGACAAGGTAACCTTAGGGTCACTACTAGAAATTCTTGTTACTGTTTCCACCTCTCCCCCAGGAACACAGCATATGAAGTCATATATGTATGAAAAAGTACACATTTTTATCTAGTAGGTGGTCATGATGGAAATTTTCTCAAATTAGTAGAATGTTTCCATTTCCACATAACAAATGGGCACTTACTACACAGATGCCATGAATGGTCAGTGGCATAGGGGTAAACATCTGGAATGGGTTGCTGTAATCTATTGGAGGACATCATACACCTGTATCCAACCTGACTTCTGAACACACAGACTATATAGAGATATGATCCTGAAGTGGCATCTATGAACATCAACAGAACTATAGTGAGGATCTATTTCCTTGATCAAAAAACAACAAAAAAACCCCTGTAAATTATTAAGGGGAGGGGTGATGTGCTTAATTATCTTAGCACAATGGAAGCTCTCAATCCAGACAAATGAATGAACCCGTGTTGCTCCACTATGCCTAGGAAGAGTTAGAGCTTGCATCTGTGGCTATAAAATTATAATTTAGTGCTTTGTTTTCTGAATGAAACTATCTTCTTTTCTTACTAATTGAGTACAATGATTTGTGCTGTGGGATTTCCTTCTGTATGATGTGAATATGTGTTGCTCTCATTGGTTGGTAATAAAGCTGTTTGGCCAATGGTGAAGCAGAATAAGGATAGGTGGTACATTGAAACTGACAATAGAGATGACGAAGAGCAGAGTCATGGCAGATGCCAGCCAGCCAGCCAGCCGCTGAGGAAGCAAGACATATAGAAAGTGAGGTAAAAAGCCACAAACCACGTGGCAAAGCATAAATAAGAAATATGGATTAATTTAAATGCAAAAGCTAGCTACTAATAAGCCTGAGCCATTGGCCAAGCATTTATAATTAATGTAATTCTCTTAGTGATTATCTGGAAGTGGCTGTGGGATGGGGCAGGACAGAGAAAAGCCTCTATTTACAGATTTGAGTATTCATTGATATGTTTTTAGTAATCGTGAAGTGTCACCTTCCTGAAACAAATTGAAGATGTGTGTCTTAGCCTCTTTTCCTGTTGCTGTGACAAAATATTGTGACAAAACACCCTAAAGGTGAAAATGTTAATTTAGGCTTATAGATTCAGAGGAATAGAGTCCATCATTTTATGGAAGACTTGGTGGCAGGAAAAGGAGGCAGGCTGATCACATATGCATCCTCAATGAGAAGGCAGGGTGAACAGGAAGTAGGGATGGGCTGCAAAACCTCAAGGTACACCCCACTTGATTTGCTTCCTCTAGCAAAGCTCCCCTTCCTAAAGGGTCTACAAACAGCACCCCCAGCTATGGATCAAGTGGTCAAATAACTGAGCACAGTGGAAATTTCATATTCAAGCCACAACATTAAAACACAGAGGAAGCTGAAGCAGAACTAGGATTAAAACTTTCCTCAGTTAATCACAGCTCCAGCTGGGGGACTGCAAACATATGCTCCTAGTATAAAAATGGGAGAATAAGGCACTTCACCAACATTCCGGAGCTAACTGGGAGTTTCTTCTATTCATAGTTAAACATATTTTTCACATTACCCAGATTTGTTTTACTACAACACAAACATACCTAATTAAGTTCTACAATATGATTTTGTAAGTTTGAAACACAATAGTCAAAACCATTTTGTTTGTGTAATCATAACCACGTTGTTAGTGGTGCACTGAAGACAATGCTGTTCAGTTTGCTCGGAAGCAGTTACATTGTTCATGCTTTGATTGTTGATTTTACTTCAAAATTAGCTTAGCCCAAAAGACAAAGAATAACACTAAATCAGTAAAATGATAATGACCAGGACTGGTGAGATGGCTCAGCAGATAGAGGAGTTGGTGAAAAACTCTGGCAACTTAAATTTGATAGTTTCGACCAACATGATGGAAAAAGAAAACTTACTACCAAAAATTATTTTCTGACCTCCATGGAGAGTGTGTACAAGCACATGCACATGTATGAGCACACACACACACACACACACACACACACACACACACACACACACACACAGTGAATAAATAAAACTTAAAAGATACTTCAATAACCAAATAAAAGCTTGACATTATCCTTGCAGATAATTCAATGCTGTGTACAAAAAAGCTACTGAAATTAACAAATGAATTTCTCAAATTAACAGAACAAACAGTATTTTTAAAATGATAAATTTTATGTGCTTATGCTTGCATAAAAATAATAGGAAAAAAGCTTTAGAAAAGTATTTAGTAGCCCAAAATTGCAATAAATTTAAGTATAAATTTGATAGAATATATGGAAAACTACACACTGAAAAATAAAATAAAATATTTACTGGAAGAAAATGAAAGAGATCAAAATAAATGAAGCAATATTGCACAATTGTCATGGATAGGGAGACATAATATTAAAATATAAACTTTTCTGAAAATCACTTATGCATCCAAACAACACCTCATTAAAATAACTGAAGCTTTTATTGGTGGCATTAACAAGCTAATTATAAAGTTTATGTGGAATGTCTAAGGAACTATGCTAGCTAAAACAACTCATTGGAAAACATAGTTAAGGACTAAAATCAGTTGAGGTTAAATTATAACAAAGGGCCATTGAGATGGTTCTGTGCATGAAAGGACACATCACAAAGTCTGATGACATCCAAACCTGATGATGTAAATTTGATTTTGGAGCACATTTACAGAAGGAGAGAATTTGTAATTTATCCTCTGACCTCTGCATATACACAATATCATCCTTGGGTATATACACTAACACACACACACACACACACACACACACACACACACACACACACACACACACACACATACACTATAAAGATACAATAACCAAGCAAGTGGGTATTGGATTCTAGAGAGACAACTTAATATAGTCTCACAGCGATTATAGAAATAAAGCTCAAAATCCAGAGTAACTGGTTTCTAACAAAATGTAGAAGAGTAGAAAACCAATAATCTTTCCTGCAAATGGCTGGAACAATTGGGTACTGACATACAAAAGAAAACAAACGTAAAAACAAGCAAGCAAACATACGAACAAAAGAAGAGGACACAAATAAAACTTTAATCTGTTCCTTTCTTGTACCAGGTTTAAAAAATAAATAAACTAACTAAAAGTTTATGTTAGTTAAATAATAAATAAACTAAATAATAAACTAAAAGTAAAAGAGATCTAAAAAGGAAAGGAAAAAATTTTAAAAACACTAGAAAAAACTAAGCTAGGTAGAAAACTCAGACATGACACCAGAACTCCAATTAAGAAAGAAAAAAGTGGTCATCTGGAGTCATGATGAGTAAACCCTGCTCTCTCTGAGAGCCGCTTGGTGCAGCCACTGTCGTGAATGGTGTGCTGTTCCCAGCCATTTCCTTCCTCAGAGATTTTCGGCAAAAGAAGCAGAAATACAAACACAGGACTTCTATGTGGTGAGGGACAACTTTTCTTCTCATAGTGCCAGCCAAGAATAAGCCAATGTTCTTCAACAAGAACCAAGTAAACACACTGTGAATTGTATATTTATTCAATAAAGATACTTGGGGGCTGGGGAGATAGTTCAGTCAGTAAAGTTATTGGCATTGATTTGTGAGGATCTGAGTTCAATATCCAGAAGTCCCAATAAAAAAAGTTATAGTGGTGACAAACTTCCAATCTCAGCTTTTGGGAGAGAGAGACAGCCAGTCTAGCCAATCTGGTGATCTCTAAATTCAAGGATAGTGCCTGTGATTGAAGAAGACACCCAGTGTAGAAATTCAGGCTCCCATGCACACACATACATGTGTACTAACACACACATACACACACACACACACACACACACACACACACACACACACACACACACATATAATTAAAAAGAACCTCTATTTGGTAACAGGGAAATGGTCTCAGTTTGCTTCCTATTGCAGTGATAAACAGCGTGCTCTAAAGCAACTTGGGTTGAAAATGTTTATTTCATCTTGTAACTTGTAGTTCATCTTCTAAGAGCGTAGGCCGGAACCAAAGCAGAGACCATGGAGGGGTGCTGCCTACTGGCTTGCTTCCATGGCTTACTTACCTTTCTTTCTTATACAACCGAGGACCACCTGCCTAGGGTGGACTGCCCACAGGGCCTGGGCCTTCCCACATCAATAATTAATCAAGAAAATGTCCCACAGGTCTGCCTATGGGCCAATCTGAAGAAGAAACCTTATTAATTGAGGTTCCCTCTGCCAGGATGACCCTAGATTGGGTCAAGTTAACAAAACACTGACTCAGAGTGTTCTCAATGGATATACATAAAGCCTAAATATAAGACACACAGATTGCTCTTAGTGACTGCAACACACACACACACACACACACACACACACACACACACACACACCAGTTCATATTGTAAATATGTCTACTTAAACATCCCTCTAGACAAAAAAAAGCCAGCCATTGTGGAAAAATAATACTGAGAAACAGTATATCTGAGGATCAAAGCATTCAGAAATTCTTCAGGAGGTAGTAATATGGACATTTGTGATACAAACTCATTAATTTGAGTGTTTATATAATCATTTACATTATGACTTATAGGTTATATATCACCTTAAAAGGGATTTTTAAAAGAATAGTTGAAGAAAAAGTATTCATAAACCAAATTTCTTGCCATCACCAACAGGTAAAAGACAAACTTGGGACATGAGCTAAACTGCAAGACATGTACAAGACCCTAACACTTGTGGCTACAAGTCACTTGGACTTTGGAATTGTTTGTTATTGAGGCATAGAAAATCAAAAAACAATTAGCGAAAAGATGAAATTTTGTTCCAAGAGAAGCCACCTGCCCCTTTACACCACTTAAAATGAAACTTTCCACTTTGAATGCTTAAAGCAGAAAATGTGTGTTTCCTGTAATGTTTATGTATCATTGTAGGAATCATTGTTTTAATTTTTCTTTTCTTTTTTTTTCTTCAGTTTTTTTTTAATTTATTTTAATTTATTTTGCAATACAATTCAGTTCTACATATCAGCCACGGATTCCCCTGTTCTCCCCCCCTCCCGTCCCCCTCACCTTCCCCCCAACCCCCCCCCATTCCCATCTCCTCCAGGGCAAAGCCTTCCCCACAGACTGAGGTCAACCTGGTAGACTCAGTCCAGGTAGGGCTAGTCCCCTCCTCCCAGGCCAAGCCAAACAATCCTGCATAGGCCCCAGGTTTCAAACAGCCAACTCATGCAATGAGCACAAGATCTGGTCCCACTGCCTGGATGCCTCCCAAACAGATCAAGCCAATCAACTGTCTCACCCATTCAGAGGGCCTGATCCAGTGGGGACCCCTCAGCCATTGGTTCATAGTTCATGTGTTTCCATTCATTTGTCTATTTGTCCCTGTGCTTTATCCAACCTTGGTCTCAACAATTCTCGCTCATATAAACCCTCCTCATTCTCGCTAATTGGACTCCCAGAGATCCACCCGGGGCCTAGTCATGGATCGCTGCATCCAGATCCCTCAGTAGTTGGATGAGGTTTCTAGCACAATTAGGGTGTTTGGCCATCCCATCACCAGAGTAGGTCAGCTCGGGCTGTCTCTCGACCATTGCCAGCAGTCGGTTGTGTGGGTATCTTTGTGGATTTCTGTGGGCCTCTCTAGCACTTTGCTTCTTCCTATTCTCATGTGGTCTTCATTTACCATGGTCTCCTATTCCTTGTTCTCCCTCTCTGTTGTTGATCCAGCTGGGATCTCCCGCTCCCCCAAGCTCTCTTTACCTCAACCCTCGCTTTTCATTACCCCCACTCATGTCCAGGCTGTTCATGTAGATCTCATTCCATTTCTCTGTCATTGGGCGATCCCTGTGTCTTTCTTGGGGTCCTGTTTTCCAGGTAGCCTCCCTGGTGATGTGAGTAGCAGACAAGTCATCCTTGTTTCATGTCTAGTATCCTGCTATGAGTGAGTACATACCATGTTTGTCTTTCTGAGTCTGGGTTACCTCACTCAGGATGATTTTTTCTAGATCCATCCATTTGTCTGCAAACCTCATGATGCCATTGTTTTTCTCTGCTGAGTAGTATTCCATTGTGTATATGTACCACATTTTGTTTATCCATTCTTCAGTTGAAGGGCATCTGGGTTGTTTCCATGTTCTGGCTATTACAAACAATGCTGATATGAACATAGCTGAACAAGTGCTCTTATGGTGTGGTTGAGCATTTCTTGGGTATATGTCCAAGAGTGGTATAGCTGGATCTTGGAGGAGATTGATTCCCAATTTTCTAGGAAAGCACCATATTGATTTCTAAAGTGGTTGTACAAGCTTGCATTCCCACCAGCAGTGGAGGAGAGTTCCCCTAGCTCCACATCCTCTCCAGCATAAGGTGTCTTCAGTGTTTTTGATCTTAGCCATTCTGACAGGCGTAAGGTGATATCTCAGAGTTGTTTTGATTTGCATTTCCCTGATGATTAGGGATGTTGAGCAATTCCTTAAATGTCTTTCGGCCATTTGAGTTTCCTCTGTTGAGAATTCTCTGTTTAGTTCTATAACCCATTTCTTAATTGGACTGTTGGGCATTTTTATGTCTAATTTCTTGAATTCCTTATATATTCTGGATATCAGTCCTCTGTCAGCTGTGGGGTTGGTGAAGACCTTTTCCCATTCTGTAGGATGTCGCTTTGCCTTGTTGACCATATCCTTTGCTCTACAAAAGCTTCTCAGTTTCAAGAGGTCCCATTGATGGATTGTTTCTCTCAGAGTCTGTGCTACTGGTGTTCTATTTAGAAAGTAGTCTCCTATGCCAATGTGTTCAAGACTACTTCCTACTTTCTCTTCTAGCAGGTTCAGAGTAGCTGGATTTATGTTGAGGTCCTTGATCCACTTGGACTTAAGTTTTGTGCACGGTGATAGATATGGATCTATTTGCAGCCTTCTACATGTTGATATCCAGTTTTGCCAGCACCATTTGTTGAAGATGCTTTCTTTTTTCCATTGTGCACTTTTGGCTTCTTTGTCAAAAATTATATGTTCATAGGTGTGCGGATTAATGCCAGGGTCTTCAAATCGATTCCATTGGTCCACATGTTGGTTTTTATGCCAGTACCAAGCTGTTTTTATTACTGTAGCTCTATAGTAGAGCTTGAAGTCAGGGATCATGATGCCTCCAGAAGTTGTGTTATTGTACAGGATTCCTTTGGCTATCCTGGGTTTTTTGTTTTTCCATATGAAGTTGAGTATTATTCTTTCCACGTCTGTGAAGAATTGTGTTGGTATTTTGATGGGGATTACATTGAATCTGTAGATTGCTTTTGGTAAGATTGCCATTTTTACTATGTTAGTCCTGCCTATCCATGAGCATGGGAGATCTTTCCATTTTCTGACATCTTCTTCAATTTCTTTTTTCAGGGACTTAAAGTTCTTGTCATATAGGTCCTTCACTTGCTTGGTTAGTGTTACCCCAAGGTATTTTATGTCATTTGTGGCTATAGTAAAGGGTGATGTATCTCTGATTTCCTTCTCCGCTTCTTTGTCCATTGTATATAGGAGGGCTACTGATTTTTTTGAGTTGATCTTGTATCCTGCTATGTTGCTGAAGGTGTTTATAAGCTGTATCAGTTCCTTGGTGGAATCTTTGGGGTCGCTCAAGTATACTATCATGTCATCTGCAAATAGGGAAAGCTTGACTTCTTCCTTTCCAATTTGTATCCCCTTAATCTCCTTATGTTGTCTTACTGCTCTGGCTAGAACTTCAAGTACTATATTGAATAAGTATGGAGAGAGTGGACAGCCTTGCCTCGTTCCTGATTTTAGTGGAATTGCTTTGAGTTTCTATCCATTTAATTTGATGTTGGCTGTTGGCTTGCTGTAAATTGCCTTTATTATGTTTAGGTATGTTCCCTGTATTCCTGATGGCTCCAATACCTTTATCATGAAGGGGTGTTGGATTTTCTCAAATGCATTTTCTGCATCCAGTGAGATGATCATATGGTTTTTTTCTTTGAGTTTGTTTATATGATATATTACATTGACGGACTTTTGTATGTTGAACCACCCTTGCATCCCTGGAATGAATCCTACTTGATCATGGTGGATAATTGTTTTGATGTGTTCTTGGAGTCTGTTTGCCAGTATTTTATTGAGTATTTTTGCATCAATGTTCATGAGGGAGATCGATCTGTAGTTCTCTTTCTTTGTTGTATCCTTGTTTGGTTTAGGAATTAGGGTAATTGTAGCCTCGTAGAAGGAGTTTGGTAATGTTCCTTCTGTTTCTATTGTGTGGAACAATTTAGAGAGTATTGGTATTAACTCTTCTTTGAAGATCTGGTAGAATTCTGCACTGAAACCATCTGGTCCTGGGGTTTTTTTGGTTGGGAGACTTTTAATGACTGTTTCTATTTCGTTAGGGGTTATTGGACTATTTAAATAGTTTATCTGGTCTTGATTTAACTTAGGTATGTGGTACCTATCCAGAAAGTTATCCATTTCTTTTAGGTTTTCCAGTTTTGTCGAATAGAGGTTTTTGAAGTAGGACCTGATGATTCTCTGGATTTCCTCAATGTCTGTTGTTATGTCCCCCTTTTCATTTCTGATTTTGTTGATTTGGATGCTCTCTCTCTGTCTTTTGGTTAGTTTGGATAAGGGCTTGTCTATCTTGTTGATTTTCTCAAAGAACCAACTCTTTGTTTCATTAATTTTTTGTATTGTTCTCTTTGTTTCTATTTTATTGATTTCAGCTCTCACTTTGATAATTTCCTGGCGTCTATTTTTCCTGGGAGACTGTGCTTCTTCTTGTTCTAGAGCTTTCAGGTATGCTGTTAAGTCTCTAGTGTGAGATTTCTCCAACTTATTTATGTGGGCATTTAGTGCTATGAATTTCCCTCTTAGTACTGCTTTCATAGTTTCCCATAAATTTGGATATGTGGTGTCTTTATATTCATTGATCTCTAGGAAGTCTTTAATTTCTTTCTTTATTTCTTCCTTAACCCATTGGTGATTCAGTTGGGTATTATTCAGTTTCCATGAGATTACAGGTTTTCTGTAGTTTTTGTTGTTGTTGAAATCCAACTTTAGACCATGGTGGTCTGATAGAACACAGGAGGTTATTCCAATTGTTTTGTATCTGTTTAGATTTGTTTTGTGGCCAAGTTTGTGGTCAATTTTAGAGAAGGTTCCCCGGGGTGCTGAGAAGAAGGTATATTCTTTTTTGTTAGGATGGAATGTTCTGTAGACATCGATTAAGTCCATTTGAGTCATGACATCAGTTAAGTCCTTTATTTCTCTGTTAAGTTTCAATTTGGGAGATCTGTCCAGTGGTGAAAGTGGGGTGTTGAGGTCTCCCACTATTAATGTGTGGGGTTTTATATGTGATTTAAGCTTTAGTAATGTTTCTTTTCCATATGTGGGTGTCCTTGTGTTTGGGGCATAAATATTCAGAATTGAGACTTCATCTTGGTGGATCTTTCCTGTGATGAGTATGTAATGCCCTTCTTGATCTCTTTTGATTGATTTTAGTTTGAAGTCTATTTTGCTGGATATCAGGATGGCTACACCCGCTTGTTTCTTAAGACTGTTTGATTGGAAAGTCTTTTCCCAGCCTTTTATTTTTAGGTAGTGTTTATCTTTGAATTTGAGATGTGTTTCTTGTATGCAGCAGAAAGATGGGTCCTGCTTTCGTATCCATTCTGTAAGCCTATGTCTTTTTATAGGTGAATTAAGTCCATTGATATTGAGGGATATTAATGTCCAGTGATTGTTCATTCCTGTTATTTTTTGGTGGTGATGTGTGGGTACTTCTATACGTTGGGGTTTACTGCTGTGGCTTTATCTGTTGCCTGTGTTTTCGAGGGTGTATCTGACTTCCTTAGGTTGGAATTTTCCTTCTAGTGCTTTCTGTAGGGCTGGGTTTGTGGATAAGTATTGTTTAAATCTGGCTTTGTCATGGAATGTCTTGTTCACTCCATCTATGGTGATTGAAAATTTTGCTGGGTATATTAGTCTAGGCTGACATCCATGGTCTCTTAGTGTCTGCATTACATCTGTCCAGGTTCTTCTGGCTTTCAAAGTCTCCATTGAGAAATCGGGTGTTATTCTGATGGGTTTGCCTTTATATGTCACTTGGCCTTTTTCCTTTGCTGCTCTTAATATTCTTTCTTTATTCTATACGTTTAGTTGTTTAACTATTATGTGGCGAGGGGACTTTTTTTGGGGGTCTAGTCTGTTTGGTGTTCTATAAGCTTCTTGTATCTTCATAGGCATTTCCTTTTTTAAGTTGGGAAAGTTTTCTTCTATGATCTTGTTAAATATATTTTCTGTGCCCTTGAGTTGGTATTCTTCTCCTTCTTCGACCCCTATTATTCGTAGGTTTGGTCTTTTCATGGTGTCCCAAATTTCTTGGACATTTTGGTTCATGACTTTGTTGGCTTTAGTGTTTTCTTTGACTGATGAATGTATTTCTTCTACTGTATCTTCAACGCTAGAGATCCTCTCTTCCATCTCTTGCATTCTGTTGATTATACTTGCATCTGAAGTTCCCAATCGTTTACTCAGATTTTCTACTTCCAGCATTCCCTCTGTTTGTGTCTTCTTCATTTTTTCTATTTCCCTTTTCAGGTCTTGGACTGTTTCCTTCATTTGTTTCATTGATTTTTTTCTTGATTTTCTCTCAGTATTTTATTGTTTTCTTCCAGGACTTTATTGATTTCTTCTAATTTGTTTGCCCTTTCCTCTAGTTGTTTACAGCGTTCTTCACATTTTTTTGTCTTTTCCTCTACACAAGCCTCTAGCTTCTTCATGATGTCATTCATAAGGCTGTTTTCTTCTGCTTCTTCCAATTTCTGATGTTCAGGTCTAGGTGTTGGAGGAGGGCTAGGGCCTGGTGATGCTGTATTGCTATTCATTTTGTTGTATATGTTTCTGCCTTGACGTCTGCCCATCTCCTTGTGGTTCGTTCTTAGCCTTATCCGCACACTTGGTTCAGACAGACCAGTGTTCCAAAAGGGAAGTCTGGAGCAAGATGGGAGCTGGGGGCCGGCCTCTAAGTCTCAGGAAGAGGCTTGGGGCTCAGGCGGATGGGCGTGGGGGCAGGGTGTGGAGACTGCAGGGTCTGCCAGGGGTCTTGGAGAAGGGGATCCTTCCTGGTGGGGCTAGCAGGGAACCTGCACGGTGGCCAGAACCTGGGGCCAAGTTGGGCAGGTCTTCCCTGGAGTGGCTGGTGCCCAGGGATGGGGTCTGGGGCAAGGAAGGGCACTCACCAGTGTTGCAAAAGGGAAGTCCGGAGCAAGATGGGCTTTCTTCAGTTTTTTGAGACAGAGTTTCTCTGTGTAGCTTTGTGCCTTTCCTGGAACTCACTCTGTAGCCCAGGCTGGCCTCGAGCTCACAGACATCAGCCTGCCTCTACCTCTTGAGTGCTAAGATTAAAGGTGTGTGACACCACCACCTGGCTTCTTTTAATCTTTCTTATAAGGTTATGAAATTGATATCAAAGGCTGAAAGTATATCAATTAATAGCTTATGATTTTTAGTAACAGTCTATTGTGGTGGCCATGGCAGCAAATATGGTTACTTTGGTGTTAGAGATGAGTTTTTTTCTAGAATATTGCATATCATAGAAAGAAAAGACTTTCTGCAAGACCACCAGCTTTGAAGATTCTCCAACTCCCAACAAAATTTTGAGTTCTCAGGCTCGTTGAAGGAGGGGATTTGAAAGTAGAAGAGTGACTGATCAGTGTGTGCTTGGTGTATTGCAAGATGCTTTGTGTGCACTGTATTTAATCTTCATTAGCCCCACAAGTTATTCATTATCCTTGCCGTTTGGAAGATGATTGTTTGGGGCTCATAATTTAAGTGACTTGTCTGTTTTGGGAGTGACACACCCTGATACCTCAACCCAAATGACACTGGTGTTGAAGGGGCTCGGGCCCTACTGCCCGCCATTGCTTCATCCAGAACCAATCTGTAGCCTTGGTCTCTAAGTGGCAGTAGCTGCCTAACTTCCAAACCATGGTGCTTCTGCAGCTGTTTCCTCAGCCTTATAGCATTCTCTTCTAGAAGGAGGAGGGAGGCTCTCAGGACTCCGGAAGTATAGTAAACACATAAGACTACCTAAGCAGACAACCTTTATCAAGCTAAGGAAACATCTAAAACTTATACATTCACAAGACCATTTGCAAGGTTATAAATAAATAGAGATATCTGGGGAGAGGACACTTGCTAACCAGTAGAACAGGCAGCCTGCTAGTTGTGCAGCAGGGGGAGAGGGGGTCTTCAGGGATGCAACTTTCCTGAGTTGTCCCCCAGCTAGGGTTGACTTTTCCCTGATAGGGATGCCTTTCATTCACAAATGTCTGTGTAAACAACCCCTCACCCATACTCTTGTAAGGAACACTAATAAACTTGCTGGTTCACTAAGCTAGACTGAGTAGCATCATTCTTCGTTCAGTCACTGGTGCTGTACTGGGGTGAATAGACCCTCATGTTCATATCTTACCAGGAAAAGACACAGCAGCAGACCAAGGGGAAATGTTATTTGATTTGTGGTAAACACAACAGACCAGATTTATTTAAATGACTCTTCACTACTTAACACCATCTATTAATCACCTGAGAGTTAATCATCCTGAATTCCACCCATTAAAAGCAGAAGCCAATATTTACTATGTCACATTTTTTTTTAAATTTATTTTAATTTATTTTGCAATACAATTCAGTTCTACATATCGGTCACGGATTCCCTTGTTCTCCCCCCCTCCCGTCCCCCTCACCTTCCCCCCAACGCCCCCCCCCCCCATTCCCATCTCCTCCAGGGCAAAGCCTTCCCCACAGACTGAGGTCAACCTGGTAGACTCAGTCCAGGTAGGTCTACAGAAGCCAATATTTAGAGAGCCACCAGCAAAGAGCACATGCAAAAAGCAATCATCATCTTGGATGTGGGCCAACCTTCACCCAGCTGCCTGTTAACTAACGACAAGGAACACAGCACATTGGAGTGAGATGCCTAAGGGGGGCCAGTTTTATTTGCTTTCCAAAGAAAATAATGAGTAATATAGAAAAAAATGGCACTTGTGTGAAATTCAGAAAAATATTGTTATTTTGGAATTTCTAATCACCTCTGTTTTCTGTGGGCCTGTAAAGATTAAAAATGCGTTGGATGGAGTCAGAAAGCTATAAACAAATGCATTATTATGAAGACATTATAAGCTGTGAAGAAAAAAAAAACTTGAAAAATCTTCAGCTCAAACCCTACCCAATTATCCTTTTATTCTGAGGCAGTGTGGAAATAATATTTCCAAGATAACTTATGTCGTTCTTTAAAAAAAATATACAATGTTATATGATTTATCACATCATGAAATCTATCCCTTTCCTTTCTTTCTACAATTTGATATTTAAAAAGTCACAAATGTTTCTTCTGAATGATATTAATGATACTATTTATGCTATTCTGAAGTGTAGTTCTAATAACACAACAGAAAATATCAGTTTTGTTTTCTTATAGTAAGCAGCATTCTGCTTGCATGAGGGTCTCCAAAAAACTTTTCATATGCAGGTAATTTCTTTGACAAAACATTCACTGTCAACTTGATTGGATTAAGCATTACATCTGGGTATGACTATAAGGGTATTCCCATAGATGTTTAGCTAAGGAAGATAGGTCTTCCCTGAATATGGACAGCATCATCCAATGGACTGGGGTTCTGGAGTGAATAAAAAAGAGAAAGTGAACTGAGCACCTGTTGTTTGTTTTTTGGCTCTTTTCGGGGGCCCACTACCCAGCTCCCAAATAAATTCACACATGGAGGCTTATTATCACTTATGAATGCCCAGCCTTACCTTGGCTTACTTTCTTGCCAGCTTTCCTTAACTTACATTATCCTATCTATCTTTTGCCTCTGGGCTTTTCCTTTTCTATTCCTTTATACCTTCTTCCTTTTTACACCATGGCTTGCTGTGTAGCTGGGTGACTGGCCCCTGGAGGCCTCCTCTTTCTCTGGCTCCTTCTTTTTCTCTCCTTCTCCTAGATTTCTCCTTCTATGTATTCTCTCTGCCTGCCAGCCCTGCCTATCCTTTCTCCTGACTGGCTATTGGCTGTTCAGCTTTTTATTAGATAATCAGGTGTTTTAGACAAGCACCATAACATAGCTTCACAGAGTTAAACAAATGCAACATAAACAAAAGTAACACACCTTAAAATAGTATTCTACAACAAGCACCAGTATTCATCATTCTCTGCTTCCTGCCTGTAGAGGCAATGTGACCAGCTGTCTCATGCTCCTGGCACCATGTACCCTCAAACCCAACTACTTTTGTTGTTAGTCACATCATCAAGAAAAGTGAATACAATTTCCAAACTGCTATTATAGTGTCCTCATGGCTGCCTTCAAGTGTGTCCCTTTTCTACCTGTTAATGCTGAAGTAATACAGCTCCATTTCTCACAGTATGGATTTGGAACCCACTGACATGGCAGAATACAGGGATTTGAGTATAGACTTAATCCCCTAGCATACTTAGAATATCTTCAGCTGGCTAAATTTTAGACAAAAATATATTTTAATCTCAGTTCTGAAGACTTAGAAATTCTAAGATCAAGGTGCCCCAAAACTCATTTTTGAAAGTGTCCATCCACATTAGGGGCTTGGTTGAAAGATAACAAGCAATAGAGAATTTATTATAGCATGAAAAGATGCCATTGATTGGGAAGTCCTGGAATTGGGGAGGTAAGGATTACTGGCAGAAGTAGGTCACTGGGAGCATGTTCTTGGTGCTGTAACTTGCCCTGTTCTATTCCTATATCTGTCTGCTCATGGTTACCATGAGTAGTTGCTGCAAGCCACAGGAAAATGTAATGGAATCCAGCTACTATCACAAAAGCTACTACTTGGAAAGGTCAAAGACTTTTCCAAAGGTCAAGCCATGGCTTAAGGAGCCTTGGTGATATTTTAGCTTTTGCATACATATTAACCTGTTCCTGCAATGATTTTCTTGTATGCTATGTATGCTTTCAAGAACTCCTGATAGTGTGTTTATCTGATATACTTCTCAAGCATCCTAGGCCATAATGGCGAACAGTCTCCTGACTTAAGGTAAATACCCTTCTGGAGACATTGCCTAGAGGACAGCTAGGTCCATAGCTTTATTTCTTATGCAAATGAAGCTCAGATCCTCCTTCCTCTCACAGGTCAAGTGGCATTCCAGAGCAATTGACTTGGAAAAAAAGGTTTTTTTGCACACCAGATGCAGTGAAGTATTGAGGCAGAATTCCTAGCTCTGAGCAGAGTTGCCCCATCCAACTAGGAAGTGGCAAGGCAGAGATTTTTTTGCAGATTGTAGGTGAATTGAGTTGGTCTGAGGAGGGTAACAGAGGAAGGAACGTAAGTTTGGAGGATTGGAGCACGAAGATGAGGTCTAGAGCAAAAGAGCTTAGTTAAGACTCGGACAATAAGAGGCCAGGAAGAAAAGGGACAGAGAACAGAACTGAAACTGTGTAGATAGAATTTTGTCTTAGAAGAATAAAGTAGACAGATGTAAAAGTGTCTCCTCTGGGCCCCTGGGAAGGAAACTAAGAGGCTGGACCTCAAAAGTTTCCAAAATGTCATCAACAAGCTCTACTCATCCAGAACTTTCTTACCATTAAGTTCTGAATCACCTGTCCCGGAAGCAATGGCACCTGCTAGCTGTGATGGACTGCAACCTCTGAAGCTACAAACCAAACAAAGCCTTTCTCCCCTTGGTTGTTTATGTCGAGTGTTCTGTCACATAAATGAAAGTCTGAACAGTCAGAATCTTCTAGTGGGGTACTCTGCATGGTGATAGGGAACAGGTTGCCCCAGAGATCTTTATAAGAATATAAACCCCAATTACAAGGCAGAGCTTTCAAGATTGAAGTGCCTTCTCAATGACCCATTTGTTAACACATCATCTCAGGGTTCAGTGGAAACAAGTGACCTTGGGAAGACACAAACAAGTAGAACATATTAAGTCCATAAAATCTCTGTAAGCCTCACCGAGTCTTCACAAATACATTGAAGTCTAAGGATAAGTCCTCACTTAGTTGATAGATTTGTCTTTACAAGTCATTTTCAACCTAGTTTATGCACTTCTTTCTCCACGTTTCTTATAACATTACCTAAATGGTATTGTTCACCAGAATAAGATTGATTCTGATAAGGAAAGGGAAACTGTAAGGAATTTTTACTCAAACTCCAACTTTCCAGATTATTTTAATGCTATGCAAAAGAGGAAGATGCTCTGACTTGGCCTTACAGTGAAATTTGTTCTTACAATAAAATTGAATGAAGACTTGGAGCAAGGGAAATATTTATCAAATATTCTGTAACATGCAAGATAGTCACACACTATTTTAGTTAATCTTCATGATTGGCCAATCTTCCTTGCCTGTCATATAGATTTCAATCCTAAACCAAATGGAATATTTGCTTGGACTAAGTTAATATAGGACTTGAAAAATCTCATGAAATTTTAATTTGGTGTTTGTGTGTGTGTTTGCTTGGGTTGGGTGTGGTGTGTGCCACATGTGGAGGTCAGAGGACACCTTGCAGGTCTCCTCTCTTCTGTCACTGTGCATGTCTCGGGATTAAATCTCAGCTTGTCAGGACTTGTGGCAGATGTTTTTATTTTGCCACTGAGCCAAGAAATCAGCCCTCTTAACTTTAGACATTTTTCTTTCTATTTTTTACTATATTACTAAAATAAATAGGTACACATTTTTAAAAAGAAAAGTAAATAAATAATTAGCTTCTTTTGCTTTTTTTTATAACTATAATACTGTAGTTCAGACTATCACTTTGCTTGCCAGTGAGCAAGAACAGGAATTGAATGTTCAAGATGATTTTTGTTCAGAGAACTAGGGCTCTGAGAAGGCAAAAGGTCAACATCTTAGAAAAATTTGCCTTCTGTCTCCTTTCCAGACTTTATAGGGAACAGACTATCTACAATATCTACAGGGGGTGATACAAAGGCAACCCATCATTCCAGATCTCAGTCTTGCTTCTCTAGTCAGGTGACCAGCTTTGAGTTGACTTCCATAGTTTTGGTGGTGCCTCTCTTTTTATTGTCTCCTGCACTCTTCTCTAATACTCTGGGCATCATCTGGTCTGAGGTACTTCATAAAACACTGAATCCAACTGGTGTCTTCCAATGTCAATCTTTCTCTATGCCAAGGCCATGTTGGTTAAAGGAGATTAACTCAGTACAAACAGATCATTAACTGTGTGTATACACTAAGCTGGTAATAGCATGAACATACAGATTTGATTCTACCTTTTGAGTGCAGATACACGCTCATAGAATATAAAGTATCTCCGTACCCTAATTTGACCCTATCACCTACTCACTAGCCTATAAAGACTGTCCATGAGGAGGTGTTAGGATTGTTCAGAATAGCCAGACATTGGTAACAACTTCAGACATTCTGTTCAGGGAACACATTGAGGCATAATTTCCTGTCAGATTCATTTTATTTGCCACTATAGATTGTGAGGCTTATTGTAATTGCATACTTAACTACAATTCACTGAGAAATGAGAATTGGTCAACATAGTGGATACACATCCCAGGGTTACCTGATCTTGGGTGGTAGGCAGTAGGACAGTTGAACATTGGTCCCACCACTTGTAATTCATGTTTACCGAAAAACTTTAAATTGAAATACAAGACTCATTTTTAAGAACACCAGTGCCACAGTTTTTAGTCAGAATTTTTATTGAAAATAGATTTTTATGCAGTATATTCTGAGTATGGTTCATTCTCCCCCAACTCTTCTCAGATCCTCCTTACTTCCCCAACCACCCTAATCCACACCCTTTCTTTTACAATACAAACAAGGATCAAAATAATAATAATAATAATAATAATAATAATAATAATAATAATAAATAAAAAATAAAAATGGGCAATCCAGTATAGAGCAAAACAAACAAACATAAGTAAAAGAGCTGGGGGTGTGGGGTCAAGAAGCACATTTAGTAGACAGAGACACATGTTTGCACACATAAATCCCATTAAACACTTTCTTGTTTATGTATAGTGCATGCGCGCGCGCGCGTGTGTGTGTGTGTGTGTGTGTGTGTGTGTGTATGTGTGTGTGTGTGTGTGTGTGTGTATAAAAGAGAGAGAAAGACAGACAGACAGATAGACAACAGAGGTTTTATCATTTTATCATTGGAAGTCAGCCAACACAAAGACTTGTTTCTCAACATAAGTATAAATAACACATAACTCTGAGTATTTGAAACGTTGGCTCCAGGAGAACAATTGCACTGTAAACGAATGCCTTTCTGCACCTGCAAAGTGAAGAGAGTCTCCTTATAGGCATATCCCCACTTCCTTGGAGACAGTGCTCATGTGTCAGCAAAGGCGATCTCTCAGAGGTGGAATTCCATTTTGGACTACAGGCATGCAATCAATAAGTTTGCCAAGCATTCTATAAATACATCTATAAGAATATCTTCCAGGTTTTTTCTCCCACTAGACCTGACATTTTCCTCTCTCAGATGGTAAATTTCTGCTTTTAACATTTTAAAGACAATGTCACAAGCAAGCATATCAGGTATTACAGCCCTCCCTAATGAAGCCCTGTTTCCATCTGCTGGTCAACAGATACAATCCATCCCTGTTCAAAGTCTCAGTGGCATATCAAAACTCATAGTCTTTGACCAATACCCAAAGAAAGACTAAAAAAGGCATCAGAAATGAAAGAGGAGTGGTAAAAAAAAATGAAGATTTCCCTTTGATCTGCCCATTTTGAATATTTAGTGGCACAGACAGAACAGTAGAGGAGGAAGTACCTCATCTTCAAAGCAGTATCTAAATAGTGTATGACAGCCAATTATTGCATCCAGCCAGGTCCTTCACACTTTCTACTTCAAATGAGAAGGAAAAGGGAGCAGCGCTTCACTCCACAGGAAGCTCCTTTTGATGAGAATATTTATATCTGAGAACTGGAAGGATAGAAATACAATGGCCTCACACCAACCACAATATCTGCCTTTGCAGGAATTATTTTGTCCAGTTGTTACTAAGTATTCAGACTGTGCCAATAGAAACATATCCACTTAATTAAAACAAATCCCTGTGTAAATCATGAATTCAATGCAGTAAATATGATCAGAAAAATAACAAATAAACAAATACTACAAGGGCCCAGTTACACTGAAAGCAGAGGTAAAATAATGACCTTGTTAAAGCAATGTCTACTTTGGCTCTTTCTTTAAAAAATCCAGATAACTACCTATCCTGAAACAGCGGCTCAAAACCTTAGAACAGAGACCACAGAACATTGCTGAGGATTTCTGTGTGAGAATCAGAAGAAAATGAGAAGAGAAAGAGTAGAAGAGAAGGGAGAGAGGAGTTAAGAAGGCTCTTGGAGAACTGCCATGAAGTGTTTCCTGACTATCTGGAGGAGGGTCCCCAGGATTAAAATTCAGGGACCTCTAAATCCTTAGAAACACTTTGTTTCCTTTGTAATGGAAACCACACTCCCACACCCCCTTATTATTTTATGTTTAGTAAAATGACAAAATTTTATTATTTTATTTTAGTAAAAATGACAAAATCCAAATGTTCATTGGCTTAAGATGGGGCTGCTCCCCATCCACCCATCAAAAGTTGACCATGTCACCTTGAAAAAAGAGCCTTACTCCACAGCACTGCCTGCTGGGGGTCACTGCTTCCTCAATGTTTCCCTTTAAAACCTTTCTGGGGTGTGTGTGTGTGTGTGTGTGTGTGTGTGTGTGTGTGTGTGTGTAAGTATGTGTGTATGCCGCAAAGCATGCATGCTAGCAGAAGGTATCAGACAGCCTGGAGCACGTTACAGGCCACCATAAGCCAGTCAAATGTGTGCTGGAAACCCAGTGCAGGTTCTCCCGACTGCAGCACTACCGTCTAGCCACCAGCTTCTCCACTTGCTACACCTTTGGTTCCAAAACTTTCCCATTACCCCAGGGTAAGTGTAAAGCAAGTATGCAAATCTCAAACATTTACTGATTTAAAAAGTCCCAAGGAATTTTAGATTAAAGTAGTTCCTTGGTATACATATAACTTGGCCATGTATTGAGGAAGACTGAAGATTATTAAAGTAAATTTGCATGCTAATGATATGGAGGTGTTTGTTTGTTTTCACATAAGAATTATATCTTGTCTGAGTATTCGATCCACACAACAAGGACAGTCCTCACTGTTTTCAGAGTTTTATCAATATTTCAATCTCATAATGATCAATGCTGAGAATGCCCCTTTGTATAAGCGCACATAACAAAATGACAGAAGTATGTTCAGAGCCATTCCAGAAAATGTTGGAAATTCTGTCCTGAATCCCAAGCCAAAATTCCTTGAAAGACTTTTTAATGAAACTCATGTAGCAGCTCAGGAATTAAAACAGTTTTTTCAGTTTGGTTACATTTTATTTTATTTTAGTTATTCTATGAGTGTATGTATAGCTGTATGTGTGTATGTGTGTGTGTGTGTGTGTGTGTGTGTGTGTGTGTGTGTGTGTGAGAGAGAGAGAGAGAGAGAGAGAGAGAGAGAGAGAGAGAGAGAGAGAGCCATACACAAGCACAGATGCAGATGTGGGGGTCAGAGGACAACTTGTGGGAATCAGTTCTCTCCTTCCACCAGGTGCATCCTAAATCAAATTCAGGTTATTAGGCTTGGCAAGCGCCTTAACCAATGGCTCATCTATCCCATTGGACAGCAAACAGCAATTTTTCAAGTCAAAATTGTGGGGGGCTTGGAATGTGACTAAGTAGTTAAGCATTTTTCTTGCATGGGTGAGACACAACAATTCCCCTGCCCCTCAACACACACACACACACACACACACACACACACACACACACACACACACACACAATGCTAATATCAAACATTGTAACAGTGTAGTCTAAACACAATTCTGATACTTACATGCTAACTAACAATGGTACAAAAATACTAAATATTTTTGTTTTCCATGATTAAGTTTCCAAAAACACAGAAAGTTGTGTGTACACAATGCTCGGTGTTCTTAAATCTGAGCTCCTGAAGGACAGGTCAGTGTCCTGTGTGTGGGCATGTGCAGTTCAGAGTGTGCTGTGTGGTCAGAACAAATACCATAATAAACTTGTGATGCAGCATGGCAGAGTGAGGCCAGAAAAACCACAGATTCATTACCCATTTGATTCTGAGATGAGTTTTGGTCACATAGCTCAGAAACTTTTTACTGATGCCAATTGTTTTTCAACATTGTACATCAATTTGACAACTCCATTTGGGGTTGCAAGCACAGTTTATGAAGTGGGGTTGTAGATAACTCTGGCTCCTGAGCTGTGGCTGCCACAGCTGCATAACATCACTAGAGAGGTTCACACTGAATGCCACTAGACCTGATTAAAAAGTCACAAAATTCAATCAACAGTGCTTTTTGAATGTCTGTTGTCTCAACTCCAGTCTATCCTTCAGAATAATATTATAAGTTGTTAGAACTGCCTGAAATTCAGATGGCCCCAGAGGTGAACATTTTCCTTCTCCCTACAGTGAGATTCCTGGGAAAACTGCAATTCCTAGGACTCAGTTGTTTCTATCGCCAAAGGGAGGGGCACAAGCATTTTTTTAGAATGTCTCTGTTCCTGCAAGGAAGTTTACATCAGTGTAGAATAAAGTAACTAGTGTGCGCATGTTTTCAGGGGCCACATGACAAAAGAGAACAAGGTGGCTCATTAGGTGAGCCACACCTAACTTTACTTGGATGTTCTGGTACTTCCTGGTTGAGTGTTATGTTAGACCTTTGGCCATCTTTGAGCCCTGGTGCCTCCTACTTCAGTGGAGACTGAAAGGTTCAATTTTTGATTTGGGTGTTAGGAGCCAAATCCACCAGAGAAGAGACATGGACACGCTTAAAACCAGAGGGAAAAAGTCTTTGTCACTGTTTATCACTGAAAGACAACTGCATGGAGAACTTGCCCAAATCATGAAGCCCTGATCTTCACAGTTCTTTGTCTTCAATGCATAAAACCACATCCTAGTTGACACGCTTGAGTTATCAAGAACAGCTAGCAAGAACAGAACTACAGGAGCTGAAAAGCAATGTTAGTACATTGAAGGATTTTTCCAGCATCCTGGAGTTGGTCTTTGATAGATTAGGTCTTCGTTCCCACTTTATCCAGTGTTGGGACCTACATGTAGGGTTTTAAGGTCAGTGGTACTAATGGTGCCTCTAACATGGCATCAGTTGTGCCTAGGTTTGGGGGCCTGTTACATGGGTAGACATTCACAATGGAGAGACTATGATTTGTTCCCAACATATTGAGAGCCACTGGTAGCAAAAGTCCATGGGAGTATACAGCAGTGACAACTAGAGTTCAGAAGGTCAACCTATCAGAACTAAGGGTTCTGTTAGAGGAAACCATAATGCCTTAAGGTATTACTGCCTTTTGAATGAACTTGCTGTCTCTTGTAAACTTCTTGTGCAGTAACAGCTATGATTCTCTCCATTTACCATGCATCTCCATGTTGTGTGTACATGTAATCTCACAAATGCATCTCAATCTTGGGCACAACTTTCCCTATATATTTGGGGTAATTGGATGACTGTCTCCGGCTGTGTTAATTTTTCATTAACATATATGTGACCAGGGTCATTCTCCAGACAAAAGTGTTTCATCAAAGATACCTTTTTCCAAGGACAAAACTCCATATAGATAAACATTTCCTCATCTCACCCACAGATAGAGAAAGTAACCACTAACATTAAATACTCAACTCCTTACCTTCCCCCCAGGTTATTTACACAAGACCCTAATTTAAGAGATTTACTGCTCACCTTTCTGGGATGATGTTTTAGCCACTTGCTAGTTACTGAGTCAAGGTAGCTACTTCCCACTGACCCAAGGAGATTGCCTTCAAGGCCAGGTAGGCCATAGGTGCCAAGCTTCTTTCTTCTGCAACTTAAGTTTTAACTCCTCCTCAGCCAGGTGCTGTTCCTAGATTCCTTAATTGATCTTAGCCTTTAGTTGACCCTACCAGAGAACTCCCCTTTAGTCATTCCCCTTTTGGGTTGTAATTGGAAGCTGACAATTATTGCTTTATGTGTGGATCCTTATCACCTGTCTCTGTGACCCTGAAAACTTCAAGCCTCACATTGCTTTGCCAAGGAATTATGGCATGTGTATATACTGGTTCTCTGAGAGCACTGGTGAGAATGGATTTAGAAGAACAAAGATGAGGATGGATATGGAAAGAACTAGGTAGACGTAAGAGAACAGTAGAAGTGACTAAGAGCAAGAGGGACCGAGAGGAGCTAAGTACGAAAACAGAAAAGAAACTGTGTAGCTGGAATTTACTTAGAAGAAGAATAAAGTGAATGGACAAAAGAACTCAGTGTGCTTAGATTCATGTGGTATCCCTCAGATTAGTATCCTTAGTCACTTGTAGCATCTGTTCTGGACCCTGATAGAAATCCCCTCAAGGCAGGCACTTGAGGGGAATTCGTACTAACATTGTGACAGAGCTGTTTTGATAGAGATGGTTTAATGCTACTAAAGTAAATGAAGTCAATACAAAATGGAACACTGAATAAACAACCATCTTTCTCAAGGGACTACTCAGCTCTGTGCACTAGCATGGTAAGTGATAGTCTTTTACTTCCTCTGATACTAATATCATAATGTTTGCTTATGTATACCATGTAAGACGTACAGTCCTTTCTTCATAGGCACCACAGGCCTACCCAGATTCAGCACATTCTTGCTATAAATATACCCTGCCAGTCAAATACCTGCTCTCCTCCATGATTATTCAGGTCTTGCTGCATCCTGCCATACTCCCATGGGAAACCAACCTTAGCTATGTGGTCTAATTCTTCTTGAAACACAACTATTGTGCAAGTTGCATTGTTTACACATTATTTCCCATAAATTCAATATTTTGCCTTTTTTTCTCCACTGTACTCCCCCAAATTAATTCATTTTCACCAGTATACACATACATGTTCATATGTGTGGGGTTGGGGGTGGGGAGAAGTCAAAGTCAGCTGTCTTCTTCAATGGTTCTTCACCTTATTTTTGAGACAGGATCTCTCATTGAACCTGGGACTTGATGATTTGGCTAAGCTGCCTAATGGTCAGCAAGCCCTAAGGACTCCACTGAAGATCCCTTCATCTGTCTCCCAGTGCTGGAACTACAGGCATCTTCTGTGGCTGGCCCTCACCAAGGGGTCTAAGGATGAGAGGTCTTCATGACTGTGCAAATCCTTTACCAACTGAGCTAGCTCACATCTTGTTGTGATCTTTAAATAGTAACACATTCTCTCTCTCTTTCTTTCTCTTTCCCTCCCTCCCTCCTTCTCTCCCTTGCTCCCTCTAACTGACTGATTTTGTTTGTTTTTTTTTTGTTTTGTTTTGTTTTTTTGTATGACAACAAGGTTTGATTGTGTACTTCAGTCAGTCTGGCCCATTAGCCTCTTGGAAGAATTAGGATTAATCATTCTGTATTTCCAGGATTTATCAGTTACTACTTACCCAGTGGGGTTAAAAGTTTTGAAACAAGAAGCAAATGTCTCATATAGTCTAATCATTGGTTAATACATTCTTTCAAATAAACAATTTTAAGAACAATATTCTGTTTACAGTGGGTGACATTTAGATATTCCTGATTACTTAGCTTCCTGACAAGTATAAAGAATTTTTTTTTGCTCTAACAGCATCAAACATGTGTGGGAAAGCTTAACATTTAAGCAATTTAGCTCTATATTTACAATTATCCTCCTGTCTGACATCTTACAGAGGAAACATCCAGATGTGTCACTGAACATATCACTTTTTAAGCAGATGTTTCAGTATCTACTCCACAATTTTTAAGCAGATGTTTCAGTATCTACTCCACAATTTTTCAATGAAAAACAGTAATTTTTATAACATTCTTAATAGAGCAATATTTTTTGCATCCTTTGGATTCCAATTGTTCTGTTCTTTGCTCAAGAGAAAATCCAATTTTTCTTGAAGCTGGACTAAAAAAAAATAAACTCATATTTTTCTCTCTGTATTTTTCTGTGTCCAATCAGGGCAATCATTTTTTACTAACTGCTGTAATAGAAAAGCCTCCTCTTTTATGTGTCACAGAGAAATTGCCCTGGGAACTGGGCTGTTGCATAAAAGTTTAGTCTGTATCAGTGCACATCATGTTTCCCTAACATACTGAAGATCCCCATTGATTGGGAGTCAGTTCATGGGTCTGTGTCAAAGAGGGGAGGAAGAACAAGAACTGAACCTTACCTTTCCCTCCATTTCTGAATTCAAATGGCAGCCATGTCTCTAACTAACCAGTAAAATACTATTTTCTGATCTGACTATTTGCTTACAAACATAAAAAGCTGATTTAAGCTCACCCAGACTTTCATGGAAAATACATTAAAATGCTAAGATACAGCAGACATTTTGCCCACGTCTAGTCAAAATCATCCTTTCTCCTTCCTCTTCTGTGCTTGTTAGTTTTATTTTATTTTTTTTTTTCATTTTATATACCAACCACAGATCCTCATCCCTCCCCACCTCCCATTCCCCTCCACCTCCTTCCAACCCTACCTGCCCATTTACTCCTCAGAGAGGGTTAAGGCCTCCCATGGGGAGTCAACAAAATTTGGCACATCAAATTGAGGCAGGCCCAAGCCCCTCCCCACTGCATGAATGCTAAGCAAGGTATCCCAGCACAGGGAATTGGCTCCAGAAAGTCAGTTCATGTACCACAGATAAATCCTGGTCCTACTTCCAGGGGCTCCACAAAGAGACCAAGCCACACAACTGTCACCCACATTCAGAGGGCCTAGTTTGGTCCCCTGCAGGTTCCCTAGGCATTCATGAGCTCCCACTAGCTTGGTTAAGCTGTCTGTGTGGGTTTCTTTATCATAATCTTGACCACCCCACCCTGTTCATACAATAATCCCTCCTCCTTTTCTTGACTGGACTGCAGAATCTTGGCCCAGTGCCTGGCTCTGCATCTCTGCAGCTGCTTCCATCAGTCACTGGATGAAGGCTCTATGATGGCAATTAGAGTAGTCACATGTTCTTATCCCCTATCACCATCACTCTCCACCTCACCCCAGTTTACCCCGGAGATCTTATCTATTTACCCCTCTCATGTCAATTCATTCATGTTTGTTGTAGAATATTATTTTAAGATGTGTTACATTTGTTTATACTGTGGAACATTTGTTTAATGATGCAAAAATGTGTTGCATTCTTTTATGTTGCATTTTGTTTAACTCTGTGGAGCTGTATTACTTTGCTTGTATAAAATATCTGATGGTCTTAAAGAACTGAATGGCTAATAGCAAGACAGCATAAAGGATAGGTGGGGCAGATAGGCAGAAAGATTAAATACAAGGAGAAATCTGGAAGGAAAAGAAGAAGGAATGAGACAGGAAGGAAGAAGATGTTAGGAGTCAGCCACTCAGCCACCCAGTCACACAGCCAGCCATGGAATAAGAGTTAAAGTAAGATATACAGAAGTAAGAAAAGGAAAGAGCCCAGAGGCAAGAGGCACATGGGATAATTTAAAGTTAAGAAAGGCTAGCAAGAAACAAACCAAATTAAGGCCAGGCATTTATCATTAAGAATAAGCATCCTTGTGTGATTTATTTGGGAGCTGGGTGGCAGGCCCCCCAAAAGAACAAAAACAATCAACATGTGTCGCTCTTTGGGTAATCCTTGTTACCTAGTTTCTCTGGAGTTGTGTTTTGTAGCCTGGTTATCCTTTGCTTTATATCCAATATCCACTTATGAGTGGATACATACCATGTTTGTCTTTCTGGGTCTGGGTCACCTCACTCAGTTTGATTTTTTTTTCTAGTTCCATCCATTTGCTGCAAATTTCATGATGTCATTGATTGTTACTGCTGAGTAATACTCCTTTGTGCAAATGTACCACATTTTCTTTATCCATTCTTCAGTTTAGGGGCATCTAGGCTGTTTCTAGGTTCTGGCTATTACAAATAATGCTGCTGTGGAAATAGTTGAGCAAGTGTGCTTGTGGTATGATTGAGCATCCTTTGGATATGTGCCAAAGAGTAATATTGCTGGGTTTTGAGGTTGATTGATTCCCTATTTTGTGAGAAACTGCCATACTGATTTCCAAAGTGAATGTACCTGTTTATACTCCCTCCAGCAGTGGAGAAGTGTTCCCCTTATTCCATATCCTCTAAAACATAAGCTGTCATCAGTGTTTTTTTTTTATTTTAGCCACTCTAAAATAAGAGGTGTAAGATGATATCTCAAAGTCATTTTGATTTTCATTTTGCTGATGGCTAAGGATGTTCAGTAATCTCTTAAATGTCTTTTGGCCATTTGAGATTCTTCTGTTGAGAATTCTCTGTTTAGACCTGTATCCCAATTTTAAATTGGATTATGTGATATTTTGAGGTCTAGTTTCTTGAGTTCTTCATATATTTTGGAGATTAGCCCTCTGTCAGATGAGGGGTTGTTGAAGATCTTTTCCCATTCTGTAGGCTACCCTTTTGTCTTATTTAATATGTCCTTGGCCTTATAGAAGCTTGTCAGTTTCAGGAGGTCCAAATTATTAATTGTTGTTCTCAGTGTCTGTGCTACTAGTGTTATATTTAGGAAGTGGTCTCCTGTGCCAATGAGATCAAGGCTACTTACCACTTTCTCTTCTATAACTGGATTTATGTTGAAGTCTTTGATCCACTTGGATTTGAGTTTTGTGCATGGCAATAGATATGGTTCTATTTGCATTCTTTTACATGCTGGCATCCAGTTATGCCAGCAACATTTATTGAAGATGCTTTCTTTTTTCCATAGCACAGTTTTGGCTTTTTTGTACAAAATCAAGTGTTCATAGGTGTGGGAAAAAATATCAGGGTCTTCAATTTGATTCCATTGATCCACATGCCAATACCAAGCTGTTTTTATTTCTATATCTCTATAGTAGAGCTTCAAGTCAGGGATGATGATGCCTCCAGAAGTTCCTTTATTGTACAGGATTGTTCTGGCTATCCTGGGTTTTTTTGTTTTGTTTTGTTTTGTTTTGTTTTTCATGATAAAGTTGAGTATTGTTCTTTCAAGGTCTATGAAGAATTGTGTTGGGATTTTGATGGGGATTGCAATGAATCTATAGATTGCTTTTGGTAAGATTATCATTTTTACTATGTTGATCCTACCTATCCAACAGTATGGGACATCTTTCCATTTTCTGATATCTGCTTCAATTTCTTTTATCAAAGACTAAAAGTTCTTGTTGTACAGATCTTTCACTTGTGTAGTTAGAGTTACCCCAAGATATTTTATGTTATTTGTGCCTATTAAAAAGGGTGATGTTTCTCTGATTTCCTCCTCAGGCTGTTTATCATTTTTATATAGGAGGGCTACTGATTTTTGGTTAATCTCATATCCCATCACATTGCTGAAAGTGTAAACTATAGGAGTTCCCTGGTAGTATTTTTGGGGTCACTTATAAATACTATCATATCATCTACAAATAGCAAAAGTTTGACTTCTTTTTTTCCAATTTGTATTCCATTGATTTCCTTTTATTGTCTTATTGCTCTGGCTAGAACTTTGAGTACTATTATTGAACAGATATGAAGAGAGTAGACAGCCTTTTCTTGTTCCTGATTTTAGTGAGCATGGATCCCACGTATCTACATAAAATGCCTGGTATGGTCCCACATGCAGCTGTATCCTCAGTACTGTGAGGGGCAGAGATGATTATACAGTCTAATCAAGTGTGTGCACATGTGCTTACACAAACATACATACCAGTATCAGAATAGCAACTAATACAAGGTCATTAACTTGGTGACATAGTTCATGTTAAAATCTAAGCATATCCAATTAGAGAGTATTCATTTTATTTTTGTCAATTTAAGGAGAGATTATTGTATTCCTTAAATTTTAGAAAGAAATGGTGATTTACAAGTTGAATTTATTACTACTTTATTTGGCATTAATTACCTGATGGGTAAACAAAATGTCAGATATACTAAACACAATATATTAAAGATAACATGTGAAATAAATACATTCAGAGACACCATTGTGTTCACTCAGCTTTGTTTTCATTTTCAGTTTTCTATTTTGCAAAGAGTATTGTCAGTTGTGGCAACAGAAAAAGCTATGCTACTCAAGGAACAAAACATGCAACTGTGACTAACATCTAATATTTTGTAAAATCCTGTACTATTGGGTATATAACCTACATAAAATATGCCTTAGGTCAAGGGAAGAAATACTAGCTCATAATTCAGTGTGTCTCTACCTATGTTCTAATTGGTATGCAAGCTTGAGCCAGCTTCTCAGGACCATTTTAATTGCCTCTTCCTTTGAGGTTAATATCTAATGATTTACACATTTCCATTGTATTTAATTTAAAAAATAAAAAAGTCTCCCATTGATATTCCAGTCCGCAATATAAAGTGTTTGTACCCAAGAATGAAGACCTGAATTTCACTCTCAGAATTCACATTTTAACAATCTAAGGCCTAGAAAGAAGGCTTAGCAATCAAGAGCACTTGCTTTCTTGTAGGAACTAGGTCCATTTCTAATCAGATACATTGGTGACTCATAATTGCATACAACTACAGCTCCTTGGTATCTGATACTCTCTCTGTCTTCCACAAGCACCTGAGTATATGTGGTACACATGTATGCACTCACATACACACACATAAAATAAAATAAGTCTTTAAGAAAAATATACAAGCTTGGACAACTGCATTTGTAATCCCGGTGGTGGGATGTTGTAAAATATTATTTCAAGGTGTGATACTTTTGTTAATGCTCTGGAACATTTGTTTGATGATGCAAAACGAGTTTGAATAAATAAAATTCACCTGAAGTCAGGAGGCTGAGTCAACAGTTAGCTGACAGGAAGTGGTAGGGAGGAGGCAGATGGAGAAGGGTTTTTAAGGAGGGGTGAGGAGAAGCACGAGGGCTTTTTGGAGAATGCAAGCAAGGAGAGGAGGTGTCCTACTTGTTATTCAGCCTCTTTGAAGAGCATAATGCCACCTTAACCTTTGAATCTTGAGTTATTTAGAGGGACAGAGATTTAGTTAAGGTCCCTTCATAGCTTTGAAAGAGTCTTTTCGTGAGAGAACAGAATTCCCTCCAGCTACAGTCCTTGTGGATTCAGACAGCCATAGCTTAAAAGGCATCAACAATATAGAAAAAGTACAAGAGTGGGAAGGTAGACACAGGTTGATACTAGTTTCTTGGGACTGTCTAGCCAGCCAGTGTACCTTGTTGCCAAGTTCCAGCTCTGTGAGAGATACCGCCTCAATAAATAAATAAATAAATAAATAAATAAATAAATAAAGTTAAGAAGGGCTGAGACTTTGGCCCATTGATGCATTATTAGTCTAGTGTGCATGGGGCCATAGTACTGTAAAAAATAAATGAAAAATGCAAAGGTGGATGATGCCTGAGGACCAATACCAGAGTTTGTCCTCTGGCCCCTCTCTCTCTCTCTGTCTCTGTCTCTGTCTCTGTCTCTGTCTCTCTCTCTCTCTCTCTCTCTCTCTCTCTCTCTCTCTCTCACACACACACACACACACACACACACACACACACACACACAATAAACAAAATAAAATAAATAGTGTCTCCATCCAATCAGCTCTTTGCAGTGGTGGTAACAAAAAGTGATATGTTCATTGTCACTATTATCCAGTCACAGGTCTAAAAGGATTTCCAAATGATCCCACCCTACACATGCTACCCACCCTATATAAATGCTGGGTCACTTAGTTGATGGCATCTATTCACAAACATTTATTGTTAGCCTCCTATGAACAGTGCCCAGAGAAGTCCAGCTGAATGAATCCCATCCTAACTGAGTGGAGCCATTCCATGAACAGGGGACCCTGGATTGAGTGAAGGGAAGAAAGTGAGCTGCATTAATTGTTCTCTGTTCTGATGGTGGATACAATGAGACTAGATGCTTTAACTCCTACTATCCTGAACTACACACTGGGATGGGCCCTTGAACTATGCACTAAAATAAATGCTCCTTTAAATTGTTTTGTTTGGAGTGTGTTATCACAGAAGCAGGAAATGAACTAAGACAAAAAGTGATAAAATGGGAACTTAAATACAGGTGTGGATAATTTCAAGTCAGTATATCACTTGCTTTGCTACTTCTCATAATATCATTAGCCTGGTGTGTGTGTGTGTGTGTGTGTGTGTGTGTATGTATGTATGTGTGTGTGTGTATGTGTGTGTGTGTGTGTGTACATGTGTAATTACATATATAAGTCAAAGTACAATCTCGATTTTTATTCCTTTGGTACCATCATTTTTTCTCCTTTTTTTCAGATAGGGGCTTTCGTTAGTCTGGAACTTACTAAGCAGCCTTGGCTGTCTGGTGGGTGAGTTCTGCACATCTGACTGTCATTGCTTCCCAAGCTCTGGACTTACAACTGTAGAACACCACATTCAGCTTTTTATATGGATTCTGCAGATTGGACTCAGACCCTCATGTCTGTAAAGCAAGCACTTTCCTAAGTAAGTTGTCGCCACAGCCCATCTTCAGCATGTTTCTTTCTGCTCCACACTCAAACAAGAGTTGGTCAACGTCAGGCACAAGACTAAACCCCATCTACTTATTCTCCCAGGAGGAAAAATAAACAGAAAAGAAATGAGCGCGGGAGTGTTTATGTTTATACCAGTTCCTTCCATTGATCCATAGGAGAAAACTAGCTTATGCCACACTATCAAACTGGTCCATTAAACGTCTATTTTAGGGAGTATTTTTGTATTTAGGACTGATATATATATAATGTGTATTTATGTGTACATATACACATATGTATGCAGTAACAATTAAAGAAAAAGAAGCCGTGAACAAGATTGAGGAAGAAAATGAAAAAGGGATAATTATGTAATTACATAATAATCTCAAAACCTTAAGAATAATTATTGAAAGATTTACTTTTTAATTTTAGTATGTTTCTTTGTATGTGTCTACATGAGTATATGTATACCACATGTATGCAGGTCCTATGGAGGCTAGAAGAAGGTGTCAAATCCCCTGCAACTAGAGTCATAAGCAATTTTAAGATGCCCAATATGGGTGCTGAGCCATGACTCCAGTCCCACTTAAATGTCATTTAATCCATAAGAATTTAACTTAAAAAGCACAAAAAAGTAAATCCAGGCACAAAATATTTTTACAGTAAACAAATTGAAAGAACAACAATCAAAGGATGCAATTAGAGTCACATTTATCTAAACCTTTTGATCGGGAGTCTCGCCCATAAATGATTGGATGAGCAATGAATTGCTCCAGAAACCTTGATTTTTCGACCATAACAAAAATAAATATATAAAGAGAGTGATATAAAAAAAGTCAGTTACTTTACAAGTTAACCATATGATTTTTAAAGTTTTATCTGTTGTTCTTTCATACAATACATCCTGACCAAAGCCTCCTCTCCCTCGCCTCCTCCTAGCCCCCTCCCTCCCTGCTCTCTCCCCCAGAGTCACTGATTCTCCATTTCCCTTCAGGAAAGACCAGACTTCTGGAGGTTATCAACTGAATACAGCCTAACAAGATGCAGTAAGATTAGACAAAACTCCTCATATCAATGTTGGACAAGGCAGCTCAGTAGTAGGAAAAGGGTTCTAGAAGCAGGAAAAACAAATCAGAAACATCCCCACTCCCACTATTAGGAGTCTCACAAAAACCCCCAAGCTAAACAACCACAACATATATGCAGACAACCTAGCTCAAACTCATGCAGACTCTGTGATTGCTGCTTCAGTATCTGTGAACCCCTATGAGCTCTGCATATTTGATTCTCTGGCCTGTGTTCTCATGGTGTCCTTGACCCATCTGGCTTCCATATTCCTTCCTTTCCCTCTTCTGCAGGGTTCCATGAGCTCTGCCTTATATTTGACTGTGATTCTCTCTCTGCTCATACTGCCTGCCTGAGGAAGCCTCTCTGATGATGATTAGTCTAGGCACCAATCCTATGAGTATAGCAAAATATTGTTAGGAATCATTGTAGGGAAAAGGGGCTGGCTAAAGAAAACCACCCTGACACTGGAGCCCAGAACTAGCGAAAGATGGCTCAGATCAGGGCAGAAAGAAACACAGTTTGGCTCAGTCAGATCAGAGCCATCTCTGCCCCTGGCCAACTGACCTGTGAAATCAACCAATCACAGAGCAGGATAGTAGAACCCTGGGCCTGGGGTTGACTACACCCCCAAGACTTCCTGTGTCAACTGCTCTGCCTAATCAATCAGTTAGGGAAAAAGGCTGTTCTCTCCACCCTTGTAGAGGCAACTACTTTCCTGGACTCCTCCTTCCCAAATAAATCTCTTTCTCAAAAGAGTTTTTGATGGGAAGGTTTTAATTCACTGGCATAGAGAAGATCCTTGCTGAGATGTCCCCCAGTGGACAAAATAAGGGAGAGCTGAAACAGCAGAGCAAGGAGGAGCTGAATAGAAGATCTTTGCTGAGATGTCCCTCAGTGCACAGAGTGAAACAAAAGAAGCAGCATCTTAGGCTGGAGAAGCAGATCTCTGCTAGGAAGCCCCCTTAAGTGGGGGCTGAGCAAAGCTCAGTTAGAGCAGCTGTCCAGAAGAGGAGCAGGATTGCTATATCCTTCAGGGAGACCATCCCCCATCACACCAGGTATACCTTGACTTTTGTAAAGAGTCAGGATACTCTTTCCTCCAGAAGCAGTTCCAGGCCTGACTCTCCCAAGAAGTCAGAAATATTTCCCTTCCAGGATTGGGCTGCTTCTTTGCAGTTCCAGCCATCAGAGCTGTGCTAAACAGCTCCAGGTGTCCAGAACATCTTCAGGGCAGAGCTGTTATTCTGAGCAGCTCAAGGTGTTGCCTGACTCCCCAGGTAGTCAGGACACCAAACCCACAGAGTTGTGAAACTCACATTTTGCAATCAATTTACTTACAATCATTTCATTGACTGACTCTCTCTCTCTCTCTCTCTCTCTCTCTCTCTCTCTCTCTCTCTCTCTTCCTTTATTTCTTCCTTCCTTTTTTTGCCAGTTGAGTTTGGTTCCACCCTTGTTCTCTGGACTATGCATCTTCTAGTTCCTTGGCCATCCAGGCAGGGTAGGGAGTCAGTTCCATGTCAAGATATGGACTTCAAGTTGGACCAGTCATTGGTTGGCCACTCCCACATGTTATGAGCAACTATTCCTCAGCACATCTTGCAGTTAGGACAGATTGTGGGACAAACATTTTGTAGTTAGATTGGTGTCCCAGTACCATCACTGGAAGCCTTGTTGTTTACAGAAGATAGAAAGTTCAGGATCCTTGTCCTCCATTACTAGGAGTACTCTCTAGGGTCACTCTCATGGATTCCATGAAGTTTCCACTGCACAAGGTTTCCACATGATTCCCCAAATAACCCCCAATTCCAATCTCTCCCTATACTCTCTCCTTCCCTTCCTCCCTCATCCACCTGATCCCTCTTGTTTCCATCCCACTCATCCATACTACACCTGCAGAATCTAAACTATTTCTCCTTCCAAGGGAGATCAATCCACCCTAGATCCCTCCTTGTTTCTTAGCCTCTCTTGGTCTATGGATTCTAGCATGCTATCTGTCATAGACCATAAGAATATGCAGCAGATAACAACTGATATTCGTAAGGTTGAAACACCAGATAAATAACTCTCTGATGGAAGAACCTCATCAAGCAAAGCTTATGGGGACACTGCCTATGAATGCTGTTTTGTTTCTGTCTATAATTTTTCTCATGTGCCACTACATTTCTTTCCTAAAAACAGCTGTGGGTATTTCCCTCTGCCTGTGTGTTTATCTCATGAGTATATTTAATCTACTGGGCACATTTATCTGTGGATGATCAGGGAGATGACGACTTCTTAAGCCGTATAATTTTGATGAATAGAAATAATACAAGGATATTTTTTATAGCTCAGACTGACATAGGAACATAATAGTATTTTCAGTTACAAAGACAGCTTTTTTTTTTTTGGTTTTTCAAGACAGAGTTTCTCTGTGGAGCATTGTGTCTTTCCTGGATCTCACTCTGTAGACCAGGCTTGCCACAAACTAACAGTGATCTGCCTGGCTCTGCCTCCAAAGTGCTGGGATTAATGGTGTGTGCCACCACCACCCAGGCAAGGACAGCTTTTTATACAATTAAGACCACATAGCAAATTCAAAGTAAACAAGTTACCCCTGCAAATGAATTAACAAAGACAAATATCCAAGTGCCTTTTAGTAGGACAGGCCCATAGGGTCCACAGGAAATTGGCTCAGACCAGTTTCCAAGGCTTGCATATAACATACTCCTTAAGAGCCAACCTGGAGTCTGCCTGAGGGCCTAGCAACAGGAACTGTTAAAGTTCCTGGTCACTGTCAGAGGTCCTGGGCACTTTCAGAGTTCCTAGTCACTGTCAGAGTTCCTGATCATCGGAGTTCCTCATCATGCCCAACCAATGAGGGATGACTGCACAGACTGGGCACTGGGAGGAGAGTATATAAGGTCTTCTTTGTTATTGAATAAATGAGTTCATTATTTGCCTTCAACAGACTCCTGGTGTCTGTGTCATTGACACCATGCTTTCTTACCCCCTCCCCCTAGGGAGCTGTTAGAATCCAAGCCACAATGTCTGTTTGTTCACCCAAGGTCAAATACAAAGCAACTTTAGTAGACATAACTCCCTGAACAAATTCTCTCAGCAATTGACTCCCTGCATGGATTCCTAACCACTCAAGGTTCAGCAAATTAACTGTCTATTGTTTAGGTCCTGAATTTCAATGTCACTCTCCATCAGGAAATGCTAAGCACTCATCTATATGCCTCCCATCTTTGCTTTACAGCCTGGCTGACAGCCAAGCATTGCCATATTTACTCACTCACTGGCCAGTCAGTGTGACATCCCAAGTTAGAGAGATACCACATGATTTCTTATATGTTATCAGAATGGCTCTGACTCTCAAAATGTAACTCATATATTTGTCCAGAGTTGTTCTATGAGAGAGACATGCAGCTGTGTTGAGAGATGTAACCATGTGGAAACAGATATTTTCAGAAAGAGATTTTTCAAGATGAAGTAAAAGAGAAAGTTACCATCAGAACACATGTGTTTCTTTCCTAAAGACCCTCAGATAGATGATAATTATTCCTAAGTCCTACTACTCTGAGGCATTTCTTTTTCCCTGGAGCAGTCCTTGGAGCTGGTCTCTCAGACTGTGATAATTATTTTTTATTTAACAGCTAATATACACTTCTAAGTGAGTACATACTCTGTTGTATTTCTGGGTCTGGGTTGCTTCACTCAGCATGATTTATTTCTAGTTCCATCCATTTGCCTGCAAATTCCATGATATTACTGTTTTTAGTAGCTTCGTATTACTTCAATGTATAAATGGAACACTTTCTTTATCTACTCTTTGGTTGAGGGACATCTAGTTTGTTTCCAGTTTCTGGCTATTGTGAATAAAGCTGCTATGAATACAACTGAGCAAGTGCCATTGTGATAGTATGGACCACTTTTGTATAGATGCCCAGGAGTGATATAGCTGGGTCATGAAATAAATATTCCTAATTTTCCAAGGAAAAAAATATCAACATGTTGATTTACCTAGTGGCTGTACAAGTTTGCACACCCATCAACAATGGAAGAGTGTTCTCCTTGCTCCACATCCTCTCCAACATGTGTTGTCACTTGTTATATTGATCTAAGCCATTTGGAGAGCTGTAAGAAGGAATTTCAGAGTCATTATGATTTGAATTTTCCTTATGGCAAAGAATGTTGAATATTGCTTTAAGTGTTTCTAAGTCATTTGAATTTTCTCTACTGAGAATTCTTTGTCTATGTCTATACACCATTTTTAAAATAGATTGCTTGCTTTTTTATGTCTAGTTTCTTGAATTCTTTATATATTTTGGATATTAGCCCTCTATCAGATGTGGAGTTGGTGAAAATCTTTTCCCATTCTATAGGCTACCATTTTATCCTATTGACTGTGCATCCTTTGCCTTATGGGAGCTTTTCAGTTTCATGAGGTCCTACTTATCAGTCTTAGAGCATGCACTATAACTGTTCTGTTTATGGAGTTTTCTCCTGTGCCAATACACTCAAGACTATTCCCTACTTTTTTCTATGAGTTTCAGGGTATATAGTCTTATGTTGAGGTTTCTGATCAACTTGGACTTGAGTTTTGTGCAGGGTGATAAATATAGATCTATTTGCATTCTTCTACATGTAGATATCCAATTAGACTATCACCATTTGTTAAAGATGCTTTGTTATTTCCATTGAATACTTCTGACATCTTTATCAAAAATTGGGTGTCCATAGGTGTCTGAATTTATGTCTAGGCCTTTGATTCAATTCCATTGATCAACCTATTTTTGTCAATGCCATGTGGTTTTTATGACTATAGGTCTGTAATATAGCTTAAAATCAGGGATGGTGATACCGATAGGAGTTCTTTTGCTGTAAAGGATTGTTTTATCTATCCTGTTTTCTTTTTTTTTTTTTTTTTTTTTTTGCTTTCCATATGGAATTAACAATTGCTGTTTTAAGGACTGTGAAAAATCATATTGGAATCTTGATGAGGATTGTATCAAATCTCTAAATTGCTTTTGATACAATGGCCATTTTACTATGTTAATCCTACAGATCTATGAGTATGGAGGTCTTTCAATCTTCTGCTATCTTCAATTTCTTTCTTCAAGACTTGAAGTTTTTATCAAGTCTTGCACTTGTTTTATTAGAGTTACCCCAAGATATTTTAAGTTATTTGAGGCTAGTGTAAAAGATGTTGTTTCCCTGATTTCTTCAGTCCATTTGTCATTTTTAAATAGGAGAGATGCTGATTTTTTTAAGTTAATCTTGTATCCAGCCACTTCACTGAAAGTGTTTATCAGCTGTTTGGGGTCACTTATGTGTATTATATCATCTACAAATAAAGATAGTTTAATATCTCTCTTTCCAATTTATATGTCCTTGATCTCCTTCGGTTGTATTTTGTTTTGGTTGCTAATGTTTTTGTTTCTCTTTTTTTTTTTTTTTTTTCCAAACAGGGTTTCTTTGTGTAGCTTTGCGCCTTTCCTGATGTTTTTGTTTTTCAAGACAGAGTTTCTGTGTGTAGCTTTGGAGCCTTCCCTGGAATTCTCCCTGTAGACCAAGCTGTCCTCAAACTCACAGAGATCTGCCTGCCTCTGCCTTCCAAGTGCTAGGATTAAAGGTGTGCACCACCACCACCTAAACCCTTCAGGTGGTGGTGTTATTGCTCTAGCAATACTTATCTTATTGCTCTAGCTAGAACTTCAAGTTCTGTATTGAATAGGTATAGAGAGAGGGGACAACATTGTCGTATTTCTGATTTTAGGGTAATTGCTTTGAGTCTCATTCTATTTAATTTTATATTCCCTATAGGCTTGCTGTAAATTGACTTTATTATGTCTAGGTATGTCAATCACATCCTTAATCTCTCTGAAAGTTTTATCATGAAGAGGTGCTGGATTTTGTCATAGGCTTTTTCAGCATCTAGTTAGATGATCATGTGCATTTTTTTCTTTCAGTTTATTAATATGGTGGATTACATTGACAGATTTTCAAATGTTGAACTATCCATGCATCTCTGGAATAAAGCCTATTTGATCATGGTGGATAATCTTGTTGATGTGTTCTTGGATATGTGTTGCAAGCATTTTGCTCAAGATGCAAATATTTTTCCATCTATGTTCATAAGGGAAATAATTATCTTTCTTTGTTGAAACTTTATGTGGTTTGGATATCATGGTGACTGGCTTCATAAAATAAATTTGGCAAAGTTCCTTCTGTTTCTATTTTGTGGAATAATTTGAGGATAATTGGAATTTTCTCTTCTTTGAAAGTCTACTACAACTCTTCACTAAAACCATTGGGCCCCAGATTTTGGGTTTTTTGTTGTTGTTGTTTATTTGTTTGTTTTGTTGTTGATTGTGTTATTATGCTTGAGTCTAGACATGTGTGTTTGGAGTCTAGGTGTCAAATTCTCAGTTTGTCTTTTTTGGATGGGTGTTTTGTTCCTTGGTTTCTTTATCCTTTCTTGTCTTCTGGCTGGTGTGGCCTGTGGTTAAACAAAGGGTCTCCACCCAAGGGGGGGACTGGATTTCTTGCAGTCAGCATGGTCTCTTGTTAAATGGGAGGGGCATGGCAACAAGGAGGGGGGAGAGAATTAGGAATAATAGGGGGAGACACCAAGGGGGTGGAGGAGTTCTGTGGGTGGACAACATACCTGGAGTTCTGTCAGGTCTTCAAGGCCTCTGATCCATCAGGGAACTTCCACCTAAGTTGGAAGATGGGACAAGGTAAGGAGGCGAGGAAGGGGTATTGGGAATAGTGTCTGTGGGCACTGAGAGAGTGGAGGAAGTCTGCAGTCCAGGGGCCTACCTTGAGTTCTGGTTGCTGATATGGCCTCTGGTCTAGTATTGAGTCTCCACCTGAAATGGGGGCCAGGATATGGTAATAAGGTGGAGAGGAGGGTTTGGGAATAGGTGCAGCAAGAGAGTGGAGGAGGTCCATGGGCAGGAGGCATACCTGGTCTTCTGGCATTGCCTGTGGTTGGGTAGAAGGTGTCTGCCAGTGTTGGGGGCTGGGACACAGTGACAAAGAGGTAGGAGGGACAACTGAAGATTGGGTCTGTTGGAAGCTAGAGAGTAGGGAAGGTCCGCAGGTGGGCAACCTATGTGGTCTTTGGGCAGGTGTAGTCTGTAGTTGGGCATGGGGTGTCTGTGTGAGAGAACTGAGAGGGTGTACATGATCAGTGAGCAGCTGGCCTACCTGGCCTTCTTGCCAAGCTGGCCATTTCTGAATAAAAGAAATAAATAGAATAACATGTGAGATTTGCCAACAAAGAACTTGTAGTAAAAGTCAATATGCTTTTAATGTTCTTTTAATTTATTTATGATAGGACTGAGAAACTGTGACATAATTATTATATAAATATTTATTAAACAAATATACATCACAATTTTGGGAAGTAGGTGATTTTCCTAATTTCATTCTCTGACAAAACACATTGAACAACAGCAATTTTGGGGAGGAAATATTTATTTAATCTTACACTTCTGGGTCACAGTCCATGGTTGAGGGAAGTCGGAGTAAGAACTTAAGCAGAAACTCAACAAAGAAACCATGGCTTTCTCTCTGACTCACTCCCAGGCTTATGCTTAGCCACCTTTCTTTTGCAGCCCATGCCCACCATCCTAAGGATGGTGTTGCCCACAGTGGGCTAGGCATCAATTAATAATCAAGAAAAAACACCCACTCTACTGAAAATAGACATGCCCACAGGCCAATCTGGTCTAGGTAATTTCTTCATCAAAACTATTCTTTCAGATGTCTCTAGGCTGCATCAAGTTGACAGCTAAAGCTACCAAGAACAGTGATGTCACAGTTTATTGCTCACATATACCAAGTTACTAGGCTGGGGACTCATGTCCAGATCACTGTGGTTAGTTGTGGCCACTTTTCAACATCCCTAAAGGGTTGGTATTAGCCTTTTTGAGCAAGGAAATGCAATACAGAAAATGCTCAATTTAATAAGGAAACTCATTCTTGGGCTACAAATCTGACATTTTTATCATAGCAATCATATATTTTAATCATAAAACTTGTTCACTGTAATAATCATATGTATGCATACATCACAAGAGGATCATATCTGTGAGTTATTTTTGTCCTGATAAATACCACTGTTCTATTTCAAATCCTTCTTTGACTTTAAATAGTGAGTTCCTCTAACAAAATCTCTACCTGAGTCCATAAAGACAAGGTCCATATTGGCTATAGGAAGAGGTTTTGATTGTTTGGATGGTTGTTTCATCTTTTTAGTACCATGAGATTGTCTTACCTTATAGTTCAGAATAGCCTCAAACTCATGATCTGCCTCTCTCCATCTCCCACATGCTGGGATTATTGGCCTGCTCTATCATACTTGGCAAAATTTCTTTCTTCTTAAAGTAGATTGTTGTCTGGTTACAAACTTCAAATTTCATTCCTAAAAATTCCTATGAATCCATTGTATATATGTATGACATCCTCAAGTACTTACAAAGAATAAATAAATAGACAAAACTTTAAAAGTTTAATATTGATACAAAGTGAAGTCAATGACAATGAAGAGATCATTGGGTGTGCTGAACATTTTTTAAAAGGAAGTTGCTAGATCAAACTGATACATTGAAAATGCACATGCTTGTCAAAGTGAATAAGAAATTAAATGATTAGAAAATAAAAATTAAGTGAAATATCAGGTAACACTACCTTTATATATTCTGAATCTCTACATGGAGAGATCTTCCTCCTCCTACAACAAACCATACCATCCTGGCCATGATATACTGCATTTCCTGGAACTGTGAGCCAAAACAAATGCTTTCTTCCTTGAGGTTCTTTGTCAGATATTTTGTTATAGAAACATGACATGTAACTGAGACTTGTAAAAATGACAGATTCTTCATGGAACACAGCAGGAAAGAACTACTTCACCCCTGCAATGGTACAGTCTGTCTCCTGGAGTGAGTATATTTGTGTTCATCACTTTCTTTGTAGTAATTTATAAGCAAGAAAGATCCAGTTTGGGTTCAGTAGTGTCCTGTCTACACTCCAGTCTCATATTGTCTATCTCATAGTAAGTGATTCTGTGACTGTCAGCCAGATGAAATCTCAGGCCTTTACCCCTGCTCTCTTCTCCAGTATACCAGAGCCATTTCACATAAAAGGAGTGTGGGTACTCTCAGAAAGCTCACACATTGCCTACTAGCCATACCTTCCCCATGCAACCCAGGATAAGGTTTCCATGGTTCAGTAAGAAACTGAAAAGAACTAAGTAATCAGGAACTTGCCCTGTTCCCACTTTTAGAAGATTAAGTTATTGATCGATTAATTTAAGGTATGTGCCTGTGCTTATACACACAAGCACATACCTAGTTGCTCATGTGGCTATCAGAGGAAACCCTTAGGAGTCAATTCTATCCATTTATCAGTAGATCTTGGGGCTCAAACTTGGGCAATCAGGTTTGTGGCAGGTGCCTTTACTCACTGAGCCATCTCACCAGCTCCTTATTTCCAATTTTGTATAATAATTTGAAGAATCATTTCAAAGAAGACTTACAAAAGAAGAAAAAGAAATAGGCAAAACAATTTAGACATCTGTGTTCTTAGAATGGCTACTTATAAATTCACTTTTCTAAAGTATATTGCCACCATATGTAAGGATTATGGTTTATATATGTGTGTATGTTATTAAAGTATCTGATGTTGAGTGTGTGTGAGTATGTGTGATATTGAAGTGTCATGAGCAGGTCAGTGAATGTAGGAAGAAGGATATATGTTGACCATTGATGGACAGGATGGTATAAAGGCCATAAGAGAAAATGAGCAGGGAACAGACTTCTAGAAGCTGGGTGTTGCAGGTGAGGAAGAATACATTATCGTTGTGATTTTACTGGAAATAGAGAACACTATGCAGAGCGGGGTTTGGAAGCTATAGTTAAGCCCCCATTCTCACTTGATAAATAAAGGTTATGACATATTTCAGGACATGGCTGTCTTTGATTTTCATTAAAGATTTCAAAATTGTCTGGTATTTAAGTAGAACATTTCATCTGATCAAGGACAATTGCCAACTCTTACTCTGGAAGTTAATTAAAAATAAAATTGAATTGTTTTCACAATTTCCTTTTAATGGCATGCTATTGGTTAAATTAACTTAAGTGCAGTTTCCATGAATTATTTATTTCTAGGATCCTTCAAAACTTTTAAAGTCAAAGCACATCAAAGGTCATTGTGTGCATAACCACAGCTAATGTAACAGGAATTTGGTTATAGTAGAATGTGGAGAAACCTTCAACAGCATTTGACACTGTATTTATGTGTGTGTGTGTGTGTGTGTGTGTGTGTGTGTGTGTGTGTGTGTGTGTGTACATGTGCCTACAGAGGCCTGAAGAAGGAATCAGATCCTCTGAAGCTGGAGTCATAGGTGATTGTGAGACTCCCAATGTCAGTGCTGGGAAAAGAATCCAAATTCTCTGCAAGAGAAGTAAGTGCTCATAACCACTGGGATATCTCTCGAGCCTATTTATTTACTTACTTACTTACTTACTTACTTACTTACTTACTTAACTACTTACTCACTTACTTACCCAGAGTATCTCACTGAACCTGGATCTTGCTGATTTGGCAAGTCTAACTGGCTGGGAATCCTAGCTCCATTCCCTGGTGCTATGGTTACAGGCATGTGCTACCATGCCCAGCTTTTACATGGGTACTGGATATCTGAACTTAGCTTCTTATGTTTGCTCAGCAACCATTTCATCCATTGAGTAATCTTCCCAGAAACTCCTTCTGGATTTTCACTCAGTTCACCTCCTCAAGTCTCTGCTCCAATCATCTGCTAAGATATGTTTTGTCTGACCACTACAATACATGCAATACAATATGTATTATACAATACGATGCATATAATACAATAGTAATGCTTCTTCTTCTCCTCCCCCTTCTCTATATAGCACATCTCACTGAGTCTTCAGTCCTCAGGGGTTTCCCTTAATAGAATAAGGTACCTGTACCTTTACCATTTGACCTTTGACTGTCACCTCCTGTGAACTGAGCGTGCCCATCAGATTCTGGGTGATCTGGGTCTTGACTGTGTACCATGAGTTGGTCAGAGACCACAGATGATAATCAGAATATAAAATCCCTTTCCTGAAACCTTGAGTAGCATCAGGATCTTCTCATTCTCCAGCGTTCTTATTCTTCTCCAGAGGAGGGGTGCTCTGGAGGCTGCTAGCTGAAGGAGAATGGGACAAGAACAAATCTGATCTCAGAATGAAAGCAATCTGAAGTGGCCCACTTCAGCAAAACACAGCCAATGAGCATAAGAAATCAATGTTCACTGCTGTAATCTTCCAAAATTTGAGCATATTATGCAACTCTGTCATAACTACAGAAACTGTTTGTGATGGTTTGAGTTTTCAGGAATATTGAATAATCTGTAATTGTTTGCTTTTGTTTCAGTTTCTAAGACAGCACCTTCACTATAAGATGCTTTAAATTAATGTTTGTTGAATGAATAAATAAGTGATTAAATGAATAGATAGAGAATAAGAATGTATCCTTCTGAAGAAAACCAAGGAAATTTCAGCACCATGACTTTAAGATTCTGAAAAAAAAAACTATCATTCACATAGGATATCTTTTCTTTAAATGCAAAATCAGACAGGAGTCCTCTTAACCATATCCCTGAGACATCTGTGTGGCCATCCAGGACAAGGAAGCTCAAAACACCTGAAGTCTGGGCAATGACAAGCCATCACCAATACGTATATATTATTAAATTATGAAGACAAAATATGTTACAAGAAGAAAGGGAGGGAAGGCTTACTTTGACTCACAGTTTGAGGATGTGGTCCATCACACTGAGGAGGTCATGGTGGCAGGACTATGCCATATCTGTCCCCATTACATGAGCAGTCAGGAAAAAGATCAATACTGAGTCTCAGCTCACTTCCTCCTTTTTGTTTTGCCGAAAACCTCAGCCCAATGAATGGTATGGCAATAAAATAAATCTCCTCACATCAATCAACCTTGAAAAGATCATCCTTCACAGGCACACACAGAGGCTCATCTTCATGCTGATTCTAGATCCTGTTAGGTTGACAATCAATATCCAACATCCAAATCGGCATCACTTTGCTCTTTTGCCTCTCACTAATTACTGTGTCCCAAACCTAGTCTAAGAAAATATTGGAAATTCACTTGCTGGAGATATGGAGATAAATGATGCTCCAGATGACAGTGTGGTGACAATAGTGTGGGTCAGCTGGGAAGAAAGATAGTGCTGTGATGGAGACTAATAAATAGAGGACAACAGCATAAACATGTCACTCATATTATCTGGTGGGAAATAGACTGGTGATAGAACTGTTGGTTCAGAATGGTTCAGTAACAATAGCCTTGCCCTAGAGGAAATCGAAAAAGGCCTAGGAAAAGACAAATGCTGGCTTAGTAGCCACAAAGCCAGCCAGTAGCAAAGGCAAAGCTAAGATATAGTCTCCCCACTCCTCTCCATGACTCTAGCACCACTGAAAGACCAAATCGAGGTCACTTATATTGGCTTCCAACTTCTCCTAGGCCTGAACTTACAGCTTCAGGCTCATTTTAAAAAACTTGGATTCTGACCCTCCACATCTTTACTACAGCTAGGAAAACCACACTATTAAATATATTTGCTGCTTTCCAGAAATTTTGAGATATAACTCACTCACATTTTTGATAATAGAGTACTAGATAACTATATTACTCAGGGTTCTCTAGAGAAACATAGTTTATATAATAAACATATATTAATAAAATTGGTTATTAGATTGGCTTACAAGATATGTGCTGAGTAGTCAGCAATGGCCATCTTCATGCAAGAGAGGCTGAAAACCCCAGATCAGCCCATTCTTTGAAGCAGGAGACCCAGGAGTCACAATCTGGTGCAGAAGATCTGGAGGATTTCTGGAGACTAATGGTCTTTAGCACACTTTGGAAGGTCAAAGAAACTGAGCAGTGACAAGAACAGATGGATATACTCACCAGCAAAGAGTGAAGGTGGGTAAGCAGGAATCACTGGAGGTGGGCATGCAGGAAGTACTGAAGTTGGGCATACAGGAAGTACTGAAGGTGGGCATACAGGTGGTACTGTAGTTGAGCAAAGAGGAAGCACTGGAGGTGAGCATGCAGGAAGTACTGAAGGTGGGCATACAGGAAGTACTGAAGGTGGGCATGCAGGAAGTACTGGAGGTGAGCATAAAGAAAATAATGAAGGTGAGTATACAGTACTGAAGGTGATCACACAGAAAGTACTGGAGGTGGGCATTGAGGAAGTATTGGATGTGAGCATGCAGGAATCACTGAAGGTGGGCATGCAGGAAGCACAGAAGGTGGGCATGCAGGAAGTACTGAAGGTGGGCATGCAGGAAGTACTCAAGGTGAGCATGCAGGAATCATTGAAGATGAGCATGGAGGAATCACTGAGGGTGAGCATGCAGGAAGTACTGATGGTGGGCATGCAGGAAGTACTGATGGTGGGCATGCAGGAAGTACTTGAGGTGAGCATGTAGGAAGTACTGAAAGTGGGCATGCAAGAAGTACTGAAGGTGGGAACGCAGGAAGTACTGGAGGTGAGCAAACAGGAAGCACTGGAGGTGAGCATGCAGGAAGTATGGTGTTATTTTATTTGTACTGAAATGTGATTTTAATTGTATGTTAATAAATAGAGTTGCCCTGGGGTCAGAGCAATTAGAGCCATAGCAAGAGCGTGGCAGTGGTAGCGCACACCTTTAATCCCAGCACTTGGTAGACAGAGCTAGGTAGATCTCTGTGTGTAAAAGGATACAGCCAGCATTGGAGACAGACACCTTTAATCTCAATCCCAACCATAGAAGACCTGGAAGTCTCTACAGACAGGCAGTGACGAGGCAGTCATATGTTTGGGTTTATAACCAATGAGAAGGCAGAACAGCTAGACTATATAAAGACATACACACAGGAAGTAGGTCCCTTTTGGAGAGCTCTCTTGGCTGAAGAGGAACACTGAAGCAGGAAGAGTGAGGCTCTTAGCTCTGACCTTTTGGCTTTCTTCTCTGAATCGGCTCTGTGTTTCTTATTTAATAAGATGGTTGGTTACATCAACATTTGGTGCCCAATGTGACAAGAATCCATTAAAAACCACTTAACTTGGCTTGGCAGTAGGTCCGGTTTCCCGCCTGGGTGGCCGGCTCCCTAGCCCGGGTCCAGGTCAGCTTGGCCTCAGGCCAGACAGACCATAGTTCCAAGCGGTTAGCTTAAAGCTGGTGCTACAAACAACTCAGGCCTGCCCTGCCGAAAAGGGACCCTGTCTGTAAAGCCAACGCATGTGGTTGGAGCTTAAGAAAGCTAGAGCTAAGCCTTGACTCGGCTCAAGAGGGAACACATGGCTGGATTTAAGCTTTAGCTGGCTACACTTTATTGTGTTCTCTCTCTCTCTCTCTCTCTCTCTCTCTCTCTCTGGATTCACACCTCGGACACTGGCTGGCTGTTTTGAAATTACCTCGGATTTCTACTGTTCTACACAGACTTGGTAAGTCACTTAACATATCAGATATTTTAAAGGAAACTATTTAAAAGAAAAAATTTTTCCACATTAAAAAAAATGGGTTTTCTGTGTACATTGGAAGAAAATTGGGCTTTGTTTGCAATTTTAGGCAGTCTGACAATGGAACAACTATATGAGAAGATTAATGTTGATCGAATTATGCAGTTTATTACTATGCTTATCCTCATTTTACTATGTTAAAAGATCGTCAATTTAAGTGCCAGGATGACAGCTTTAGAAAAACTTGTTAAACCTGTAAAAATTCAGACAGAAGAAATTAACAGTGAAGTTGCTTCAAGATTGGATCATAAGGTTATAGAAAGAAAGCCTGTTTTCGCACAGTCACCCTTAATTTGTCCAGTAACCATACAGCAGTTGCCTAATCAAATGACTACACAAAATATTTGGGCTCCAATTGAAATGTTAGATTTACAAAGGTTTAAGGAGGCAATAGTATCTTATGACATGCATTCCCCATATGTAAAGCAAATGTTAAACTCTTGGTTAGCATATAACAGGATTGTACCACAGGGCTGGCGGGAGCTGGCACAAGCTGTTCTTGAACCCAGTCAAAGGCTTCAGTGACTAACTTGGTTCAATGATGAAGCTAAAAACATAGAAAAACAATGGAGGGATAAAGGAACACAAGTCTGCCAGAATCAGCTTATTGGAGAAGGTCAATATGCTTCTGCACAAACACAAAGTTTATATGATGTCCAAACTCTAATTTTATGTCAAAGAGCAGCCTTGAATGCATGGGACAGAGTTGAGGAACCAGGAAAAAAAACTGAGTCAGTAACAAAGGTTATACAAGGCCCAAAAGAATCTTTCACAGATTTTTTACAAAGACTGGCTTCAGCAGTAAAGAGAATGGTCTCGGGTTCAGAAGCTAGTCAGATAATTGAATCTTTGGCCTTTGAGAATGCGAGTGCAGCATGCAAAAGAATAATCAAGCCTTTAAAGGTAAGATCTGTGCACATTTGGAAGATTGGATTAGAGATACGATTAATGTTGAGGCTCATGAACATGATGATATGTGGGCAGGAGAAGCAATTTCAAAAGGTTTGAGGAATGCCAGATGTTTTGGATGTGGAAAGCAAGGACATTTGCAAAGGGACTGTAAACAGGTCATTCCTAGAAACAATATTTCTTCAAGGAACAATGGCAACACAATGCCCCTTCCTTCTGGAGTATGCAGAAGGTGTGGTAAGGGAAAACACAGGACCAACGAATGTAGATCAACAAGGGACAGACAGGGTAATCCTTTGCCTCAGTCTTCAGGAAACTCTCAGAGGGGCCTCATGCAGGCCCCCAGAACAAATCCAGTTCAAACCTTTCCTGCAGTCGTAGAGGAAACCCCTACTCAGAGCAATTAAATAACCAAATGCCTATTGGAATAAATCATGCTGGTCAGGATGATGAAACAGAGAGAATAGAAAATTCAGGAGAAAACATAAAGAAAATTTTTTGGCGAACTTCTATTAATGAACAAAGACCAAAATTATCGATAAAAATAAATGGTATTTTGTTGTCTGGTCTGGTAGACACAGGTGTGGATGCTACCATAATTGCACCAGAATTTTGGCATCCAACTTGGCCTCTTCAGGAGGTAAACATTCAACTGTTAGGAATTGGGACATTATCTCAGGTGAAACAGAGTGCAAGATGGCTCAAATGTATAGAAGAACAGAAAGGAAAATTAAAACCATATGTGGCTAACATAGCTATGAACCTGTGGGATCGAGACTTTTTGCAACAAGGGAATACTCAGATTTACATCCCTCCAATCTCAGAAACAAATCATAAACTAGCACATGTTTCTGAGAGAAATATTAGAAGGCATTACTCTGAGTGGTCACCAGCCATCCATATTATACAAGAACAGGGCACAACAACTGATGATCTTCCAAAGACACCAACAGCTCTACCTTTAAAATGGTTAACAGACAAGCCTGTATGGGTCCAGCAATGGCCTTTAACAACAGAGAAACTCCAGGCTTTAGAAGAGCTGGTAGAAGAACAGTTAAATGCTCAGCATATTGAAGAATCAACCAGCCCTTGGAATTCTTCTGTATTTGTTATTAAAAAGAAATCTGGTAAATGGAGAATGGTAACAGACCTTAGAGCAATTAACAAAGTAATTCAGCCAATGGACTCTCTATAATCTGGAATTCCTTTACCTACTCTGTTACCAAAAGGATGGCCTCTCATAGTTATTGATTTAAAAGACTGTTTCTTTTCAATACCCCTACAAGAAAAAGACAGATAAAGATTTGCTTTCACAGTGCCTACTTATAATAATTCTCAACCGGTTAAAAGATTTCAATGGAAGGTCCTCCCACAGGGAATGTTGAATAGCCCAACTCTATGCCAAAATTTTGTACAACAGCCATTGGAAGTGATACATAAAAAATTTCCTAAATCTATTTGTCCCTGTGCTTTATCCAACCTTGGTCTCAACAATTCTCGCTCATATAAACCCTCCTCATTCTCGCTAATTGGACTCCCAGAGATCCACCCGGGGCCTAGTCATGGATCGCTGCATCCAGATCCCTCAGTAGTTGGATGAGGTTTCTAGCACAATTAGGGTGTTTGGCCATCCCATCACCAGAGTAGGTCAGCTCGGGCTGTCTCTCGACCATTGCCAGCAGTCGGTTGTGTGGGTATCTTTGTGGATTTCTGTGGGCCTCTCTAGCACTTTGCTTCTTCCTATTCTCATGTGGTCTTCATTTACAATGGTCTCCTATTCCTTGTTCTCCCTCTCTGTTGTTGATCCAGCTGGGATCTCCCGCTCCCCCAAGCTCTCTTTCCCTCAACCCTCGCCTTTCATTACCCCCACTCATGTCCAGGCTGTTCATGTAGATCTCATTCCATTTCTCTGTCATTGGGTGATCCCTGTGTCTTTCTTGGGGTCCTGTTTTCCAGGTAGCCTCCCTGGTGATGTGAGTAGCAGACAAGTTATCCTTGTTTCATGTCTAGTATCCTGCTATGAGTGAGTACATACAACGAATGGAAACACATGAACTATGAACCAATGGCTGAGGGGTCCCCACTGGATCAGGCCCTCCGAATAGGTGAGACAGTTGATTGGCTTGATTTGTTTGGGAGGCATCCAGGCAGTGGGACCAGATCTTGTGCTCATTGCATGAGTTGGCTGTTTGAAACCTGGGGCCTATGCAGGATTGTTTAGCTCGGCCTGGGAGGAGGTGACTAGACCTACCTGGACTGAGTCTACCAGGTTGACCTCAGTCTGTGGGGAAGGCTTTGCCCTGGAGGAGTTGGGAATGGGGGTGGGGGGGGTTGGGGGGAAGGTGAGGGGGACGGGAGGGGGGAGAACAAGGGAATCCGTGGCTGATATGTAGAACTGAATTGTATTGCAAAATAAATTAAAATAAATTAAAAAAATTTCCTAAATCTATAATTTATCATTATATGGATGATATTTTACTAGCCGAATCAAATGCAGATACTTTAGAAAGAATGTTTGAAGAAGTAAAGAAAATTTTCCCTTGCTGGGGATTACAAATTGCTCCTGAAAAGATACAAAGAGGAGATTCTATTAATTATTTAGGATATAAAATAGAGCTACAAAAAATTAGACGCCCAAAGGTGCAAATTAGGAGAGATAGACTACAGACTCTTAATGACTTTCAAAGATTATTTGGAGATATTTCTCATCTACAAACTATTGTTGGGGTAAAAAAGGATGAACTGCATGATTTGTTCAAAGCCATAGAAGGTGACAAGGATTTAGATAGTCCAAGAGAATTATCACCTGAAGCTGAGAAAGAATTGGCCTTGGTAGAAAAGAAAGTACATGAAGGGCATGTGGATCGTATTGATCCAAAGTTGGATTGCATTTTGGTTATTTTACCTTCTAGGCATTCTCCTACAGGAATATTAATGCAGAGGGAAGATATTATATTGGAATGGATATTTGTACCAAATAAACCAAATAAAAAATTAAAAACTTATGTGGAGAAAATCTCTGACTTGATTTGGAAAGGAAAATTGAGACTTGGTCAATTAGCGGGAATAGACCCAGCAGAAATTGTCATACCTTTAACTAAGGAGGAGATTGAAAAATTATGGACGGAAAGTGAACCTTGGCAAAGAGCTTGCAGTAATTTTTTGGGAGAAATTAACAGCAAATATCCCAAAAGCGATAGAATTGATCTTATAAAGAGAGCTGATTGGATCTTGCCTCGAATTGTATGGGAAAAACCCATATCTGGAGTTTGTACATTTTATACAGATGCCAACAAACAAGGAAAGGCAGGTTACAAATCAGAAAATTTAAGTAAAATGGTTCAAAGTCCTTATAATTCAGTTCAACAATCAGAATTGTATGCTATTCTGTTGGTATTAATGGATTTTTCAGAACCTCTCAATATAGTAACTGACTCTCTGTATGCTGAAAGAGTAGTATTACATATTGAGACTGCAGAATTTATCCCTGATGCTTCAGAATTAACTTCACTATTTATTCAATTACAAGATACAATCAGGAAAAGGTGTCATCCTTTATATATAACTCATATCTGATCCCATACTGGTCTGCCAGGCCCTCTAGCACAAGGCAATGATGAGATTGAAAAATTATTGATAGAAAATGTGCTGGAGGCCTCAGAATTTCATAAAAAAACATCATGCCAATAGTAAAGGTTTAAAAAAGAATTTTTCCATAACCTGGCAACAAGCCAAAGAAATAGAAAAGAAATGTCCTACTTGTTCCTTCTACAATCAAACACCATTACCAGCAGGATGTAACCCAAAGGGTACACAAAGGAATGAAATTTGGTAGATGGACATGTTTCACTTTGCAGAATTTGGAAAATTGAAATATGTACACCATACCATTGATACTTATTCAGGATTTCAATGGGCAACTGCTTTGAGTTCTGAAAAAGCTGATTCTGTAATCACTCATTTGCTAGAAGTTATGGCCATCATGGGTATACTTGCACAAATTAAAACTGACAATGCTCCATCATATGTGTCTGTTAAAATGAAACAGTTTTTTGCTTACTACAATATAAAGCATATTACAGGCATACCACATAATCCTACAGGTCAAGCAGTTATAGAAAGATCAAACAGAACTCTAAAGGATATGCTAAATAAACAGAAAGGGGTAACAAAAACCCCTAGAAATAGACTACATAATGCTCTATTAACTTTGAATTTTCTTAATGCCAATGAGAAAGGAACAACAGCTGCAGAGAGACATTGGATAATAGAAAAAAACTACAGAATTAAATCAGACTATACACTGTAAGGATGTGCTGACTTCAGAATGGAAACCAGGGTATGTGTTATGTTGGGGACGAGGTTTTGCTTTTGTTTCTACAGAGGGTAAGCTGTGGGTACCATCGAAATTGATAAAGGTTCGATTTGAACAAGAGAAACCTCTTAATTAGAGGAGGTGATAGTTCATCAACCAGCATGAACATCCAATTTAAACTAACGTATACCAGTAACACATGCCTTTTCATTTAATCAGATAATAACTTGCCAAAAAGGAACATCCCCAAAATTAGTCTTGGGGAAAGGTTTTTGTTTTTGTCTTTTAGGAGAATGAAGGTTAAAGAATCTGAAGAACACTGGACAAATGAGACAACTGAAGAAAAGGGACAAATCATCTATCCCAGGAAACAGAGTGAAACAGCATATGGGTATGTTATCTAAAAAATTTTATGTCTTCCTACATGTTTGTTTCTGCTTTTCTCTAAAGATTTAACACTATTGGCTTCTAATAGTCCCAGTTCAATTAAAATTTAAAGCTGATTTTGGAGTTGGAGAATGGCTCTCTCCTTCTTTAAACTCAAGCATGTTGTTAAAAGGAAAATGCAAACTCCCTGTATCATGCCAGAATAAATGGGCCATCTTCTGCTATGGGACAGGAGAAAAGCCAAATTAATTAAGGGACTATTCTATTACTAATCTCAACTCTTTGATTCTATTCCTATTCTTTAAACTTTTCATAAAGTATAAATTTTATATTAAAATTTACAAGATTAATATATATAGATATATATACATTTTAAACTTTGTTAAGATATGAATGGTCTTATAAAGTACTAACTAATTCTAGAAAAAAAGGTTTCAATTAGCTGCATATATATGTCTTTGTGTTCGAGTCTCTTATCAGTCTTTTGCAGGAAATCACGGCCAGACCTAACATCAACTGAAGTCTCCAGGAAGAAGATGGGGCCCCACAGCAACAACAATTCCACGTGGACAATAATAATACCACTAAGCTGACAAACATCATCTACAGATCAGCTTTGAACTACAAGGTGCTCAGAGCAATTTTGAGATGACTAGCTGAGATGATCCAGTCTCAAAGACTACTTGAATAAGGACTTGAGATAAACCGTGAACTTTGGCATTATACACAGACTGGATAACAAAGATATAGTTACTTTTCCTAGAATTTAACAATTAACCTAAAACTTTTCTTTCAGGATAAAGATAACTTTGCCCATACCCAGCAGGAAGCAATTTCAAGAATACAACGCCCACATTCCCAAAGATGTGGTGTGGTGCAAGTGGTTTTTTGGGCTTTTTAATGGGTTTTGCTTCTGGGATAATTTTCATTGTTTAGGGGGGGTTGGTTACAAGTTGTTATCAAGTGTTAGGAAAAAGGCTAAGTAAAGGAGATTAGATTTAAGGTTCTTGTTTTAAAAAAAAGAGAATGAAAGAAAAGAAAAGAAAAGAAGAAAAAGATAATTACTAGTTTTAAATACTTTACATTGGATTGGATTGTTTTATATTGTGTACAAATTATATATATTTAAATTGATATTGTTAGAAAATGCTATATGTATATTTCTACTTGTACTTATACCGTTCATTTAACAATGCAATTTTCTGATCCTTGAATGTTATTATTACCAACTATTAGGATATAAAGAAATGAAAGTTAGTAGTTAGACATTACAATAGAACTTGTAGTCATATTAGATATGTTTTAAAAATTGAGCAGATATATTTTAGACAGGTCATCTTCAAACCCTTCTGAGATCTACAGAATATGGCATTTAAGATGTTTTAATAACTTAGAAAACTTTTCTTTTTTGTTATGACTATGAGACATGTCGACTCCTGGCAGTACCAATCTACTTCAGAGAAAATATGGGCATTGAGGAAACTGCATATGGAGTTAACTTTCATTGTGGCAAAAGTTAGCCACTGGACAACAAAGTATCCTCGAATCAACAGGACAAAATGGACAGACAGGACATGAAACAAAGGACTACTGATTCTTGCCAAAAGAAGTGTGGTTATGGCTTTATCAAAAGGCATCTTCAGAGACCAGGACAATATGGCACCATCCCTGAAGTGACCTTCACAATTCAGAAAAGGTACAGTGCCCTTTTCTTTGAAGGCAGCTGAACAGGCAGTGGGCCAATGGCTTCTGATGTGCAATGGAACAGCAGCTGAAACAGTTATTCTTGAAGTATAACTGAGCTCACTCCTCTCAATAGTAGACTGGCATTTGACAGAGGGATGTGGAGAAGAACGGGATGTTGAGATGAAGCCATATATACACAGCCAAGAAGAATGGACAGCTGAATTAAAAAAAAAAACATAAACAATTTCCAGAATTTAAAATCCTGAATCATGACATGACACTAGTGGAATTCAGGTATTTCTGGTACATGGACTGCTCTCACCCAATGTGAGGTTGAACTGTTGACCTTATGTACATCCTACTTCACAAATGAGTCTGTCAGATATGCTAAGCTTATAGGCTGAAGATGATGCCCCAGCACTGTGGAGAAACCTCAGGTGACTGTTTCTGTCAACTCACAAATTTTTTGGAAGTTGCTTGCATGCACTTCCTGTTTTTATTTTTGTTAGCTAATATTATTTCCTTCTTGGGTCTCTGAGGGAGTTGAAGGTTACTTAGTTATAGTTGAAGGTTAGTTAGTTATAGTTGAAGATTAATTAGGATAGAAAGTGAATTAGATACATTTTGGACTTACCAAAATAGGATAGATAATGAAATTATTTTCTCTGAATTTGTCAAATACAAATGGACCAGACATTTTCTAGGTATTTATTACTTGTATATATTGTATATAGTTATTGTACTTTTGTATATAGATTTCTTTTGTTAGTTATAACCTTTTTCTTTTTCTTTCTTTTTATTAAAATAGAAAAGGGGAAATATGGTGGTATTTTATTTGTACTGAAATGTGATTTTAATTGTATGTTAATAAATAAAGTTGCCTGGGGGTCAGAGCTATTAGAGCCATAGCAAGGGCATGGTGGTGGTGGCGCACACCTTTAATCCCAGCACTTGGTAGACAGAGCTAGGTAGATCTCTGTGTGTAAAAGGATACAGCCAGCATTGGAAACAGACACCTTTAATCTCAATCCCAAACATAGAAGACCTTGAAGTCTCTACAGACAGGCAGTGATGAGGCAGTCATGTGTTTGAGTTTACAACCAATGAGAAGGCAGAACAGAAAGACTATATTAAGACATACACACAGGAAGTAGGTCCCTTTTGGAGAGCTCTCTTGGCTGAAGAGGAACGCTGAAGCAGGAAGAGTGAGGCTCTTAGCTCTGACCTCTTGACTTTCTTCTCTGAATCAGCTCTGTGTTTCTTATTTAATAAGACGGTTGGTTACATCTACAGGTAAGCATGCAGGAGGTACTGGAGGTGACCATACAGGAGGTACTGAAGGTGACAATACAGGAGGTACTGGAGGTGGGCAGACAAATAGCACCAAATGCAGGCAGACAGGTAGCACTGCTCTGCCCCCAGACCTCTTTGTATCTGTGCTGCTGCCAGAAGGTGCCACCAGTTCTTCTGTCAGTGAATCCTCTCTGAAGTTCTCACATACCAGCAAATATGAGTGTCTCTTAGTTGACCTTAATCAAACTGATTATCAAGACTAAGGATTAAGTTGCAAAGCTAAGCTTCCCCTGGGTGGCAGTTTCTGGGTGGCCTGCTTTTGGTGTCTACTTTGCTTCCCCATCAGGTTCTACAATTCCCAGCTCTGACCCCCCAGTCAGGACCCAGCTGGATTCATTCTGGAACATCTATGTGAGACGTGTTTTTCTCTTATTCTATAGCCTATAACCAGCCAGATTGCTTCCTTGTCCCTATGAGAGCAGCCACCTCAACTTCTAGAGCACAGGTCCACACCAGGTGTTTTTTGTCCTATATGTTTTCACACGTTCTTTGATCAATACACATTTCCAGATTCTGCACGTAAGCCTAAGTCTGTGTACTGCTCAACTTTGTCTGTTCTGGGCATTATGCACACTTAAAATCACTGCTTAGAAAGTATTTTTTATGGGAAAGCATCTTTTCTCTAACACCTGCTAGATGAGTGTCACAGAAGAGTCACTGAAAAGGCACCATTGAAAGAAAGCACGTATTTGTCCTTCTGATGCTGGTTTAATTTGTTTAATATGATTATGTCCAGTTGCATCTGTTTTCCTACAAGCAGCAGAACCACATTATTCTTTAGGGATGAAAAAAATTCCATTGTGTATATAAAACACCTTTTCCTCAGCATTTCCTCTGCTGTTGAACAACTAGGTTGGTCCCATAATTTTGCAGTTGTGAATGCTAAAATAAATATTGATGTTCAAGTGTCTCTGTGCTTCCGATTTTACATAGCCATATACAATCATGCATGTACATGTAAAATTTTCATAGAAGTAAAATTGTCTAGAGAAAGAAAGGAGACAAATATAAAGGTTAGGTTGGGAAATGGAAAATTGCAGGTAAGGAAATATTCTCATCACACAATAGATAACTGTGTGAAATTTTTAAAACAAATATATAAGAAAATTTTATTTAAAACTGCTACTGTATGTAGTTGAAATGTGACATCTCAGCCTCAGACCACCAGGTTGGCTTCACACTCCTGCTGTAATGCTTTTTACTCAATTGTGGACACTATCCCTCTGGCACCACAAGACATTCCAAACTCCTTTTAACCTAAGTTTCTTTTGGCCATGGTATTTTTACAGCAACAAAGAGTCACTAATACTGCCCCCAGGAGAACGAAACTGCTGTGAGGATGTTTGGAGAGTCGGTGGAACTCACCACACTGTTTACCAGGTTATCGTTCCTACCTCCAGAGATTGTGGGACTGTGTTTGCTTATGTTTAAAATAAAGAGTCAAAATAAACCTGATAGTGGATATAGTTCAGTGATAGAACAGTAGCCTAGAATGTCCAAAGCACTGGGTTCCATCCCCAGCACAGACAAAAACAAGACAAAACAAAACAACCAAAAAAACAAAAACAAAAAACAATATTAATAGAAGGGATTGTAAAGAGAGAAGCAAGGAAAATGGGTTTGTTTCATCATGTCATTCCTCATGACTATTTCAAGTTTTTCTTTCTGCCTAAAATGTAAAATAATAAAGAGAACACCAGCTATAAGAGGAAATCCTTAGGCTGGGATGCAGCTCAGTATGTAGGATGATTGTCTCCCATGCACAAAGCTTGAACTCCAGCATCATGCAAACTAGGTATGGAGGTGAATTTCTATAGTCTTAGCCCTGAGGAGGCAGGTATATGAAAAACAGAAATTCAAGATCATCCTTGACTGCATAATCAATTCCAGGACAGTCTAGGATACATGGACACTCTGTCTCAGAAAACAACAACAACAACAAAACCATGCAACATTTTTCTTTATTTTCTGGAACCTTTAATTCTACATTCAATCTTTTACATGACTGAGGAATATTGTGTGGGGATTGTTCAAAACAGTTTTGGGCAGTGTCAGATGTGTCTGATGTGCCCCGGTCAGTGGAACAATCATGCTCATTTAGGTATCTTTCCTCACAGATTTACCTAGCTAGCCTGTAGATGTATCCAACCTTCCCATCAAACAATAAACACAGAACCAATGCAAAGAAGAAAGCCAAGAGGTCAGAGCCAAGAGCCAAAACCTTACCCTTCCTCCTGCAGTGGTCCTACCTCTCCGAACCAGAGCTACCCCTGTGTTAAAGTCTTTATATAGAGTTCCTGTCCTGCCTTCTCATTGGTTGTAAACCCAACCACATGACTGCCTCCTCACAGCCTGTCTGTATAGGCCTCCAGGTTTTCCATGATTGGTATTAAGATTAAAGGCATGTGTATCCAATAATGGCTGTATCCCTGAACACACAGAGACTTACCCAGCTCTGCCTACTAAGTGCTGGAATTACAAGCATACGCTACCACTGCCCTGCTTTCCTATGGCTTGCTAATAGCTCTGACCCCCGGGCAACTTTATTTATTAACATACAAATAACATTTTAATACAAATAAAATATCACCATATTTCCCCTTTTCTATTTTAATAAAAAGGAAAAAAAAGAAAAAGCTTATAACTAATATAAGAAAAACTATATACAAAAGGATAATAACTATATACAATATATACAAGTAATAAATACCTAAACAATGTCTAGTCCATTTGTATTTGACAAATTCAGAGAAAATAATTTCATTATCTATCCTATTTTGGTAAGTTCAAAATGTATCCTAATTAATCTTCAACTATAACTAACTAACCTTCAACTATAACTAACTAATCTTCAACTTCCCTCCAAGAAGGAAATAATATTAGCTAACAAAAATAAAAACAGGAAGTGCACATAAGCAACCTCCAAAAAATTTATGAGTTGACAGAAACAGACAGCTGTCTGGACAGTCACCTGAGGTTTCTCCGAAGTGCTGGGGCATCATCTTCAGCCTATAGGCCCAGCATATCCGACAGACTCATTTGTGAAGCAGGATGTACACAAGGTCAACAGTTCAACCTCACATTGAGTGAGAGTAGTCCATGTACCAGAAACACCTGAATTCCACCAGTGTCATGTCATGATTCAGGATTTCAAATTCTGGAAATTGCTGATGGTTTTCCAACTCAGCTGTCCATTCTTCCTGGCTGTGTATATATGGCTTCATCTCAGCATCCCATTCTTCTCCATATCCCTCCATCAAATGCCAGTCTACTATTGAGAGGCGTGAGCTTAGTTACTCTTCAAGAATAACTGTTTCAGCTGCTGTTCCATTGCACATCAGAGGCCATCGGCCCACTGCCTGTTCAGCTGCCTTCGAAGAAAAGGGCACTGTACCTTTTTCAAATTGCGAAGGCCACTTCAGGGATGGTGCCATATTGTCCTGGCCTCTGAAGATGCCTTTTGATAAAGCCATAACCACACTTGTTTTGGCAAGAATCAGTAATCCTTTGTTTTATGTCCTGTTTGTCCATTTTGTCCTGTTGATTCGAGGATACTTTGTTGTCCAGTGGCTAACTTTTGCCACAATGAAAGTTAACTCCATATGCAGTTTCTTCAATGCCCATATTTTCTCTGAAGTAGATTGGTACTGCCAGGAGTCGACATGTCTCATAGTCATAACAAAAAAGAAAAATTTTCTAAGTTATTAAAACATTTTAAATGCCATATTCTGTAGATCTCTGAAGGGTTTGAAGATAACCTGTCTATCTAAAATATATCTACTCAATCTTGAAAACATACCTAATATAACTACAAGTTCTATTATAATATCTAACTACTAACTTTCATTTCTTTATATCCTAATAGTTGGTAATAACATTCAAGGATCAGAAAATTGCATTACATTGTTAGATGAACGGTACAATTAGAAAAATATATATAACATTTTCTAACAATATCAATTTCAATATATATAATTTGTATACAATATAAAACAATCCAATCCAATGTAAAGTATTTACATTTTTCTTTTCTTTCTTTTTTTTTTTTTTAATAAGAACCTTAAATCTAATCTCCTTTGCTTAGCCTTTTTCCTAACCCTTGACAACAACTTGTAACCAATGCCCCAATCAATGAAAATTATCCCAGACCCAAAACCCATTAAAAGACCAAAAAAACCAACCGCCCCACACCACCTCTTTGGGAATGTGGGCGTTGTATTCTTGAAATTGCTTCCTGCTGGGTATGGGCGAAGGTATCTTTATCCTGAAAGAAAAATTTTAGGTTAATTGTCAAATTCTAGGAAAGGTAAATATATCCTTCGTTATCCAGTCTGTGTATAATGCCAAAATTCAGGGTTTATCTCAAATCCTTATTCAAGTAGTCTTTGAGACTGGATCATCTCAGCTAGCTCTTCTCAAAATTGCTCTGAGCACTTTGTAGTTCAAAGCTGATCTGTAGATGATGTTTGTCAGCTTAGTGATGTTATTATTGTCCACGTGGAATTGTTGTTGTTGTGGGGCCCCATCTTCTTCCTGGAGACTTCAGTTGATGTTAGGCCTAACCGTGATTTCCTGCAAAAAACTGATAAGAGACTCGAACACAAAGACTATATATGCGACTTTTTAGAATTAGTTAGTACTCTATATGACCATTTATATCTTAACAAAGTTTAAAATGTATATATATCTATATATATTGATCTTGTAAATTTTGATATAAAATTCATACTTTAAGAAAAGTTTAAAGAATCAGAATAGAATCAAAGAGTTGAGATTCGTAATAGAATAGTCCCTTAATTAATTTGGCTTTTCTCCTGTCCCATAGCAGAAGATGGCTCTTTTCCTCTGGCATGATACAGGGAGTTTGCATTTTCCTTTTAACAACATGCTTGAGTTTAAAGAAGGAGAGAGCCATTCTCCAACTCCAAAGTCAGCTTTAAATTTTAATTGAACTGGGACTATTAGAAGTTAAATAGTGTTAAATCTTTAAAGAAAAGCAGAAACAAACATTTAGGAAGACATAAAATTTTTTTAGATAACATACCCATACGCCATTTCACTCTGTTTCTTAGGATAGATGATTTGTTCCTTTTCTTCAGTTGTCTCATTTGTCCAGTGTTCTTCAAATTCGTTAACCTTCATTCTCCTAAAAGACAAAAACAAAAACCTTTCCCCAAGGTTTTTTGGGGATGTTCCTTTTTGACAAGTTATCTGATTAAATGAAAAGGCATGTGTTACTGGTGTAAGTTAGTTTAAATTGGATGTTTACGATAGTTGATGAACTATTACCTCCTCTAATTAAGAGGTCTCTCTTGTTCAAATCGAACCTTTATCAATTTTGATGGTACCCACAGCTTATCTTCTCCTGTAGAAATAAAAGCAAAACCTCGTCCCCAACGTAACACATACCCTGGTTTCCATTCTGAGGTCAGCACATCCTTAAAGTATATAGGTTGATTTAATTCTGTAGTTTTTTCTATTATCCAATGTCTCTCTGCAGCTGTTGTTCCTTTCTCATTGGCATTGAGAAAATTCAAAGTTAATAGAGCATTATGTAGTCTATTTCTGGGGGTTTTTGTTACTCCTTTTTGTTTATTTAGCATATCCTTTAGAGTTCTGTTTGATCTTTCTATAACTGCTTGACCTGTAGGATTATGTGGTATACCTGTAACATGGTTTATATTATAATAAGCAAAAAACTGTTTCATTTTAACAGAGACATATGATGGAGCATTATCAGTTTTGATTTGTGCAGGTATACCCATAATGGCCATAACTTCTAGCAAATGAGTGATTACAGAATCAGCTTTTTCAGAACTCAAAGCAGTTGCCCATTGAAATCCTGAATAAGTATCGATAGTGTGGTGTACATATTTCAGTTTTCCAAATTCTGCAAAGTGAAACACGTCCATCTGCCAGATTTCATTCCTCTGAGTACCCTTTGGGTTACATCCTGCTGGTAATGGTGTTTGATTGTAGAAGGAACAAGTAGGACATTTCTTTACTATTTCTTTGGCTTGTTGCCAGGTTATGGAAAAATCCTTTTTTAAACCTTTACTATTTACATGATGTTTTTTATGAAATTCTGAGGCCTCCAGCACATTTCCTATCAATAATTTATCAATCTCATCATTGCCTTGTGCTAGAGGGCCTGGCAGACCAGTATGGGATCGGATGTGAGTTATATATAAAGGATGACTCCGTTTTCTGATTGTATCTTGTAATTGAATAAATAATGAAGTTAATTCTGAAGCATCGTGGATAAATTCTGCAGTCTCAATATGTAATACTACTCTTTCAGCATACTGAGAGTCAGTTACTATATTGAGAGGTTCTGAAAAATCCATTAATACCAACAGAATAGCATACAATTCTGATTTTTGAACTGAATTATAAGGACTTTGAACCACTTTACTTAAATTTTCTGATTTGTAACCTGCCTTTCCTTGTTTGTTGGCATCTGTATAAAATGTACGAACTCCAGATATGGGTTTTTTCCTCACAATTTGAGGCAAGATCCAATCAGCTCTCTTTATAAGATCAATTCTATTGCTTTTGGGATATTTGCTGTTAATTTCTCCCAAAAAATTACTACAAGCTTTTTGCCAAGCTTCATTTTCTATCCATAATTTTTCAATGTCCTCCTTAGTTAAAGGTACGACAATTTCTGCTGGGTCTATTCCTGCTAATTGACGAAGTCTCAATTTTCCTTTCCAAATCAAGTCAGAGATTTTTTCCACATAAGTTTTTAATTTTTTATTTGGTTTATTTGGTAAAAATATCCATTCCAATATAATATCTTCCCTTTGCATTAATATTCCTGTTGGGGAATGCCTAGAAGGTAAAATAACCAAAATGCAATCCAGCTTTGGATCAATACGATCTACGTGCCCTTCATGTACTTTCTTTTCTACGAAGGCCAATTCTTTCTCAGCTTCAGGTGATAATTCTCTTGGACTATTTAAGTCCTTATCACCTTCTAAGGTTTTAAACAAATTATTCAGTTCATCATTTTTTACCCCAACAATAGTTCTTAGATGAGAAATGTCTCCAAATAATCTTTGAAAGTCATTAAGAGTCTGTAGTCGATCTCTCCTAATTTGCACTTTTTGAGGTCTAATTTTTTGAAGTTCTATTTTATATCCTAAATAATTAATAGAATCTCCTCTTTGTACCTTTTCTAAAGCAATTTGTAATCCCCAGCAAGGCAAAATTTTCTTTACTTTTTCAAACATTCTTTCTAAAGTATCTGCATTTGAATCAGCTAATAAAATGTCATCCATATAATGATAAATTATAGATTTAGGAAATTTTTTACGTACCACTTCTAATGGCTGTTTTACAAAATATTGGCACAAAGTTGGGCTATTCAACATTCCCTGTGGGAGAACCCTCCATTGAAATCTTTTAACCGGTTGAGAATTATTATAAGTAGGCACTGTGAAAGCAAATCTTTCTCTGTCTTTTTCTTGTAAGGGTATTGAAAAGAAACAGTCTTTTAAATCAATAACTATGAGAGGCCAGCCTTTTGGTAACAGAGTAGGTAAAGGAATTCCAGATTGTAAAGAGCCCATTGGCTGAATTACTTTGTTAATTGCTCTAAGGTCTGTTACCATTCTCCATTTACCAGATTTTTTTTTTATAACAAATACAGGAGAATTCCAAGGGCTGGTTGATTCTTCAATATGATGAGCATTTAACTGTTCTTCCACCAGCTCTTGTAAAGCCTGGAGTTTCTCTGTTGTTAAAGGCCATTGCTGAACCCATACAGGCTTGTCTGTTGACCATTTTAAAGGTAGAGCTGTTAATGTTTTTGGAAGATTATCAGTTGTTGTGCCCTGTTCTTGTATGACATGGATGGCTGGTGAGCACTCATTAGAATAATATCTTTTAATATTTCTCTCAGAAACATGTACTAATTTATGATTTGTTTCTGAGATTGGAGGGATATTAATCTGAGTATTCCACTGTTGTAACAAGTCTCGACCCCACAGGTTCATAGCTATGTTAGCCATATATGGTTTTAATTTTCCTTTCTGTCCTTCTGGACCTATACATTCAAGCCATCTTACACTTTGTTTCACTCTAGATAATGTCCCAATTCCTAAGAGTTGAATGTTTACCTCCTGAAGAGGCCAAGTTGGATGCCAAAATTCTGGTGCAATTATGGTAATGTCAGCACCTGTGTCTACCAGACCAGACAACAAAACACCATTTATTTTTATTGTTAGTTTTGGTCTTTGTTCATTAATAGAAGTTTGCCAAAAAATTTTCTTTATGTTTTTTCCTGTATTTCCTATTTTCTCTGTTTCATCATCTCGACTAACATGATTTATTCCAATAGACATTTGGTTATTTAGTTGCTTTGAGTAGGGGTTTCCTCTACAACTGCAGGAAAGGTTTGAACTGGATTTACTGTGGGGGCCTGCCTGAGGCCCCTCTGGGAGTTTCCCGAAGGTCGAGGCAGAGGGTTACCCTGTCTGTCCCTTGTTGATCTACATTCGTTAGTCCAGTGTTTTCCCTTACCACACCTTCTGCATACTCCAGAAGGAAGGGGCATTCTGTTGCCAGTGTTCCTTGAATAAACATTATTTCTAGGAATGACCTGTTTACAATCCCTTTTCAAATGTCCTTGCTTTCCACATCCAAAACATCTAACATTGCTCAAACCTTTTGAAATTGCTTTTCCTACCCACATATCATCATGGTCATAAGCCTCTACATTAACTGTATCTCTAATCCAATCTTCCAAAGGTGCAGATCTTGCCTTTAACGGCCTAATTATTCTTTTGCACGCTGCATTTGCATTCTCAAAGGCCAAAGATTCAATTATTATCTGACCAGCCTCTGAATTCGGGACCATTTTTTGTACTGCTGAAGTCAATCTTTGTAAGAAGTCTGTGAAAGATTCTTTGGGGCCCTGTATAACCTTTGTAAATGACTCAGTTTTTTTTCCTGGTTCTTCAACTCTGTCCCATGCATTCAAAGCTGCCGTTTTACATAGAAGTAGGGTTTGGACATCATATGAACATTGTGTTTGTACTGAAGCATATTGGCCTTCGCCAATAAGCTGATCCTGGCAGACTTGTATTCCGCTATCCCTCCATTGTCTTTCTATATTTTTAGCCTCATTACTGAACCACATTTTCCACTGGAGATTTTGTCCGGGTTCAAGAACAGCCTGTGCCAATTCCCGCCAGTCCTTTGGTATAATCCTATTACAAGTTGACCAGGTGTTTAACATTTGCTTTACATATGGGGAGTGCATGCCATAAGATGCTATTGCCTCCTTAAATCTTCGTAAGTCTAACATTTCAACTGGAACCCAAGTATTTTGTTCATTCTCTTCATCAGGTAGCTGCTGTACGGCTACTGGATAAATTAAGGGTGATTGTGTGAAAACTGGCTTTTTTTCTGTAACCTTACGATCCAATTTTGAAACAACTTCACTATTTATTTCTTCTGTCTGAATTTGAATTTCTCTATAATTCATTTTTACCGGTTTAACAAGTTTTTCTAAGACTGTTATCCTGGCACTTAAGTTGACGATCTTTTTAAATAGTAAAATGAGGATAAGAAAAGTAATAAACTGAATAATTCGATCAATATTAATCTTTTCATATAGTTGTTCCATTGTCAGAGTGCCTAAAATTTCAAACAAAGCCCAATTTTCTTCCAATGTACACATAAAGCCCATTTTTTTTTTTTAATGTAGAAAAAAATTCTCTTTTAAATAGATATGTTAATTGACTTACCAAGTCTGGGTAGAACAGTAGAATCCCAGGGAATTTCACAGCCACCTGGTGTTCGAGGTGTGAATCCAGCGAGAGAGAGAGAGAGAGAGAGAGAGAGAGAGAGAGAGAGAGAGAGAGAAAGTGTAGCCGCTTGAGCCGAGTCAAGCCTTGGCTTTACAGGCAGGGGCCCTGTTCAGCAGGGCAGGTCTGAGTTGTTTGTAGCAGTTCCAGCTGCGGGTCAGTCAGGCCTGGGCCCAAGCTAGGCAGCCGGGCCGCCCAGGCTGGAAACCGGACCTGCCGCCAAGCCAAGCCAAGCGGTTTTTAATGAATTCTTGTCACGTTGGGCGCCAAATGTAGATGTATCCAACCTTCCCATCAAACAATAAACACAGAACCAATGCAAAGAAGAAAGCCAAGAGGTCAGAGCCAAGAGCCAAAACCTTACCCTTCCTCCTGCGGTGGTCCTACCTCTCCGAACCAGAGCTACCCCTGTGTTAAAGTCTTTATATAGAGTTCCTGTCCTGCCTTCTCATTGGTTGTAAACCCAACCACATGACCGCCTCCTCACAGCCTGTCTGTATAGGCCTCCAGGTTTTCCATGATTGGTATTAAGATTAAAGGCATGTGTATCCAATAATGGCTGTATCCCTGAACACACAGAGACTTACCCAGCTCTGCCTACTAAGTGCTGGAATTACAAGCATACGCTACCACTGCCCTGCTTTCCTATGGCTTGCTAATAGCTCTGACCCCCGGGCAACTTTATTTATTAACATACAAATAACATTTTAATACAAATAAAATATCACCATACTAGCCAATGCTTTCCTTACTTGGCCTTCAATCCCCACTTTATTTGCATCTTTTCTACAACAAAGAGCCAAGCCTTACTCATCAAAGAGGCATTTCCCATCTAGGTGTTCTACAAAGAAGCCAAAGTGTCCAGACAGCCAACAGCAGCTTTGCCATGTGAACAAAGAAAAACCAAGAGAGCAAAGAAGCTGTGGGAAGAGGGTACCTGTGGATGATGATGGTGATGACACTCAGGGCATCTTTACAATGTTAGGTGAGACATAACACCCAACAAAGGGGCCAGCAATGGTTTATCACTGTGGCATGGAGCAGTGAAGTGATTCTCTGAGGTAACATGTGCATTCAAAGTGTGATTGGTGAGATCACAGTGATAGGAAGGCCATTCATTGTGACCAAAATCCAGGTTCAAACCAGATTGAAGCTCTAATCATTCAGTAAATATGACTGTTTAACTTTACTTACTTCAATATCATTCGTAAATAGGAATGTCTTCTTAACCCATAGTCATGAAAATCATTTAATTACGAAATATAGCATACTATTTTTTTCCTGTTTCTGTGACAAAACACTACTGTGAAAAATGACCTGGGAAGAAAAGGGTTTATTGTCTTTACATGTCCCAATCACATTCCATCCTGAGGGAAGTCAGAGCAGAAACTCAAGCGGTAGTAGAGGCAGGACCACAGAGGAATACTGCTTGCTGTCTTGCTTCCCATAGCATGCTCATCTTGCTTTTTTGTACAAGACAGGACCACCTGCCAAGGGGCGGCACCTCCCACAGTGGGCAGAGCCCTCCCACGTCAATCACCATTAATCAAGGAAATGCCCCACAGACATGTCCACAGGCCAATCTGATACAGGCAGTTCCTCAACTGAAATTGTCTCTTCCCAGACTCTAGTCTATGTGAAGCTGACAGCAATTAACTAGCACACAATTGTATGAACCATAGACCTAGAAATATTGTTTAAAACTTACTTTTTATGGCTCAATGAGTAAAGTATGGGACATGAATTCAGATCTCCAGAACCCAGAACTCGCCTAAAGTCAGACTTAGAAGCAGGAGTCAGTACTCTCGGTGAGTCTACAGTGAACTAAGAGGTGGGGACAGGAGAATCCAGAAAAACAGGCCATTTAGCCTGCTGTATATAGTGATGACCAACCAAAATGAGACCCTGTCTCAAACTAGGTGGAAGGTGAAGGCCCACACTCAAGGTTGTTCTCTGACCACTACACGTGTCATGAACATGAGCACCTCTACTCACATACACAAACATGCACACGCGCGCGCGTGCGCGCACACACACACACACACACACACACACTTATAAGATTTTTAAAAATCTCTCTTTGGACTGGCTTTTCCTTCTATGAATATGTCTGCAGATAAGGGGGGACAAAAATAAAGCTTTCATCCGTATTGAAAAATCTACGGGCCACTGACTATAATGCTTTCTACTTCATTAATTTAGAGTGGCATACTTCTGTGTTTGCTCAGTGAAAACAGGCACATGTCTGGGAACTGTTCACTGAGGACTGGATTTATTGGTGAGAATTACAGTTATGCAGACAAGAAAAGGAAAAGTGTACCCTAAACTGCCTTGTTTATGTCAATCCCACTCTATGGGGTGGAGAACTTCCTGATGGTGCACAGATTGAGGCTGATATGCTCATGATTCATTGTTTGGAAATTAATTAACTGTGACTCCAAACAAATGTCTCTGTATATTGTTGCAAACCACAGTAGATGCTTCTAGGAGTGTGCACAGGTCCTGCCTCCATCAGCATGCCTAGTCTGCATCCATCTGTTGGAATGCCTGCTGAATTGGTCTGATTTCTGTGGGTGCAAAAATACCTAAGATTCAGTAACTTGAAAAACTTAGAAGAGAGGAAAGGTTTGCTGGGTGCACAGTAGCAAGACTCCAGGTGGTGCACAGAACGGAGACCTCAGCTAGTGACATATTGACCCCATTGCTTTGAGCCCAGATGGGGCATCATTTGTGGAGTCTATCACAGTGAAGGTTACTCTATCTCAGAGATGTCTGGGAAAACAGGGTGAAAGCAGAAGATAACAGGGTCCAACAGTGTGTCTGTCCCCTTTGAGAACATAACACTCATGATCAGAAAGTATCCTGCCAAGCGCTACCTCTTAAAGTTTTCACTACTGCCCAATACCATGATGAGAATCAAGCCTTTAACACGTGGGCTCATGTATAGTACTTAATATCTGAATTGTAGCATCCACCAAGTTTTGGAAATAGTTTACTTAAGTTAAATCTCAGGTGCACCAAATTAGGATCTAGGCTGCCCATGCTTTAGAAATAAAAATAGAGCTAGGTAGCTGACTCTGTTGGTGAAGAGCTTGCCAGGAAAGCATGAGGACCTGAGTTTGATCCCAGCACACAGGTAAAAAGATGGGTGTGGTGAGACCCATCCCTACTGCCAAGACTGTGAAGGCAGAGGCAGGAAAATCACCACACTCACCTGCCATCCAGGCTGGCTGAACAGGCGAGGTCCAGGTTTAGTGAGAGATCTTGTCTCTAAAAGTAAGGTGGAGAGTGATCGAGGAAAACTCCTGACATCAAACTTTGGCCTCCACAGGCATGCACACATCCTTAGGAACACACACATACACACACACACACACACACACACACACACACACACACACACACACACACATACACACACACACACACAATTGTGTATGCTTTTCCAAAATCACATTAATGTGAGTACTACTGCTCCAATCACATTCATGGATAGGAAGAAGTTACCTCCTGGCTCCAATTCTAATTGCATGTTTGTCTTGCTTACTGTCATAAGTCAACTCTACAAGTGTAAACCATAAGAGACAGTTAATATGTTGCCAATATAGCACCTATGTGAAAATCTGACATGAGCCAAGATGGCTAACAATGGCATCAAAAGAACTATGAGTAAGCACAAAATTACTGATACCCAATATCCAGGAATCCCCAAAGTACATAGTGGTGGAATGTGTTGCATATATTCCTGGCAGAATGCCACTTTTGTGCTGGTTCCTTACAAACATACCTATGATGTCAGATGCCTTTAGCTTTAAACTTTGGTTTCACAAGGCTGCCTGCGTCTCTCCAACTATGTGCCTACTTCTCTGTGCCTGTATACTAACCTGCACATGACTATGCTCACCCATATGTGACCCATTGCCAGCTAGTGCTGGTACCTGACAACATTTGACTGCCGGAAGACTGTGTGACAGCCTAAACCTGAAGTGAATAAAATACTTTGCACCTGAGTAACTCCTCACTTTCTCTTTAATACCTAGGAATCCCAAGGCCTTCCTCCCTTCCTGATGTCAGAGCTCAGACCTCACATAAGTTAGGAACCATAGCTGTTTTACACTGAAGCTTTCCTTCTTCTTTTGGAGACAGGATTTTCTTATGAACCCTATTGTTGGTTTCAACTCAAATATAGCCATGGATGTCCTCCAAGTTATGATCCCCCTGCTTCATCCATGTGAGAGCTAAGATTGCAGACCATTACAACTGGTTATTTCAGTAAAATTTTATTTACCAAAACAGGTGGTGAACTAGACAATTCTTCAGCCTTTCGTTTACCCACTCCTAGTATAATGTAATATTATTTATTTAGAGTAAATAAATCAAACTTCAAACTAGCTCCAGGTAAAATGAGAAAGGGCATGAAATGGGGTGCTGACCATGTTTGTTCTGTTTGTTCTGTTGTACTGGAACTTGAACTCTAGCCTTATGAATAGTAGGAAGGGTTATTTAAAGAGGGAAAAAAAGCTTTCTTTGACTTACTTAAGAGGTAATTCTCCCTTAAAAAATTAAGAAGATAGGCACTCAAATAGACTTCTAAAGAGTTCTAGAGACTAGGGATATAGCTCAGTTGGCAGAGCTTACATCTAGCATGAACAAAATCCTGTTTAATGACCAGAACAAAATAAATGAGTATGGTGATTCATGCCTATTATCCCAGAACTCCAAAGGTAGAGGCAGACAGATCAGGAGTTTAAAGTTATCATCTAGTACAAAGTAAGTTCTGGACTATTCTGTGATTCATGAGACCATGCTCAAGAAAAATCAACAAACAACAGAAATATGTCAAAGCAACATATAATCATTACATCTAAAACTCTCAGAACTACTTACATTAATATTTCTGAATACAGGGCAAAATACTATCCATAAGCCTAATAACATAAGAAATAGTTAAAAGAACTTAAAAAGCATACAATACATATTAAGAGTTTCTGATATATGCTTGATAGGAATTATAGATGATAAGGAAAAAACATTTAAAAAAATCAATATTCATCAAAATGTTTTGACCAAGGTTTCCTATAATTTATAAGAATCATGAGTTTCAAATTGCAGAATGACTGAATATTAAAAAGAATAAATTACAAAGTGGGACAAAGTACTGCACATACATTTCACCAAGATTGCCCAATATTGATATTCTGAAACTGTATTATGCCCCAATTCTAAACCTGAAATCTGTTATCTCTTAGGTTTTCTGAATTATTTGACAGTACATGTGGGACATAATGTCCTTTTACTACAGAACACTTTAACATATACTTCCTAAAACCAGAATTATTCTTTATATTTTAGTTATTAACAAAATCAGTAAAATAGTGTTTATAAATACTGAAATTAACTTATTCTATTCAAATATTAATTTGCTCTATAAAATTAGGTCAGTTGTCAAAAATGCTAGTAATAACAAACTGATCCACTTTCCTATTCTTTATCCTACTTTCTCTTCTGTTTCTCACCTTGTTTTCTGTCTTTTCTTAGCACACAAAGGGACCAGTTAGCTGTTCCTAAACTATACTGTTTACCACAGGTGGATTGCAAGGTCAACCACTTGTTTTTTTTGTAATCATGATCTAATATAATCCAGGTTGTTCTCAAATCCCTGATGTCCCTGCCTCCAACTTCAAGGTGGTAGAATTCCAGGTATGTGCTAACAAACCCAATTTTTTTTAAACTCTATTTTTGATAGCTGTTCCTGTTTCACTATGAGAGAGTTCACCTCTTCCAGTGATCTGCAATGCCAATTCTTTAGTGTACTGCAATTTTATCCATGCATGAATCTGTATCTGGAAACACTATCACAATTTGGCTTTTCTATATCTTCACAAATTCTTTGATGTGACTTTATGATGACCTTTGTTATTTTATTATATATGCTCACTCATCTCACTTTATTCTAGTGCTTCAATAGTGTTTGGTCTCCACACATCAATGCTATTTATGTTCAAATGTGTAAGACACCTTTTATTGTCTTCTTCAAATTAACACCTTCAGACCCAACATCACCTCCAAGCTTGCTTTAAATACCAACGCATAGGATTGACAAAGATCTACCAATATGGAAACTTGGGGCTGGACTCATAAATAATTGATTTAACAAACTATAAAAATGAGTCTAATGAACGTACAAGTTTGAAACTGAATAAATGGTCCAGTGGTTAAGGGCGCTTGCTGCCTGTCCTATAAGGTTTTTATTTCCGTGAAGAGACACCATGACCATGGAAACTCTTACAAAGGAAAAACATTTAATTTTGATGGCATACACGTTCAGAGGCTTAGTCCATTCTCATTGTGGTGCGACATGGTGGCATTCAGGCACACATGGTGCTGGAAAAGAAGTTGAGAGCCCTTCATCTTGACTCACAAGCAAGAGAAAGTGACCTGTCTTACTGGGCGTGGCTAGAGTATATATGAGACCTCAAAGCCCACTTCCACAGTGACTCACTTCCTCCAGTAAGACCACACCTACCCCAAGGGTCATAGCTCCTAGCAGTACCACACCCTTTGGGGAATATTTTCTATCAAACCACCACAATACTATTCCAGTGTGCTGGAATTCCTGGCCACTCCCCCAGCTATATGACCACTGCATAAAACCAACGCAGATGATGCAAGTTATGTTCTGAACACCCAAGTTAGGTGGCTCACAACCACTTGTAACACTAGCTTCAATGGATCCAATGGCCTCTTCTAGTCTCTGTGAGAAGAATGAGAGTTCATTACCATTATGGCAAGAAAATGTGGCAAGCAGGCAAATATGATGCCTGGAGCACTAAGCTGAGAGACTGCATCTTAAATGACAAATAGGAAGGAAAGAGAGAAAACTCAAAATGGTGAGTCTTTAAATTCTCAAACCCACCCTCAGTGACTTACTTCAACCATCAAGGCCACACCCCCTAAGCCTTCCCAAACAGTTCCACTGACTGGAACCAAGTCTACAAGTACCAGAGCTTATGAGGGACCATTTCATTTAAATAACCAGAGACTGGTAGAGAAATCCACAGCTGATCAAGCTGCAGTAAAAAACTTACCATGGTGTGCCCAACTGCAAATGGTACATTTACAGCAGGACACCTACATCTAAGACTCAGGGAATATCCAGAAGACGGGGCTGGAAGATAGTGAAAACCAGAGGACCAGGACTCTTCTGAGTGTTAGTGTCTTCTAGGAATTACAGGGATGCTACACCCATGAAAATTTAGCAATATCTCTACTTAAACAAGATGTGTATAGTGATAACACCAGTTGATAAGTCAGTGTGAACAAGGAAAACCTCAAAAGTCTTCTCCCCTAAAAGAAAAGATATAGACAATTAATGACCACTGAAAGAAGGCTAAAGTCTTCTCCAGGAAAGAACCATCTACATGCAGTGTCATGTGGTCATCTATTAATACATATACATATAAGCAGCACCAGATGTATGCTATATATAATTTTATATGCATGTGTAATTTACATATAATATATTATATATTATCTTATATAATTTATATAGATATAAATTATAGAAGAGTAGATCATAAATTTCAGAGTGAGTGCTGAGATGATTGGAGGAGTTGGAGAGAGAAGAGGGAGGACTGAAATGACATAGATATAGTACTCATGTATGAAATTCTCAAAAAATAACAAAAATTAAATAAAATAAAAAATGTCACCTTCATGATGACAGACCACTTGCAGGAAACAAAATGAAACAACACAGAAACACTGCTCCAAGGCCAGCAAAATGGCACAAGTTGGTAAAGGCACCTCCTGCAAAGCCTGGTGTCTGAGTTTGATCCCTGGGTATCATACTGGAAGAAAAGAACCAGCTCTTGAATGTTGTCCTCTAATCTCCACTTGCAAATCAGGGTGTTTTTGCACCCCCACATGCAAAAGTAAATGGCATAAGAAATGTAAAACTAATATTTCATTTTCTCTACCCTTCATTCAGCTTGGTCATATGTCTTTGCAAGATAATTAAATACTTCTTGTTGATAAAACTACTACATGTTTTTAAAACAAATTAACTACTTATTTTGTGTATATATAAATTAATTTTTGAAAGAATTTTGAAAGGGCACAATGTTGGAGATCAAAACCAAGGATACTGTGCTCAGTAGGCAGCTCCTGCCCATGGAAAATTTGTTACCATTCTTACTAACTCCATTTATTAAAATTGTTGTCCCCAAAGTCTTTGAACTTTAACTATATCCAATAGCATCATTGGCTAATAAAAGTTGTTTTTCCTTTCTGTTCTCTATACATTTCAATTGCTTTATTTATTCTCAATTAAGCGAATAGGCAGTGAAGAATAAATATTCATGTGCTTCACCAAAAAGAATTTCTAATTTTAATTTACTGTTATTAATGCTTGTGATACAGATGCACACATGCCACAGCAAACATGTGAATTTCAGAGGACAACTTTCAGGTGTCAGTTCTTTCTAGATATTTGATTGCACTGTGAAACCCGAGAGTGTATTAATAAAATTAACCTTGGATCAGGAGGTGGAGCCAGCAACTAGTTGAAAGGAATGAGCCATAGAGAGTATGAAGCAGCCAGAAAGACGGATAGAGAAACACAGAGGAAGGAGTGGGGAGGGACTTGGAGTTCTGCAGCCTTTTTGCTTTGGGACAGCTCGGGAGATGCTCTCTTGCTGGGTCTCTGACCAAAATGGAAGGTCAGTTGGTGTGTCTCTGCCTCTCTGAGCTAGCAGGTTTTCACCAGCATCTGACCTCCAAGTCTTTATAGGTAAGTAGAATGATAGAGACTTAGTTAAAAACTACATTTGGCAGTAGTTTGGCCAAGGCACAGTCAGTGGGATTGGAAGTCCAATCAGGCCACTGCCTGAGTTGCGAGGCTACAGACTGTAGTTGAAATATCAGTAGATTTGTGTGTAGCCATTAAGCCAATGGAAAAGCAAGTTCTTTCCTTCCTCCATGAGTTTTGGGATTCAAACTTAGACCATCAGGCTTGTGTCGCAAGTGCTTTTACCCACCAAGTCATTGGACCAGTTCAGAATATCAGATAATAGAAAATAATACTTATTGTTTGTTGAATAAGTACATTGTATGAGATAAAGGAAGTCAAGGCTAGCTAGTATATTTCTAATTTACTAAGGTGTCATGAATAATGTTAAACACTATCAGAATTTTTTGTTTGAATTTCTAGTTGTGTCACATTTCTGTCACTTGGACAAAATAATTGCTATAAATCAACTTCAGGGAGAAAAATGTTGGTATCTGGGAATCAAAAAGAGAGAGAGGAACCAGTGAGGGTCTTTGTGTCATATTCCATGGCATGTACCTTATGACTAAACTTCTTTTAACTAAGCTTTATCTTCTAAAAGCCATATCATCTCCCAATGGCACTATCAAAGGAGTGCTCTTGGTTTCCCTGCTATCAGTTACCCCTCTGGTGCATGAACCTTGGGGAGTACTCAATCACCCCTTCAGTGCATGAGCTTTAGGGAGCACTTATCTGAACCATAACAGGAGGCATGCTCATTTTTAGAAAATCTTCTAGCACTGATTCATCTTTGAATTCCTGAAATAAAGCCACATTTCTTATCATGAATCATTTTTAAGATATCGTTTTATTTATATGTATGTACACACATATGTGTATTTGTGTGTTTCCCAGTTAGTGTCAGCTGTGACCTTGACATAGCTTAGTCATCTGAGAGAGTCTCAACTGGGAGATCTCTCAGATCAGATTAACCTGTCAGTATGTCTGTGAGAGATTGCCTTAATTGATGCTTGATATAAGAGGACTCAGACTATGGTGGGTGGCACCATCTCTAGGCAGGTGGGCCTGGACTACATAGCAAAGTTAGTTGAGCAGAAGCCAGTGACTGAACCTCAATGGATCCCTCAATGGTTTCTGCTCCTTAGTTCCTGCTTTGAATTCTTGGCCTGACTTTCCTCAGTAATGGACAATGGCTTAGGAATTTCAGCTGAAATACTGTCTTTCCTTAGTAAATTGCTTTTGGTCAGAATGTTTTATCACAGCAACACAAAAGCAAACTAAAACTGTGTGAATACACACATGCTTGCAGCTGACAATAGAGGACAGAAGAGGGTATCACAATCTCTGGAGGTGGGCTTATAAGGTGACCTGGGTATTGGGAACTCAACTCAGGTCCTCTACAAGATCAACAAATATTCTTAATTTTTGAGTCTTCTCTCTAACCCCTTATGAATTGTTATTCACAAAGATAGTAAGATTTGCTTTATTAACTGTTGGGATCACAGCACAAAAGTCTGTGCGCCCACAGATCTCCAGAGAAACCAGGAATGTTAAGCACATAGGATTGTCTTTCCAATGGGAAAGATGAAGAACCTGTTCTTCCATCCAGAAAGCTGAGAATTGAAAGTGATTAACAGCCTGTTGATCTGTGTTAACTGCTGGACCAGGCCATATAAAGTTCCCACAACCAGGTCCCTTATTGTCAGAGGCTCTCCCAAGCTCCCAAAATCAGGATCAGAGGTCATCCCAAATGACCTCTATGCTATCTGTAAGAGAGAGACCAAGGCATAACCTTAGGCACTTAAGCTAGTACAGGTAGCCTATCTCTGGAACCCATCCTCTTGGGAGAAATGACATGTACCCTGAGTTGAGTTTCAATATAATTAAGCTTCCTTGCGCACTAAGGATTATTTTACACCAGGAAACCTTTTTCTAAACTATACTGGGCATAAATACATTGGTAACAAATCACCAGTCATTAGGCTCCCTGAAGTCTGATCCGGGTTGACAACATCAATCTTTCCTGGGATTTTCATTCTTATCTATTTGCTTGGTTTGCTTCCCTATATGAGACCTTCAGGGACCCACCCATTTAAACTTTTTTTAGTTTCTTTAAGTTTATGAATAAAATTGTCTCTTTTGTTTCTTGTACCCCCCTGTTCATTTTCCCTGCCAGACCTACCATCTACGTAAAACATCTTGGGGAACACTTCTCATGTTCTTATGTAATACCTGAAAGAATTTGATGTGATAGAAATCATGTATTCCTAAACGTTTGGTATAGCTCACCTGGCCACTTAAGGGAGGTATTGTGTAATTTGTGTTGCTTGACTTGTCATTTGTTTTCTTTATTAATAATTCTGATGCTTTTATGGATAGACTCATTCAGCTGTATGGTTTTAATATCTGTAGATATTTCCTATATAGATATTTCACATTCTGCCTTTGACAATTCTAGGGCTGACATGTGTAGAAGGCTTTACACATGCAGTTTACTGAGACAATTGATGTTACCCCTGGTGAGATTTGATTGGCTGTGATCTCTATACAGTGGATTTTGATCTACCTAATCTTGGTTATAACTCTGGATACTGTCAGCAAGAAAAGGAACTTACTTCATCTGCATTTGTTGACAGTTTATTGGATCTTGGCTAAGTTGCTCAATGGAAGTTTGGGCTTCTACATTAAGGAACTGTTCTTATTTTGTGATTCTTGTAAAAATATCATTATGTCTTCAGTTTAACCACAGCTTTAGTGGTAACTTTCTGCATATTATACCCTGGTTCCACTTCAGTTAAATATATTTGAAAGAACTAATTGGAAACATTCCCAGCAAAGCCCTTTAAAAGTGTGTTTTATGAAGGATCCTGGTGTTTTCTTGCCAAATGAAGTCTTCAAGGTATGCAACCAAAGAAAGCAAAAGTTCTTTTTATTTTTTAAATAGATTTTTTTCTATGAATATAGACTTTTATCTCCAAAGGGCATGTACACTAATGAGACAGCATGGGCAGAAGTAACAAGGATGCAGGTTGTAACGCTGACATACTCCTAATTATAGGACATATGAGCATATAAAATTTTTCATCGATACTACAAGCTCTTTTTCAAAATATGATACAGGACTTTAGCCCTGGCTAGCCTCAAACTTAATATACCTCTACCTCCTAAGTGCTAGCATTACTTGCATGAACAACCAAGAGCAGTTTGTGAGTACTAGGAATCAAACTCAGAGCTTTATACACTTCCAGCTGAGCTACATCCTCCTCCCTGCCAGTTTTTCCTAAATTTCTGTTCTAAAACTCCTCTAGAGGATATGACATTAATACAGCAATGGCTTAATCACCACTCTCACTTAAAAGTCTACCAAACAAACCAAATTTCGTATGTCAGAAGACAGCTTTAGCTTCTCTGCTTCTAGTATACTGCCTATGCTTGGCCTCTGGATTTTTATTAAATCACTGGGAAGTCTAGTTTTAATTGTCAATCTGACATGACATACAATCACATAGGAAGAGAGTCTCAATAAGGGATTAACTCGATCAGGTTGGCCAATGGGCACACCTATGAGAGACTTTCTTTATTGGCTTAAGTAAGTTGGGAAGACCTACCCAGAGTGTAGGCTGTACCATTTAATAGGCTGTGCCCTGAATTGTATGTAAGAAGAGAAAGCATGATGCATTTATTTCTCTGCTCTTGACTCTAGGTGTGATGGGACTAGCTCCATGCTCCTATCACAGTGATTTCCCTGCAATGATGGACTGTAACTTAGAATTATAAGCTAGAATAAAACCTTTCTCTGAGAAGGAGTTGTTTTGCCAGGACATTTTACTACAGTAACAAAAATGAAACTCGGATACACACTCACACACACACACACACACACACACACACACACACACACACACACACACCATTCATAAGATTACACAGGAGAAACATCCAGCTTCATCTGTGAAGTTTCTCTTTTCTTTACTTCTTCTCTGTAGACTCCATCATTCAGTTTTTGGACAAAAGTGGACATCATAGACTTTAATTCTATTTCCAATACTTCCTCATTTCTGGGGTTAAAAGAGCAATTATAACCATCCATTATCTAATCTAAATCACAGCAATTAATTTTGCTCTTGAAATCAGGCCAAGTTCTTCAAGCACAGGATGGGAGAAATAGCCAATAAACACTGATGATAATCAGTATCAAAATAGTAAAACCAAGATACTATTCAGAGCACACTGAGGGCAAATCAGAAAATAAAGAGCTGGCTTCTCCCTTTTGACTCTGCATGATCTGACAAGATGCTTATGAAAGACCCAGGCACAGTTCCCCCAGAAACCCAAAAGAGCTGAGGGAAGAGATATCTTAAAAGTGAGTCAGTTCCCCCTTCCTGGAGAGGGTGAAATCAGGTGTTTTCATTAGAACAAAGTCAGGATGTCTGGTGGTAACCGATTAACCACAAGATGCCCCTCTCCGGAGATAACATGACCAGATCCTGGAAATGAGGTGTAAAACTCTTGACAGGGCAAACAGATAAACTAAAATAAGACAAAGTCCAGGCCCGGGAAAAACTGGACCAATCAAGGATGGACCCGTACTAATCCCCTCCCCTCTAAGAAATTTTATGGATTTTGCCTATAAAAACTAACTTCCCCAAGAAAGAGGAACTCCTCCCTGCCTCACTGAATGGCCAGTGAATGCTTGAGATGAGTTCCCTGTCACCCAACTTGTAACAAAGATAAACCTTGCTTTTGCATTCTGGTATGCTCATCCTTGGTGGTCTCTCTGGGGGTCACGATCTGGGCACAACACTTATTTTAGTGAAGGTCATGAACATCAAATGACAAAGAAGACAAAGTCTCATGTGGGTCACTTAAGGGAAGTGGTGGAGGCTTTGAATCCAAAAGACTGGATTTTTAGGTGCATGGGAACTCATGCTTGTGTGATATCCTAGTTAGCTCTAATAGTCAACTTGACACAGCCTGTAATCATATAAGTAGGGAGTGTCAAATGAGGGATTTCTCAGATCAGATTGGTTGATGGGAATCTCAGTGTGGGGTTGTCTTGATTGCTACTTGATCTAGAAAAATCCAGCCCTCTGTGGGTGGTACCATCCCTCAAACTGTGGTCTTGGCTGTATATGAAAGGCAGCTCAGCAGGAGCCTGTGAATCAGCTTGCATGCAGCATCCTCTGTAGTTCCTACTGCACTTCCTTGACTGAGAGTGAGTTCTCTGGCTAGAGGTAATTCTTCATGGAATAGCAGGCAGTCCTACTTTTGAGTTTCTGCTTGTGTTGCTCCACAGACTTCCCTGGGTGATGGACAGTGAACTGTAAGCTGAAATAAACCCCTTTCCTCCTCTCTGTTGCTTTTGGTCAGAGTGCTCTATCGCAGGAACAGAAAGGAAACCGGTGCACCTGGCAGCATGTTACCGACTGAGCTGTCTCCCCATCTTTGACTGGTTTAAATCTTAGTTGTGCTAAGGCTATCTGCATTCTCCCAAGAAGCCTATAAAATGTATTTCAGCCTCAGGTACATCACTGTCACCGTCTCTGCATGGTGAATGCATGAGAAGGCACAGAACGCTCCTTCTTGGTCTGCCCTTGGCAGGACCATGTGGATGTGCATACCCTCCTCCCTCTTTGTCCAAGTGTAGTTTTTACTGTACATCTGCACCTCCGCTGTAATGGCTAATGTTGACTGTCAGCCTGACAGGTCTACAATTACCTTGTAGATGTAGACAAGCCTCTAAGCAGACCTGGGAGGGATAATCTAGATTGTTAATGAGGTGGCGGGATCCACTTGAGCTGTGGATAGTACCATCCAATTGTAACCAGCCTGGTGTAAATGAATATATTTTAATGGAACACTTTAATTATGAGACTATCAAAACAATGAACTCTAAGATATTAGAATTCCACAGAGCCCCTAGAATCTCAGATCAGGAACAAAAATCTCAAGACCTGATAGAGTAGCAACTCCTCTCTCTGTAACAGCCTTACAGAGACAATAGTGCATCAGTGGTAGGCAGGACAGCATGCCGACTGGGATTGCTTGGATGTGCATGGCCTCAGCCATCTATTTAAACTTAAATCTCACTTCAGATCCCTGAATGTGAACTAGAAGAGATCATTAGATGTTCACTCTCCTTTCCAATGTTTTCACAGTGAGTAAATCTCCTTTTTCTTCTTTTCCTATGAATTTGGCTATTCTGACAGGCTTATTGGGGGACAGGTAGCTGAACCTGGTTTCTTAGGACACATACTGTGATCTCAAGTTTGGTAATACAGTGGGCTGAGGACCTAGAATGGATAAACACAGGAGAAAGTAATCTGCACACAGGATCCATCAGTGTCTGCTTCCTGACTATGAATGAAGTGTGACTGTTGCCACGCCTTCCCTCCATGATGGACAGCACCCTCAGCCTAGAGACACAATAAACCTTTCCTTCCTTTATCTCTTTCCTGCCAGGAATTTTGTCATAGCAGCAAGAAAGCAACTAAGATATTATGTACACACGTCTTTGTCTTTCTGTATACCCAGTGTTTTGTTGTCTTTAAACAGCAGAAAGGGGATGATGTCACCAGAAGACACTTGTTTTTGTTGTTAAGAAATGTTGACAGTTTCATCTTCAGAGTACTCTGCTCCCTAAGCTTGATGTGCAGGTATCTTCTGGGTTTTACATGTAATTATTGGTCTTAAAGGTTCTGGGTATTTTTCTAGTAGCAAAGAGTGAGAAATGCCTGAGAGTCTCCAAAAATGTCCTGCTAATTTAATATGCAGCCAATCCTACCCTCTTTTTTAACTTTCCAAGATTTATGGCACAGGTGAAATTAACTTGAGAAGTAGCAGAGTGTTTCAGACCGGCTCTTCCCAAGGACTCTGACCTTGACACTCAACTCTGTGATTAAATGTCTGATCTGAATAATGAGCCTTCCAAGAAGCCTTCAGAAGGGCGGGGTTCTAACAGGACACAGCTTTCAACTTCCCTCACAGGGCACTCTAGTTATCAAGGTGACATCTGCAGGGCAGCACAAGCCACTGGTACTAAACGGTTATGAGGGAAGTATGGCTGCAAACCTGTCACCTGGTCAGAGGACAGTCAGAGGGGTTCCTTGATGTGCTAGCACCAAACTGTTGTACTATTTCTGCCTCACCTCCCCTGTGAGCTCCTTTATGTGAGGTGAAAGGTGATCTCACTTGGTGGTTATCCCTCCGAGAAACTCTGTGTATCTCAAGAAGAGAATAAAGAGATCAAACATTCTTCCTAGTCTATTGGTCTTGAAAAACCTAACAGACATTGGCAGCTTATTTTATCCAGGGAGAGAAAAAAAAAGATTGTGTTTGTGGAGCAGAAGGCCTAGTTGCCATATGTAATTAATGAGTCCATTTCTGTCAGTAGTGAGGGAACAGAGACATGGATCCACACTGTCAACCTCTGCAGCCTCAGAAGTTTCTTTAGTTTCTATGAGACCTCCACACACAGCAAACTGGAATTCGTGGCTATGATCATGAAAGGAATTTCAGGACTTCCCAGCAGGATGAGGTAGAGTTCAATTTGGAAATTTTATTGAAAATGACAAGAAGGTCACTAGTGAGGATGTTGTGGCTGCATCAAGAGATTCCTGAGCAAGACCACCACAGAGCCGATATCCAATGCAAAACACAAAGGGATTTATTGATAACAAGCAAGCCCGGGCTTGGTCTGTGTCTAACATCTGACCCAGCAGATGGAGGAGGATGGTCCTGAGCTCTCAGGGTGAGGGGTTTTTAAAGGGAAAAAACCACAGGCAAGGTGGTACAAGCCTTAGCATCATATGATTTGGGGAGGGTGTGTAACCTTTGAAATTACTGCTTGGGAGTTACAGTTATCAATTTTGGGCAGGCCTGGACAAGTCCCAGGCTCTGTCCTTGAACTGCCATGGGGGCTGGCTGACCTCACACATTCACAATGACCCCTGCACGTAGCTCTAATTTGTAAGGGGTCCCAGACAGTAAGCAACTGGCTGAACCTTAAGCAGTCAGAGTACGTGAAGAAAGGGAGCTACTACAAGGACTATATGTCTTTTGTTCATGGTCCTTCCAGAAACTGCTTGCTTAAGCCTCAGGAAACTGAAATTGAGGCCTGATCTCTGAGAAAAAAAAATGAGCAGCCTGTTATGGCATCTGCTTGGTCCTTTCAAGGAGAGCAAGTATGTCTGACAGTCTGGCCTCCTAAGAGTGAAGCACACTGCTTGTGTTCTTGTGGTGACTGATGGAGAACCTCCCCGGATTTTTAGGGGTCCTACCTCTCCTCCACTTTTTCACATCTTCAATAATTGAGATTGCAGGCTGGCTGAAGAAATTAATGAGATTGCAATGCAATAAGATAAATACCAGGAACCAGTAGGGTTGGGCAAGGGCTTTGATATGCCTTTCATTGTAAATGGAGCTCCTGGTGAGAGTCCTAGGAAACTCTTGGCTTATAGCTTCAACAGAACAGTCTCATCAGTTGGGTTTTTCTTGAGATTTATTTGATTTTGATTTGTGAACCTGTGTGGGAGGGTGCAGATCTTCTGGAGCTGGAGCTAGAGGCAGTTGTGAGTTACCCAAGGTAGGTGTTGGGAGGGGAACTATGCTGAGCCACCTCTCTAGCCCAAATAACAATTCTTGCTTCACTTCTGCAGAGGGGCTTCAGTCAGACTTTAGACAGGGGACTCCTCTCCCTGCTTGTGTCCCCAATCTCTCCCTTGTCTCTTATCTTGTATTCCTACATTTAGTGAGTGAGTGCCTGCTTTATCTAGAAAAAGTGAAGACAGAGGTGACATCAGAGGGAACTGTTCTTATAAAGCTGTAATCAACTGGGGTCAGGGAGAGGACTGCTGTCTCCTTCAGAGTTGTTAACATTTGGCCATGAGCCGTGCATCTTTCACTGGGACTTAATTTCTCCTTCACCTTGACCATGCTCAGGCAATTTAGCATGCCTCCTGCGAATGGTTTCATTTGTGGAAACCCAAAGAAACAGCAACATTGAAGGCAATAGCTTTGGAAGCCCAGAGGTGGAACAATTTTCACCGCCACACCCAGCTCCCTTTGAGCCTGGCGACATCCTTTGCTGGGATGTGCTTTCTCATGTTTACCAGAGTGTTTAGGGACAGAGCCTGGGCCCTGACATCTCCTCAACAAGCTCTGCATATTCAAAAACTGCATTAAACAAGTAATGGTGAAAATTAGAGGAGATCCGTTCACTATGACCACACTAGAAAGAAACAGAAACTAGTCCAGTGGCCCTTCCCTCAGCAGGTCACCTCCTGGATCCTAACGTGACATTTTGGTTTAAATAGTGGGCCCAGAAGGATGCATAGCTGAGCAGTCCTGGTCAAGGTGTGGTCCCAACCCATCACCGGTTCCTCAGCTCCGGTTTCTCCTGGTCTGCCCAGCTCTCCCTGTCTCATATCAAGCTAGCAACCTTTTCCTTCTCTCAGAATGAGATTGCTGGGGACATTCCAGCTCCTGTGGTCCACTGTTTCCATAGTCTGATTAGCCAAAGGGAGGGGCACTTGCGTTCCTTCAGAATACCTTCATTCCAGCCAGATGGTCCCACTTTGGTGGCTCTGAGGTGGTTCCTGAACGTGTTTTGGAGGCTTTTAGCTTTGTTTTGGTTTTTTCAGGTGTTTTGTTGTTTGCTTCCCTGCTGTACATAGAAGTGTCATTCTCCCGCAATTTCTGAAATTATATGTGCTATTTTATACCCCTTCAGCAATTTGTTTGCAGCTTAAACTGTTTGTTTGTTTTGTATTTCTATTATTCCCACTCAATGAAAACATTCTGCATGTATGTACACACACACAACTATTTCTATATGTGTATATAATTCCGCGTAACATGTTAAATGTATAAAGATGCAGCCTGAGAGTGTAGCACATTTGGTAGCATGCTTTGCTAGTATGCACAATGCCCTGGGGTTGATTTCCAGTATCACATGGTGGCGTGTACCTGTAATCCCAGCATCAGAAGTTCAAGACACTTTATATGCAGAAAGAAAGAGAGAGAGAGAGAGAGAGAGAGAGAGAGAGAGAGAGAGAGAGAGAGAGATGCTATAAAGCTAAAACAGAAGGACTATTTGGAATATAAAGTTAACAAATGTAAAACTTTGATTTCTCAACGTTCCAGAAGTTCACATGTTGTTTGTACAGCAAGTGAATGAAGAAGTAAATGAATGAACCTTTGTAAATTGCCTTTCTCAAAGTTTACGGCTTCTATTAACCTTTTCATCAATTGATTGAAGCTGACTCAAGACAAATTCTCACATGAACTGTCTACTTGTATTTTAAACAGTTGTATGTGTGTCTGCTTGCAGATCACCCAAATATGCAAATACTTGGCTTTGCTAAATCTGACTTTCAAAGTCGTTCAGATGGCACACAATGCCTGGCGGAAAGCTAAGGTTGTCCTCCTTGACACCAAAATCTTCCAAAGAGCCTTCTTCCTGTCACTGTGGGGCAACACATCTCAAGGCAAATTCCAAGATTACATCCCTTGTGTCTATGAGGTGGGATGCTGCCAGTGTGGCCACAAGGGAGAAAAGGACAGGGCTCTGTTCAATGCTTCAACATGCCTTTTATGCGGCTGCTCAGTGCCATGGTCATAATGGAGAGATTCGGGGACACACAGGGATGCTCAGCAACTCAGTGGCTTTTGTTGTGTGAACATGATGTCTCCAAAACATGCTAAACAGAAGCTTAAGTGACACTGCAGCCTTCTGGCTAGTGGTGGGACAATACCCATGACAGGCTGTCACGATGCCAAGCACAGATGCTGAGTGAGTCTTGCCTACATCCCATCCTTAAGAAGACATCTATCAGCTGGCTTCCCAGTCAGTTGGCATGAACTCAGGGGGACATTATGCTGCTTCTGAAGAGTAACAGTAGAAAAAACTGGCAAGGATGAACTCTCAAGAAAAATTCGTAGTTTACTTTAAAAATAAAAGGGATGAAGCTGGAGAGATATCTCAGTAGGTGAAGTACTTGTATTGCAAGCACGAAAACCCAAGTTCAAATGCCTGTCATGCACATTTAAACCTGGGCATGGCAACAAGCACCTGTACACCTAATACTTGGGAAGTGTGGAAGAAAGATCCCTGGGGCTCATTGGCTACCATCCAAGACCAATCACTGAGCTCCAAATTCAGTGAGTGACTCTGTCTCAAAATATGTGGTGGAGAGATATAGAGAGATGGAGAAAGATAGTTTATGTATTTTATTTTTACCTCTGTCATCCACAGTCATGTGCATATAAACACATGTGCACACCTGCACTAAACAAAATGAAAAAGGAGCTGGTCTGTATCAGTCGTAGTAGGAGGAGTATACCTAAGGATGAAGCTTTTGACAGTCAGATCTATTGTGCCAGCATAGTGTCTGGAATCGAACCCATTGTCAGGTATAATGGCAAGATCTGCCTTTCTTTTCTAACTGGCCATTCCTTCAGGATTGAGAAACAGTTTAATTTTTCATGTAAATTTGAATGTATTTCAGACAAATTTCTTCAACAGTAGAAGAACTCATTCTGCAAAAAATAATTTCCCAGAGTCAGTTATCCTAAAAAGGGAGTAATTTAAAACACACACACACACACACACACACACACACACACACACATACATCTATACTTTGCCTATTTATTACATCCTATAATTATGTTTTTAGATGATTGCTTGTGTATTTTCTCACTTTAAAATGGAAATTAACATCTGATGAATGGGGATGATTTAATTTGTCCAAGGAAAAGAGCTCTGCCTGACTTCTGTCACAGATATTATGTCACGGTTTTAGGTGCCTGGTTCAGAGAATTATGGAATTTTAGGACCGCTTGTTTATATCCTGGATTGAATTCAGACATGTGTGCATGTGTGTGCGTGTGTGTGTGTGTGTGTGTGTGTGTGTGTGTGTGTGTGTGTGTGTGTGTGTGTATTCATATAGGGGCATGTGCCTGTACCTGAGTGTGGAGGCCTGAGGTAAACAATGGGTGCTGTTCCTTAGGACCTATCTGTATTTTATTTTTATTGTTGTTGTAATTTGTCTTTTTGTTTCTTTTGAGTCAGAGGCTCCCTTGGTTGGCTGAAGTGTCTGATTAGGCTAGCTGATTGGCTGGTAAGATTCAGAGATCCTCTTGTCTCTGACTGCCCGGAACTAGGATCACAAGAGCATCCTCCCATACCCATGTTTTCATGGAATGGCACTGAGGTCCCCATGCTTGAACAGTAAGTACTTTGCCCACTGAGCCATCTCTTCAGCTTTGGAACTTCCTATTGTATAGTCATTTAAAGCATCCAGGTAAACAGTGTCTGCAGGGTCTACTTTGACCAAACACTTTCTTCAGTGTTCTTTAGCCAAATATGAGTGATAACTAGAAACAGTACTGGAGGCCAGAACCAGTTTAGACTAATAACCAAATTCAGTATTGCTTCGAACATAGGGAATCCTGAGACTTAAGTTGCCTAAAGTCATATCTTTTTATTTTCCATTTTCTTTATTCAGAAATTTTTTTCATCCATTATACATACCAATTAAAGATCCCCCTCTTCCCTCCTCCCACCCCCCAGTCTCCCCCTCCTAACACAACCCCCTCTCCCACCCACAAGAAGGCAAGACCTCCCATGGCAGGCACATCCAGTAGAGGCAAGTCCAAGCCCTTCCCCCTGCCTCAAGACTGCACAAGGTGTCCCATCATAGGTAGTGGACTCAAAAAAGCATGATCATGCACCAGAGATGAATTCTGACCCTACTGCCAGGGGACCTCCCCAACAGATGAAGCTACACAATTGTCTGGCCATGCAGATGGCCTAGTCCAGTCCTATGTAGGCTCCACAGCCATTGATCCAACTTTCATGAGTTCCCTCTAGTTTGGTTTCATCATCCCTGCATGTTTCCCCATCATGATCCTGATGCACTTGCTCTTGGAATCCAACTTTTCTCTCTTTGACTGGACTCTTGGATCTCTGTCTGGTGACTGGCTGTGGATCTCTTCATGTGCTTCCATCAGTCATTGGAGAAAAGCTCTGTGATGACAGTTAGGGTATTCACAAGTCTGATCTCTGGGGCAAGCCAATTCAGTTCAGGCATCGTCTCCACTATTGCTAATAGTCCAGGCTGGGGTTATCCTTGGGAATTCCAGACTACTTCCCTAGCACCGAGTTTCTCTCTATCCCTGTGATATCTCTCTCTATCATGGTATCTCTTTTGTTGCTTTCCCCTTCCCTCCCTGTTCCAGCTCAACCATCCCATTCCCTTATGTTTTCATCCCCTATCCCCTACCCTCCATTGCTCACCCCTCATCCCCAGTTTACTCATGAAGATCTCATCTACTTCCCCTTCCCAGGGTGGTCCATGCATCCCTCTATGGGTTTTCCCTGTTAGTTAGCTTCTCTGGAATTGTGGGTTGTTGCCTGATTATCCTTTGCTTTATATCTAGTATCCACTTATGAGTGGGTACATACCATGTTTGTCCTTCTGAGTCTGAGTTACCTCACTTAGGATATTTTCTAGTTCCATTGATTTACCTTCAAATTTCATAATGTCATTGTTTTTTTTTCTGCAGAGTAATACTCCATTGTGTATATGTATACATTTTATTAATGCATTCTTCAGTTGAGGGGCATCTAGGTTGTTTCCAGGTTCTGGCTATTATGAATAATGCTGCTGTGAACATAGTTGAGCAAGTGTCCTTGTGGTATGATTGAGCATCCTTTGGGTATGTGCCCAAAAGTGGTATAGCTGGGTCTTGAGGTAGATTGATCTCCAATTTTCTGAGAAACCACCATAATGATTTCCAAAGTGACTGTACAAGTTTGCACTCCCACCCACAGTTGGGGAGTGCTCTCCTTTCTCCATATCCTCTCCAACATAAACTGTTTTTTATCTTAACCATCTGACAGGTGTAAGATGGTATCTCAGAGTCACTTTTATTTGCATTTCCCTTATGACTAAGGTGTTGAGCAATTACTTAAATGTCTTTCAGCCATTTGAGAGTCTTCTGTTGAGAATTCTCTGTTTAGATCTGCATCTCATTTTTTAAATTTGATTTAAATTTGGATTATTTGGTAATTTGATTTCTAGTTTCTTGACTTCTTTATATATTTTGGAGATTAGCCCTCTGTCAGAAATGGGGTTGGTGGAAATCTTTTCCCATTCTGTATGCTGTTGTTTTGTCTTATTTACTATGTCATTTGCCTTGCAAAAACTTCTCAGTTTCAGGAGGTCTCATTTATTAATTGTTGCTCTCAGTGTCTGTGCTACTGATGTTATAGTTAGGCCATGGTCTCCTGTGCCAATGCATTCAAGACTATTTCCTACTTTCTCTTCTATCAAGTTCAGTGTAACTGGTTTTATATTGAGGTCTTTGATCCACTTGGTAAAGTCACATCTTCTGATGGTAGGAACGAACGTCTAATGACTTGGTCCAGGGAGCTTCCAGATCTATTGATCCTTAATTCCCAGAAACCTTGTTGGGCAGCTCACAAACATGTGTAACCCTCCAGCTCCAGAGGATCCAATGCCTTCTTCTAGAGTCCATGGATATCTGCATATACAGATAAATACATATAATTAATAACAATGAACTATTATTAAGTATTGATGTTTTCAATTATATTGTGCTTAATTTTATATGCCCCTCTAAATGTGCATATGCAAATTTAGAATTTATTGGAGCCAGTGAGATGGTTCAGAGGGTAAGGATGCTTGCTGCCAACCCAGACAATTGCATTTTGATCTTTAGAACCCACACATAGTAGAAAGAAGAGGACAACCCCAGCAAGTTGTCCTCTGACCTCTGTGGAGAAACACGCCCCCCACACACAAAATAAATATTAATAAGTAAATAAAAGTTAGAATTAAAGTTACTCAGCATCACTAATCTTTGCTATCCTCAATGCATCTAGCATATATTTAACACATTTACAGAGTAGCAGTTCAGTTTCAAACCATTATAATCACATATTCAACAATGTTGTAAATGGACAAATTGATGAATATCTTCTCTAAATTCTTCTACAGTCATTCATGAGAGAACAAAGTCTACAATGCTGGCTCCTTTCTCTGCTGAGAGGTTTGATGTCCTATCCTGATTCCTGTATCTTTGTAAGCAGCAGGTGTGTCCCATGTTATGAGTTCAATGTCATATAAAAATTAGGCTCCAGTACAGATTTCTTTCTATCTCCCAGTTGAATAGCATACCCTAGTGCTTCTTATATTCACCTTCTTGCATCCATCAGTTACTTTTCCAGTTATTATGACCATATACTTGACAAGAAGAAACTTAAGGGGTGAAGGTTTATGGTGTGCAGTGATCATAGCAGAGAAGTCATGGCAGCAGGTGGGTGAGACAACTGGGTCACACTGCATCTGTAGTCATGAAACAGAGATAGAATACTGGTGATCAGATGGCTGTGTCATTTTTTTATTTAGTGTGGGGACCCCAGCTCCTGGGATGTGGGCACCCACATACATGCTGTATTACATCTTCAGCCAGTCATCTTTGAAAACATCCTCACAGCCACACCACATATGCCTCACTACCACACTAAGTGTTAGTCCAATCAAATTGATCACATCAACCGTCACACACATCTTTTCAATCTCTTTACTTTTCACTCTTGTGTTTTGCTTTCTCTCCTTGTGTAATTTCCTCAGACTTTAGATTTTCCCTTACTCTTCATTCAAGTGCATGAAGAGCTTCACTTTGTTGGGTCTTTGGCCATTTTAAAATCTCTCCCAGACACCAAATATCTCTTCACATTCTTTCCACCAGTCTTTCAAATTTCTAATATTGTTCAGATCTTATACAAGTGGTGGGACTTTTCTTTTGTAGCCCAGATCATTAGCATTGTTTAGCATAAGTCTGCTTCCTCACATACTTGAAGCTTCCATCCTTGGACCAATGCTGAGTTCCCTTCTGTCTGAGTAGCTGTATCACTTTCTCCTGTGTACCAAAATACATGACTCATTGTCTCTGCCTTCAAGTACCTAACATGTTAGCATAGTGGTACATGTGGAAGGAGAACATTGAGAGGAACATTTGAACATTTAAACCACCAGCACTGTCAGAGAAGTGTCTGGAAATTCAAAAGACTTTATCCATCAGATGGACCATGTATTTCTAGGTTCTTGTTGTCTTATACAAGGAACTGAAGTAAGAAAAATGGATTTCAGAGTAGCAAGGAAACTTTGTACAAAAGCAACCTGACAATATAGATCAGAAATATTCTATCAAGAGTAGCTGCAAGCCGCACAACTTAGGACCTCTTTTTATTGTGTTCAAGCGAAGGATGAGATTGGTTGCTATGGGATGTATAACTGATGGTTCTCAGTTTTGATTGACAGGCTTGGATTTTTTCAGTCTTCGCTTCACCTGGTTTTAGTCATATGAATCATAGGCATACGATGGTAAGTGGGGGCTTTCCTTCAAAGTTCACTCAGAGAACATACTCACTCTGAAACAATCAAGGTCAGGTAACTTAATTGCCTGTTATCTCCTAGTTACATTACAGGATATCTTTAAATTAAAACACCACGGGGCTGTTTAGGAGGAACAATTTCCTCCATTGATTGAAGCGGAATATGTATGTTTCCTGATGCATGTGGGGTGTTAGGTTGATAAGCACATTGTTAGGAGAAGAGTATGTATGCATAGTATGTGCAAACAGGGTCCTAGCTTGCCAAGTGCATTGTTAGAAGAGGGATGTACATATAGTGTAAACACTGGAGTCCCGCATTGTTATACTACTCTTTACACTTGCTTTGGAGGTAAAAGATGACTGACATATAGATAGATAGATACATAGATAGATAGATAGATAGATAGATAGATAAATAGATAAATAGATAAATAGATATGTATATATCTTTGCAAAGGTTCCATAAAATTCCAGTGACTAAGTGAGTGATGAATTTTCATATGACCTTAGTCTTCTATTCCTACATTACTTCAAATATGAGTTTATATTTACATTTTATTGCCAGAGTTCTGGAACTCACATCTCTGATGGGGTTCCAAAGACCAAGTCCAGCCATGTTGTTCCTTGAGAGTCAATGGGAAGGCAGTATGATGGAAACTGCAGGAAGAAATTTAATCAGTGTGACTACACAGAAAAGGAACAGAGAAGCTAGTAACCTGTACCTTTTCTTCAGAATAGTGACAGGAACTTCAATATTACACAGGAGGACAAGAGCAGATAGTAAGAAATAAGCACAATCTGGCTGTCTTGATCAAATTCTTGCAGGGTTGATCAGGATCCCAAGATTGTGTTGCTGAGAAGTCACAGAAACTTTCATTGCTTTAAGGGGTATTTATTTTTTTTAAAGATTAATTTGTATTCTCTCTGTGTGTATATGTCTGGGTGTGTGTCTATGTGTGTGTGGATGTGTGTGGTCAGTGCAGTGCTGACAGAGGCCAGAAGAGGGTGTTGTGGAATAATCCTTTTGTACACAGTGAAGATGTGCCACTCAGATTGGTTTAATAAAAAGCTAAATGGCCAGGAGCTAGGCAGAATTTTTGGGGTAGAGATAACATTGGGAAGAAGAAGGGAGGAGTCACCATGAGAGGTATAGGAAACAGGTCATGTAGGAGATGAGGTAACAAGTCACAATCCATGTGGCAGCACATAGATTAATAGAAATGGGTTAATTTAAGTTCTAAGAGCTAGCCAAAAACAAACCTAAGCTATTGCCTGAGCTTTCATAGTTAATAATAAGTCTCCATGTTGTGATTTGGGAGCTGGTTGGTAAGACAGAGATAGACTCCTTACAAGAGGGTGTCAGATTTCTTGGAGCTAAAGTTACAGGCTGTTGTGAGCTTTCCAACATGGAGGTGGGAACCAAACTCCAGTTATCTGCACTAGCGGTGTGTACTATTAACTATCAAACCATCTCTCCACTCCAAAGGGTTTTTCCTGTTCCATTCTGAGCTGCTTGTTCCCACCTAGGAGTGACCTTAGTCCCCACCATAAATATAAGCCTGGAGGGACAAGGGTCAGGTAGAGAGGACAGTTTCAAAGCGGCTCCTGTATTAATTTCTACCATATCGCTGCACTGATCTCCATCTTATTCATCCTTTTATCCATCCATTCATCATCTCAGCTGGACTGTGATCAATCCCACCAAACCAACCATCACCTTTTAAAGATCCTGAGCCCTATTCAGTAGGCCCCAAACTGCATACTCCAGGCCTTTCTAGTGAGACCCCCAACTGACATCTCCAAACATGACTCTTCTGCACACAATGTCTGGAGCACTCAGTTTCCTCTCCAGCTGTCTCCTAAGATCACATATCCCTTCTGCAGAGACTGCAAAGCTCCCTTAAGAAACTAACAAAGCAGAATAATAGACCACTATGATGGTTAATAGTGACAACTTACAGGAACTAGAACATCCTAGGAGCTAAGCATCTGGACATGTCTATTATCAATTATCTAAATTAGGCTAGCCTCTGGGTGTACTGGTGAGGAGTTATAGCAATTGAGTTGAGGTGAGAAGAATAACTTAACTCTGATCAGCACCTGTCTATGGGCTGTAGTCACAGACTGAATAAAAAAGACAATGAACTGAGCAGAACACTCAGCTTGATGTCTCCTGACTAGGGATACAATGCAAGCAGCTTCCTCAAGCTCCTGCCACAGTGTGTACCCCACTGTGCTGGGAAAGATGAAGTACCTTTGAACTATGAGCTAAAGTCAATCTTCTTTCCCTTTAGTTATTTTTTCAGGTATTTGTCAGAGCAACAAGACACATAACTAATACAACATTAATATGAAGGAGCAGTGTATTCCGGGACATAGTTTGCAAATCCAAGGAACAGAATATGACTGGAATGAAGCAAGCAGTGAAGCAGGACATCAAAATGCCAGCAAAAGGCATTCTTTGTTTGCTCAAATTATGAGGAATGGTCAGGTCTGCAAGTCTGACCATGGACTCCTCAAGATATTTTCAGCACTTTTCACTTCTCGTTGTTTTTTAAATTTTATTTTCAAAATGCTGCAAAAAGGCATTTTTCCTTTTCATATTTGTAGCTCCACTTCCTCCATCTGAAAGAGCAGAGGCAGCATGAAATCACAAATATAATAGAGGAACAATATGTCAACTGCTTTCAAGCATGCCAGAAATCATTCGAATTGAAATCAAGACTTAAGTGTTATCAGCTTTGATGATTTGTTCTGCCTTAGTTTCTGCTTTATGGCTTTGCTCCCAGCAACCTTTCCATGCCGTCCTCTGTGCCTTCACCTTTAAAACCACGGCATCTGGGAAAGTTACTGTTCTGCACTGTGGCTATAGAAATTTATTTGCAAAAATTTCTTTTTCAACATTGCGTGTGTATGTGTGTGTGTGTGTGTGTGTGTGTGTGTGTGTGTGTGTGTGTGCATGCGCATGTGGGTGTGCGGGTGCATGTCTGTCTGTCTGTCTTTCTTTCTGTCCATCTGTCTGGCTGTCTGTGTGTATGTGTGTGCAATGTATATATAGAGATTAGAGAAAAAACAATCATTTCATCATGTTGGTTATAAAAATCAAACACATGTCATCATGCTTGATGACAAGCACCTTTGCTGATGAACCATCTTTCCAGTCTTGTAACGTCAACCTATACTAATTCCCACATTTGCTGGATTTTCATAATAAAATCATGACATAGTCTGTTATCTATCCTTTCATTCTTCATATGTTCCAATCGTATTAAAGCTTTTCATATATTATATAGATTCATGAATTCAATAAAGCCTTATAATAAGCATCTACATATGTGCACATTTATCCTAAATACATTGTTTTAAGAGATAATTTTTCAGCAAAATGTTATGAAGTAGTGGGATGTACAAGATGAAAACTGACTCTAGGTGGCCAGAATATGCTACCTTCAAACAAGACTCTTTGGCATGAGGTGTATTTTGAGCTGATTCTTTTGAGAAGGCAGACATGAGAGTAACTCTGGAAACAGAGCCTGCCACCCCTCTGTAGAAGAAATTTGCACCCATAAATGAAGCATCATTTGAAAGGGTTTCTCCCTCGTAGTGCCAAGGGAAAGGCTGAATCTAAATTACTAGAGATTCAGCAATGGAAAATCAGTGGGCATAGGCCAACTGCAGGACAAATCTCATCTGTGCTCCATGTTATGTCTGTCATCATTTTCCTTTTCTCTTGGCTTTGAACTTCTACAAGGCTGCATATACAAGTTTTATTATTACTCCTGTTCCCATCTGATTGTGACTTATCACTACTGAGATGAAAGAATGTCTCTATCCTTGGAAAGTTTGGTAACTAACTTAGTTGAAATAAATCTATAATGACTTTAAAGAACATAATTTACTTCTACATGTCCTTGTCTCCTCCCTTAAGGGTTAATGTAGAAGACAGAACAATGACCTAGCTAGAGGAACAATGCTAGCAAGCAAGCTCAATTTAAGATAAAGTGCTTTTCCTTCTCAGAATCTCCACCACCTGCTGCAGTCACTAGGATCTGCCATAGGGTACAGCTCCATCTATCCCCCTTTCTGGGCCCTAATTCAGAAGGACATGTGACTTAGGTTTTTATTGCTGTGAAGAGACCCTATGAAAAAAGCAACTGCTATAAAGTAAAACATTTAGTTGTGACTGGCTTACAGGTTCAGAGGTTTAGTTCATTATCATGATGGTGAGCATAGCAGCTCACAGGCAGACATGATGCTGGAGAAGGAGACAAGACTTCCAAATCTGGATCAACACACAAAAGGAGGAAAGAATGAGTCACTGGGTCTAGCTTGAGCTTCTGAAACCTCAAAGCCTACTACCAGTGAAACATTTCCTCCACCAAGGACACCCCTCCTAATGCCACTCCCTAAGCATTTAAATATATGAGCCTATGGGGGTCAATCTTATTTAAACCACCACAACATACCTATTTCTTTTCTTCTGTCTTTTTCTTTTCAATGCTAGCTTTTAAATTCCCTGACTAACTGATGGCTAACCTTGTTTGTTAACTTTACTGCATCTGGAATCAAAGACCCAAGCTGTACCTGTGAGGATTAGATTAGATTATTGGAAACAGGAAGATACACCCTAAATCTCGGTCGTACCTTCTGGTGGCAGCCCCGATCAAAGAACAAGGAAGAAATTTATATAAGAAATTATATAAATGAATTATAATTGCTTTTAGTCTGCTTGCTCTTTCTCTTGCTTATCTGTCCTATTGCTGCATCATCCTCCTCTGCTAATAAAACCAGATTCTCTAGATTTCCATCATAGACAAAGTCAGTTCTCCAGGACTCTGGTACCAGACTAGAATGGTTGAGACATCTGCTGTGGAATAATCCTTTTGTACACTATAAAGATTTGTCACTCTAATTGGGTTAATAATAGCTGACTGGCCTGTAGCCAGGCAGGAAGTATAGGTGGGACAACCAAACTAAGGATGCTGGGATGAAAAATGGTGAAGTCGGAGAAGTTGCCAGACAGACCCACAGGGAGCAGGAAATGAACGTGCCATGCTAATAAAGGTACCGCCATATGGCAGTGCATAAATAAGGAATATGTAATAATTTAAAATGTAAGAGCTAGTTAGTAATAAGCCTGAGCTGTTGTCCAAACATTCACGAATAATATTTAGTCCCCGTGCCAATTATTTGGGAATTGGCAGGTGTGAAAGAAAAGTCCAGCTACAACATCCAGCCTCAAGGACTGAACAACTACAGGATTCCTGGCTTTTCATTCATGAGATAGCCTCATTTATAAGTCAATTTAGTAAATCCCACATATAAATTCACTCTCTCAGTTCTACTTGCTTAGCAAACCCTGATTAACATACTTTTTTTGAGGTTTCTTTCTTCTTCTAAGGCTGCCCTTCTTCAACTGACGCTGTCTGCTACTAACTTCCAAGTTTCTCTTTTCCATGCTTCTCCTCTAGGCAGCTTCAAGATTTAAAGCTTGTTGCCAGGGGTTTTCCCTTTAAACTCTACTGAGTTGCTTTCAAACTCCTGTTTGAGCCCATTTGTGTCCATTCTTAAATTCTTGTGTTAATGAGATGAAGGGTCCCAAGAGGAGACACTGATTTCCCAGGTATCAAATGATGGCTCTGCTGGGACTCCCCCAAGATTTTCCATGATATTTCTTTGTTGCCTTTTAATTTTTTAATTAGCTGAGAAAATGAACCTGTTCTGTTACTATAGTTGTGAAGGTCAGAGCCTTGGCTTTAGCAGAGGTAACAAGCCGGGCTTGTTGTACACTAAATGACATCATGATTAGAAGGACAGAAAGGAAGCATGCTGGATTATCACAAGCATGAAGGTGTCATGGGAAAGTGAGTCCTCCTAGATGCAATTAGACTTAGGAATTTCTATACCTTTTGCGTGAGACAGTGAAGTTTGGAGCTTTTTGCAATCACAGAGAAAAGTACTTTTGTTGCTAGGAGCACCAACAGATTAAAGTCAGCCACACCTCCCCAAAGAAAACCAATGAAAGAAACCAAATGAAAGTGAATGGAGTTTATTGGGCTGAGATACATAGGGAAGACACACTGGCTGCCTTGCAATCTGAAAAAGGAACAAAGCAAAAATCTGTTACTGGAGTTGTGAAGGTCAGAGCCTCTGCTCTAGCAGTGCTAAGAAGCCAGACTTGACAACCCATCCTGAGTAGACTAATGACAAAGTCATAGTGAAAGCAGAAAGAAAAAGATTTATTCAATGTGAGCGTCAGGCAGTTTGTCTCCAGAAGGGACTGACCAATAGGTCCCCAATAGGACATAAAGAACACTCGGTGACAGTCACTCCAGTTGGGCCATACAGTGCTGTGGGTCTACAATATACAATTTAAGGAGCAATAGATGTTAATGGTCTCTAACTGTGTCTACTCAGAGTAACATCGGGGTCCTGGTTAGGGGAGCATGCACACAATACTGCTAATCTTTCCCCTATCCAACTTTTCAGCTTTAGAGGCACTTAAACCCCTATACATGTTCTTGCATCTTATACATCTATTTATAACAGGAAGAATTGTGGGTAAAATAGGCTTCCAAGAAAAGCATGCCCCTTTTCTGGAAATGCCCATCTTGGGGAAAGTAAAGAGGAGAGGGTGATGACGAGGAGAATATAAGCCCCATACATGCCAGGGTTGAGACTGTTGGTCTTTGCTTGGGCCTTTCTTTTTATATGGGTGGTCATTCTTCCTTGCCTGTTCTAACTAACCCCAGTCTGTCTGAATGATTGTGTCCAGTCTGAATTCTTTTGTTTTGTGAGCATAAAAATCAAGACTGCTTCTGGGGTAGAGACAAGAGTGGTCACATTGGGAAGAGGAACAAAGAGGTCCAGTTAGCTGCCAAGTCCATCTTCAAGGACCTGAGGTGAGACTGAGGTTAAGTAGATGGAAGGGGCATGCACAGCTAAACTGTCCCCAAGGGATGTCTGGTCCTGCCCATCACTAGTCTCAGCTGCAGCCCTCCAGCAACACAGTCTTACAAGTTGCAGATCTTTCTACATTAAACACGTTCCTCCCACTGGTCAAACTCCTGGGGCCTGTCTTTCCTTCTTCTAGCGTAAGATTCCTGGTGAAATCCTAATTTTTTAGATTGTCTCTATAGTCTGATAGTTCAAGGGAGTAGTGCAACTCTCTCTTTATCACAGCTTCCTTCCTGCCAGGACCGCTATAATTTAATATGGTTTGCACAATTGAACATCATCCTAATCTAGTCACAGTGTTATTGGGGCTAAGGAAACACCATGCGTGGATGGAGGTTAGCTCATTGTAGTGTAGGATATTTATCTATCACATCTATGACTGGAATTTGAGATAAACTTGGGGGATGAACAGACTAGAAAGAGGAATGTGGAATCCAGTAGGATAACTATAATATTTTAGGAGGGATGAGTGAACCCAAAGAAGAGATAACAGCTGTGCGCAATGTCATCTGCACTCTGGTGAGGCATGCATTTCAAGCTTTCCTGAGAGTTAATCTTCCCTGAGAGTAGCAGACAAGACACCCTTCCTCCTGATGAGGGAGAAAGAAGCAAGAAAGGGTAGGAAGGTATGTAAAAGGTTAGAGACCTTTGTTCAGAGACCACATTATCTTGATTTATTTCAAAGTTCTAAGCATGTCCAAGTATCACAACTTGAGATTCCATTTCCTGAGCTCCAACATTACAAATATTTCATCACCATCATCTGGAGCAGTCAGTGTCTTAGTAACTGTTCTATTGTTATGAAGAGACATCAGGACCAAGGCAACTCTCATAAAAGAAAACACTTATTTTGGAGCTTGTTTACATTTTCAGAGATGGCTTCATTATCATCATGGCAGGAAGCATGGAAGCAGGCAGCAGCCTTGCTGCTGGAGAAGTAACTGAGAACTACATTCTTATCCACAGGTAGCTGTAGCTTGAGTTTTCCTGCCTGGCCCACAGTCAGGACAAATCTCTGACACCCACCAGTCCCACAGCCACTCAGACCCAACCAAGTAAACACAGAGACTTATATTGATTACAAATTGTATGGCCGTGGCAGGCTTCTTGCTAATTGTTCTTACAGCTTAAATTAATCCATTTCTATAAATCTATACCTTGCCACATGGCTTGTGGCTTACCGGTACTTTACATCTTCCTTGTCCTGATGGCGGCTGGCAGTGTCTCCCTCACCCAGCTTCCTGTTCTCTCAATTCTCCTCTCTGTTAGTCCCACCTATACTTCCTGCCTGGCCACTGACCAATCAGTGATTTATTCATTGACCAATCAGCAACACATTTGACATACAGACCATCCTGCTGTGGAATGTTCTGTATGGCAAATGTGTTGCTGATTAGTCAATAAATAAAACACTGATTGGCCATTGGCTAGGCAGGAAGTGTAGGTGGGACAAGGAGGAGAATAAAGCTGGGAAGTGGAAGGCTAAGTCAGAGAGACACTGCCAGCCGCCAAGATGAGAAACAGCAGGTGAAGATGCCGGTAAGCCACGAGCCATGTGGCAAGGTATAGATTTATAGAAATGGATTAATTTAAGCTGTAAGAACAGTTAGCAAGAAGCCTGCCACGGCCATACAGTTTGTAACCAATATAAGTCTCTGTGTTTGCTTGGTCAGGTTTGAGTGGCTGTGGGACTGGCAGGTGATAGAGATTTGTCCTGACTGTGGGCCAGGCAGGAAAACTCCAGCTACACCATCCCACAGCAGGTAGCAGGAAGAGAAACTAACTCTGAACATGGTATGGGCATTTGAACCTTCCAACTTCCCCTGATTCCCACCCTCTTAGCCCGCACCATCCCAAAGTGACACATTTCCTCCAAAAAGACCACACCTCCTAAACCTTTTAATCCTGTCAAGCAGTGTCACTCCCTGGAGACTAAGCATTCAAATATATGAGCCTAAGGAGGTCCATTCTTATTCAAACCACCATAGTCACTCTTGGTTCTTTTGAAGAATGCAGAAACTAAACATATTTCATGTTTGAAACTGTGTAATGTAAAAACACCATGTTTTTTTTTTCTTTTTTTTAATTGTTATGTGTTCTTTTTCTACATTTTTCAGGCATCTCAAAATTGTTTTCAGGTATTTTGAAAATTCTGTGAGAATTAAAACTACCAGAAATTAAAGAAAAGTCACACCTTTGTTAATTATTGTATAAGGCTCATTGGCTGATTAGAACTTAATTACTATGGAGAGCTGGAATATCACAGACCCAAAGCCAAATTATCTTGGGCTATCATTAGTCCTTTTAGTATCCATTCAATGCCCAGGTTTGTGTCTGACTTAAAAGCCTTTGAATTATCAGATAAAACCTTTTAAATATTTAGCTCCATAGCAAATCACTAGCTTTCTCCAACCTCAGAGCTAAAGACATCATCAGAGAACATCCATACCCCATATCAGAGATTTGCCATTTGTTCAAACCTGCCTTCCTGATTGATCCAAACAGTATATTTGAAATGTGCCTTGAACTATGGCTTACTTTTGTTCAATGACTATCAGAGTTCATGTAAACATTCTACATTGATATACTATTTGTGGCAACTTGAATCCATGGTCTTGAGCTATGGTCAAACATACTTTGGTCAGAGTAAGTGATCTCTTGTTCTCTTTGATGGGAGAACTCTGTTTAACATCAACACTTTTGACACCTGAATGTAGAATCGCAAAGATGAGCCACTTTTCACAGAAGGATGTTGGATCATGGTTCTAACTCTTCAAGACACTTGTCACTCTTAGGAACCAGATACCCTCACCTGAAGAAAAGAGGCCACAGTCCTCTGCAGTTCTTTCTCATGGGACAGAGAATTAAGTCACTGCCTGTATTGTGGGTTTTATAGTTCCTGATTTATTACTCCAGTACCTCACTTCTCTATGTTCCTCAACTCATGGACTATGCCATACAAAATAATATGCTTAGGAATTTCCTGTCACCCTTGAAAAATTCTTAAATTTTTGGCAGGCATTTCCACTGTTCAAGGTATTTCTTTGCAATCTCCTCTGGGCCTTCCTTCATCATCTTGTCCATGCTTGTTCTCTCTTAATGAAGTGCCTCTCCTTCCTTTTACAGTGTGCTGTTTCCGACCTATTGTACTGTTCTTTTGGAATGCTCTCCCACAACAAGGCCCAGCTGTGGTCTGGAGGTCTTTCCTCCTAATAACATTAATTCCTGAACCTGAATGCCCTGCTAGCACCGCTATTTTTCCATTTAACAGAGGAGTCGACAGTCTCTGTCATGCGCCTTCACCAGTCTTCCGTGCCCTCACTTTTGTTTGACCAGTGGTTCTGTGAGTTTACCTGAGGCTGGCTATTGATCATCCTCTTATCTGGTGTGGAGCACTCATTTTTTTTTTTTTTTTGTGCTTCTTCTCAGGTATTTGGTCAGGAGTTCATATCTAATTCTGCATTTTTCTATGTCCTCTCTCACTTCCTGCCACTTTGCTTCATGGAGAAATTCTATGAACGCATGGACATAAAAGCACTGAAGAGGAAAGTCATGATCCCCAGGCTGGCAAGAGGGCTCAGTGTGCAAAAGGCTGACAGCCTGAGTTCACTCCCCAAACCATGTGAAAAAAGAGAAGAACGGACAGAAGCCAGCAAGTAGCCCCCTGACCTTCACTCTTGAGAAATATTATTTTAAGATGTGTTACCTTTGTTTATGCTGTGGAATATTTGTTTAATGATGCAAAGATGTATTGCATTCTTTTATGTTGCATTTGTTTGACTCTGTGAAGCTGTGTTACTGTGTCTGTCTAAAACACTTGATGGTCTAATAAAGAACTGAATGACCAACAGTGAGGCAGGAGAAAGGATAGGCAGGGCAGGCAGGCAGAGAGAATAAATAGAAGGAGAGATCTGGGAGGAAAAGAAGACTTCGGGAAAAGAAGACACAGCAAGCCATGGAGAAAGTAGTAAAGGAAGGTATACAGAAATACAGAAAGATAAAAACCCAGAGGCAAAAGGTAGATGGGATAATCTAAGATAAGAAAAGCTAGCAATTGCGATCTCTAAGGAGTGGATGGGGGGGTTGGGTGGGGGGAAGTTGGGGGGTGAATAGGAGGAGGGAAGCGAAGGAGGGGGAACTATGATTGGTATGTAAAATGAAAAAAAAAAAGACAGAAAGAAAAGCTGGCAAGAAACAAACCAAGCTAAGGCCGGGCGTTTATAATTAAGAATAAGCTTTGGTGTGTGATTTATTTGGGAGCTGGGTGTCGAGCCCCCAAAAGAGTAAAGAGCAAAAACAACCAGCTACACTTTATACACTTCCTCTACATAAATAAATAATGCATAATAAATGAAGGTTTTTTTGTTTGTTTGTTTGTTTTTTAAAGAAGGACTGTTCCCTCCAGCCCAGTAGGGTGAACTCTTGAAGTTATTCAGTGGCATCTCCAGTCACAATACACCAAATATGTCCCACTCTTGGGTAGTAAGGAAATTAATGACCTCAGCTGAGAGACAGACATAAAAGATAAACACCTAGTGTCTCACACCCTTATGTTCCTATAAACATGCAAGATAAAATTTACACATGTGAAAAAGACCCTGGGTTAACACCCGAGAGCTACTGCCATGAGTGGTGTGTAATGATGTATATGGGCAAACCCTGGCTAGTACTGGAAGTTTCAGTTCTCAAGAACACATATGCCCCTAGCCAAAATGGGAAACAGGAATTCAAGGACGGAAGAAGCATTTAGAGAAATAAAGTTACTCCCTGAGAGCCCTGACTGGTTTTGCATATGATAATTATGAATTTTAACTTGCAAGCACTAAAAGCAAAAAGAATAATTCTTGTTGTTCCCACATGTGTCTTCTTGCTGTCATTTTGCAAACTGAACTAGAAGCCTTGGGCAATTCAGGCAAAGATAATAAATGGGTAGCCTACCTTAACTGGTGCCTTAATGCACAAATGATACAAGTATAAATTAATTCAAAAGATAATCCCAAGTTTGGCTTCCATAGCCCAAGATACTCCCATTAGTTCTAGATCTGAGATCTACCCTTTAGTAAAGCATCAACTGTTATCCTCCAAAACAATTCCTGGACACCCTTTGACAAATTGGGTAGGAGAGTATGTGAACTGTTTCCGCTAAAGGAAGACATTAGACACTATTACGGAGACTTTTAAAATGCTAACCAAATGCTCTTAATTGGTCACAGGGCCTTATTACACAGAGTTCCTACTGTAGGGAGAACTAAACAAACAAGGCCTGAAACCTGGTGATTTGTCAATTAGAAAAGACACAACAGTCAAGCTCCATGGCAGTGACAGGTTAAAATCCTGTCACCAAACTCCCAACCCTGTCACATACTTCTCTTAGCTGTCCTCTCTTATGACCTACTTTAATTAACCATCTTTTAAAATACTTTAAAGAGAATCTGACATGCTGTTTTTCACGTATTTTCCTCAATTATAAAAAATGTTGATATTGATTTTACCAAAATTATATATGAGAGTAGAGATGGCATTTCTCCCATTTATCAGATTTTGTTTTTCTTAACTCAGAAACACTTGACTCAATTCCCTCTGTTGAAATGATTGAATTTTTCCATTGTTTTTATAAAATTTCTCATTGTCCTATATGTATTTTGTTTTAAAATTTCAGTTTTAATGAACAAAATTTAATTTAATTATTTCAAAATGAACAGTAAGAACCAATAGCTCCCCAAATCAGAAGTAACTAATCATATAAAGTTATACCTATAAAATCAGACTAACCAGAAGGAAATTGAAATTTAAGCAATAATAAAGTATTTCAAAAACCCTTCACTTTGAAATGTTAATCACAGATGTTGCCATTACCAGGGCTTTGTCTTGTCGCTCTGCAGCTTCTCACCCACACCACGGGTAAGACAGCATCATTATGGCCTCATGTCTTATCTAGTACCTTCACTAAGCAACTCTCCTGTCTTAGAAAAGGGTAGTGTGAGACAAGAGGATGAGCTTCCTGCCCAAGGAATCTTGAGTGATTGCCTTATAGCCATCCTGACTAGGACCTTCACTAAACTCCTAGGTCCTGAAAGCCCCAAGCCACACTCACATTGTAGTCATCTCTAATCAGAAACCAATCTCATTTAAAGGTCTACAAAAATAAGGGATTGCATGTTGTATTCATTACTTTTCAGTTGCTGTGATAAAATACCATGACCAAACGAACCTTAAGGAATAAAGAGTTTATTTTGTTTCATGGTTCTGGAGGGACAAGAGGCCATAATGGCATCTGAGAAGCATGACAGCAAACAGCAAGAACAGGAGCTGAGAGGTCACGATTTCAACTGCAAATATGAAGCAGAGACTAAACCAGAAATGGAGTGAGGCTATAAACTCCCATAACCTGCCCTGGTGTCAAACTAATTCCATGGAGATTGAATCACCTTCCCAAACAGTGCCATCAACTGCGGACCAAAAGGTCAAATATCTAAGTCTATGAGGGCCATTTCTCGTTTAAATGACTGCTCTCGTTTAAATTCTGTTCTCTGGCCCCCATAGGCTCATGGCCCTATAATACAATATGCGTTTATCTAACTTCAACAACCCCATTGTATTTTAATCTCAAAATAGTTTAGAAGTCCAAAGTCAAATCTAGTCTCTTCTGAGACAAGGCAATTTCTGTTAAGTCTTAAACACTGGAACAAATGGCTGAGGTGCCTACTTAACATACCAAAGCAGACCTGGCAGCCAGGTTCTCCCACCATCCCTCAGTCCTTACCTGTTACAGAGTATGGTTAGCATACATTGACCTCTATCCCTGCCCCAACCCTCCAGTCCAGAGGCTGGACTGCTCTTCCCCAAGAAACTCTTCCATATATAATCCAGACATTTTAGTTACCCACCCTTTTCTTACCTTTGGCCTCCTGGCTGCTGCACCTGGTTTCCCTCTCTCACTTCTCCCTACCCCTCCCCCTCTCCTCACATGACTCAAGGTCATGACCACCATGGACTCTCCCAAATGTGTCTGCCTCTGATTATGCTCTCCATTTTATATACAATAAATTTTCTACTCTACTATACCTAGAAACAGTCATGTCCTTTCCTTTTAATTTCTTTTTTTTTAATTCATATACATCCCAGAATTTTATTGGAAATAAATAAGTGATAAAGAGTGAGACAATCTTCTCTGACTACTTCCTGTTGATATTGGAGTATCATTGTTGGGGACCCAAAAAGATGGTGGAATGTTGGCCAAGTCTGGGAACAGTAGACTGTTTGACTCAGTGTCCAGGACCATCTGGGGCTAGCCATGTTGAAGCTGTCTAGGAGGCAGACTTTGAAGGAATGCCTGGAGTTGACGAGTTGCTGGAGCAGTGTGCAGTTGATGTGAAATCTGCTGGAACAGATAGACTACTGAAAGAAGGTAAATTCAGGGGGTTATGGAAAAATTTTTACCCAGGATATACATTTGAAACATCCAGGCCCATGGTTCTGGCTGTTGTGGGAGGAGAATCCCAAGACCAGGGGAAGGGGGAGAGATATCCTACCCTCAGGAATAACTAGAGCACTCAAGTAGGGGAAACAGGATGTTGATTGATAGTACTTATCTGAAGTCCATTTGACCTGTAAGAAGTGGATTCAAGTAAATTCCCTGAAGCTTACAAGAACTTTATATACAGTATATATATATATATATATATATATACACATATATATACATATGTATATGTATATATCATATATAAAATATATATATATATACATATTTTAGATATGCTTAACATTACCACTGTTTATCATCTCTACTGAAATCCACATTGTAGACGAGACCGTAGTAGATGCACACTTTTGAGTCATAGTAGAAGCTTGAGGACTCAAAATAATTCTGGGTTAAAAGCATTAACACTCTTTCCACTGGGTTGTATATATAGATTGTATAGTGAGAAGTACTCTTATGTCTATACTTAGAAAATAACCAAAAGACATTTAAAATCTTAGGCTTGTGACTATGATAATAGTGGTTGGTGCTTCACCATAGCTAGATTAATAGTTTATCAGAACTCCATTGATTAATGTTAAAACTCTGAATTTTTGAAATCTTTATATAACAATAGTATACTGGCAATGTCAGAGGAGCTGCAGGTGGCAATGGAAGTTTAGGTCTCAGCCTAACAGGAAGAAAATACCTATGGGTAAATCTCAGACAGACAAGGCCCCAAGACCAGAGTGTCTCTTGTTTCTGAAGTGTCTTTACATGTTTACCACTGCCATCTTTCTCTGGTATCTGGCATAGTGTGAATGACTGTGGGGCAATCCCCACTGCCTGTAATGTAGTGAGTTTATCTTATAGAAACACCCTGTTCTACTGGTTAATTTTTCCTGTGGATTATTATAAAGATGATTTCTTCCTAAGCTGTACTATCTAATTGATAATAATAATGTTAGTTTAAATAGAGTTTTGAGGACAAAAAATAAAACAAGGAAGTGTCACGCAGCTAGAACACACGAGTTTCTATTGAGGAACCCTATAGACTGTATCTTAAATTAGTGATTTAAAAAAATTGATTCCCTGTAGCCCAGCTAGTTTAAATTCTTTTAATCTTAATATTGGAAGATGTGTTCATGGGTTTCAGAGTGCATGACAGCTGAAATAAAGCTTTGAAAATAATTTAGTTAGACTAAGATGTTTTTATTAAATAGCTTTGAGGTGAAAAACCCAAGAAGACAATCTAAAGTTTTAGAAAGGCACATAGTTGAGTGAAGAACTCCTTAAGGTCAGGGAACAAGAACAAAGCCACCCAATTATCACTAGTTGACATTCCTTTCTTGCTAGGATTGGTTGATGATCAAAGGTAATGGTTAATTCCTTATACCCATTTCTGCACTCAATCTCCTGATTTAAAAAAAAAAAAATCTATTGATGAGTGGGTATGTACCCTAAGATTTAAAATAGAGCCAATTGTCTTTCATGTATAAAAGTTTAGATTTGTGATTCTTTATAAGATTACCTTTCAAGGTAAGTAATAAAATTTTTAGTCCAGCCGGGCGGTGGTGGCGCATGCCTTTAATCCCAGCACTCGGGAGGCAGAGCCAGGCGGATCTCTGTGAGTTCGAGGCCAGCCTGGTCTCCAAAGCGAGTTCCAGGAAAGGCTCAAAACTACACAGAGAAACCCTGTCTCGAAAAAAAAAAAAAAAAAAATTTTAGTCCTTTCTTTGTAACTGCAAAATACAGCCTGGCAGTAAAAGAACTGACTAAGAAAAATAGCTTGCTTGCTTATACTCTGTTAATCTATAACAAGCTGCTTGGATATGAATGTACCTACATTCTTGGGATAATTTGTTTTTTACCCATGATATGTAAAATGTTTAATCATGTAAGGGATATTGAAAACACACTGTTTTTTACTTGTATTCATTGTAATCATTCACTTGAAAAACAGAATATAACCACATTGTAATTTTTATATTGACTGAAAGATTTTGCTGGGGTATATAAGCTCTAAGGGAAAGAATAAAGATAAAGTTAAAATGAGTTAGAAGGAAAACTTTCAGAATGAGAGAGTAGAAGGAAAATATCAAGAATGAGATAAGGAAATCACCAGGAAAATAAAGAATAGAGAATGCAAAAGAAGAGAAAAGAAAAGGTCTGAAGGAAACCATCAAGAGAGTGTGTGAGTAGCGTTTTCCTTGACCTCCTCAGATAAAGAAGTCATAGTATGCTCTGACTCCATGGATTCCCATGAGCCCTGTGTTGCTGCTACTGGAGGCTGGTCCCCTAGGCAATGGTAGCATAGAAAGGGAAAGAAATCTGAAACATTTTTCATTTTTACATATATCTTAAATCATTTTCTTATACCTTTACAAATTGTATTTACATACTCTAAAACACTTTCTTAGACCTTTATAACTTGCATTTACGTATCTTAAAACACTTTTTAGACTCTTCCAATTTACTTAAGCTTTCATATCCTCACACTTTATAATTTCTTAATTATAACTCACTATAAAATCAAAATATAAATTACATACTTACAACCTACAGTAGCTAAGAGTATATACATTACCATCCCAAAAGGGAGGAATGAAGGTATTATGAGGAAATACTAGACCAAAACAAGACTAAGACCTGAAAGGGAAAACAACAAATCCTGTAGCTTCATGTCCAGTGTCAAAAGGCATGACTGCCCCTCCAGATATCCTGATTGAAACACAGCTTTCTCTCAGCCTGGTTCCACTTCCCGTGAGGAGCTCAACTTGCTAGTCATCTCCTAGTTTGTCATCCCCAACGTCTTGTGTGCTTCATCTTCTCAGTTTCATGCAACAGCCTCTCAGAACCGCTGGCCTCACAACACTCTTCTCCCATTGAGTAAAGCTCTGCTACACAATTCCTGGGCTCAGTAGCTCTCCAAAACCAAGGAGGAGGAATCTACAAAACTGCTTCTTCCCTCTTTTATATCTCCCTTGTCAGTATGCAGGTTTAACAACCAACTTGGAATGGACCTTGAGCCCCTTAAATTATATTTGGAGCAGCTTTTGAATGTTGTTTTCTTGTAGCAGAAAACTCCTTAGGCCTTTTCTTTTCAGGGGTTGAACGGTTAGGTAGGTGGGGTCTTTCCCTGAAGGCACCCTCCACATTGTTCTAGTGCTTAATTATGCTAATCTCCTTAACAAGCACATTCTCTTTCAGCACACAACTTGGCTCTAACACTAAGGGTTCTTTTATTCTCCAAACTATTACACTTTGTATTTCTTTCTGCTTGACTTGCTCATTTTCATTGTGGGCATGCATAAGAGAAATCAGTAAGGACCATTGCACCAATCCAATATTATGCAGTCTTGAAAATTGCTACACTAAAACATAATTGGTCCAGTACTTTTAAATTTAGCTTCAGGCAATTTCTTAGGGCAAGAAAAGGAGGCGGCCACATTATTTACCCAATTGCTAATGTGTTCCCTCTGAACCCTCTTGAGCCAGGCCTTTACAACCCACATTACTCTTCGCCTCCTATGCTCCTATCAGAACACCCCACTTTTCTCCCAAAGTTCCACATTCTTCCACATCCTTCCAAAAACAACATGAACAGATTCTTCAGAGTAAAACCCCATTCCTTCTTAGTTAGCTTCTGTTGCTGTGATAAAACATCATGACAAAAATCAGTCTTATAGAAGAAAGTTTATTTTCACTTATAGTTTTGGAAGTGGGAAACATGGTAGCAAGAGTCAGGCACAGTAGCAGGACCAAGAGGTTGAAAGATCACATCTTCAACTCTTTCACTGCAAATACAAAACACAGAACAAACTGGAAGTGAGGTGATGATGTGAACTCCCAAAGCCTACCACTAATGGTTTCCTTCCTCCAACAAGGCTGTACCACCTCCTGAAACAGCAGCACCGCCGCCTGGGGACTAAGTATGCAAATTCCCAAGCCAATGAGGTATATTTATCATTTAAACAATCACATTCTTTCACTATAAAGCTACAACTTTAATTTATTAGCTTAAGATACCATTAGCTTTCATCAACCCAGAAGTTAAGAATATTACCAGATAATTTCTAAAACCTAGCATTTTCTCCAGTTTACTATAACTAACCTAATTGATGTTCCCATCAACATATTAAAAATGCCTTGATTTGTGACTTTCTTTTCCTCTATGGCTGTCAAATTCATGTATAAATTTCCACATTAGAACATAAGATTCTGGGCAACCTGAGTTGATGTGAGCCAAGATCTTTCATGCTCCAGTCAGAACAAATGATCTCAATCCCTTTTGAGAGCTATGTTTGTATCAACATTTGACATAAAGAGTTCCAAAATCAGCTAAGTAAATAAACAAAGAAAAAGGAAGAAAGAAATGAAGAGAACAAGACCAAATACCCACACCATCTTATCAGGCAAAGATTTGCTTTTGTACAATGAATATCCAAGGTACAGGCCAGGAGTGCATCCACTTGCCCTGCATAGTCAGAAGTAGATATTGCCAACAACTTCTCACATCTTCACAAAGACCCCAGAGCTTGTAAGACTGAGAAAGTGCAGACAATTCCATACATTTGGGAGGCAGTTTGTACTCAACCTTTAAAACATCAGTATTTCTCAGCGAATTTATGCAGAATCATTAAAATGCTTCTACATAAATATCCCTTCATGATAGCTGGACTTAACCAAAATAATAGATACTAGTAAATCTGAATGTGCATCAATGAAATTGTATTTAAATAATTCAGAATGCATCTGTCTTACTCTGTTTTGTACGGCTTTTATGAAACGCCATAGCCCAAGTAATTCATAAAGAACAGACCTTTATGACAGTTCTAAAAACTGAGAATTCAAGGATCAAGGCCTTGACATCTGCCTTTTTGTGAGATAATTTTGTTGTGTTTTTAGAAGAAATAAAGAAGTCAAGAGGGGGAGTTTGAGAGTGGAGAACAGAGAACCTATATCATATCCATGGCCCTCTATTGAGAGGCATTTATCTGATAATGGGGATTGATGGAGTTTTGTACTGAAGATTGAATTTCTAAAATAGGAATTTAGGGAGAAATGTTCCAATTAAAGCACCTAGTACAATCTGATCACTGGATAATAGCTGCCAAGATTTCCTTCATGTCTCATGAATGCCCAGTAAGAAAAATGATGAGCCAATCACCATGGCTATGTTACACGCATTTGAGAGGTAGAGGCAGGGTCAAGAGCGTGACCCAGACTTTTGTGTGTGTTGGAGGCTGCATGTCAGTGTTTGGGGGAGGGGAGACACACACTAGTGTGTGAGTTTGCCTGTGAAGACTAGAGGACAACTTTGAGTGTCATACCTTTGAGCCAGGGTCTCTCATGGGCCTGGGGCTTCACTAAACTGCATAAATTAGCATTCTGGTGAGCTTCTAGGGTCTTCTACTTCTACCTCCCCTCCTTCCATTGCTGGAGTTAGGAATATGAACCCATATGCCCGGATATTTGAGAGTTCCTGGGATCGAATTCAAGTCCTCCTACTTGCAAGGGAAGCACTTTCCCAGCTAAGGTACCTCTTCCTGTCCTTAGAGGGACTCAAGTGTTTTAATAAGATTTTCAAGACATGATTATTTTCAATGTAGCTTGACTTCGAATTTTAACTGGCAAACCCGGCTATCTGTGGCCCTTATATGTATTCACCAAGATACTCTTTTTCTGACTTTTGCTTAAAATTATTAAAAAGAAATTGTTTCTCCCACCCTCACCAAACTGTTGGGTCTCTATTCTTAAGTGAAAATTAGACCTACACTTCATTCTACATGAAACGAGTGCTGTGTTTGCACTGTTCTTTTTGTCTAAGGTGGATTTATATAAAAAGTAAGCAAGATATTTTATGGTCCATGTTTAGTGATGTGCTTACACAATCAGAGACTTAGGAATCAACTTCATTATGCATTTAAGCAGTTCATAAAAGTTACGAGTCCAACGTATTTACCATTCCTTGTTGTAAGCCTTTAACTACAATGACACTGTGAACAAAGAAATCATAATGTGAATATTCCAGAGGCTTCACACCAACACCCACTTCAATTATACATGAATTAGCAGAAATGAATTCACAGTTTTATTCCATGATGTAGTGGAGCTCAAGTATTTCATAAAGTGTAGCCATGCAGCAAATTCTGAGCTCATTTTAGAATAATTACACATTGATGTTTCTTGTGTAGTTAAAAGGAATGTGGAAATTTCCCCATTGTAAGCAGTTTTTGAAGGCCCACTCTGTTCTCTAAAGTGAGCAATCTTTCATTCCAAAGGAAGCTGGTAGTTCTATCTTCCCTGCATTTCATCTTCGTCCTCTTATACCTCAATTAAAAACACTAATGCCTATTCAGACAAGTCTTAATTACAAGCCTGGAGCAAGCAAAGGAGCCTCCATGGATTTCCCAGGTAATTTGTTTAAATGATGCATTTACCTCAAGTTCCTCCTTCTAGGTCCTTTGAATAATTAAGGTTGAGCTAAAGGAGACTTAAAATCTGTTCCTTAAATGTCTTCATTTAACATGCTCACCAAAATTTGACATCTCATATCTCTTTTCCCAATCTTTTTCAGGATGCCTGTGGAAGGGGAGTGAGCTGACATTTACAGCTTCTGATACACTAGATAGACTTTTAATTTTATTTTAGAACATATATTTCAACTTTTAATTTTCATTTTGTTATTATATGTATATCTATATGCACATGTGTGAAGGTGCCCAGAGAGGCCAGAGGAGGGCATCAGACCCCCTGAACCTCAAGTCAGAGGCTGTTGCAAGCTGTCTGACCTGGGGTATTAGGACCTGAACTCAGATTAATCCCTCTGCAAGAGCATCAGCTGCTCTTAACCACTAAGCCATCTTTCCTGGCGCAGGTCAGAAAAGCTATTGTGCAGAATGTATTGCATTCCTATTACCTTGGATAATCAGGGGGATTGTGAAGTCATCTGTAATCACCTCCACATGGAAAGTGAGGTCAGCAATAAGAATCTTAAGAGAGTTAACTGAAGTCATAACCAGACCATGTCAAAGTGGAGCCTTTAATCTTAGCCTCTCAGAGTCTGAATTCTGACTCTATTATAGACCAAGCTGACTGACATCTAAGTGGGAGAAGTTCTTCAGCCTGTGCTCAAAGGTACACAACAGGAAAATCAGAGTTCACTTCACAAAACTTACATGTTGTACCAAAAGGTGTTAGAAAAGCTAACAGGTGCAATATTCTAATTAGGAGAAATAATAATCTAGGGTGATAGATGATTTGACTGCAAACAAAACAAAATAAAACACCCCCACCCCTCCCTCCAAAAGGGCTAGCTAATGGGAAGCTGGTCAATCTCCAAGCACTGCTCTCTGTTGTTGCTAAGACACAACAAAGAGATTCATGCTATAAATTATTTGGACCTGTGAGACTGTGGTAGTTTGAATATAATTGGCCCCCATAATCTTAGGGAATGGCACTATTAGGAGGTGTAGCTTTGTTGGAATGGATATGGCCTTGTTAGAGGAAGTGTGTCACTTAAGGGCAGGTTTTGAGGGTTTCTATGCTCAGGATACGGCCCAGTGTCTCAGTTGACTTCCTGCTGCCTACAAGTCAAGATGTAACCAGCACCATGTCTGCCTGCATGCCGCCATACTCCCAGTCATGATAATTATGGACTGAACCTCTGAAACTGTAAGGGAGCCACTTTAATTAAATGTTTTCCTTATAAGAGTTGCTGTGATCATGATGTCTCTTCACAGCAATAGAAACCCTAACTGAGACTGAGACACAGCTTCACAAAGAACATTTTGATACATTAGACCATATCAAAACAAGAAAAAATGAACGAAAATGTATGTGATTGTTTTTAAACAACCATTTACTGGTAGCCAGAACAGGTCCAAATCCATGTTGGACCTTGACAATGAAACCTGGTAATAACTGATTTCTCTCTTTACAGGGCTCCAGTCAGTAAAAGAGCTAGCCAAGGAAAATCAGCATGTTTATCACAATCAAGGATATTATGACATTCACACCCAGAGGGGAGAATGCTACAGCCAGAAATGTATTTGCTCACTCATGTAACCAAAGGGCCTATGGCCCCACACAAAATAGGCCATCAATGTCTATTTATTGAAGAAACAGAAACTGGGTTGTGTCTAGGGAGGACACAGCACACAGATTTGGAGAAGGAAGGACCAGACTGTGTTTCTAGGGGACTAAAAAAAATCTCAGATAAGTAGGGTTGGTTAGGTGCTAAAGAATAGCTGTGAAGCACCAGCAGCAAAGAGTCGGGGCATCTTTAGCAGAACAGAACAGTCCCCCATGTCCATGAGGTATAGCAATGGGGAAAAGTGCAAGGACTAAGACCGAGGAAGAATGCTGAGAAGCCCTGCTCTGACATTGTGGTGTAATACTATGCATGCATACTGGTCCCTGGTGCAGAGCTTCAAAAGTTTTTGGAGTTCTGTGTGTGACAGGGCATGAGAAGCAGCTTTTGTTGTTTTTGTAACAATCTCCTTTCAACCACCCCTGAGTTTAGGCCAGTGCAGAGACTCCTGGTATGTTCTGGATAACTTTAGGATGGACTCATTGTCAGAGGAAACAATCATGGTTCAGTGAGTATATTCTACTCTACCTCTCACCCCGTGATGACAGAATAGACAACTAATTATCCAGGGTCAGTGACTAACTCTGTCATGCTCCCATGATGAAATATCTGTAAGTCATGAAAACAACATAATGTGGCACTCTTCTTGGTGAAAGCACTACACTGTTGCAAGTGTGTGATGTCTAGAAGTGTGGAAGGACATTCTATTACCTCATGAATTTCTACTAGCTGCTTTTAAGTTTTCTCTTTTATAATAAGCACAATGGAAGCCTGTCCTTTTTGTTTCCATGGGCCATTCTAGATCTACTCAAGGTGTCGATCATGGAATTCTCTCATGTATAACCAGCCAGCCAGATTTATGGAAGAACCAGAAGTTGTAAGTGGGACCTAAAGTGAGGGCAGTCTCAGAAGACTGAGATATTAACCTTCAAGGTTTGAGAATAACACTAAATAGATGGTGTCAGATTGAACTGGTAGACACCTATTTAATGCTGGTAACTTGGAGAACTGGTTGTCGGTCTGGATAAAACACACACATTTGTTGTCAGAAGTATACAGTGAATAGAAACAGAATAAGTATACTTTAAAATCGATATGGATAACATCTTTTATAAATATATGCAGATGTAAATACTTCATAAATTGTTTTAAAGCCAAAAGAAGCTGGAGAGATGGCTCAGCAATTTCAAGCGCTTTATACTGGGTGACTCAAAACAACCTGTGTGGTGATACTTTTTTTGTGCTGAAATTTGATATTTTATTTGTATGTTAATAAATAAAGTTTTCCTGGAGATCAGAAGTCAGTGAGCCATAAACAGAAGGCAGGCAGTTGTAGCCCACACCCTTAATCCAATCAAATGGCAGGCAGAGTCTCTGTGTGGTCAAGGACACAGCCAAGCATGGTGACACTAACCTTTAATCCCAATACCAACCATAGAAACCTAGAGGTCTGTATAGACAGGCAGTGACAAGGAAGTAATGTGGCTGGGCTTAGAGCCAATGAGAAGGCAGAACAGGAAGGCAATAAAAGCTCAGTTTAGACAGGAAGAAGCTCTCTCTGTGGAAGCTACTGCATGGTGTTAAGCTAAGGCTAGTTGTAGCTATTCATTCTGATCTCTTCGGCTATTACCCCTCTATTTGGTTCTATGTTTCTTATTTAATAAGACTGTTTAGAAATTCATCTACAAACCTGTGACTCAAACTCTAGGGAACCTCATGCCTCTAAGGCCACCCTCATGCACAGTACATGTGCACACACACACTAATAAAATTAAATCTTGAAAAATAAAGTTAAAAGAAGTAACTTATGAAAGGAATCTGAGACATTGTACAAGATCCACCACAACTCTCAAGTTTTTTACCAGTTATTGTCTCATTCTAGAATTTTTTAGGTAGATGTGGAGAAGATATATTACCTGCTTATTGTCAAAAAATCTCTGAACATACACATACCCATGTTATACTGCTTTTTTCACACTCTGCTATGCTAGCTAAAACTCTAATTTACAAGTCAAGATTTGTATTTCTATTTTCCCATCCTCACAGGCTGAAGTTTCTTACTGAGGATGGATATTTAACCAACCCTACTTTGCTGAAATCTTATCACTGTTCTTAAATCTAGTATTGTTCTTCCAGTAAGCAGGGCTTACTTCTCTGGGTTCTTGGGATTTGCTTATCACCAGAGATCTCTGCGCCTGACTTCCATGAAATGCTACCCCACTGAACAGAAGCTCCTCATACATCAGATAATATAAGTTACATAAGCCACAAGTGAACTAACTTTCCACACTTGCATTATACTCTCTACAAAACTACTGACTGTCACCAGAAAGGCTAATGTCTTCAAAAGATCAAACAGTCCAGCAACAAATTTCCTGGTCTGGATATATCCCTTCCATCCTAATTTCCCACCATGCTATCCTAAGTTTTCTTAATTTGAAACTAAAATGTTTTGGCACCCTAAGAGAAAAAACTAGCATAAATAGTTCCTAAGCCAACATTTATCCTACACTCTTTTAGATCTTGACTTCTTTGTCCTATCTAGTCATTACTATGAAGAGTTAACATGAAGCAATGGCAGCTGTAGTGTCTTAGTATCAATATGTTCCTCCCTTTAGCCCACATCACTGTCCTTGATCCTTCCACAGTAGCTGACTTTGCTGGTTTAAGTCTCAGATGATGATCTTCACAGTCTTATCTTTGGGACTGAAAACTCTTCATTCTCTTTATCCATCAGATTTTTTTTTGTACAGGCTTAGATAAGCTTCAAGGCCACATTCTGGGCATTTGATAAGATAGTCCTCAATGACTATTACTTTTTGCTACATTTCCATTAAGTGTCTTACAAATATTGAGGGTGTTGCTAGAGTATTGGTTTAGCTATCTATATTTCTAAAATTTAGAGAGACACACTCATCTTCCATATACTCACATAACCACTCAGGTCAAAGCTTGGCTCTGCAGTCATTTACTATCAATAAATTTGACATTGCTTCTCCTAGGGTCAAAAGATGTTTTGAAAGTATCTTCTAGTACTTATAACTATGAAGTAAAGATGTGAGGCCTGGACCCCAAAAATCCAGCACATTAGAGATTCATCCCAGGACTTCAAATTTTGTTAAGAAAATGTTCCAGATTCTAGAATTCCAGAATTCTCTTCAATTCTTTGTCCTTTTGACATATCAAAGACAGTAAGAATGGATTCTAGCACATAGTATACAGAAAAAAATAAATGCACAAAATGAAAAATGAGAAACAATATGAACTGCAGTCTGAGAGTTATGCATAAAATTGTTTACAGAGCATTAAGTACTCTGAAGATCATTAGAAATCAATGTCTTCAAAACATAACATTAGTCATGTAAGCTTCATAAGCATCTAGCTACACAAAGAAAACATGCAGCCAAAAATGTACATTTATGGAAATTAAATGACATCAGAAAATGGAACAGATACAATACAACCAAACAAAATAACATATGAAGGTACTTTATCTGCATTTTAATCCCCTGTAAATCAAAATTATGAAAATTGTAAATATGTTGGATAGACTTTTCAGAAGACAGAAATCTGAATTCATGTCTCCTGCTTCTTCCAAGATTCCCTTGGAAAGGAGACTAACCAGAAGGAAACAACAGCACACAGTGGAGCCTGTGGCCACACAAGGTGCTCACTGCTACCTGGGCTACCCTGAGATGGTAATTGCAGTACGAAATTCCAACCTAGGCTCTTTCCCCTCAGTCATGTACCTTGGACAGTGCTGCATTCACACAGAAACGTCTTATATGTATGTGCATGTGCATGAATGATGTCCTTAGTTACTTTTCTATGCTAAGATGCCATGACCAAGGCAGCTTACAGAAAAAAAGAGTTTATTTGGGATTACAGTTTCAGAGGGTTAGAGCCTGTAATCATCATGGCAGCAGGCAGGTGTGCTTGGTGCTGGAGCAGTAACTAAGAGCTTACATCTTAATCCATAAGCATGAGGCAGAGATAGCTAACTGGAAATGGCGTGAGCTTTTGAAACCTCAAAGCCCACTCCTACTGACACACCTCCTCCAACAAGACCACACCTCCTAATCTTACCCAAATAGTTCCACCAACTGGAAAGTAAGCACTCAATATATGAGCCTATGAAGGCTACTCTCATTCATTCAAACCACCACATGTGGTAATATGTATGCACATATGTGCATGTGCAAGTATATGTGCAGGTGAATTATATGTGCAGGTGCTCACTTAGATGTGTGCATAGGGAGGTCACATATAACAGTGAGTTTTAACTGTTAATTGGTACAATCTATAATCACTTGGGAAATGTCTCAGTAAGGATTGTTTAGCTCAGGTTGGCCTGAGGTCCTGTCTGTAGAGGATTGTCTACAATCAATTACATTAATTGATATGGGAAGATTTACCAACTGTGGGTGGCACCATTTAGGGGCTTGAGTTATGAACTATAAAAGAGTAGGAGAAGCGACCTAATTACTAGAGGCATATATGTGTTTATTCTCCTTTCTCTTTACTATGCACATGATACTGCTAGAAGTTTTAAAGTACCTGCTGCCTTGACACCCCTGCTGTGATGGAGCATAACCTGGAATTGTGAGCTAGAATACACTCCACTGCCTTTCATTGAAGTATTTGATCACAACAACAGAAATTAAATTAGGACATTAAAAGTCAATAGTGCATCTTTTCTCAATTACTTTCCACCTTGCTTTTTGTGACACTATCATTTGAACATGGAACTCACTGGTGTGGCTTCACTCACTGGTCAGTAAGGTCTAGGGATCCCCATCTCTGACTTGCCAGCACTGAGATGACTGGTGCACATCACTACACCTGTATTTTGGCATGAGTGCTGGAGATCTGAACTCAAGTCCTCACGCTTGCATGGCAAGCATTCTACCCACTGGCCCATCTCTCTCTAGACCAGGATCATCTTTGCCTTATAAGGCTAAAGTAGATATAAATAGTAGTTCTAACCCTGAAACTCCTTGAGTCAACTGGAAAGATTTCATTTATAGGCCTGTCATGGCTCATATGATCTAATAAGAACTGATGGATTAGAATGAAGGAAACTTGCTTCTCCTGGACAGTGTGGCTGACACCAAACGAGGCAGTTCATTTTCATTCATTGATATAAAATAGCATCATCAAGTACAAAAGTAAAGACCAAGAAATAATCTGACCATTTTCTACATGCTGTGCATTTAAGTGTATGTCCTGTGTGACACACAGAAGGCACAACTATTTTTGAGAGCCTTAGAGACAATATGACCTGGATGTATGGTATGCATGCCTTATAATGCAGTAATTTCATTACTAAGCAGTTACCTCAGAGAAATTCTCAAATACTTCACAAGGAGGTGAGCAAAACAATACTCTTTTCAGAATTTTGCCACTGGGAGAGAAAAAGAGTAGTTATATTTTCAGTTCATTCATTTAAAACAGATTAATGAATTAGATCTGTATATATCAACCTTGATACATTATGTATAAATATATATATATATGTATGTGTGTGTGTGTGTGTGTGTGTGTGTGTGTGTGTGTGTGTGTGTGTGTGTGTTGTGAAGAATAAAGTAGCTGATGTCACATATAGATGCACATCAGTAATAATTACTCTGAGGAGGGAAAAATCAAGACTGAATGAAGAGAGGTCTTTAAACATACCCACAACTTGTATTCCTTAAAAACTGCAGTAAAGATGTTGATGGCTTCTGGCTGGATGGAGGTCAAGGGACTCAGTTTTTTAAGGGGCTAGCCACAGGGAATTTGATGATGCTACAATGAGTATATGGGCAACACAAATTTTACCTGGTGGATTTTTGGGGTGTGTGTATGCAAGGGTGGGAGGGTGGAGCTTGGAGGAATGGCAAGCAAGTGTGATTGGGGTGCACTGTATGAAATTCCCAAATAATTAAAAAAATATTATATTTACAAAAAATAGCCTGAAATAGACACAATGAAATATTCACTTTTTCTTTCTTCTTCTTCATCTCTTTATTTCTCCCCATTCTTTTTCTCTCTCTCCCCTTTTTCTTGCGTCTCTCTCTCTCTCTCTCTCTCTCTCTCTCTCTCTCTCTCTCTCTCTCTCAATGTGTCTCTTTCCATCACTCTCTGTCTTTCTCCAATCTCTGTCTCTTTTCCTTCCTTCTTTCTTCTCTTTTGCAGTGTTGGAGGTGGAGCCTAGACTCTTCCAAGATGAGTGTTCTAGCATTGAGTTATATGGTGTTGAAGATTTGGATTACTTTTGCACAAATGTCTTAATTATAGTGAACATTTACATTTACTAGATTAAAATTATTCACAATGATGATAAGTTTAATAGAATTTAGTTCAGGGCAAACTTACCATCGTTTGCTTATCATTAAATCCCCACACAAAACATTGGCTTTGAAAGATTCCTGCTAGAATGTAAAGACCCCTAGTCTCTCCATTGCTCAGCATCTTGAAAGTCAATTGCTATGTTAGAAGTGATGTGGGTGTCAGTGTCTCTCCTACCTCACAGTTCATTAGATTGCTTTAAACTATGAACAAACAAATGTGGTACAAGAGTCTTTCTCATCATGGGTAATAATTTCCTACCTTTCCCAGTATGTATGTTTTAGGTGGTGCAATCACAGCTTGGCTCAGAGAAACCTATTCATTATCATTGTGGTCCATCAGCTCAGAATGGTGTCCTCTCCTGTTCTGCACTGTGAAAATTTAAGAACTATGAAATGCTGAATAGTCTTTCACTGGCACAAGTCTGTTCCATCATTGCCTTTTTACAGGTTTACCTACAGCACTTATTTCATCACTTAATCCCTCGCTTCTCCATTGTTATTATATAAGTATTTCATGTCATGCCTTGGTATGTGTTCTAGGAAAATCAATATATCTCAGTAGCCTTCAGTTTTGAATTAAGGTGTTATACAAAAATCATTGACTTCTTAATGAAATTTTTGCACTAATATTTTACAACTTTGAGATCTCATGAGTATTGAATATATCTTTTGAAATAGTTCAGGAAGGGCTCCAAAAATGTTACTCTCACATGCTGGGAAATTTCAAGTTGTCTAGAGTGACTATAAGAAAGTGTAACAGGAGCAATAGAACCCCCTAATGGAATTTATCTAAGTATCTTTGATGGGAAAGTTCTCCAATTAAACAATGCTGTGTTATAATGTAAATTTATTTGGAAATAACTTCAATATGCTTATGTAAAAATATAGTTAGCATTTATAGAACAGATATTACAGATATGCCTTTGATAGTGATAAACAGAAGATGCATGGTTTGGGCCAGATCATACCAGGCAGGGCCTGCTCTTAAGATACTGTATGTGTGACTTGTGGGGCAATGGTCCTCTGCACTATTGGTCAAATCACAAATGCTACTAACAGTACAAGTGAAACAAGCCTCATTTGTCTCTAAGTTGTAACTAAGTTAAAGGAGAAATTGGTTTTTATTAGTTGGTATTAGAACATATATTTAGTTTGAATACCAAGGATTTTTTAAATGTTTTTTGAGTGTACATTAATTATATATTATAATGGGTTTCAGTATTTGCATTTAAGTTATTTTCAAATAAATTTATGTATACAGGTCTTGCCTAGGCAATCATACTGTTGAAACGTCACAGGTTCAGCTTCCCCAGAATGACTAGAGGACACTATCCTGAAGCAGGCATCCTGGTCCTGTGGCTCTTGTAATCCTTCTGCTGTCTTTTCTTTGATTTTCCCTGAGCTTTAGATGTAAAGATGGCATTGTAGATGTGTCAGCTGGGGTTGGGAACACCACAGTCACCTTTTCTCTGAATTTTGACCACTGTCAATCTCTGTAGAAGCCTCATCTTCTGTAAAAGAAGATACTTTGATAAGGGTTTGATAAATTACTTACAGGGTAAGAATTTAGAATACAGTTACAAAAAAGATTAGCTTAGGAAAATGAGAGTATTAGGTTCTCCAATAGGGTCTATGGACTCTGCAGTCACGGGTAATTGACTAGGTTTACAGTACCAGGAATGAAGTTCTTCCTTTCGAGTGGGTCTTAAGTCCAAGTAAACAGCTTTGGTTTACCCCAAAGATACAAGTGCCACTATTGTACCCTCGGGGATTTCTTTCCAGACTGGGTACTGTTGTGATTCATAAGCTTTACAGCTAGGTAAGACTGCTGATTTCTGTTCTTCCTTGGTAGCTTTCATAGCACCTTCTAATACTATAATAATGCCCAACATTTTTAATGTGGGTTATATGAATGGAACATGGATCCTTATGCTAACAAGACAAGCTTTTTCTGACTGAGTTGTCAACCTAGTCCTTAATTTTTTAACAATGAAAACATGCTAATTCTGTCACATGCTCTTCCTATATTAATTGAGGTGATTTTTATCCTAACTTATAGTAAAATGGTATAATACATTAACTGTTTTGCCTACATCAAACAATCATTGTTGCTTAGCATTAAAAATCCTTCTTTGTCATTTAATGTGTTATAAAATTAGGTTTGCCGGTTTTTCATTAGGGGTATTTGCATCTATGTATACCAAGGATATTGGTCTTTGGGCTTCCTTTGCTTGTAGCATCTTTTTCCAGCTTTGAAATTAGGGTAATTTGGCCTTACAAAATGAATTGAATTTAGGAGTGGTATATTTATTTCTTCAACTTTTTGGAAGAATTTTAGAAAATAATTGACCTTAATTCTTCTTGAGCAACTGTTGACCATATAAACGTAACAGACATAAACAGAAGTATCTATCCAACACCAACAGATCATATTCTTATTTCAGTATATGGAAAAGTTTCAAAAGGTCACTTACAAGGTCACAGTTTTAATATATTCAAGGGAATTGAAATTGTACAGCTATTGCTTTCAATCTGGTGGGATAAAACTGGACATCTATAAAGAAAGTAGAAACATTCACAAATATGTAGAAATTCAAGAATGCATTCTTGAAGTAAGAAATTGAGGAAATACATGAAGAAAATGTGTGGGAGATAGCTCTGTCTCAGATAAAGTTTCTGTTAATGCAATGAAACTCCATGACCAAATGCAATTTGGAGAGGAAGGGGTTTGTAGGCGAATTCTAATTGATCTTAATAATAAAAACCTGGAGTCAAATATCAGGGTGAAAACTGAAAGATCAGAGAAGGAGCCAGCCACTAGAGAGACTTCTTACCTCTGCTGAATTCTCAGACTGAAAAGGGTCTGAACTCCAGTCTCCACCCTGCCTTATCACTTCCTCTCTCATAGCCATATCACTTCCTGTTTCCTCCTCCCAAGTAGTGAGATCAAAGGCATGAGATCCTAAATGCTGGGATTAACAAACGTGTGTGCCACCACTGCCTGGCCTCTAGTGACTAGCTCCATACCCTGATCTCCAGGCAGACTTTATTTGTTAGAGCACAAACAAAATATCACCACAGGGGCTTATTTGGCTTACACTTTCTTTTTTGTTGTTTTTGTTTGTTTGTTTGTTTGTTTTTTGAGACAGGGTTCTCTGTGTAGCTTTGCGCCTTTCCTGGAACTCACTTGGTAGCCCAGGCTGGCCTCAAACTCACAGAGATCTGCCTGGTTCTGCCTCCTGAGTGCTGGGATTAAAGGCATGTGCCACTATTGCCCCGCGGCTTACACTTTCATATTGCTGTTCATGATCAAAGAAAATTAGGACAGGAACTCAAACAGTGCAGGAACCTGGAGACAGGGGCTGATGCAGAGGCCATGGAGGAGTGCTGCTCACTGACTTACTCTCTATGCTTCCTCAGCCTGCTTTCTTATAGAACCCAGGACCACCTGCCCAGGGATGGAAACACCAATAATGGCCTGGGCCCCCTCCCATCATTCACTCACTGAGAAAATGCCTTACAGCCAGACCTTATGGAGACATTTTCTCAACTGAGGTTCCCTCCCTTCAGATAACTATAGTTTGTATGTCAAGTTGACATAAAATTAGAAGCTTGGTTAGTAAAATGCTTGTTGTGCTAGCATGCTGACCAGAGTTCAACTTTCAGTGGCTAAATAGCAAGCCAGGTGTAGCAACCTAGGTATATTCTTCCAGAGCTTGGGAGGAGGACACAAGATCCCTGGGGCTTGTTAGCCTGCCAATTTAACTGAAAAAGTCGTCTTTAGTCTTTAGTTTCAGCGAGAGATGCTGTCTCAAAAACAAAGTGGAAAAGTGATTGAAAAAGTGACACCAACTTCTGGCCTCCATATTCATGCATACACACATGAACACAAACATAGTCAAACATGTGCAATTGCACACAGGAGAATCAATGCTTTCTATGGCCCAGGATTATCGTAGTTTCTTTTCTATGGTTCCATGATAAAAATACCATGACAAATGCAACTTAGGGGAGGAAGAATTCATTTTGATTCACAGTTCAATAATGTAGTCCACAATAGTGGTGAAATCAACATGTCAGAAGCTTAATGAGCTGGTCACATCGCATCTACAGTGTCAGGAAATAGACAAGCTGGTCACATCACATTCATAATCAGGAAGCTATTACTCAGCTTTTCTTATTATTTTTATTCAGTCTGTGAGCAGAGGCCAGGGATCAGCCTAACTTACTTTGAATATGTATCTTCCCCACCAATTGGCTAATCAGCTTCCACCAGGAATGGGCAAGGGCTCGTCTCCTACATGAGTGTAGATACTACCAAGTTGACAACACTAACTACCACTTTTTCTAGATGACCATGATAACTTTACCTCTATGATACAAGAATCCTTCAGATTTGTTGTGACATTATTGAGTAATGATTTTTTAAGGCAAGTACATGAAAGACAAAAATACTGACTTGCTCAGCACAGATTTGATGGAAAATCATGAGGTTCTTCTGCTGTAGGATCACAAGAAAACAATGAAAAATAAGCTGCTTTCCAGCTAACGATGAAAACAACAGTTGCTCCAGACTATATTAGACAATTTAGTTTGATGATTTATTTACACACATAGACATGTTTATCCTGATCTATTGACAGTTGGTAAACTCTTGGGAAAGGAGAGTCAATTTTCTTCTGGGATGTGACCACTAATAGATTGTTTCACGCTCTGGTAAATGTACATACTGTCACCTCTAATTGGATTCAGTAGGCACAAAAAAAAAGAGTACATGAAGTCAGGAGGAAGACATGGCAGAGTGGTTTTCATATACTGTGAAGTTTTGAATACCCTAAACATTAAAAAGAAATGTAAGTACAGGTACCAATCTCTTTACTTGTGATAGATTTCAGCCATATATAGCCAGAATACATCTATGGACAGTGAAAACTGGTATTAAACATCTCTTTGCTTCTCAGATTGATGAGGGCCTCAAGGTCAAAGCTCTTGAAAATTATTTGGGGGAGAGGATCAAATCTCCCTCACTTGGTCTGTGAAAGATATATTCCTAATATTAAAAATAAAATTTTCTGTGGGATACATGAAGAACAGTATCTTTTACCAATAATAGCAGGTATTTCTGAGAGGTTAGTATGTGAATCTCAGGGAGTTGCCATCCACCATTTCTACCCTCGAGTGTCTTATACACCTGAGCTCATTTCATGCTACCAGAATTTCTTTGAAGGATTTTTTACTAGCATATATTAGATGTGCATAATAATGGGCTTCATTGTGACATTCATGCATGCATACATGTATGTGTTTTGACCATTTTTACAAAATCACCCTCTCCTATTAGTTCCCACTGCTGTTGATACCCATTCTCTTCCCAACCAATGTTTACTCTACAATCACATTTTTTTGGTGACCTAGTGAGTTTATTTAGTGTTGTTTATAAGAAATGGATGAGACAGATAGTTCCCCAGGAAGAAGAGAGCCTGAACTTCCATTGGAGAAAATAATGTTATTTTTATGAAATAAGGTGAGGTGCAGATTAGTTCATTTTATCAAAGCACTTGACCTGGATATGGTAGAGCCAGAACTTAAATCAAGTTAGTGAGATTCTAGGGTCTGCTATCCATCTGTGAGATTCATTCACTAATGCTCAATCCTTGATAGTGATTTTATTGCAAAATGATCCCACAGGTTCAGATCACCAAATGGTGGCATTATTTTGGGAGGAACCAGAAAATTTAGGAGGTGAGGCCCAACTAGAAGTAGGTTCCACTTGGGGAAAATATGTAGTGGTAGCTTGCCTCTGGCCTTATACTGTCTTTCTCTGTTTCATGCCCACCATGAAATAAACAGTTTTTGCCATAGAACCCTCCCACAATGATTTTCTACTTACAAACCATGGAAACAAGTGAAAATGAGTTGATCCCTCAGAAATAGAAAGCTAAAATAACTTTGTCTCCCTTTCTGATTCTGCTACCATGTGGCCTTTCATATACGTATGCATTACATTATGGGCACTACTGCCAGCTGTTCAAATGACCATAACTCTTCCCTGTAAAGGGCACTGCTACATAACTAATTATTGTGGTTAGTTTTAGTTTTAACTGTCAATCTGACAGAACCAAAAAGCAGCTAGAAAGACAGGCTTATTGAGGAATTATGTAGACCAGGATGCCCTGTAGGCTTGTCTGTGGGGGATTGTCTTGGTTGTTAGCTGAGGTAGGATGACCCACACAATTTGGGGCAGCACAATTCTTTACACTGTGTAGGAGTGAAGAAAAGTAGCTGAAAGAGAATAAAGATACATTTGTCTCTGCTCCTGACTGTGGATGGAATGTGACTAGCTGTTTGAGTTCCTGCCTACAATTCCACAAAACGATGGGCTTTACATTGGAATTATAAGCCAAATAAACCCTTCCTCCTTTGCTTTTTGGTGATGTTATTTAATTACAGCAATATAAATGAAAGTACACCATGTACCAAAGCTCCCTCTCTCCACCTTAGCAACTTCTCTGATGTTCTTTCCTTCCACTCCAGCTCAACCAGCTCCACTGTGTCCAGACCTGCAGGCATCTTGCTCTTCCTCAGCTTACCAGGTTCTCAAACTGAGGTCTTCTCTGTTTGATGTTCCTGCTTCCCTTACTACCCATTGAGATGGTTAATTATGATTGTCAATGTGGGTGGGTTTGGAATCAACTAAGGGACATATATGTGAGTGGGTCTATGAGTTCTCTCCAAGGGAGGGTTAAATGGAGAGACAAGCCTGCCCAACATGGGCAGCACCAAAAGATGTGGAGGTAAGAGGAACACTCAATGCTGCCTGCTTACCTTCCTTTGCTTCTTGCTGGTGAATGAATCTATCCAGTTCCTGCTGCTGCTGCTCCTGCCACTACCACAGTCCTCTGTTGCCATAGGAACCCAGCTTCTTTAGCCTTCTAACATGGACTGAAAACTACCAGTCCTTCAGGAATCTTCTATACCTTCAGTGCCAGATTGAGACTGCTGAGGCATCCAGCTTTGTGGGCTGAGAAGCTCCTGTATTCTCAGTCTTCCTACTGTATAGACATCCATCTCAGCTTGTGTCATTGGTAGGCAATATAATAAGCTGCTTCTTGTAATAATTTCCATCCTATCCATTCTGTTCCTCTAGCGAATCTTAGACTCTCACATGCCTATCTTCCTGATCCTTTTCAAATTGTTGTTCAAACATTGCCAGCCAGGTAAAGTCAATACTGACTTCCCTTTTAAAATTGCAATTTACCCCATTTCAATATTCGTATCTTCCTTAATCTCCTTTTTAATATTTTCCCATTAGACCTCTCACCTTAAAATCTTTTATAAAATAGCTTATTTTATTATTTGTGCTGCTCACCTGCCTTTGCTTCTTGCTATGAGTGCATCTCTACGGTTGTTGCTGCTGTTACCACCTAAATCTCTGCAGACATGACCTCTGTTACAGAGTATGTCTTACTTCATGATTTCACTGGCATATCCCAAATATGAATAGTGTTCAGGTCATAGATTACGAGCAACATCAACACACAGATATGTACACCTAGAATGAAACAGCTTTCAGTAAGTAGGGGATTTTCCTTTCTTGTCATCATTGTACAAGCAAAGAAAGGCCTGTGAGTTCTCTATATCAAAGTCAATTCCATTTACAAATACCCATTGTTTGCAATATAAGCTAATTTTTCACTTTGGGTTGCTATTAAAGGGAAAGGTGATATTTAAAGTTGAGCCAAAGGATATGTGGATATAAAAAGTCGAGAAACAATTGCTGTAAGACACCTGGCACAGTTCCGGCCCTGTCACAAACGCTCCATAAATTCTGCTTGAATGAGTGCTCATTAAAGACTACAGGGTGCAGAGGAGAGGAGAGGCCACATGTTGAATAGTAATCACTGACAAAAGTTCACATTAAATGCCATGTAGGAATATTGTGTTTGTTGGAGCAAGTCATAAATAAGATAAGCTGAGGCTCTGAAATGAGTAACAACAGCCATTTGGGATCCAGATGTGGTGAAGCAAAACTCCAACCTGCTGGTGGGTTTATAGGGGCCGTTAATAAAGATAATGTTATTGAAGGTATTTCAGGAAATACGACATTGTTCAAAGGTTAGAAAGTCACACATTTCTGAACTATCCAGAAGCACTATTTTCTAAGCAGATTTCACTCCCTGTCCTTGTTTCGTTTCTGTGGCTGTGATAAAATACCCTTAGCAAAGCAACTTACAGAAGAAAAAAAAAAGGTTTACTGAGTGCACAGTTGCAGGAAGTCAGGGAGCTGCTCACTGCATCCACAGTCAGGAGCAGAGAGAGCAGTGGGTCCTTTCGCCTATTACTGCTTCTGTTCAACTGGCTTTAGTTCAGGAACCAGCCCCTGATGTGATGCCACCCACATTCAAGTGAGTGTCTTGACTAGTTTTATGTCAACTTGACACAAGCTAGAATCATGTGAAAGGAGGAAACCTCAACTGAGAAAATGCTTCCATGAGATCTGGCTGTAAGGCATTTTCTTCTCTAGTGGTTGATGGGGGAGGGACTATTCTGGGTGTTTCCATCACTGGGCTGGAGGTCTTGGGTTCTATATAAAAGACAGACTAATCAAGCCATAGGTAGCAAGCCAATGGATAGTACCTCTCCATGGCCTCTGCATCAGTTCTTGCTTCCAGGATCCTGCCCTGTTTGAGTTCTTGTCCTGACTTCCTTCAGTGATGGATTATGATGTAAAAGCTTAAGTTGAATAAACCCTTTCCTCCCCAGGTTGCTTTGGTTGTGGTGATTCATCATTGCAGTAGTAAGTCTAACTTAGACAGTGTGTCTTCCTGCTTTAATAAAGGATAAGAATAACCCTGCATAGATGTGCCTACAGGTCCATCTGACCTCCCCATTCCCTTCCCGGTGATTCTGGGTTATGTCAAGGTGACTTTTAAAATTATCAGCACACTTCCTCTAGCCTTGCATCTCCTTGCTCTCTCCATTATACTTTATTTTGCAGGCATTTTTTGAAAATCCTCAAGTTACCCTTATTCTTTGTGATCTCCGGATTAACCCCTGCAGGACCTTCTACTTTTCTGAGGTACCATCACCTATGATTTCATAGATAGAGCCTCCTGCAAGACGGCTCCACCTAGAACTTCATAGACAGAGCCTCCTGCAAGACTGCTCCACACAGAACTTCACAGACAGAGTCTCCTGCATGACTGCTCCACACAAAAGTTCACAGACAGAGCCTCCTGCAAGACTGCTCCACATATAACTTCATAGACACAGCCTCTTGCAAGACTGCTCCATATAGAACTTCATAGACAGAGCCTCTTGAGAGAGTGCTCTGCATTTGCCTGCCCTGTGCCTTCAATAACCTAGCCTTTGTTCCAAGCTGTCCCACAGTACAATGTCACACCACTTATCACAGTGAGGTAGCATTGTCTATTTATATGAATGTCTAAATACTAGTAGGCTATTTGCTTCTGTGCTGGCTAATATTGACTGTTAGCTTGATAAGGTCTAGCATTGCAGATGAGCCCAACCCCAGACATGTTTGTGAAAGATTAGCTAGATTAAGTAATTGATGTGGGAAAATCTACTCTAAATATAAATACTATACCTGAGCAAGGTTCTATACTGGTAGAAATGGGAAAGGGAGCAAAGCACTAGCATCCATCTCTTTCTGCATCTTGACTGGATGCAGTATCCCAGATGCCCTGTGCCTCTACTGCCATGCCTTCCCTGCCACTATGGACTTGACCTTGAATTGTGAGCTCCCAACAATTCATTTTCTCTTTAAGTTGCTTTAATCAGGTATTTTGTCACAGATGTGGGAGAGTTCATAATACAACTACCAAAGTCAGTCCTTGAATCTTATTGCTGTCCCCAGCATCCAGGGCATAGATGAGATGGAAAGTATGTTCTCTATAAATTTAATTTGATTTTTTCTATCTACAAAAATAGTTTAAAGTCATTTAAAATAAACTAGTGCCTCTGACATCTTGTTTCTGTCACAGTATTTCTCATGTGGTCTGACACATGTTCAGGACACAGTGTAGTTACTGTTACTAGCTCTGATGTCAGTATTTGTAAATGAGTATAAGATAACACTTATTCATTAGTGACGATCACATCCTATAAGTCTAGTAGGGATCAGCTAAGGAGGAATAGGATATAGGGCACTTCAAAAGTATTTACCTAAGGATCTAAACAGATGACCCAGTTGGCCTCAGCAAGCATATGGACCTGAGTTCAATCACAAGCACCAATGCAAAAAATCCAAACATAGTAGCATGTACCTATATATAAAATCTCAGCACTTGTAGGAGGCAGAGAAAAAGGAATCCCTAGGGCTTGCTGTATACACAGTCAGTCTAGCTAAATCAACGATCTACAGGTTCAGTAAGAAACCTTGTACTAAATTAAATGAGCAAATAAATTGGAGATAAATTGAGGCAAACACATAGCATCAGCCTCTGTCCTCTACATTTATGTACACACGTATACACACATGCACAAATACACATGTACAGACAAGCACACACACACACACACACACACACACACACACACACACACACACACACACTGAGTTCTCATTTGTTTTGCTGGGTGACTTCTACTAGTCGTTTAAATCTTAAGAATTACATCATTCATTCTAGGAAGCATTTTATGACTTCCTCTCACTTTTTCTCTAGCTTTGTCATTTCCTGTTCCTCTCAGTTCCCTTATACTCTACTCCTCACTGTCCAAGCTTCTCCTTTCTTGTGGTAGTCATAATCTACAGATTCATTGTTCATTGACTTCATCTCATGTCGTACTTAAAAAAATTTTTTTTAAATTGTGCTTACATTTGCATGTGTGCACATGAGTACATGCTTATGTAGTTTCATGTGTGTGGCCTGCTTGTGGAAGACAGAAGTCAACCTTGGGTGTTGTTCCTCAGTAAGTGTCCATCTTGTTTACTGAGACAGTCTCTCATTGGCCCAGAACTATCCAAGTAGGCTTGACTGACTAGCCAGGGAACCCTAAAGATCCACCTGTCTCTGCCTTCTCAGCCATATTTGACATTTTATATGTGTTCTGGGGTGTCAGACTCAGGTTCTCATCCATTAACAGAAAGAACTTTACTGAATGTGCTGTGTTTGCAAGCCTACAGCCTAGATCCTTTGAGCTCTCTACTCTGAAGGCTCTGTAGGCATCACTGTTACCAGCTCCACTCTTACATCTCTTTATTCTCATGTTTCTGCTTAAGCTCTCAGCTTTGAAGCACTTGCTCCCAATTACATTTTACTCATACTGTTTGTTTACTACCTAGAAACACATTTATGACAAAGTCCCACATTAAATCATGAGGCCCTCTTGGGACAACAATGCTCTGTGTTCTCTCCTTCAGAATTAAACACCCAAACTCCTTTGCAACAGGACATGGCTTTGTGACATTGCTCACTCTTCTCCTTTGAAAACCAAGTCCTCTTATGGTTTCAAAACCTACTTACCTGGAAGATGTATCAGTTCACATCAGTGCTGAAATTTGGTCTCAGGTCTCAATCTTTCTTCTAAGTTTTTTCATTAAGTTGAGTACACACACACACACACACACACACACACACACACACACACACACCACAGTAAGCATGTGGAAGTTAGAGAACAACTTGTGGGAATTGGAAGTTGATTCTCTCCTTCCCAGACATGTGAGTTCTGGGGATTGAACTTAGTCTTATTAGGCTGTTGGCAACCATCTCTACCTGCTGAGCTGTATTGTTGATCTTAATGACTCTTAAGGGAGAATGACAAGCTTGCCATTGAGTGAGGAATCAATATTTTTTCATGAAATTGTCTTTTGGTGTTGTTTTCTTTTTGAGGAAAATTGGTATGTAAGACAAAACTAAATTTATATGTAGCCCAGGTTAGTCTTAAACTCATGATCTTGCCTCAGTGTTAGAATCAAAGACCTGGCTTCATGTTTTTAGTTTGTTCCTTAAATCATAAATTGCCATTCATATTGAAAGTGTTGGCATAGTCTCAAAAATGCATTACACACACACACACCCTTCAAGCTACCAAACATTACTAATTTTGCACTGTGCCCTCATGTGACTAGATTAAAAGCAAAATACAATTTTAATTTCATAGTGATGGAGGGTTTTTTCCTTTTTTATTTTCTTGTGTGTACATGCATGTATGTGTGCACATGCCATGGTGTTTAAGTGAAGGTCAGAAACTGTGATCACAAACACATGCTACCACATTTGACTTTTACATGAGTTCTAGAGATCCTTAGTCAGTTCTTGACACTTTTACAGCAAACATTTTATCCATTGAACCAACCCCGGTACCTGTCTAATAATCTCATAGACTCTTTTTACACAGTAAAGTATTTTGGTGTTCAACACAAATTTTATTGCTTTCTTCGTGGATTTGAAGCACTACTCTCTAGAGGAGACCATGTTTTCTACACCATAATTTTAATTCGAGTCATAATCTCATGGATTATCCCAACATGAGTCCATGAGGCTCCTCCCATCTTCCTCGTCTCAAAAATTAATAACAATATTGAATCGTGGCTCAGTCAAAACCAAAAGTTTCTCTCCTGTTCTGATTTGCTGGCTCTTTCTGTTTACCGTGAAGTAAACTTTGGTCCATCTCATTTCTTATGACTACTGCCTTTACCTTTCTGTTTTCATCTTTCATCTCAACTGCTGGGATGAAAGCTTCTTAAATTGTTCCCCGTGTCCACTCTGGCCACCCTGTCACCTCTTCTTTACTCTGAAGTCAGCATGGCACCGTGAAAACACAGATCAGTTTATTATCCCTCCATCCTTCCTCTAAAATAAGAGTCCTTAATAGCCAAGGAAGGCTCAGATGCCTGCAGTCCAAGCTTCGCAAGAGGCAAAGGTAGGAGGGTCACTCAGTTTCACAGTTTCAATGCCAGCGTGGGCAATGTAGTGGGACCATGTGTTTTAAAAAATCAATTCAACACCAGCACCTAGAATAAAGCTGAATCTCTGGCTCCTTTCTGCCTCTGATTCAGTCAACAACATCTATGCTGACCTTTTTGTTTTCAAATCAGACCCATCAAGCTTGTGTTAGTAAAGGACTTTGAAGTTCTCTCAGTCTGGAATTATTCCCTATACATGTAGTAATACACACCTGGGCTTTACTATCATCCTCTTATAGATTATCCCTATATTAGTTACTTTATAGGTTGGTGGATTAAATACCCAACAAAAACAAGTTAAGGGAGGCTTTGTTTGGGTTCACAGTTTGAGAACACAGACCACCATTGCTTGTAAGCAGTAGGAGCATGAGACACCTGATCACATTGCATCTGCAACCAGCTATCAGTGAGGGGAAACATTCATACTCTGTTTATTTTCTCCTTTTTATTCAATTCAAGGACCCAGTGTATGGGACATCATTCCCCATAACTAGGGTGGGTTTTCCCACCTCAATTAACTTAATCAAGCTACTCCCCTCCAGACACGCTCAGAGGTGTTTCTCAGAAACAGACAAACTGACAGTCAATATTTATCATCCCTATACGTATACAAAATGTTTCTCTCTTTTCTCTTTTCTCTATTCTCTTATCCTGCTTTATGTCTTGAGATGGTATTCATGAGCTTGTGTGATAATGTCTTGCATTATCTAGAATGTATACTTTTAAAGACATTTTTGGTTCCTTTATCTAAAATTTTATTTTTTATTTTTAATTATGACTATGTGTGAATATCTGTGCGTGTATGTATACATAAGTGCACATACCTACTGAGGTCAGAGTAGTCAGATGCCCTAGAGCTGGAGTTACAAGAAGTTGTGAACCATCAGATGAGGGTTCTAAGAATCAAAACTGGGGCCTCTGTAAGAGCAGTATGTGTTCTTCACTGTTGGGTCATCATCTCTCAGCTTCTATATCGAAAACAGTCTTTGCAGGAAAAATGAGATCAAATATTGGCTAAATCATTACTTGGGTGAATAATACAATTCTCCATCACCTATGATGCAGAAGGCAGAAGATATGTCTCCTAGATGTGACAAGACCAGGTGTGAGTGAGAAACTCACTAGAAGAGCCCGAGCTCAAAGACCTTTTTTCCTGTAGAGCCAAAAATAAGGGCCATTCTTGTGGTTCAGGAGAATGCAGTAGAAAGCAGCAGAACACCATAAAGACAAGAAGATGAAAGCAGAGGGCCTAAGACAACTTCAGCAAAGATCCATTATTTCATTCTTTGTCCCTTGATACCCCAAATCACACTGACACTGACATCTTGATGACCTCACTAGAAGGATTCTCTTCAGCTTCAATGAACCATCCTTGGCTTAGCTTAGCTTAATCCTGTATTGAAATTTTTAGCTGTGGCTTTAATATATATTTTTCTATTCATTCAAGTCATTCATTACAAACTTTCTTTATTAACATAAAATCACCTTTAAGGGTAGGGATATAACTCACTTGGTAAAGTGCTTATCACAAAGCATGAGGATCCCTGGAATTCACATAAAAAGATGGGCACGGTGGCAGATGCTCAGAATCCCAGCTCTGGGAAGGTAGCTCAGGTCAGTCACTATAGCCACTGGCCCGACATCCTAGGCTTGTTTCAGAATGGTGAGAAGTTCTATCTAAAAAAACATGGTGAACAACACTTGAAGAACAAAGCCTGAGGTTGTCCTCTGGCTTCTATGTGTGTATGTGCACACACACACACACACACACACATATATACACACACACGTAGAGACACCTATACACAAATCTCTACATCTGCAGAATAAGGTCTCATTTATAAGTCCTGGGATAATGGACACATGATTGTCAGTAAGTAGGAAAAGAAAGCTGTTATTCAAGTCATTTCAGCATCCTAACACCTGGGGAATAATCCCAAGATTTCTCTGTGTCTAAGTTTCCTGGCTCAATCTCATTTCTTGGTGTTAGCAACTTCCACAATTAGACTTACTTATTCTACAGTTGCTCCATTAAACATTGTCTACTGCACTACTACATCATTCCCAGAGAAACTTCACTCAAGAGAAGGATGTTGTAACAGAAAGTCCTTAAGAAGATATTAACACAATGCCTTATTTTTTCCATTACTATTCTGAGACAAATGACGCTCGCCTAGTTTGCTTTCTGCTATTGTGATGAACACCACAACCAAAAGCAACTTTAGAAAGAAATAATGCTTTGACTTTTTGCTTCCTGATCACAAGCCATTATTGAGAGAAGTCGTGACAAAAACTCAAGCAGGAACTGAAGCAGAACTCATGGAGGAATGCTGCTTACAGGCATGCTCACTGGCTTATGATTAGTAGCTTTTTCATATAGCATAGAACCTATTGCCTAGGGATGGTGCTGCCCAAAGTGAGCTGAGCCCTCTTCGATCATTGGAAAGCAAGTCAATGTTTCACAAACATGCCCACAGGGTACTCTGATCCAAACAATTATTTATTTGAGGTTCCCAATTCCCAGGTGACTCTGCGTTATGTTAAATTAACAATAAAACCTAATTGGGGTGACCATCTAACTTTATTCAAGCTCCATTCCATGCCAGAAATTTTCATATATTCCCTCTATAATTTAAAGACTGGGAAGAAGAAAATTCCCATGTTGTACATTCATATTATCCACTGACTATTCCTTCTACCATATATCCTATATACCAGGCTCTCCTCTATGGCCATGTTTCTCTGTAGCCCTCTTTAGATGAGCATGATGGTGAATATTATTGACAACTTAACAGGATCTAGAATCCCCTAGGAGACAAACATCCAAGAATGTCTTTGAGTGAATTTTTAGATTGTGTTGATTTAGTGAGAAGTCCTACCCTAAGTCTGGCAATGCGATCCCATGGGCTGGGGTCCTGGACTTGACAGGCTGAGCATGAGCATCCATCTTTCTTTGATCCCTGACTGTGGCTGCAGTGTGACCAGCTGCCTCATGGTCCCATTGCCATATTTCCCTTCTATGATAGACTTCATCCCCAAACCCTGAGCCAACAAAACCCTTCCTTCTGAAGTTTACTTTGTCAGCTATTTTTGTCTTCTAAAAAACAGAAATAGGCCGGGCGGTGGTGGCACATGCCTTTAATCCCAGCACTCGGGAGGCAGAACCAGGCGGATCTCTGTGAGTTGGAGGCCAGCCTAGATTACCAAGTGAGTTCCAGGAAAGGCGCAAAGCTACACAGAGAAACCCTGTCTCGAAAAACCAAGCAAACAAACAAACAAACAAACAGAAATTGCTAATAAAAAGAGACAGTGTCTTATTTCTGGGCCTAGACTGAGTACTTCTTTATCTTTGATTCAAGTGACAGAAAACTGCTCCTGTCCTTCCACTGCTCATCTCTTCTGAGGCACATATTCTAAACTATAGCATCCAGTATTTCTCTTTGAGTAAGTTTCCTATCTTTCTGTACAATTTTTGCAAGTGAATGACCTTTGTGTCTATTTTCATCACCTCTTTCCTCCAACCTCCTATGCTTTGTTGTTCCCATCCTCCAATTTTGTTGTTACAAATAACTCAAGTGTCATTCTAGGCTCTTGTCAACCATTCAGTATTCTGTGTGTCAGCATTGCTCTGCACACTACTTCTGGGTGGTCTTCCATACTCCAAACCATCCAAGGAGGACTTTAGTTTCATCACCACCTCCATCCCTCCCCCAGTTCCCATAACCTTTCTTCCACATTCCAGATTTACAGATGATTACAATAATCATCATTATTGTCACTTCCTTCTTTGCCAGTTATTCCTTCAACATCATCAGCTGCAAACTCTTTTCCTGGGTTTATATTCATCCTTTGCTGTTGTCTCTTGAACCCAGGCAGCTGACAGAGGCTGGAGAAAATCACATTATATTCTGACTGAGTGTGCTTTAAATTTATCATTTGTTCTACTCAGAAACCTGTTCAATTTACTCCCTCACTCTACAATGGCTCTCTTTCCTTGTCTTAACTCCTTAAAATACCAAAATCATCCTTCTCTCCACCTCATTTTCAACTAGTGAACTGCTCCTCATTTTTCTCAGAAAATAGATGAAAACAGAGAATGTCTGTAACCCTATGGCACCAAATCTGTCAACCCCTGTTCTCTTCCCCCAATGAACCTTCCCAAATAGGAAGTGAACTCAAGTCCTATGTTAGCAGATTGCTCCATTTGTGACCTATGCCCTGTGTATTCTGATATCTGAAGTGCTTGCTCCTGCAAGTTTTCCTATTTATTTCCTAGGCATCTTTATTGACTCATCCCCTGTGAACTTGAAACTATGCCTAATAAATTCTCAACAGGAAAAGAAAGATTCCCTTGGATTCATATTATTTCCCAGGTACCAGGGTTTCACCTTCCTCCTTTGGACACAATTCCAGGCATTTTGTGCAGTCATTGTTTCCACCTTTTCACCCCTTGATCTCTTTTAAATCCAATTTGATATAAAGTTATCCCCTCATTACCCTGAGTTGCCTTTGACAGACAAATTAATTAAATTGTTAATTCTGAGATCTCCTCTTATGCCATTCTTGGCATTGGATATAGTTGATGCCTGCTTTTTGAGACAAATAGAATAACTCTTAAAATTTTTCTTTATTATTATTGTGTGGGTACATGTACACACACACACACACATATATATATATATATATATATATATATATATATATATATATATATATATATATATGATTTATATGTAAGGGTATGTGTAAGACAATGCAAGTATAGACATCAGGGGACAGTTTTGTGGACTTGGTTCTTTCTTCACATATTTATGTGAATTCTGGGAATGGAACTCAGGTCACTAGTTGTAGGAGTCCAGATCTGACTTGTCAAAGGGTTCTTGGGGGGAGAAGTGAGGAATGAGCAAGTATTAGAACTATAGATGGAGAAAATGGGAAAGACAGAGACACAGGATAGCTCCAGGAGGACCCGGCATCAATGCCTAGCAGCCTAGAGTTTTATTCTAGAGGGCTTTTTATACACTACCAAGAAGAGAGGCAAAAGACTTCCCCCTTTCAAGATCAAAGCACAAAGTACAGTCAAATGTAGACCCTTTAAAACACCTGATAACCACACCCCTGGCCAAATCATCCTATTATGCAGCCCTGCTGGATAAGGTAAGCTCATATTCTCTGACCTTGAGTAAGGTCTTACTAGGGAGCCTCTGTGGGCCCCCACAGATTCCCCCTTCTTTATAATATAGTGTGACTAACACCCTCTGTCAAAAGAGGGTACAGAACTTAACTCTATGCAGCTCTGAATCAGCTTTCCACTAAGAGCTGGCAAGTAGCTGGGATAATCAAAGCAATATACCTGCTCCTTATGGCTGCAATACCTCCTAGTAAAGGAGTAGAGAATGATCAAGATAGAATGTCCTTTTTAAGTGGGTCTAACATGACTATAGCAGTTTTTAAGTCAAACTTTTTTTAAAATCAATAAACTCCTGATGCAACCACATCAAATAAATCAGCAAATTCCTGATGCAACCACATCAAATCTAAGGACCCCTTAGCATCACCATACCATTATTCATTAACATTAAGAGAATAACTTAATTCTAGTATGACTACTACTCTACATAATTACAATTCTCACAAACTTACATCTAAAAGTAAACTCTTAATAGAACTATTTACATTTCCTAAACCCTACTAAACATCCAAAAGCAATCTCTTAATAGAACTATTCACATTTTCTACTAACAAAACATAAGGTCCATTAATACAGGCTAATGTTGTTATCCATACAAAGGATAAAAAAATGGTTTTTTTTTTAGTTGAATAGACTGAGGAATATAACAACTCCCCCTTTCCTTATATATTTTGAAGCTACATCTTGAGCTTGGGTGAAAAAAAACAAACTTCTCCATTCCTACACAAAACAATTCATGAGTCACCACAGTTAATAAAGTTGTAGGTGAAATCAGTTCTGATGCCAGTCTTAAAGTTCCACTGAAAGCTGAAGATCAGTGCCTAGCTAGCCAACTGCCGGAAGTCTTTCTATAGCTGTCCAAGTCATAATGAATCTGAAGTGAAAAGCTCCAAATATGAAGAAACCCACAACCAAAAGCTTGTTGCAGTTCCCTTGAATGCAACAACCCAGTTCAAACAACAGTCTCTGAAACTTTGCTCTCAGCTACAGAGGCACTTTGCTCTTGGTAGCCTTCCCCTAAGAATTCTGATCCAGGGTGAAGATGGCATCACCTTAGCTGAGCTGTTGCAGACCTCTTTGAAAAAGCCCTCCTTATACCCAGCCTGAAACATGAAGTCATCTCTTAAAGGAGCCATGAATTTGTTAGCCAACAGCAAACAGAAGCTGTGAGACTTTGGCTGCTGACTCTATCCAGTTCAGTTCTTTTACAGTCCTGGCCCATCTGTACCTCCTGTCTCTGGATTGTCCACCCAGGACCTCAGTGTCCTGGGGCCCAAGGCTCTAAATCACTTTGTTTCACAAGGCCTCAAGGTGCCACCCTGCTGCTAGGAGCTGCAGCTCTCATTCAGCACCCCAGTCCTGGAGGAAATCCAGCTGTGGCCAGTCAAGGTCACTGCACCCAGGCTCTGTTACCTGCTCTGCCAGTATCCTTGTGTCCTCTGTACATTGTCTTATGACAGCCCTTAGGGCAGCTCTATGGCTCTGCCTAACCCTATTGCTGGGAGCCTGGGCTGGTCTGGCTTCCAGAGTGTCTCTGCAGTTCAGCCTGGAGCATGGCTCTGCCTCATTCAGCAGTTCTCATGCTGCAGCTGCAAGGAATTCAGACCCTGTGCTTTCCATTGCAGGGAGGATTTCAAAACTCCACATCAGAGCACATCCGGCCTGGGCATCCTGTCAGCCAGCAGTTTCCCCGGGTCCATAGTACCACGGCTGCCATGTTTCCACCCTTGAGGATGCTGCAGGGACCCCAGTGTCTCCAAAACGCATGGCCAGCTGGGCACACTCAGACTTGGAGGTGCCTGCTCTCTGGCCTGCTGCATGCACGCCCCACAGGCAACTTTCTCTGGAGGCTTTGTCTCTCACACAGTGGCTAAGGCACCCTGCACACTTGCTCTCTAGTTGCCTGCTCTGCTCTCCACCTGTACTCTTCCAGGGCATCCCTCGCTCAGCTCTGGCTCCTGAGGACTCTGCCTCTAGGTGACAGATCTGCTCTAGCCATTTGGGGTCCAAAGCCCCTGCCACTGCTTGTCTGCCTTCTGTTGCCTGGCTCATTAAGGCCGCGGAGCCTAGCCTTCAGCCATGTCAGCCTGGATCTCACAAGCACCCTGGCTGGGCGTGCTTTCCTCACAGAGGCTTGACTCTAGCAGAAAGTGTGCAGAACCCCACTGCCTGCTCTGTCTGTTGCCTGTGACTTGTTGATGCCCTGCAGGTTTCAGCAATGCCGATGCTAAATCAGCTGCTGTTCCTGCTGCTGCTGCTACTTGTTCTCAATCTGCTAAGCCTGCAGTGGCTGCTTGGTCCTAGATGCTGCTTTTCTATTCTGTCTGCATCCAAGTCCAGCACTCGGGAAAACCTACTCTACCCTAAGTTACTTTCTATTAAGCCTTCACAATATCCCTATAACTAAAGCCTATACTTCTCAAACAAAACTTCACTAAAACTTTTATGACTTACTTATATTACAACTTTAGACCTAACTTAGTAGATAGATAGATAGGTAGATAGATAGATAGATAGATAGATAGATAGATAGATAGACAGATAGAAAGATTTGGTGAAGCCTAACTTTAGCTCCTTTGGCTTTTACTATTACCCTGTTCTATATTTACAATTTTAGTCCTGAAAAAGAAAATCACTGCACCCCAATTAATTATCTGAGCATTCGCAGTTAACCTTCAGTGTTCCTTCACTTTGTCCTTCATATTCAAGTCCCTGTCCAGGTGCCATATGTAAGAGTCCAGCTCTGACCTATTGAAGGGTTCTTGCAGGGAGGAGTGAGGAATAAGGGAGTATTATAGGTGGTGATAACAAGAAAGACAAAGACACAGGATAGCATTGGGAGGGCTCTGGATCAATACCCAGCTGCCCAGAATTTTATTCTAATGAACTTTTTATACACTACCAAGGGAAGAGGCAAAAAGACCTCCCACTTTCAAGATGAAAGCACAATGTACAGCCAAGTATAGACCCTTCAAAATACCTGGTACCCTCACCCCTGGCCAAATCATCCTATTATGCAGCCCTGTTGAGTAAAGCAAGCTCAGATTCTCTGATCCTGAGTAAAGCCTTACTAGAGGGCCTCTGTGAGCCCCCACAACTAGGCTTGTGTGGTAAATGTTTTTTCCTGTTGAGACACCTTTCTATTAACTGGTATACAATCACTTTTGCCCTTACTTCTACATTTGTGGCATTCTCTTCTGTCTTACCACTGAAGAGTGGAGCTGCACAAGGCTCAGGTTTGAAAGACTTCTAACCCACAACCCCTCCCTATGTGAATTTTTCTCTGATTCTGTGTGTGCACCACTTATATATGCTTGTGTACATTTGCATTCACCTTCATGTGGAAGAAAATGTATCAATTTGACTGCCATTCTTCAGCTTCCATCCACTTTGTTTTTATAAGTCAAGGCTTTAGATGAGCCTAGAATTCACAAGGTAGGATAGGCTGGCTGGTTAGTAAACCCCACAGATCATCAATTCTCTTTCTGTCCAGGACTAAGAATACAAAAACATGCTACAAGTCTACCTTGTTGAAGAGGGTTCTGGGATGAAGCTAAGGTCCTAGTGCTTAAAAGGTAAGCATTTTACCAAATGAGCTAACTCTCTATTCTTTCCTACACTACAGACACACAGCTGAAGACTAAGCATCCACTGTGCTATTATCTCATCCTGCCTCTCAAAAACCATTAACTGAATTCTATTCAATTATCTAATTATCAAAAAGTTTCTGTCTTAATTCCAATTCTAGACTTCTCTCTCATATCGCATATGTTTTTCCAATTTATTAACTGGTAGTACCATCTGTCCAGTTGCCTGAAAAATTTAAAAGTACATTTATTCTTTCATTTCCCCTTGCTCTTTCTAGACTATCAGCACATAATACCACTTAAAAATCAATCCAAACACTGACTACTTCTCACTAGGGCCACCCCAAGCCATCATGGACTGTCACTATTATCCTTTATCTATTCCATTGAAATAATTTTTTATGTTTCCATTTCTACTTTGTTGTAAAAAATGTGTGCATTAGCTTTGGAAATTCTAAGCATCAATAAGGCATATCACGTAATACTGTGTTCTATCTCACTCATATTAAAATCCAAATCCTATACTCTTCCTCAGCTGTGTGTTCCTATTTGAAGCTTTCTCTCCAACCACATCTTATAGCATTTCCTTAGCTGACTGTGCTCTATCTGAACCTGGTTCCAGAATTTCCTTCAAGTCCTATATGATAAAGTTTGTTCACTAACCCACAATGTTATCAGGTGATAGAAGAGCCTTTAGAAGAAGAAACCAGAAGGAAGTGAGGTCATTGAAGATGTTCTCTTGAAGATAATAATGAGTCTTTGCCTCCTCTTCTCTATGTTTTCCACCCACCTTTAGCTGGATATGTCTCATTATCCATATGGTCTTGACATGATGCTACCCGAAAAGGTACAAAGCAACAGGAATAAGTGACCATGATCTAAAACTACGAGTTAAAATAAATCTTTCCTCTTAGGTACTTTGTCACAATGGAGAGGATCTGAAAAACACAAGAGCAAATTCATTCCCATTTCAAGGTCTCTGGATTTGCTGTTCAGTCTGTTGATATGCTCATTCTCTCTTTACTCCGTCTCTTTCCAGCTATCTTGCTCACAAAAGACTCCCTTATAACTATTTCCAAAATAAACCTCCTCTCTCATACATCTCATCCTAACCCCAGTCTTCCTTCTACTATGTTTCATAGCATTTATCAATTGATCTTATATTATGTGATTTTTTAAGTTATAAATTTATAGAAAAGTAAGATGCTATAGAGCAGGACTGCCCAACCTACAGTCTGTAGATCACATGTGCACATGACAGATATGGATGAAGCCCAACTCATTTAAAATGACAGAATTATGTTGCAGTGTCAAAAATTAGACATTATGGAAGAGGGGCTGAAGAGAATGTAAGAGCCAAAAGATGTAGATGAGTGTTGTGCTCTTTTGGACATGGCATAATTGTTGTGCACATGAACTTACAGCAGCTGTGGTTACCTTCACAAGACCTGTATAATACCGAGCCAGTTAAATTTCCCATCACAGACAGCAGAGGGGCTACTGAGGACATACCCTTAGCTGAGGAACCATTAATACCTGGGGCTTTCTGGGAGAAAAAAGTCAAAGGGGTATAGCCATGGGTTGATTGCTCATGCCCCAATAGATAGCTCCACACCCATGTTTGTATGAACAGTACTTATTGGACTCCATGAATTATGAATTTGGGAAATAATGGGAAATCAAAGGGGAGATGTGTTGGAGAAATATTTACCACTATAGTTGGTGGCATAAACTTTGAGAGCAGAGCCAAAAACTGAGGCAGACTAAAGTGTCTTATAATAGCCAACTTTATTCAGAGGATGAGATAATTTATACTCTGAGGATTAAAAAGAGTCACTTGAGTAAAATATACAATCTCAAGGACAAGCCATATGTGGTAAAAATGTATTTCTCCACATGAATAACAACGGCTGAAGTAAACTCACTACTATCCACTACACCTTGGAGGAGCACAAAAGCACATTTCAAGAATGATACCATGTTTTTGAAGAAACTGATGTCACAAGACTCATCTTGTGTTCTTGGAGTTTTCTCATAAGCACTAGAATTTTCCTTGCATGACTCCATTTTAGGGCTGTGTTCCAACAGAGGAGCACTATGGATGGAAGGGGGCAGTGTAAGTGGATATAATCAAGATACATTGTATGTATGTACAAATTTTTCAAAGACTAAATAAATAAATAATATTTTTTAAAGAAAAATTTGGACATCCCTGATATACTCAGCCCCTAGATTTCTCACATTTCCCTTCTATGAACAGCTTATACCAGTGTGATGTATTTGTTGTAATTAAGGAAAACAGCTAAATGAAATCCATACTTGATTCAGACTTCCAAGGGTTGTACTTACCATCCCCTCTCTCTTTTAAGACCTGTCCTGGACAACCCATTCCATGCACATGCCTTGGCACCCTACAGTTCTGTTATCAGTGATAACTTACCCAATGTTTGTCTAGGATTACTTAAAGTGTTTGGGAGTACTGGCCATGTATTTGATAAAATGTCTTTCTGTCAGGGTTTGCCTGCTGTCTGATTCTCATGATCACCCTGGGACAGGTTACATGTTTGGCAGAGAAAGACTACACTGGTGAAGAGCTATTTCCATTATCATATGGAAGACTAACATATCCACTTGATTTATGACCATTGATGTTGACCTTAACCACCCAGTACAGGCTGGACTTTCTCTGTGTTCTCTGCCACAAAGCCACAATCCTACCATGCCTGTACATACAATAATTATTTTATTATTTTTCTTCCCAGTTTTTGAGACAGAGTCTCACTTTGTAGGCTTGACTGGCATTGAACTCACTACATAAAAGAGATTAGTCCTGAACTTGTAGCAACACCCCTGCTATCCTCTCAAAACCTGGAGTTATAGGCATAAGCCACCATGCCTGGCCATTCAGTACCATCTAAAGGAATTCATGAAATGCCACTCACACTTTAGTGGCAGAGAGATATGCTCCACTTCCTGAGAGGCAAAGCAGGTATTGTAGTTTTAATTATTAATAAGCTTCTTTCTTCCTTTCCCCAAATGATATAATATCAGGTTGAGAAGCTGATGCTCATTGCTTAAAGTAGTTCCTAACATGCATATGTCACTAAATATTAATGAATGGAGTAATTAATCCCCCACTGTAGGCACGTACAAACTACATCTATACAGTAACTATGACTATGACCTAAAAATTTCCCTTCTTCACCTTTTGGCAAGTTCTTACTTTGTTCTAAAGCTCAGTTCTTTGGGTCTGCCTAGATTTAAATCATGTTTACATATGTAGTACATTCTTTTTAGTATTTGTTATTGAGCACATTACTAAATATTGCAGTTTGGTCTCCACATTACGCCTCACTACTCTTCTTGGTGATCCATTTGGATCTCTTTGAAGCTTTTGTGTAACCTAACACCTATCACTGACTCTGGGGGTCATAAACTGTTGCAGTATGTGCTTTTAGGGGATTATTAACCTAGACAAACAGCCCCATCCTCATTCTCTGACTAAGCTGATATTTTTGTAGGCTATCCAGGCATGTCACACTGAAGACACACCTTTTACCTGAACCACAATAGAGATGTGCAGCAGCTCTTGTTCTGGTCTTTCTGAAGTGCACACTGGAGATCTGCTGCACTAGAACCAACAGGACCCTGACTCCTTTCTTGTCAGATATCCTGAAGGGCAAACAGAATATACTTGAAACTGAAACAAGTGACAGATTCATGAGTGCAAGTCCACCAGAGATCAAGTTACACATCCAGCATTGTAGCCATGATTGGATGAATATGGAAGAACATGGGCATCTTGCTTAGCAATAATTATCAACCTGACGTAGCCTAGAGTCATCTGAGAGAAGTTCCAGTTGAGGAAGTGTCTAGAATACATTGGCTTCTGACCACATATATGAGGAATTGTCTAAAGTTTTAGTAGATGTGGGAAGGCCCAGACTACTGCAGGTGGCACCATTCCTAGGTAGGTGATTCTGAGTTGCCTAAACAAGCTAGCAGAGGATTATAAAGCAGAATTCTTCCAGGGTTTCTGCTTGAGTTCTTGCCATGTATTTTCTTAACAATGGTCTGTAACTTGTTAGCTGGAATAGACCTTTCCCTCCCCTAACCTGTTTTTGGCTATGGCATTTATCACATCAACAGAATGAAAGTAGAACAATGGGGAAAGATTTGGGTAGGCTAAACAATAGCAATTTCTCTGAGTTCAGTCAGCATATAGATATGAATGGATGGTTGCAGTCTTGACACTGTATGAAGACAAAGAACAAAAGAAGCTCCCACAAAATAACTGTTAATCAAAGATCATGCATGACACTTTTTTACATACCTACAGCATGGAAACCAGAAGCCTGAAAATGATCCACGTGTCCAGCGTAGTATGAATGTAACTCTTCTCAGTTTGCAAATATAACTGATTGCTTTTTTATTTTAATATTTTCTCTGATTATAAAAGTAAATACTTACTTAAGAAAATATGGAAACTGTTAAGTGTACAGAAAAAATTTTCCATAAAGGTTTGTCCACCTTGGAAAAATGAATCTGTCTAATAGAGTTAGTTCAAGTCTTTATAAACATCTATACAAATGAAATATATTTACATGCACAACTTAGCATTTTGGTTTTTGGGTAACATTGTTATATAGTATAATTTTGTGTCTGAAAATAACATATTGGAAATTTTTTAAATGATTATGAGCTCCTTCATCACATCTACAGTCATTATTTTTTCAGGCACTTTTGTCTTTGAGGAGGTTGCACCTCATCATGATAAATTCTGTTGTAAAATCTTTGCCCCAAGATTGGCCCCAACAATGGAGATAAAAATGAAACTGGAGAGGACAAGAGAGAGTGGCAGGTCCTAGGGGGAAACTTGAAAGAGGCAATAAGTTAGCTGAAACAGAATATGAAATAGTAAAGTGAAAAGCATAGGGAAACATTCTAAGTGCAAACAATTACATGTGAAAAAATGTACCTTTTTAATAATTACTACCATACAAGGTGGCTTTTCTGTCTTTAAATAACTGCAGTTGTGAGAGGTAGCTCTCCTGTATGTTAAACAAACATTCTTTCTCAATATAACTTTGCAGACATTCTGCTTTTATTACTTACTTATTGTAGCACAGGCAGGAGTGCTTCAGTGGTATGTGTGAATATGCTCACATATGTGTAGGCACACCTGTGAGAAGGGTTGCATGCACACATTCGTGCATGTTGAGGCCAGAGGTCAACCTTCAGAGTTGTTCTTCAAGAGCTCTACTGCCCTTATTTGTTGAGACAGTATCTCCTTGGATCCAAAAGCTTGCCAATTTGGCTACACTGTTTACCAGAGAGCCCCAGGGATTCACCTGTCTCTGCTTTCCCAGAACTGAGACTACTAGTATGAACTACCATTCCCAGCTTTTTATGTGGGTTGGGCTTTGGGGATCAAATATGGCTCCTCATGCTTGTATAACTGACACTGGATACTAGCCAAAGATATAGAACAAATTGAATCATCTACTGGTAAGAGACAAGGGGGTTCTTGTATTCACAGATAAGCACTAGAGGAACCAGGAATGTTACACACACAGGGCTGTCTCTTCAAAGGGAGAGATGTCTGACATGATTTCGGCCCAGAAGGCTGGGGCAGATACAGTTTATAGCCTGGTGATCTTTACCCTACCTATCTGTGTGGCTGAGACAACACCAGATCCTCCCCCAGACCTTTTACCATGAGCTTGTTTTCTCAGTTAATCTATAGAATCAATGTTTATAGAAGATGTCACTTGTACTTTACAAAGAGTTTCAATATAATCACATCTTAACCTCTATTGTGCACATGAAATTGAGTTAATTATCATCAGATTTTTTTTCCCAAAATGTTCCAGATAAACATGCCTTAAATAAACTACTAATGGTCAGATTCTCAAAGTTTGAACCAATACCCACTACTAAGTCATGTTGAATTGAATTACCTTCTTGCCTCCTGCAGGATTGTTACTACACTGGCTACAGTGGTCACAGAGACTTCCACACTACCTAGTCCTCATTCTATCTTCTGTCCCTCTTACAGTACATCAGACATTCAAAGCCTCACAGATATATTCCCAGACTGTCCATAGATTCTGACCAATGCTACAGTGAAAACAGGCTTCACACGTCCTTGACTTTAAACTTCCCATTCTATAAATCAAGACAAGTTAGGTCCAGCACAGTCAGTTCCCAACCTGCCCTGGATTATATATTAGAAGCAGCATTTAGTTAATAAGTCACATTTCTCTCAACTCACTTCTTTTTCTACCTTTCTCCTTTCTGTGATGGACCTTCTGGGTCCTTGAAGCACTCCTCTTCAAGAGTCCTTTTCCAAAACTTCTAGATAGTCCTTACCTTCTCCCAAATTAGCTTCAGTAACTAGATTGATTTTTCAATTCTGTTTAGACTTCAGTGCCTAGAATTTCCCCTTGGTGTTCTGCAGAATGCACCAGTGAGTTCTCATTACCTCCAGAAGTGTGATAAGGCAAGACAGTGAGAAATCCTGCAAAGATATCACATGCTGGGATAATAATTCCATTTCAAGTGTCAAAGATTCCTCTATTTAAATTACAATTACCTTCTTGTTGTCTTGTTTCTGTGTCTTCTGATTATTATACAACAAATTTATATTCTGTCATTAATTGGATTTCAAGTATCCTAATTTGGGTAACATATTTCCTTTTACAACCTAGGCTGTCCTCAGATTTATTATGTAGCCAAGGATGGCTTTGAACTTCTGGTCTTCCTACATCTATCTCCCCAAGTTCTGTGATTACAAGCATGTATGTACCATAAGCCTGGTTTATATGCTACTGAGGACCAAGCCAAGGTCCTTGTGAATTTTGAGCAAGCACTCTATTAAATAAGCTGCATCCCAAAACCAGTAAAAATTTCCTTTTTTTCTTAATAACACCACTTTTAAGTAATTAATTCAGTGTGTGATTTATAAAATTGAAAATGGTTAGGATATGACATTATTATTTTCCATGCACCCATCAGCCATTAACAGAGACATCACATTCTATATCTTAATAGTGACAAGACTATGGGTTTGCTTGAACCTTTCTCCCCAGGAGTTACTTTTCAATACTAGGTTCCCACAGTAGGAGAGCAAAGGGTTAAGCAGTGGCATTGTTTAACAGCTACATAAAGGATAGGTTGGTTTGACTTTTAAATGAAAGAGTGTTGTCATCCTTAAAAACAAGACCATCAAGAGACATGTGGCAAAATGTTAATGTATTGCTGATTATTTTAATTCAAAAGAAGGCCACAGCCTATACTTAAATGTGCTCAGCTTGATTTTGGCTTATTGCTTAAGAGCAAACAAGAGAAGGTAGGTAAGGGGTTGGAGATCTATCTAAAGATCATGAAGGAAGGATATAGGCATGCTGCCAGCAAGGCTTGTTTAGAAACCCCAGAAATGTGTGTGTTCTTCCTGTCTTCACAGAGACTTCAGTGGACTGGATTCCTAGCTGAAAGCTTGCTAAAGTCAGAGAATAGAAGACAGTAATGTTTTGCAAAAGCAATGCAAGCAAAATACTTATGGTGTGTGTGTGTGTGTGTGTGTGTGTGTGTGTGTGTGTGTGTGTGTGTGTATGTATGTATGTAAAATAGTACTGAAATTCACTTTTAATCAGAATAAAATTTCAAAACAAATTTCACCAATTAAAAAAAATCTCTCTTATTGGAGCTCTTTTGTTTTAAGAAGTGGTTTGGTGCTTGGAGAATTATGAACTAAGAAGAAGACACCAGTGCTGTAACAATGTTATAAATATGGGTCACGTGCCTACTCTGCCTCCAGCCGCTTTGAACATGATGAGTGTCCACAGTGTTTCATGGTGGCCTTCTTGCTGATATCTTTTCAGTGTCAGTCTCTCTCTTCTCCTGATGGCAATCTTGTCCTCAGGGATCAAATGCCATAGATGGTGGGAGAAAGGGAAGTGAGCAGATTCCTGAAGGAGCCATTTTCTGGGACTGAGGAGGTGGTTCTGGTGGTAAAGTCTTGCCTTGCAAGCATGAGAAACTGAGTTTGATCTCCAGAACCCAAATAAAAAAGCCTGGTGTGATATCGGGTGCATGGAATCCCTGCGCTAGAATTGTGGAAACAGGAAGATCACTGGGGTTTGCTGGCCGGCCACATAGCCTCACCTACTTGGTGAGCTGCAAAGAGAAACCCTGTCTTAGGAAACAAATGTGCAGCAAAACAGTGCCTGAGGTTGACTTTTGGCCTCCACATGCACATGTACACACGTATTCCTGAAACTACACACACACACACACACACACACACACACACACACACACACACACACACACACACACAAAGTGATTTTCCAGAAGCATGTAGTACCCTTGAAGATCATCCAAGGTGATGTGATAAGATAGACAGTGACTTAGGAGGCATATTACATTACATGAGTGGCTGACTTAATTTGCTTTCTGCTGCTATGAATAAAGACCATGATCAAAGCAACTTGTGGAGGAAAAGATTTGTCTTACACATCCCAGTCACAGTCTATCATTAAGGGAAGCCAAGACAGCAACTTGAGCAGAGCAGGAACCTGGAAGCAAGAACTTAAGCAGAAACCATGAAAAAATGCTACTTCCAGGCTTGTTCTCCCTGGCTTCCGCTGCCTCCTTTCTTACAGACTCAGGTCCATCTGTCTATGGATGGCACTGCCCACAGCAAGCTAGGCTCTGACACATCAGTCATTAATCAAGACAATGCCCACCGACATGCCCACAGGCCAGTCTGATCAAGGCATTTACTTAGTTGAGGCTTCTCTTCCCAGACAACTCTAGTTTGTGTCATGCTTGTGACAAAAAACAAACAAAGAAAAAAAAACTAACCAGGATAACAGCTCTAATAGAATAAAGGCCAGTGCTAGGTTACTTCTAGATGGGAGATTTGAAAATTCAAATGAAAAAGTATGTAATAATTCTGTGTATTAATCAGATTTTAACAAATTAAATAATTAATTTTTATAATTAAATATTAATTTTAGTGGAAGGAATGCAAAACAGCAGTGGCTACATGGAGGGAAATTTGTGTCTCACAGACTTGTGAAAATCTTTAAAATGGGGGATTTGTCAGCTTCTGTGTTTAGTGTGATGCCACAGGGGTAAAATGACATTTTTTTCAATCTTTGTTCCTTCTAAAGAGCCCCTCTCTTTTCTCTTATATCACATAATTATGATTACTGTGTTAATCAAGTGTTTTCTAGAGGAAGAGAACCCATAGAATGAATATGCGGTGGAGAGATTTTTAGATTTACACAGTATGGTCTGGTAGTTTCAACAACGGCTGATTCACACCTGAAAGGCTGGGAAAAAGATTCACTGTTAAGTCACTAATACTGGATGTCTCTGTGGTCCCAATCTGGTACTGAAGGCCTTGAGAATCCCTGGACTGCTGCTGGTCACCAGTGTGCATTTGAGGACCAAAGAAGCTGTTCTCCTGTCAGAGAAGAAATGAGACAGGGTTGGACATAACTTGCCAACAAGAATGAAGGCAAACAGCCCAAAAGCAAATTTTCCTTTTTATCACCTTTTGTTCTGAGCTGGTATCAGAAGATGCATCCACATTTATGGTGGATTTTTCCACTTAAATAATCTATCAAGAAAATCCCTCAAAGGTGTGCCCAGCAGGTTTCTTTTTAGTTGATTCAATACCCAGTCAAGTTGACAACCAAGATTGACCAAGACCTTAATTGGTTCCCATATTACCAGCTTTAGGGAAGATCACCCTAAAATACTTCCCAAATTATGTTGACCACAACCCAAAGGAGGAAAAATTTGCTTTGTAACCTGGTTCCCACATGTTTAAAAAAATCTTTATGGATATGATGAGCATACATTTTAATGTCTATATTTTCTATTTTGTTTGCTTCTATTACATTAAGAAACATATTCAGGATGGAAAGATTGGTCAGTTGGTAAAACACTTGCCATTCAAGCATGACGAACGACCACAGTTCAATCCCCAGAACCTGTGTGAAAAAGCCAGGAATAATGGGAACTGTCTATGATCCCTGTCTTAGTTAGGGTTCCTATTGTGTCAAGAGACACCATGACCACAATAACTCTTGCAAAGAAAACATTTAATTGGGGCTGGCTTACAGTTTCAGAAGTTTAGTCCATTATCATCTGTTATGATATCTTTTTGTATGCTATTACTATATATTGTTCCCAAATATTAAACCTCTGAGTGATTATTTTATATATGGCTGTGGGACTGTGGATGAGAGAGATTTATCCTGACCATGAGCCGGGTGGGACACAGGAAATCTTTCAACTACAATCATCATGGTGCTGGAGAGGTAGCTGAGAGTTCTACATCTTGATCCTCAAGCAACAGGAAGTGAACTGTGTGCTACACTGGGCATAGCTTGAGCATATGAGACCTCAAAGTCTGCCCTCACAGTGCCACACTCCCTCCAACAAGGCCATACCTCCTCCCACAAGGTCATACCTCAAAATGATGCCATTCTCTATAGGCCAAGCACTCAAACACACGAGTCTATAGGTGCCATACTTATTCAAACCCTCACAGTCCCCACTCTGGGGAGGGGAAATAAGTCGATGAATTTTAATGGCTCTCTAGCCTAACTATATCAGTGAGCTCCTGCTAGAAGTGGGACATCATGTATCACAAAGTAGGAACTTTCTAAGGAGCAACATCACAGGTTGACACTGTCTTCCATATGTATACATATTTACATGAGAAACTGCAGTCAGCCATACAAATGCACATATATACATGCACACACACCTTACTGATCTGGGTATCTGATTGGATTTTGTGAGCCCAGTGTTGAAGTACTGTGTGTAACTTCCAACTCTAACAAAAATGTCCTTGGGAACATTCCTGCTTAGCCTTCAGTGCTTCCCGTCTGACTTTAGGGTGAAGTACAGAATCCTTATCAAGGCTTGCCAGGCTCTAAAAATCTGGCCTTTGCCTTCTTCTTCTGGGTTCACCTCCTACCATTCCCACTGCCATGGCTTCTAGTCCTTCAATCTTGGCTTGTTTACAGTTTCCTAACCTGGCTGTCCAATGGCTCTGAGTGGTCTGTGCCTTTTTTTTCTATGAGGTCTCATTCTGTTCCCTGAAGTGTTGGACAGTCCAGGCAGAATTACCACATGTTACTAGGGAAATTGTGGAGTCTTAGTATCATTAATGAAAGAATTTGAGACAGACTCAAAAGGAAGTTTGGGGAAAATTTATTATTAGAGTTTGAAAGATAACCTCCAGGCTAGGCAACCTGTAAATCTCAGCAGCTTCCCAGAAGAGAGTGAAGAAGAAGGAGGAGGAGGAGGAGGAGGAGAAGGAGGAGGAGGAGGAGGAGGAGAAGGAGAAGGAGAAGGAGAAGGAGAAGGAGGAGGAGGAGGAGAAGGAGAAGGAGAAGGAGAAGGAGAAGGAGAGAGTCAGTCTTGCCATTTGGGTTAGTCTCGCTTGGAGACAAACAGCCACACACAGGGAAGGGGAGCCTCAGAGAACGAGTAAAGAAGCCTAAATTTAAAAAAAATGAAGCCTATTTAGACTCAAGAAGGAAAAATGATCCCTAAATCTATACTCAGAAAGGTGGGTAGACCCAACAGAACTTCATGGCAGCCAAGAGGTTCAGGTCATAACTGCATTGACAGAGTAATTCTGCAAAGGAAACTATCTCAACAAGGGGTAATTATCCCCCTACCTCCTTAGTATGACTTAAGGTGAGCCCTCCTTCTTGAGAGGTCTTTTGATCAGGTAATTTATCTACCAACTGGACTAACTGTTACGGGAGGTGACAATGACCAGGCTCCATTCCACTCTTCACTGTAACAAATCCAGATTGCTACCAGCCCCACATACATGTTAATGGACCTCCTCCTAGTTTGTTCACAGGATCCTGAAGTCAAACAGAGTTCCTGCAATTAGAACAGAAACTGGCCATACTGCTGATCTGGGTCTCTTTCTCATCCTCTATCTTGTCTTTTTTTCTGACTGAAGCCTCTCTTCTCTGAGTTGATTCTAGAATGTTTTCTTCTTGCTCTGCCATAAACCTTTTATTTTTCAGAAAATGTATGGCACTAAGGCAAGGTTTGTGTTTTGAATATCTGTATTCTTGCCTCCTGGAACCCACTATGCATCAGTAAATATTTCATTACTGAATGAATAAAGGCTTCAATTAATGGGCACAAATAATTAAACTCCTTCCAAGCTACCTATTAGCTCAATATAAGCAGATAATTCCTCACAGTTAATTGTGAACCATCCAGACATTGTGTTCGCCTTAGTGTTTTCTCTGCTTCCTGAAACCTACATTGTCAGCCCTGTCAGTATAATAGCTGTCAATCACTGTCTCTTAGCTGAGCACACTCTTCAATTCTATGGTTGGATAAGAATATGCTGGAAGCTCTAAATTGGCAGTCACTGAGACAGGAGGAATCAGGTGGCATTCTGCAGTGTAAATTAACTTGACTGTCTCTTTTTAAAAATCTTTTTAAATATCATTCATAACTAATTATAATTGCTGGAAGAACTCTCTCTGTGTCTCTCTGTCTCTGTCTCTCTCTGTCTTTGTCTCTCTGTGTGTATGTGTATGTGCATGTGCATGTGTTCCTTGTGTATGGACACACATGTGTGTATGGGTATGCATGCACATGTCTGTGGAAATCAGAGAACTTCAAGTGCTGTCCCTCAGGCATCCTCCCCTTACAATTTGGGACAAGGTTTCTCACTTACTTTTGCACAGTAGGGTTGGCTAGCTGGCATTTGCCTGTCTTTGCCTTTATAGCACTAGGATTATAAATGCCTGCTATCATGGAGTCTAGGGATGGAACTCATCCTGCCCTCATGCTTAGGAGGCTAGCATTTTACCAACTGAGTTAGCCCTTGAACCCAGGACGTTTTCAATCCTTTATACAACTGGAGTTAATCTTATTCTTGTGTATGCAGGACATGATAGGAGCCATCCTGCATGACATGTCAGTGGGTAGTTCTGAGATTAAGGATGCTGTACAACAGCAGAGAATGTGGGTTCATCAGATTTTCAGGATATATGCACACTGCCTTTTCCTAAGCCTGCATTAAAGTTATACAGCATTTCCATGAGAAATGCAAGTCAGTGTTTTCTCAGAGAGTAAAACTACAAAAATAGCAACTTTATATTTAGGTGTACACATTTATACTAGCATGGACTTCATGGGTGAAGTTGTTTTATGATAAAATTAAACTGGGTAGAAATCCTCCTGGTAACTTTTCTGGGCAATGGGATGGATGAGATATTGGTGAGATATATTCTGAATTCTTTGCATATAAACTGTGGAAGGCAAAAGGGATTTTACTCTGTGTTTTGAGATCAGCTTGCCTGGGAACATTTAAAAAGATGGATCCAGCAAACACAAAAGCTATCACTGCCCTTTCGGGAAAGAGAGAGGACGAAGAATCTGGACATGAGAAAGTCTATAAGCTGCTCTCCCGTTTCACAGCTGATGGGAACAGGAATAAGACCCTGCTCCCACGAGCCTGTCAGCAGCAGCTCAGCCTCATGGGATAAAGCTTTCTGATGCTCCAGTGCTTCTTCTCTTGACAGCACCTCTCAAAGCCGTGGCAAGAGAACAGAGTGAGTGAGCATGAATGAGGACCAGCAGCTAAAGTGATGGATTCCCTGTGCCACCTCATCTGTTCCATTACTTCCTTTAGGGATGTGTAAGGGCTAGATCCCTGGGACTTGCTGGCCAGCCAGTCTAGCTTTTTTTAAAATGCACACATGTGCTAGATGCCCAGGGCTTACTTGTCACATGTCTAGTTATTTTGAGAATTCCAGGGGACTAAAGGATCCTGTCTCAGAAAACAAGTTGGACAATGATTGAGAAGTGATAGCCAAGGTTTTCCTCTGGTCTCTCCACAAAAACCATTCTATGCATGCTGGTATAAAACGGAACACAACACACCCACACACACACACACACACACCCACACACACACACACACACACACACACACACACACACACACACGTGTTAGGGCTTAAAAATTGTTTTAGTCCATTCTGGCTTCTATGTAACAAAATAGCCTATAGATGCTTACAAATAAGGTATGTATTTCTCTCAATTCTCAGACTAAAAGTTCAAAATCAAAAAACTCTGTATCCAGTGAATCACAGTTGACATCTTCTGCCTGTGTCCTCACATGGCTGAGGAGGTGAGGTGTCTCTTCTAGGCTCTCTTTGATATAGCATTAATTCCATTCATTGGGTCTGTGACTTAGTCTCCTAAATGTTTTACTGCCTGATACCAGCTACCATGTGGGGACTTTGCTCAGCATCTAGAATAACTCTTATGGGCCTAACTCCTTGGTACCATTTATAGCACTCTCATAATTCCACTTTCAAATTCCCAATGCCTAGAAGGGCTGAGTTCCTTTGAAGGATTCATTGATAAAACCAGGCCCCATCAAATAACCTGTCTTTTTCTCTTTGTGTATGCGTGTGTGTATGTGTGCGTGCATGCGTGTGTGTGTGTGTGTGTGTGTGTGTGTGTGTGTGTGTGTGTGTGCAGGTATGCCTGGGGAAACTGCACATGCACATGTGTGAGCATCCATATGGAAGCTGGAGATCAACTGCAGGTTTCATTCTTAGGTGCTGGCCACTTAGTCTTTTCAAAACAGTCTCTCACTAGCCAGTAGCTTACAAAGTAGGGGAGGCTGACTGGCCAGTGACCTCAGGATCTGCCTATCTTCACTCTCCCAATTCTGGGGATACAAATAATTAATACCAACTGCATCTTTGTTTACATGGGTTCTGGGCATTGAATTCAGGTTTTCATGTTTGCACAACAAACATTTTATGAATTGAGCTCTTACCTTTACCCTGATCACTCTTAGTTAACGAAAAGTCAGTTTGTCTCTAACTTAAGAGCTTGTGGTCCATCCTTATCCCAGCGCACACACAATCTCAAGAGGAGATTCAATCATCTCCCTGGGATGGAGGTTTGATAGCCTTGCAATCATTCGGTCCACTACACATGTTCTAATGGAGACAGTTAGGTGTCTAAAATCAGTGTGAAATGGCTCCGTAGTTAAGAGCACACCTTGCTCTTGTGGAAAACCCAGGTTTAGTCCCCAAAACCCAAGTCAGAGAATTCACAACCATCTTTAACTCCAGTTCCTGTTTATCGTTGATCTAGAGTCCTCTTCTGGCCTCTGTGTGAACTGTGCTCATGCACACATACCAACAAATAGACATGTGCATATGCACATGATTGAAAATAAAATAAATCTTTAATTGTAAAGGAAATAGCACAAACATGAATTGAGAGATAACCTGACTCCTCAACAAGGAAAGATGGTACTTGAGAGTCAAGAAGCATAAGAGTGTTCCATGCAAAGAAACAGACAGGACCACCCTGGTGGTGTATAATAGAGAACAATGGAGAACTTAGAATTTATTGAGCATCTTCTGTGTTCCTGGCAAGAAGATATGCATCATGAGATACTTGGGGAAACATACAGCTTCAAGATGCCTTACTAAAAAGGATTATCAAATACATAATCAGGAAAAGCGAACAAAGGAGAGAGAGGGAATTAAGCACTGGGGGAATCCCAAATGTCAGAGGCAACTTTCTTTGAGCCTCATAATCAGAGAGATTTGAATAAATGTGAAATACCCTCCACTGTCATGCTGCCAGAAGGATGTCTGAATTGGCCACTTCCATGTAAAAACGCAAGACTTTTACTCCAAACAAACTAAAACAGGAAACAAAATGTGTAAGGATAGCTCCTGAGGCATGACAATGAAGGTGTGTTTTCTGGTCTCCACATTCATGCATGTATATGTGTGCATGCATTACCTAGCATGTAACTACACACACATACACACACATACCCAAAGATACAAAGGAGAAAACTAACAGCATAATTATACCAGAGGGTCCCTATGGAGAAAAGAATAATACAACTGAGAAAGTTTGAAGCACATCCTGGAAGGCTTTAAATGTCAGGCAGAGGAGCTGATAGCTGGAGTGTCACATGGAGGTCCAGAACAGTCTATTCCTGTGCACAGTCTGATGGCAGTAGGCAGGGTCACCCAGCAAATGCTGTACGTTTTGTAGTTATCAAATGTCACATGTTTCTAACGTTTCCAAAGTTCTCACTGGTTTGATATGTGAGAGGCTTATTTCCTGGCTGCATATCATGACCACATGGGTCGGCAATCTATTGCTATTATTGTATCTCTTCTGTCATCACCACAGGATTTCTGGATGAAAGACAGATAAACACATATGCTTAGTCAAGTTCCTGGAGCCATAAACTGTGTATTTTTACATAGTTAAGGTTACTCTTTCCTCTATATATTTCTTTAGCATTTCACATTTTAATATAGAATTTCCTGTTATTTTTTAAATCTCTGAAAATATGGTTTATAGCTATGTGTTGTTTCATGGTATTCTCCTCCTCCAATATACTAAATTTCTCATGAAATAGCAAAGATGCTTCCTTAACGTGTCTTATTTATCATGATCTTATTTATTTGTCATTATGTATAAAGCTGTAACTCACGAACTTTGCAGAATTCAACTGTCACAGACTCTCATTTCAATAGAAGAACAATTTTAGAAAAAGGACATGGATAAAAATTAACAAGGATAATACATAAATTATTAATCTTTGTGTGCATGCATATGTATGCATGTATGTGTATAGGCATCTATGTTTGAATATATGCATATATGTGCTATGTGTCATGTTACACACGTGGAAGTCAGAGGACAGTCTCAGTTGAAAGAGAGGTAAACACACATGTTTGGTCAAGCTTGCCTTCCACTTTGTTTGAGACAGGGTCTCTGTTGTTCATCACTGTATGCCAGATTCACTGGCCCATGAGTTTCTAGGGATTCTGCTGTTTGTTTCATATCTTTGTCTCAGGGCACTCACACCACAGATGTGTGATACTGTTTTGAGTTTTATGTGCTTTTGGGTCTCTAGACTGAGGTCCTCAGGCTTGTATGGCATGCTTCACACAAGGAGTTATCACCCCAGCCCAGGCGAGGCACAGAGCTAAGTTCATGGCTATATAATATCTGTTCACACACATGAACACGTGTGCACCATTGTACAAGATGTTTAAAAAATCTTAGAAGGATGGAGTCAATAAAGTCCAAATTCATTGTTGTTGTTGTTGTTGTTTTGAGACTGGTTTCTCTGTGTAGCTCTGGCTGTCCTGGAATTCATCTGCAGGCCAGGCTGGTCTTGAACTCACAGAGATGCACTGGTCTCTGTCTCCCAAGTGCTGGGATTAGAAATATGTGCCAGCACTGCTAAGCTAAGAGAGTCTAAATTCTGTGTATAGTCTGGAGGGAATTTGACTCTCCCAAAACTTGTGTCAAAATTTGGTCCTTATGGTGGCTCACCTTGATTGCCAACTTGGGATTTAGAGTCACCATGAAAACAAATCTGGCACATCTGTTAGGGAGGTTCTAGAGTGGACTAGTGAGGTGGGAAGGACCTCCTAAATGTGGCTAGAAGCATCCCATTGGCTGGGCTCTTGGACTGCAGAAAAAGGGGAAAGTGAACTGAAAAATCTCATCATTTCTCTTTCTCTTTACTTCCTGGTTGTAGATGGGATACACTAACTGCCCCACATCACAACAATGAGGATGATGATCAAAACAACTCTGACAGGAATTGCAGGAGAGATTAATTCCTTTCTCACAAAACTAGGTGGTTCATCAAGAGATTTGTTAGAAAGGAGACTGCCTTCTTCTGGTTTCTCCTTTCTTTTGAGTGTCCCCACTTGCCCTCGGTTTTCTGCCATGACTTGAAGCATCATGAGGCTCCCAGACAGAAGCTAAGTAAACATCAACACCATATGTGAGCCAAAAGAAACATCTACTATTTGTTTCCTGCATGTGTCTGTGAATGTGGAGTGAACCCAAGTGCATATGCATGTTCCCTTATGTGTAGGTGCACCTATGTGAATGGGAGAGCACTTGGCCATGGAGGTCAGAGGCAAATACCAAGTCTCTTCCATGATCTCTCTCCACCTGTTCACTTAGACTGGATTTTTCACTGAATGCAGAGCTTGGTCTAGAATCCCATCTCTACTTCCAGAGACAATTGCAGATGGACCACTATGCCTGTATCACTCCTACATGGGTGCTGGAGATCCAAACATTGGTCCTTGTGCTTCTACAGCAAATGTTTTGATAGAGAAGTCTCTGCATTCCTTAAACTTCTAGACTAGTGTATAGAATTTTCTCATGTTCTTTCTTAGCAATAGAAAGCAGGCTTTAACATTCTCCAGCAAATGCTGCATTCAATTACAGCTGCACTCCCCCATTCTGTCTATGCCAAGAGTACCAATGTGTTCATAGTTATAAGACAGCAAGACGCAATAAGGATGGAAGTGGAGAATGAAAGCCAGATGGGTTGATATCTCAGAGCTTTCAGGATGTAAAACTGATCATCTGAAATATTAATGAAATCTACAAAACTGTACAAATTTAATACAGAAATAAATCTGAAGAAAAGGAACATCAAAAACAAAACTAAGTGAGATATCTAATATAGATAAAACCAAAAGGAAAATGTCAAGCTAGGAGATAAACAATTGTTGTAAAAGTATAATTAAATATAATATAATATATGCAAAATGCTAAATAATTAATAAAATATCTACTATGTCCATGTGTGGTACTTCTAATTTCCTTATTACCCACAGTGAACTCATACATCATAAGAAAACCAAGACGTCAAAAGAGAAAACAAAAGTCTCAGAACACCTTAGAAAATGGAGCTGAGGAGATGGTTCAGTGGGCAAGTGCCCTGCTACATAAGCACAGAGGCTAGAATTTAAATCTCCAGCACCCACATAAAACTGGAGCTATGTTGAAACATGCTTGTAACCTCAACACTGGCAGACCCAAGCAGGCATGTCCTGAAAGTCTGCTGCTGTCCAGTCAGCCCAGGTAAGCCTGAGAGCGTCAAATTCACTGATAGATCCCATCTTATGGAAAAATGCTGAGTGGTGTAGAGTCAGATAAATTATGTCTTCCTCTCACATGCATGAGCGTGGGCTCATATATCCCTACACACATGTTTGTACTGCATACTCACACACACAGAATAAGTAAACCTTGAATGTATATACCCGTGATTAAACTGCTCCCCAATAATTACCAAATGCATTGTTTTATTACCAAATGCAGGGGTTTTCTGTGAATAACATAATATTTTTTTTCTTACTAAAGAGCCTTTCCTGTGAGTTTCTGCAGTGATGAACAATAGGCACTTTGAATCCTTCACCCTCCTGAAAACATAAAGGCTTGTGGTTATAAATGGTGAGCTTTCTTCCAGGCTCCACTAGGAATTATGATTAATGGGACTGAATTTGTCAATAGCTCTCCCTTATAGTTGTATTATGGAATTTAAGACCAACATTATGAAATAGTGGTTAATATTATATATATTGTCCTTGATAAAAACCAAGATGTTTTAAGGCTAAGTAACATGGTAAAGATTAGATGGCCTAGATCCAACATGAAACATGAAACCAGGTCTGCCTTAGTCCTAAGTCTACATTTTTAATAATTATGTCTGTTCATCTAGGGCTGTGTGTGTGCATGTGTGTGTGTGTGTGTGTGTGTGTGTGTGTGTGTGTGTGTGTGTGTATGCATGTGTGTGTGTGTGTGCATGTGCATATGCATGTGTGTGTGTGTGTGTGTGTGTGTGTGTGTGTGTGTGTGTGTGTGTATGTGCATGAGCATATGTGGATGTCAGAAGTCAAAACTGGCTGTCTATCCTCAGGAGCTATTTGCCTTGTTTCTCAATATGGGAGTCTCTCATTAGCCTGAAACTCTCCAAGTAGGCTATCTTGCTGTCCAGTGAACTATGAAGATCTACCTGCCTCTGCCTCCTCAGCACTAGGACTACAAGTGCACACTACCATGTCCGTGTGGATTCTGTAGACAGAACTCAGATCTTCATGCTCACATGGCAAACATGAGCCGTCTGCCCTACCCTCCAACACTAGTAAAGGAAAAACCCCTTTACCCTTTTCTACCAATGACACAAAGATGCGTTTCCAGACAAAGGTGACTTCTCACAGGCAATTCATGCTATCCTATGGGGATTACATATGTAACTGTCATCCCAACAAGTGGGAAAACTAAGTCACATCAAGTAGGCACAGAAACACCCTAACAGGTCTTGTTGGGGTGTCCCTCACTGTGATCCATGCCTGAAAGAAACAACTTACAAGGGGAAAGGTGTCTGGGGAACTGGCTCAGTGGGGAAAGCATTTACTGCACAAGCATGAGGGTCAGAGTTTGGGTCAGCAGAACCCACATGAAAAGCCGGGGAGTGTGATGGCCACCTGTATCCCAGCACCTGGGAGGCAGACACAGGAGATCTCTGGAACAAGCTGTCCATCCAGATTAGCCGAACCAGCAAGTCTGGGGTTCAGAGACATACCCTGACTCCCTATATAAAATGTAGAGCAGTCAAGGAATATACCCACCATTAACTTTGGGCTTCCAGAGGCAAATGCATATATGTGTGCGCGCGCACACACACACACACACACACACACACACACACACACACACACACAAACATACATGGATGAACAATTGACACATATTGACCCACCAAAAGAGTAAAAGAAGAAAAGTCATTGTGATTGTGGCTCACAGTTTCAGAGACTGCAGTCCACAGTCACCTGTCCCCATCATGCCTGAGTCTGCAGCAAGCCAGGGCAACTGGGAGGAATAGCAAACCCCTGCAAAGTTCCTTATCTCATGACAGCAGGGAAGTAGAGAAGAAGAAAAGGAGGGGGAGGCCTGGAACAAGCCATACCAACCCAGAGCATATCCCCAATGACCTCCTACCTTCATAGAAGCCTCAATGGAAAGTAATGTTTATATTAGGAATACATAAAAGGTTATTACATTTGTTTATTATGTATGTGTATAGTTACACCTGTGCATGGAGATCACAGTTTGTGAAATGCAGTTCTCCCCTTCCATCACAGGTTGAACTTGATTCATCAAGTTTTACAGAAAGTGCCTCTGTCCACTGATCCATGTCACCAGGCCCCCAAGTTCTGTACCCATTCCTGGAATTCCCCTTCTAAATTTGCCAACCATTGTTTTTCTTTCATGAAAAGGAGGTAAATAAATCAATATATCCACCATTTGCCATGAAATCCTCTCTGATCTTAATTCACATTTACTGATGTAGTTCCCAGAGTCAACTAAATTCTAAGTAGCAAGTCTCAAAAGGGGTCTTAGTTTGGAGAGTATCAGTACAGGGTTTTAAAGTACTAGACTTCAAAATATATCTCTATTTTTCTTTAATTGGATTTCTCTTTATAACTTTATATACTAAACCATGCTGGACTTAAAAATCTTAGAGTGTCAACTCAGTAATTCTAAAAATTAAGGCGCATGTGAGATGGCTCAGCAACTATATGTGCTTGCAGAGTGTGGATCTAAGAAACAGAAGGAGAAATGCAAGTTATGGCCGACAGCAGAGGACAGCAACCACTCACAAACTGAAGCAGGAGATGGGCATGAGGATGCACCTTTTTGTAGCCAGAATAAAGAAAGGACAATATGGAGGATGCAAACACTTAGAGATACACGGGAGATCCTTTGGAGGTTTCTGAACTGAGAGAGCTTCAGATGCAGCAACGTCTGTGAGGACAAAGACCGCATCTGATTGCTCAAAAGCTTTGTAGTTCCTGTGATAAAATGCTCTGACAATAGCAACTGAAGGAAGGAAGCATTTATTTTGGCTGATTGTTCAGGGCTTCAGTCCATCATGGTAGGGAGATCACAGCGGCAGAAGCATGACGCCGCTGATGACATTGCAACCACAGCCGGGAAGCACAGAGAGATGAGTCCCCGTGCTTGCCTCACTCTCTCAGTTTTGTTCAGTCGAAGACCCCAGCTCCTGGAATGGTGGCACCTGCATGTATGATGCATCTTCCCATCTAAATTCAGTCTGGAACCTCACAGACACACCCCCACAGTCGTTCGTTTCCAGGGTCATTCGAGATCCTGTCGTGTTGATAATGTTAAGCACCACAGGAGCAGTTTAGTCCCCTACTGGTTGCTTAGGAAATCAGAATCACAATTGTTTATTGCTCTGTTTCTTCTATCTGTAGTTTCACATTTGAAAGTGGGTGAACTCCTTAAGAGAAAAAAACAACATGGGTCATCATTTCCCTCCCTCTTTATGAAATATACTGCAATGAATAATAACAAAAATATATTTTGTTCTTATTCAATATTGTGAGTTGCATAATGTGAGTTAAACAATAACAAAATTATTTTGGATTCCCTACATGGAAAAATAGCTGGTAACTATGAGAGACCACACTTTCACTCCAAGCATTTGTTCTGGAAGAGCCTACATGGCTGGTTGCTCTTTCATGGAGCAGAATAGCTTTTCATCATTCCTAAACTACAGAGGCACAGAGAGAAAAATAGGTTAGAATTATTGCAAAACAGATAAATACTATCCTTCTGTTATTTTTCTCTCTGTGTCCTTCTCTGGAACAGCCTGAGTCCATTTGTCCTGGCTCTTGTAGAAATCCAAATGGCCCTTCATTTTTCCCAACTGTCACCCTGATCATATATCATCTTCCATCAATTTAGGTTCAGATTGTTTTCTTTGACTCTAAGCTTCTATACAGTTCTTATGCTCCAAATCCCTTTTTTAAAATATGATTTAATCATTAATCATGTTAATGAATAGGCTTTAACCTTAGCATAGATTTAGAAATTATCAAACCCTAATTATAGACTATATGAAAAGTCCTTAGTATACTCAAATCTAGGGGTTGTGAAAAAGCTCAGCACATCAAGTTCTTGCCACGTGATTTCAAATTCCCATTACAACCATGAAAGAAGAGTATGGCAGCACACACGCAACTCCAGAACTAAGAGAAGAGAGACATGTGAGCACTTAGAGCTCACTGCTCAGACAGCCTGGCCAAGTAAGCTCATTCCAGGTTCCACAGGAGACCCGGCCTTAAATACTAAGGTTCTATGAGGGAGCCTGCTTTAACTAATGAAAGGTTCAATGAGAGAACCAATCTTAAACAACAAGGTTCAGTGAGGAAACCTCCCTTAAATAACAAAACTTTCAGTGAGGGACTCTACCTTAAATAACATGTTGGAGAATGATCAAGGAAGACATCAGGAGTGGACTTCTGGCATTCACACACATGTGTACACACAGGCACTGGCAAGCACATCTATGCATGTGCACACACATATACTACACTACACAGAGAGAGGGGTGGGACAGAAAGACAGAGACAGTGAGAGACAGAAAGAGGGAGAGATAGAGAGGTAGAGAGGGAAGGAGGGAAAGAGAGAGTATCTGAGCCAAGTAGCAATTCAAACTTATGCCCCCTGTATTTGAAGCATCTGGTTATTCCTCTTCAATCCTGACTTATGTGAGACTCTTATCCAAATCCTTTTAAATAATGCTCTGAATCCTTTGTCTTCTGTGTGGTGGTATTCCACAGTAAGCTTTGGAATACAGGGTGCTCCTGTGCCAACTTCTCTTGTATTTTCTTCAGCTTTCAATGTTCACTGCTGCAGAGAAATCCCATTATCATGTCAGCCACATCAAGTAAAGAGTAGCATAAGTAGACACTTATGGGAGATTTCCAGTGAAGAGAAAATTGTCATCATGCTAGTAAGTGGGTGAGTTGCTACCTTTAAAGGGAAGGAATTATGGGTAAAAACAGGTGCAGGGTCAAAGGCAAAAAAATTCCAATAAAGTACCCTGTAATTAATGGCTGTTCCTTGAAGATCCAAATTTAAAATGAGCATGTGAGAGATGGAGCCAAATATCCAATGTTGTTCCTAGATGGGATCACTGCAAATCAGGATGACAGGGGAAATGATATTACTTGAAGTCAAAGGGAGTTCTGAGCCATGTCTAACTTGGTCCTCTATTTGAAACCCTGGCTCCCAGCCTGCCTACTTCAGTCTACCCAGTCAGCTCAGTCATTACCACCCACACTGGGGGAATGTACATATATGCACATGATGTAAACTGTCTGCCTCAACTTACATGGTAGCTTAAAACTGCACACCATTTACCTTCCTGTATTGTTGCTCTCCTTTCCTTGTTGTGTGAAACTATGTTATTCAACAGACACTTGTCAGGTAAAGAAGTGAAGTGTTTACTAACCTCCTATGGAAGCTCAATGTTAAGCTATACACACCGTCAGACTCATCCACAACTCCCTTATCTATCCCTCTTCTCTTGGGCAAGTAAAGTTACTTCTTCTAAATTATATATTATGTTTACATTGTCTGCATTTGACAACAAATAATGTAACAAAATGCAGGGTCTAAAACTAATAGTTTTCTGGGTCCAGTGAGATGGCTCATTAGGTGAAGGCTCTTGCCTGGAAAGCTGGAATGCTCTCCCTGGAGCCTACATGAAAGTTGGAAGAGAGAACCAGTCCCACAGAGCTATCCTCTGTCCTCCACAGGTACACCATGGCACATGCACCCACACATGTACACCTTAATGGTGGGTTTTAGACTTTGCATATATTATTTGTTGTCAAATGTAGTCAGTCATCCAACCATTGATGAAAATATTTTTCAAAGTTTGTGTATATACTAAATATGTTGTTTAGTATACTATTTCTTCTTCCAATTATTTCTTAAACAAGAGATATAATATCTATATACATTGTATTAGATATTATAATCAATTCAGAGATAATTTAAAGCACAGATGATACATATAGATCATAAGCAAACACTACACCAGTTTACACAGGAACTGGAACATCATCAGATTTTGGTGTCTGCACGTTGCTCTTAGACCAATTTTTTGGCGAAGTATAGAAGGATGACTGTTCATCCCTAATGTTCTTTTCTATAAACTGGTTATTCCTATCTGTTTGACCTTCCTCAGCCTTCTTCCCTGCAATATCTCTACATCTCTTCCCCTCTAAGCTTGTGACAAAATTAGGCTTCTCGTCGTAAGCCGTCTCCATTCTTCCTCAAGGTTTTACTTCTTTTTCACTGCTTCTTTTCTTCTTTTGTATATGAACTCACCCCTCACTCTGCCTCTCCACTCCTGGCTTAATGTCTAATAACCACTGAGATTTACTGGGCCTGGTTTCATCCCATATATGCCATCAAATACTTTCATAGGCTGTGTTTTTTACACAAGGAGCCATAGGTATTCTTGAGCATCTAGGCAGCAGGCCGAATATGACCAAAGAGTCCCATACTATACTTGAATTACTTAGCCTCACAGAACCTTGGCTTCTTATTTGTGAAACAAGACAAAAATATCTGCAATGTGGAAAGTTCTTTAGGTTGCAAGATACTTAAAAGAAGTCTTAAATTAATTTAAGGAAAGAAGACTTTTCTAGCTAAAGAGACAGTTCATCAGGGTTTTGCCCCCTGCAGACAGCATTGAGGGGAGAATACCTGCCTATTGTTGGTGGCATCATCTCCTGGACTGCACCAAAAGGAGACAAAGAACTGAGTACTAGCATTCCTCTCTCTGCTTCCTGACTGCAGAAAAACATGTAAGCAGTTGCCTCTTTTCCCTCCTGCCATGTCTCTTCACCATGGTGGGCTGTATGCTTGAACTTCAAGTCTAAATAACCCTTCCTCTCTTGAGTTGCTTTTGTCAGTGTGTTTTAATCACAGCAGGAAGTAGCTAATACAAGACTCTGTGGTCTTCTTTCTATCACTCAAAAATCAGACAGGCCATCAGTCCTTTTCTTCCATGATGTAAAATAATAGTGGGGTCTTCAATTGTCTAAGATCTTGAGGAAGGAAAACACTGTGATGTAACTTTGATGTTCTTATCTGAGGTATAGTGAGGCCTTTCTCCACCTTCGTGGCAATAGGCATTCAATTAGATTTTCAGTCAACAATGTACTGAAAATCTGCCAGGTCTTATTGCATTAGGTGCTGGGGATATTAGAAATAATTGGATTTTGCCCTTGTGGCTGAGGAGACAGAGACGTGTAATCCAGTGAAAGGCAGCATGAGCAGTGAGTGAGAAGAACTTGGCGAAGCAGGATTATCTAAAAATGAACAGTGTCTTCATCATAATCCTCAGGGAAAGAACATGTGTACTGTTTTGCTGAACTAAGTGACACATCTTTCTCATATCTTCATTAGCTATTCTTTTTCATGTTTAAGGTCAAATTCCTTGACTTTTTTCTTGGTATCAGTTTTGTAGCATCATTATGCATCATTGCATATAATAAAAACAAAAACACCATCCAGCATTGCTTTTAGCAGCTAAATTCAGGTTACTTTTCTTTCCTTCTTTTTTTATGTAGCAAAAGTTTCTTTTTCCTTTGCTCATTTTCCAGTCAGTTCTTTGAAAGTTTCCTATAATCTTTGATCATATTCACACCCTCCTTCCAAGTTCTTTTTAACTGTACAGTTGTTATTGGTGCGAACATATACATTTTTTAGATTGCTTTCATGTTTGGAAAACAAAGTCAAGTTTATTTATTATAATAATTAGGATTCCTTTTCATTTTCTTCTTTTCATGTGTGTGTGTGTGTGTACTGTGCACATGTGTGGATGCATGTGTCTTTAAGTACTTGTGGATGTGGGGAGGGGGCTCTGAATATATATGCTACATGTAGAGGCTTGAGGCTGATTTTGTAGTGTTCTTTGAACACTTCCACCTTTTTTTTTCCATTGAGGCAGGAGTTCCTAGTCAAACCCAGAGATTGCTGGTATGGCTGGTCTTGTCAGCCAGTTTATTCTGTAGATCCTTTTCCATGGGGACCCCCTAGATCTACCTGCGGAGACTGGAATTGTAGACAAACTGCTATTACCTTCTTGGCATTTACATAGATATTGGTGTTCCAGACTCCAGTGGTCTTCTTGCTTCCATGGCAAATAGTTTAACCACTTAGCTACCTCCCCAGCCCTGGATCACTATTATATTTAAAAGAATTTCTCTAGATTAACTGCCATCTCAAGATATATAAAACCATGTTTCTTCCAAGCTATACACACACTTCTGACACTCAATAATGCCATATTTGGTACCATTCCTTTGATGCTGTGTCTTTTTGTTATTTTATCATCATCATCATCATCATCAACATCATCATCATCATCACTATTATTATTAAAAATATTCTCCTTTTCATACACCTTTCTTTTGGGTTATTCCTCCCTTGAAACTTTGACTTCCTTTATTCTGTCCTTCCTTAATTAAACATTTCCACACCCAGTGTGGTAGTTTGAATGTAATTGGCCCCCATAGGCTCATAGGGAATGGCACTATTATGAGGTGTGGCCTTGTTGGAATATGTGTGGCCTTGTTGGAGGGAATGTGTCTCAGCTCACTTCCTGCTGCCTGTGCATCAAGATGTAGAACTCTCAGCTCCTTCTCCAGCACCATGTTTCCTGCACACCACCATGTCCCACCATGATGATAATGAACTAAACCTTTGAAACTGTAAGCCAGCCCCAATTAAATGTTATCCTTTATAAGAGTTGCCTTGGTCATGTTGTCTCTTCACAGCAATAAAAATCCTGACTAAGACAGAAGTTGGTATTAGGAGTGGGATATTTCTGTTATAGGCATGACTAGGCTTTTGTTTGAAGGAATTTGGACTTTGGGAGTTTGGGTAGGAAAGCAGTGGAATGCTTTAAGTGCTACTGAATGGATCATACCAATAGCAGCATGGAAGACAATAGTGCTGAGGGTGATTTGAATTGTAGGGAGCTAGCTCAAGAGGTTTCAGAGGAGAAGAATTTTAGTATGTTGCCTAGGGATCATTCTTGTGATATTTAGGTTAAGAATGTGTCTACTTTTTGCCCTTGTCCAAAAAGTCTGCTTGAGGTGAAAGTGAAGAGTTTTAGATTAATTGCATTGGCAAAGGAAATCTCAAAGCAGCCTAGTATAAACTCTGTCATGTGATTATTAGTATTAACTCTAATGAAGATTTATGATGAAAAGGAGCAAGCTGAGCAAGTAAAAATACAAAATGTAAAGATTGAGGCGAAAAGGGATACCAGGAAGTAGAATGGAGCTAAATCCTGTTTTCAAGGAGATAAACAGATTAAGAAATGGAATAAAGGGTGTGGTGACCTCAGGGCAAGACCCCACCTAGCTAAGCTGCCAATCTGTGAAAAGGAATTAAAGAACAGCTTAGGACAAGGCATAGTGATGCATTTCTGTAATCCTAGCACCCTGGACACAGACAAGTGGATCTCTAAGTTTGAGGCTAGGCTGGTCTGCAGAGCAAGTTCTAGGACAGACAAGCTTAGGCAGTGAAGGAAACCACTGAGAACAGAAGCCTGGTGAAGATGTAGTTGAATAAGAGGGCCATGTTCCAACCCCAGGAAGCAGCAGAACTTGGCAGCTTCAACCACTATGTTCTTGCTTTAGAGTCAAGGATAGAAGAAAGAGGTTATGGAATCTCCCTCTGTGACTAAGGAAAGCTGTTGAGGCCAGATGTGTGGCAGGGGTGTTCCTGCATGGAGGCTCAAAGAGGTCATTTCATGTAGATGGGACGGTGAAGCCTAGATTGTCTTGGAGAGCCCAAGATATTGGAGATGCCAGAGCCATGGGATACCAGCAGATGAAATCTACAAGCAGAGAGTGGAGAAAAAAGTGTGTTGCAGTCAACAAAGCTAAAAGGAACTGGAGATTTGAAGAATGCTTTGACATTGAACATGGAGCTGTAGAGTTTAGAGTTAGTCCAGCTGATTTTTGGCCTTGTTTTAGGTCATCATTTCCCCACTATGCTCCCTTTCTTCCCTTTTAGAAAGTTAGTGTCTATCCTGCTTTGTTATATGTTGGAAGTATGTAATCTGCTTTTTTATTTTGATTTTACAGGGGATTACAGTTTGGAGATTGCATGAGTTTCAGAAGAGAGTTTGGAGTTTTCAACAAGTTTAAGAATTTTATAGACTATGGGGACTTTTGAAATTGGATTAAACGCATTTTGCATTATGATATAGTTACAAGCCTTTGGGGACTAGGAAGTAGAATGTGGTAGTTTGAATGTAATTCACTTGCCCTCCATAGGCTCACAGGGTACTATTAGGAGGTGAGGCCTTGTTGGAGTAAGTGTGGCATGGTTGGAAGGTGTATATCTCAGTTCACTTCCTGCTGCCTACAGAACAAGATGTAGAACTCTCAGCTCCTTCTCCAGCATCATGTCTGCCTGCAAGCTACCATGTCCCATCATGATGATAGTTGACTAAATCTCTGAAACTGTAAGCCATCCCAATTAAAGGCTTTCCTTTATAAGAGTTGCCATGGTCGTAGTGTATCTTCACAGCAACAGAAAGCCTAACTAAGATACCCAGCATCCTATTTCCTTATCCTCTTTCTACCTACAATCTTAATTACCCCTCCCTTAATATATTGCCAACATGGACCCTTTCTAATCCTTTTGTCTTGATGCTGGTAATTTGACATGGCAAGTAGTTGGTTTACTCCCAGAAGCCACTCCTGAAGGCCACTGAAGTAGTAGTTGAATAACAAATTTATCAGATATTAAAACTAGGTATGTTTCTGGCTCAGCTTTCCATATTTGAATCCAAAGAAATTGCATACTATTTGAGCACTCATCAAAAAGTAGCAGATGAGCTGGGCGGTGGTGGTGCATGCCTTTAATCCCAGCACTCGGGAGGCAGAGCCAGGCGGATCTCTGTGAGTTCGAGGCCAGCCTGGTCTACCAAGTGAGTTCCAGGAAAGGCGCAAAGCTACACAGAGAAACCCTGTCTCGAAAAACCAAAAAAAAAAAAAAAAAAAAAAAAAAAAAAAAAAAAAGTAGCAGATGAAGCTGAAATGGAAAGAAAGGAAAAAAATAACTGGTTAAAATAATTCATGAAAGAAACATTTGTGTTAATCAAAAGAGTATTCTATATACTTTGAATGAAGTTGCATCATTTGGAGTGATGATGCTCCCACCCAAGAGCCACAATCTTTTTTAAAAAAGAAAAAACAACCCATGGGAACTTCCCTTCGAATCACTGGACAGGATACTCAAAGAGACTCCAAATTAATATAGGTGGGTCTTTAACAACAGCAGTTGGCAGGCACAGACAAGTGGGTTTCTACAAGTTCCAGTACAGCCTGGTTTACACAGTGAGTCCAAAACTACATTCTCTCATATATATATATATATTTGTACGTTTATACTTTTGTTGTCTTTGATTGATTCCCAGAACTTGCTGAAGATATTACATACTTTGGACACAGAACTGGAAGGATTGGGCTGGAACTGAACTAGAAGCCTTCTTCCTGGTGACTAGCTCTATCTGTAGGTGTTATAGGTAAAGCACCAAGGTAAAAAAATAATCAATAGTCCTAATCAGATGTAAAGCTTATTAACCACAACAATGACCAGCACAGCCCAGATATCCTTGTATATGTGTATCTTGGGGACAACCAACAGCTATCTAATTGAACTTAAGGACCACTCAATAGAAAGGAATTCGTGCTGAGTCCTAGAAATTTAGCTAACTACCCTTGGCTAGTAAGGTCATCGACCCTAGAGGAGAACCTAATATTGCCAATTTCTTAAAGCAGTATAATTTATAACTATATTCTAGAAAATTATCCTTATGCCCACACATAGCTGTAGTTCTCACTCCATCGAAGAAGTTTCTTTCTGTAGCTGAGACCATTACAGAAATTTGCAACTCGTCAAAGTGCAGAGAACAACTGGCTGTCGGGTGTCCAACAACAACTTACACACCTACAACACAATCCTTACACCAAAGGTCCGGGGACTATCTTGGGAGAGGGGCCAGAAAGATTGTAAAAGCCAGAGGACCAGAACATCTGAGAGATAGTGTCTTTTGTGTATGACAGGGACACTGACCATATGAAATTTCAAAATAGTTGCCTTAACAAGGCGTGCATGACAACACCAGTTGATATATATATGTGTGTGTGGGAGGATCCTACCCATAGATCAAAAGGTCTTACCCATAGATCACAATGTCTTACCCACAGATCACAAGTTCTTACCCATAGATCACAAGGTCCTACCCATAGATCAGTGGTTCTCAACCTTCTTAAGGCTATGACCCTTCAATACAGCTCTTTATGTTGTGGTGACCCCCACCATAAAATTTTATTTGTTGGTACTTCATAACTGTAATTTTGCTACTTTTATGAATCATAACGCAAATAGTTTTGGAGATAGAGGTTTATCGTAGGGTTTGTGACCCACAGCTTAAGAACCTCTGCCATAGAAGAAACGCTACAGGTAGCTAAGTAATGGCTTCTGGGCGAGGAAGAATTATCTTCTCCAGGGACAAGCCTCCTGATAAGTTATCCAAGTCCAAGGAGCAACACAAAATGGACTCTTTAAATGCATTTACATATGCATTTGCATATATATATTTAACAGTAATTAGAAAAGAGGTCATTAATTTTAAAGTATGTGAAAGATGGGAAGAGTTGAGGGTGGAGGGAAGCTTGAAAATGATGTAAATATAGTACTCATACATGAAATTCTAAAAAAACTTTCTTAATTAACTTTTTAAAAAGTGTTATTTAATACAGTAGTCATTTCATCATGTTGTATCCCTGAGACACATGCATAAATAAATACGTATAAATACTTATACATATATAAACATGTATACTTTGCATGTGTATGTACATGCATGCATGCACACACTTGTAGATATACACACATGCTCTCTCTATAATATATGAACACACATGAATATTTACATACATAGGAATATATATATATATATTAATTAGTATCTGCTTGGAATTGTCTTCTAAATCCACAAAATCAAAAAAATCCATTGATCCTCAAGTCCCTTATATAGAATGGTGTACTCTTTGAATAAATCTGCACACACCCTCCCACCTATGTTAGCTCATTTCTAAATAACTTGTGATGCCTAATACAATGTAAATTGCTGTTCTGAATTGCTTAGGAAATCATGACATGAGAAATACCTTTACATTCTCAGTCCAGACACAGCATTGTAGGTACTAGATAGTATATACAAGTTGTTCTACAAAACTATTTCTATCTGTGGTTGTTCAAACACTCAGGTATGAGACACATGAATATGGAAAGTCAATGTACACTAATTACTTTTTAGTTGAAGCAACAAAGACAAACACAGATATCAGAAGAAATCTAAGATCTCTCCTTGTGTGTTTGGAGAGGTGAGAATCTTCACTGTGTGCTGTGCTGCCTTCTGCTTCCTGGGCTACCTTCTCTCCTCCCAATATCACTGTCCAAGGCAATCAGGAATAGCACTTACTGGGCAGGGCACTGCCCTACATAGATTGTGGAAGAACTGTATTATTGGTTCCATTGCAGGAGGAAGCTGTCAGATGTAGGCTGAGCAGGGTTAAAACTGAAACTCAACCCCAAGAGCCTCTGCTGTTCATCTCACACTCTTTATTCATTCCCAAGCAATTGCTCTGCTGGCTATAATTTCTTGTTTGATCTCTTGGGAAGTTTTCCAAGCACACTCCCCAGCTTGCCGGTTCAAGCAAAAGAAAAACACAACGTCCCTTGGCCCCCTTCTGCTGTCTTGCTCCATTTCTTTCTCATTATTGTAGTATTTCCTGATATTGCTCTTTGATTTGTGGCTCCGGTCTGGCTTCCCTCTGAGGATTATGGCTGTTCTTGCCTGTTTTCTCAGTTAGAGTTTTAATTTCTGCTGCATTGGGAAGAATTTCTCTAAGGAGAGTCTCTGGAGCCAGTTTGGAGATTTGACCCTTTTTCAGTTTTCAAATTCGTTTCTTCCCTGATGTTAACAGGAAACCAGGGAACCTTTGTTTCTTAGTCTCTATCCAGGCAGACATAGTTCTCTCGTGTAACTCCCTCCTCTCCCAAACACCTGGCTCCACTGTGTACGGATGTCTACTTCCCACTGGAAATTCAACTTTAAATTCAGCAAAGCAATGACAAGAGGAAAAAGAAAACGAGAAGAAGTCATTATGAAATTAATAAATGTAATAACACTTAAAGACTGCAAGATTGAATGCATGAATCTTTACTCTGTTGTTTTTCTGATCCCTCCTAACCTCAGAACTCCAGGCAATTGGACAGGAGATGCCAGGAGTTTTGTTAGGCCATGCAATTTTGAGCTAGTGGAGTTATTTCAATAGGAGTAAGAATTCTCACTTGGACTTTTGTCATCCCTGGAAAGAGGAAATTGCCATATCTATTCATACCTGGAGTTTGACAATGGTCTACCATCAGGGGCTGGGGAAACAGTCAGTGGATACAGGGCTCACGAAGCAAGCATGAGAACCGGAGTTCAGCTCTCCAGTACCCCAGTCAAAATGAGGTTCTTATTGTCAGGTGATATAAAATCAAACAGACGTGTTAAATAAATTTTAAATGAAATGTCCTAATTTGCTCTAACCCAGGCTTTTGATAATGAAAAAGATAAGTTTTTGAGCTCTTGTCCACAGTGTTTATCATATGCTGATCATATTTCCCTTCATACCTCCCACCCTCCTTTTCTACCCTGTTGGTCTCCAATCCCACCTACACAGTTTTAGAGTTTTGCAGGTGTGTGTGTGTGTGTGTGTGTGTGTGTGTGTGTGTGTGTGTGTGTGTGTGTTTGTGTGATTTTATGTATCCATATAAAATTTTTGAACCACAAATGAGAGGATAAAAGAAAAACACGCAATTGACTTAATTGGCTTAATATGATTATGTCCAGTTGTATATGAGTTCCAGAAAGTGACTTAACTTTCTTTTTCTTTTTTAAAATATTTTCCTTAGCTTTTGAGAATTTCATATGAGTACTATGTTCAATCACTTCCCTCCTCCCCTCTCCTCCTTCCAAATGCTCCCATGTCTTACTCTCCACTCCTCAAATTCATGGCATGTGAGTATTATTGTTTAATATATACACATACATTCATAAATACAACCTGTTGAGTTCATTTAGTGTTTTGGACTGACCACTTCATTACAGTATTTAGCGCTGGCCACTTTGGATTGCATCATCTACCAGGGGACTCATCCCTGGCACATATTGATTCTCCTTCTCTCAAGAGTCATTAATGACCTGTAACTCTTCATTGAGGAGTGGGGCTTTGTGAGATGTCCCCCAGCATAAAGTCTAACTTCTCTAAATACTCATCCTTATGCCCAGAGGTGAATCTCTCACCTCTCATAAAAGAAGCTTGTTTCTGAAGCAGAAGGAGATCTTTGCAAAAAGCCATAATGAGTAAAACTGCAGAGAATAAGTAATTGTGGGGTATCCAGCTCCAACTGGTTCATCTACAATACACCTCTAGCATCAAAGGCCCAGGGAACACCATGGGTATTGGAAAGACCTGTGAGATAGTGTCTCCTGTATGACAGGGAAGTTGTAGCCATGAAATCTCACCATGGTTTCCTAGTCAAGATCTAAAAAATAAAAACACCAACTGACATTGACATACCCACTTCCATAAATAAAAGTTTGGGATAGAAAAAGTCCATTGTGTATATAAATCACATTTCCCTTATTCACTCTTCTACTCTGTATGTTAAATACACACACACATACACACACACACACACACACACACACACACACACACACACACACACACACTCAAACATACACACCACAAAAAAATCAAAGTTAACTAAGATTGGGATCAAAACCAATAGCATCTTTTAACTTTTTAATTATTTATTTCAAAATGACATGTATTTTGTGGGGGGAATTTGGGTGCTTGGATGCTTTGGCACACACGCAGAGGTTAGAGAACAACTTTTGACAGTCGGTTCTCCATCCACTTTTTCTCTGAGACAGAGTCTCTCACTGCTTCTGCAGCTGGACTTTGTACATGCCCTTCCTGTGGATTCCCCTGTCTCTGCCTCTCCTGCAATCTGCTGGGATTATAGATTCCAGCTACCACACAGACTTTTAGGAAGTGCCTGTGATTGAACTCAGGTCATCAGAAGCTATGGGAAGTGCTTTTACTTGCTGAGCCATCTCAACAACTGCCACATTTTCTTCGAGAAGATTAAATGAAATAAAATCTAAAATCTTCATATTCATTAAAACTGCATGAACTAAACTAATGTCCACCTCAGTTTGATCTTGTTTTCTTTGCTGTAAAAAGGGATTCTAAGATCCTTGTGCCACTGTCCTGCTCATTAAGTAGAATGAATTACATAAATATTGTGACAGAAACCAGGAAGAAGGAAAGAACACAAGGAGCTAGGGACATGACTCAGTTGGAAAGGTGCTTACATAGGATGCAGGAAGCCCTTGGTTGGATCCCCAGGACCACCTAAAGTGAAAGTAGTGGTGTGTATCTTTAATCCCAGAGGTAGAGGCAGAATAACCAGTAGTATAAGGTCATCCACAGTTACACAGCAAGTTTTAGACCTGCCTGGGATACATGAGCCACAGTCTTAAAAACAATCCAGGAGCTAGAGTTATGATGCAGTGGGTTAAAGTACCACACAGTTGTCATAATCAATGTCAGACACGTAATACAGAACATCTGTAATCCTATGGGGCGATGTGAGGTACAGAAAGGAGGATAGTCAAAAGCTAACTTCTCTGGGGTACAGTGGAAAAAAAAAAGAGACCCTCCCTCAAACAAAGTGGAAAGTAAGGATAGACACTAAAGGTTATCTTCTGACTTCTGTGCATGCAGAATGAACATACATGTGTACACACACATGTACACATTCATACATAAAATATAAAAAAGAAGAAAGAAAACAAGCATAATTAAAAATCAATCACTTTCAACTGCTGTGATTTGCTTCTCATAGTATGCGGTCTTTGGGTATGACACAGAGACCTCTGTAGCTCAATTGGCCCACCTGGTTTACATGAGAAGACTACTAATAATGTTTCTACTCAGAGGAAATACTCCCTTAAAGATCTGAACTCTTTATTGTCAACAGTTGCCTAAGAAGGTTAGGCATTAAGGACATGCCCTTTCTACTCACCTTAGACATATTCAGAGCATGACAGCATATTTGACTCACGAACACAGACATCAAATATGGAGAAGTGTGCTGGGACCATGTGGAAAGTCATTTGAGAAAAAATAAATGTTATGAAACAGAAATGGTTGGACAAAGATGGAAAATAAACCTCCACAGACAAGTTTAATGTGAAGCCAATTGGGCTAGAGAGATGGCTCAGTGTGAGAACGGGAGTGTGTCACCAGAACCTATGCAAAGGCTGGACATGGTACCATGAACAGGAGAAGCTTTCTTAAACAGAAACCACCAAAAATTAATTCATAAATAAACACATAACAAATTCTTGGTGTTTCCCCCACTGCTAATCCACATCATATTCTGTGACTTTGCTGCAGCCATGAAACTGAACACACAACAAGCACACATTGCCCTGCACTAGGCCAACAGCACTGTCTGAACACACAACAGGCACACATTGCACTGCACTAGGCCAACAGCACTGTCTGAACACACAACAGGCACACATTGCACTGCACTAGGCCAACAGCACTGTCTGAACACACAACAGGCACACATTGCACTGCATGAGGTCAAGAGCACTGTCTGAACACACAACAGGCCAACATTGCCCTGCACAAGGCCAACAGCACTGTCTGGACACACAACAGGCACACATTGCCCTGCACAAGGCCAACAGCACTGTCTGAACACACAACAGGCACACATTGCACTGCACGTGGCCAACAGCACTGTCTGAACACACAACAGGCACACATTGCACTGCACGAGGCCAACAGCACTGTCTGAACACACAACAGGCACACATTGCACTGCACGTGGCCAACAGCACTGTCTGGACACACAACAAGCGCATTGCACTGTGCATTCTGACTCACCAGGCCACACCAGCAGCACTGTCTGAAACACCTTGGCTGGAATCTGAGACTATTATATGTTATGAATCACAGTATTTTTATTTTTGACTGTGTAGGTCTGTGTACATGAGTGCAAGCACCTGGGAAGGCCTGAAAGGGATAACAGAGTCCCTGGAACTGGAGCTCAGGTGGCTGTGAGCCATTAAACTTGGGATAGAATCTGAACTCTGGCTCTCTGCAGAAGCATCATTCGCTCTTAAACACTGATCCATTGCACCAGACCCAAATTATCGTATTTTTATTGGCATACCTAGTTTTCTGCTCTTATGGACACATAATAATTTAATAATGAAAACCATAGAGTTTTAATATTTGCCCTCCTCTGCATGGAAGTATCAAATTATTCTCTCTTTGGTTTGTGTTGAGTTAACATTTATCTTTAAAATTTGCTGTCTGGGTTCCTACCTTAAATTTCATAAAATTATTTAATTAATTTTGACTTATTGTCAGGATGTAATTTCCAACAATTACTGAAATGGCCTTAAATACATCTTCATTATTTTATAAGCATGTTTATGGAAGGCCATGCTCTTCTCATCACTGACAATTACAAAATTAAAATATAGATCAACTTTGAAGACCATTGAAGATGCTTCATCTTGCAGTATCAAATATCAGCCAAGATTTCTTCTTTTATGTGAAAAGGAAAAGGCAAATATCTCATTAACGCATGTTTATTTGTCTTTAATACCTTTTTATATACAGTATACCTATATATACATATATACATATACATACATACATATATGTGTGTATATATGTATATATATATGTATATACAGAGAGAGAGAAAGAGAGATACAAATACACACACATATGCTTTATCATAGTTAAATTGCTTGGTTTGTATATCTGCTTTTGTGTACTTACATATCTGTCATGGAACAATCTTTCAGGTAAAAAGCAACCAGGACAGGAAGGTATTTAAGAGGTTCCCTGTTTTAGACTGGAAATAAGTGGCTATTTGTGCATTCCTGCAGCATAAGCTTTGATAGACAACCTCAGGGTCTCTACTTCCGCAGAGCAATAGGACTTAGTAATAGACTAACCTGCCTAAATACCAGTAACTACCAGAAAGCTATTCTTTTTACTCCAACACATTTCCCCCCATCAATTACTCTATGCAAAATTATTGCATGTGAATATGACTCAAACAGCAGCGCAGATCACCTCAAAATATTGCTTAGACTTAAGTTTTGGTAAAAATTATGATACTGATAATATCTGTGTTAGTTAGGGTTTTATTGGTATGATGAGACACCATGACCATGGTAATTCTTATAAAGGAAAGTTTTTAATTGAGGCCTGCTTACAGTTCAGAAGTTTAGCTCATAAAGCATGGTGGTATATAGGCAGACATGGTGCTGGAGGAGGAGCTAAGAGTTCTACATTCTGAACCATAGGAAGCAAGCAGAGAGAATAAGCCACTGGGCCTGGCTTGAGCCACTGAAATCTCAAAGTCCAACCCCAATGACACACCTCCTCCAGTAAGGCCACACCTCCTCCACAAAGACCACACCTGCTAATGGTGCCACTCCCTTTTGAGCCTTTGGGGCCATTTTTATTCAAACCACCACAATATCTAAATTAACATGTAATGAATGCTTGCTAAATGGGAATCAACTCTGGGGCAAACATTACTTATACTGGAGCAATATTGAGTAATTTTACCAAATGCGGTGTTTTGTTTTGGTAAATGGAAGCTGAATATAAATTTCAGTGTGTATTAGTTACTTTTCTCATTGCTATGATAAAATACCTGAAAAAAGCAATTTGAGAAGAAAATGTTTAAGGACACAGTGCATCATGGTGGGGAAGGCACGGTGGCAGGAGTGTGAGGCATCGGGTCACATTGCATCCGCAATCGGGAAGTAGGGATAGATGAATTCTAGGGTTCAGTTCACTTTCTCCTTTTTAATAAGTCCAGACAGCAGACAATGAGCTGATGCTCCCACAATTAAGATAAGTCTTCCCATCTTAATTAACCAAATCTCTAAACTTTCTTATCATTGTGCTTGGTTTTGGTGTCAACTTGCCATATATTTGAATCACCTAAGTAGGGAGTCTCAGCTGAGGAACAGTCCAGACTACCCTCATGGATGAGGGCAGCCCCCCCCCCCCACAGCCATGGGTGACACCCTCTGGAAGCAGTCTAGAACAAGGGACACGGTAGAAAGAAGACCATGCCTCCTGTTGCTGTGTCTTCCTCTTGCTGCATAGGTGTTTTACTCTGTTGCTCTTACTGCTTTTTCCTTCACTAGTGTCAGACCCAGAATTTCCAGGTTTCCATCATGGACTAAGGACCCATAGGAACCTTCCAGGTCTTTGATGCCAGATTGGGACTACTGAGGCACCCAAACTGTGGACCAAGCAACCAACAGGTTCAAGGTTCTCAGGTGCGATTTAGCAGTTGCTGGTGTTTTAAGATAAACTACCTATAAATCAAATATATATATATATATATATATATATATATATATATATATATATGTGTGTGTGTGTGTGTGTGTGTGTGTCTATTATATATGTTTATCCCATTTGTTCTGCTCCTCTAGAGCACTCTGACTAATATACTCACACCCATGCCTAGAGACTTGTCTCTTCACTGATTCTGTCATTTTGGCAATCAATACACAGGGTATTCATGAATTAACCTCCAACATCCTTCACCTATCTCTTGAGTCAACCATAAATTTTTCTTTCCACAAAGATTTGCAAGCACATGATTGACCTTATCAACCAAGAGCGTGATTCAGGAATCTTGGGCTACCTCCTATCTCTAGCGCTCAGACTGCTGAACTACGTAAATCACTATGTTCTCAGGTGACATCATTCTTCAGGGCAACAGAGACACACCTCCTGTCCTAACTTCATCAGGACCATTCTGAAGTTCAACTGGAATGAAAATAATTTTATAATTTCAAGGAGTTACACTGACCTGAGGTGTTCTTCTTAAGTAAAATAAATGACCAAAGATAAAAGACTTGGTAATTTATTTCTGACCTCTGCTTTCTAGTTATGTGTAATGATTATTAAGGATCCACCCATCTCCAAGTTGCTATATTCTTTACTCTAGTTATAATAGAGTATCGGTTAAGAATAAAGTCACAATTCATTTGCTGTAAAGAAATGAATTTCATTGTTCCAGTCAATTATTCCAGATGAGTGTTCTGTTAAATGTCCACAGTTGTGCTGGGGAGATGCTCAGTAAGTAAAGCACTTGTCATGTAACTATGAAGATCTGAGTTCCAATCTCCAGAACCAACATAAATCTGGACACAATAGCAGGACCTATGCTTCTAGGAGGAGGTAGAGACAGGAAAATCCCTAAAAGATATATACATATACATACATATATATATATATATATATATATATATATATATATATATGTATATGTATTCATTCTGTGAATTCTGTTCCTCTAGAGAACCTTGACTAATACAGATTTTGGTACAAGAAGTAATTCTAAAGTAGCAAAGTATAAGGATAATTTTTTTAAGTATCTGGAATAGGATTTTGAATTTACCAACATCTACAGTCACTGAAACCTCTTCTGGAAGCTGAGAGAGCACCGGAAGCCCATGGTGTGAACTATATTACAAACTTAAGAAGACAAATGCATTTGATTATCTTGATTCATCAGTTGTTGGAGTCAACAGATTTGGTGACACTGTGTAAAACATTTGATTGTTTGTGAAAAATAAGGAAAATGATGCTGGTTGGTTGTTTTTAGTATCTCTGGATAAATTGACAGAGAGAAAGAATGAGCTTCATAATAAAATTAACAACTTCTAGCATCTCAGCATATGGTGAAGAGCAACAATGAACTCAGTGATAAAACTGACAAGCTCAAGACGTACATAAACAGTATAAGGGCCTCTAAGTATGCCTCCAAAAGAATCTTCTCTCCAGCAGCCACAGAGCTCAAGTTGCAGGAGATTAAACTGAAGCCTTCATTACAATGTTTGGCTTAATTACAACAAAAATTCAAGTTCTAGCCTCAGAGGGTGTAGGCAGTAAAATAAGGGCACTAACTGGTTTTTGTTTTTTGTTTTTTTTTAAAAAGTGTGAGGGGAGATTCTATGACTATGGGTGGTGATGTGTGGGAGGACATTGTTCTCTGTGGAGCTGAGAACTTTGAACCCTGAGATTCTCAAGTTTTTATCTCACTGGAGGAAGTAGTCTCTCAACCTTCAGCAGAAGATGTGCTCCCTTCTCCACATCTGGAAATATTACCCTTTCTGTCTTTGAGGAAATTGACATTTCATTGTCTGCTAAAACATCAGTGATTTTCTTTGAAGCAGATGCCAGGCAAAACAACACTGATGTCCCTCAGGGCCCACCAGTAGTTACCTCTACACCTATAACCAGACTTAAGGCTAAACAGGCTTCCTACAGGGAAAGGCAGATCATGTACATAACTTAGGGAACTAGTAAGGTGAGGGGACTGAAATTCCCAGGAACTGGAAATTCAGCATTTGTGGAATCAAAAAAAAAGATGCTAATTTGTAAATTGGTTCTAGAAGCAAAGCAGAGGACCAGATAGAGTAGGGTTATTGTTATGCTAGCAATTTAGTCTGAATCCTGATCTCAGCTGTAAGTTACTGAGGTAAGTGAGCTGCTATTAACTAAGGAATGGAGTGATCCGATTTGCATTGTGGGGTGTGTGTGTGTGTGTGTGTGTGTGTGTGTGTGTGTGTGTGTATGTGTACATGTGCACATATTTGTACATGTGAATGCTGATGTGTGTGTCATAGAGTTTGTGTGAATGTCATCAGATAACCTTGAGCATTGGTCCTTGCCTTCCCCCTTGTTTGAGACAGGTTATTTTTATTGCTGTTAACCATAGCCCTCAAGGCCTCTGGGAATTTTCCTGCCTCTACCTCTCATCTCTGGAAGCATTAGCATTACAGATGTATATGCCCATGCCTGTCCTTACTGAAGCTTTGGAGATTTAAGCTCAAGTCCTCATGCTTGCACAGCAATCAATTTACACACAGAGCCATCTCCCTATCCCTGAATATTTATGCACCGAGGGAGAATATGCATCCTGGAAGACCAATTGGAGACTGCTACAGCAGTTTAAACCAGTGACTTTATTAACTGTGGAGGTGGCTGTCCCTTTCTAGTAAGACTGAGTTTTGATAAACTAATAAATAATTCTTAAATTTGAACAACATCCAACAATGACAAAATTATGCAAATCTGTCATGTGTCAGTGTATACTAAGCACCCAGGTAGCTGTCCTCCTGTCACAGGATCTCCGTCCCTTGAAGTTCATGTCCACTCTGTATCAACATATGCATATAAACTCTAGGCAGCACAGAGAGCCTGAAGAATTTTCTGTGGCCTCTCACCATTAATCTTAGTTCATGGGATTGAGAATTACCAAAGAGACTAGCAGATCTGTGCGGAATTATTTACACTAGGCTAATTGAGGTTAAAAAGAGCCACCCTAGCTATGGGCAGCACCATGCCATGGGATCCTGCCCTGTTCTGACTACAAAGAGGAAAGTGATCTAAGCACCAGAACTCATCTCTTTCTGCTTCCTGACTGCAAATGTCAGCAACCTGACCAGCTGCCATTGCCATTGCTACCAGAAGGACTGAATAATCCCCTGGAACTCTGAATTGAAGCAGACCCTTCTTTATGTTGTGGGGCATACATAAGCTACAAAGATGGTACCGAAAGGAAGTTAGCTTAAGTTGTTTACACTGAGAGTAGATACAAGTATGGTGTGGAGAGGAAGTTAGTTTAAGTTGTTTACATTGAGAGTAGATACAAAGGTTGGTGTGGAGAAGAAGTTAGCTCAAGTTGTTTATGCTGAGAGTAGAAACAAGGTTGATGCTAAGAGGAAGTTAGCTTGGGTTGTTTGTATGGAGATTAGATACAAATGGTGCCTAAGGAAGTTAGCTCAAGTTGTTCATGCTGACATAAGATACTAAGATCAGGAGGTGATGTCAGTGCACAAACAACTCGTAAACAAGAAAATGAACATAGGGTGACCTTTAAAATGATTGATCAGTACTTTTACCCCCTCCTAGAGTTCTGAGGTTTTTGCTATAAAAGAGGCTTACTGCCTAACAGTAAATGAGTTCTTGCTTGACTTGACTTCCCGCTGTGTCTCGATTGTCTTGATTGTCTCTAGGTAAGAGGAAGGCTGGGAAACAGACCAGTGGAAGGAACACTTACCTTTCCTCAGTTCCAGGTCATCTCTTCACAGGAGACCTAAGTTACCAGTGGGGCAGGACCCCACATTACGTTACATTTGTCAAGTGTTTATTCACAGCAAGACAAGTGACTAATACACTGGCTTTAAGTCTTTCTAAAGGAAGTCACCTAACAACTTTTGTTCACATTTCACTGAAACAAAACAAACAAACAAACAAAAACTCCCTTGTGCCATGCCTTCCTTACTCAAGGGATCAGGACTGTAACCATGCTCTAAGGAAAAAGCTTGTAGGTGAGCACTGTGCGCACCATTGTTCTTTTCCAGTATCTGGTTTGCATCATTTTCTTCACCAACAAAGACAAGTTTGTTCGGGTACCTAACCACATCTGTGCTTCAGGATAAGCTGTTTCCAGTTCATTTGGTTTTGGCACAGGCAAGCCAGACACTGAAGGCAAATGACAAGCCAGCAAAGGCCACTGGGAGGCTTCCAGGCAAGTGATTCTGCATTCTTTAACCAAGGCTTAGGGAGAGATGCCTTTTTATGCCCTACTGGGCATTGCTGAATTTGTATGTGAAACTGTGATGCTTTGCAGTGATCTTGCAGCTCTAATAGAAAAAGTCTGAGAGCAAGTAGCTCTGTTAGTGACAGCACAGAGAAACTCCAGGAGAGATATTAGTTAATTGAGTTAACTAACCCTGGGTATTTCATATGCAAGGGTTTTTACTATCTGACATTAAAAATTAATTTTAAGGGTTGTGAAGATGACTCAGCAGGTCCCAGCACTTGTTATGCAAGCATGAGGACCTGAGTTCAGATCCCAGCACCCAATTTATTTTCACTTCCCTGGGATTCTTCCAGAGAGCAAGAGTCTACATTTCTCTGGAGAAAAATTCCACATTCCATGATGTTCTACTATCTCAATGTGCATTTCATTCAGGAAGGCTAACCATACGGAAGTAGAAGAATTCATCATGGAATGAATCTGTAAGGTTATCATAAGGAGTCAGCATAAATTTGGTGAGATTGACAGCCACAATGTTTCTGTCACATTTGCATTTTACATGCATCTTCTTAAGGATTTAGCACAATGGACTCTAGTACCATATTTTCTTAGCCATCTCCTAACGAGATGATAAACTGTATGGGATCCCAGACCAGGGATTGAGTCTTAGAACTGTCAGTATCTAGCAGAGCACTCAGAAGCTGACAAACATCTTATAAATTATTGCCTAATATACAAATTGAAATATTTCACATTTTATTATATGCTTTCATTATTGCCTCTTGATGCAGATAACATAGAAGGGTAAAATGCAATAATTTACCTGTCATTTGTTGTCTTTCAACATCTTTTTTGTCTTTTTTTGTTGCGCTAATTCAAATATCTGGGGATATTTCACTCTTCACACCTCTTCTCAATTTATTTCCCTTCCCACTTTGGCGCCACTCCCTCATCCACTCTTCATTCTTCTTTAATCTCCTGGACCAAATAGTCCATTAGTAGGACAAATGTTCCAGGTGCTTAAAATTAAGTGAGTGATTTTTATTTTTTTGATTGGGGGAAAGGGTGTTTCTCAAAATCCAATTAACCTGCTCATTTAAATGGCCCCTGCATCAGAAAAGACACATTCAATTTCAATTTTTTTAAGTTAATCTTTTAGTTTAACTCTATCATGCCTAAATAACTCCTGAGACAATCTTTCTCTTATCCATGCATTGGTTGTATCTGGAGTACCCATGAGTTATAATCTTAATTAATACTTTAATATATATGGATATGACTATCGCTTTCTTCTCTGTGCATTTTTACATAATATATGTACATGTGTATTATATGTGTGCATAAATGTTTGTATGTGTGCCTTTGAGTGTACAGTTCACGCATGTATATATCAAGTGTGTTTAAAATAGATTCTGGAATTCCCAGATTCAGCTAGCCTGGATGACTTGCAAGATACAGGGATATGCCTATCTCTGCTCCCCTGCACCCCCAGTGCTGATGTCACAGGCATTCACAGCTATGTCTCAGTTTTCATAGATGTTGGGGATCAAAATCAGGTCCTCGTGTTTGCACTCTGCCTGCTGAACCATCTGCTCATCCAGGGCTATCACTTTCTCATAGCACAAATAACTGTTGAACACAGTTCTATAGGATATATCATTAACTCATTTCCAAAAGCCAGACTACTTCTAGATACTATGGAAGCTGCCAAGGGAGAAAATCAACCAATATCCTTACTGAGCTATAACATCTATGAATTGAACCAATGGCCAGAATGGCAAGGTATCTTCAAGGGCCAAATAGTGACATTTATATCCTGGGGACAATAACAACCATCTAATTGTTCTTAACGTCCACCCCAGAAATTCCTGCCTGATACTATGAATCTAGCCAATGAATTGTGGCTAGTAAGGTCATGGACACTATAGGAGAGCCCACTACTGCCACATTCTTAAACCAGTATAATTTCCAACTGTATTCTAAATATAAATCCTTATTCCCACAGATAAGTGTAGCTCTAAACTCTCAGCAAAGAAGTTTATTTTTGCAGCAGATGGAGAACATTACAGAAATCCACAACAGACCAAAATGTTGAGAACAACTGAGATTGGAGTGCCCAGTCACAATGGATACATCTGCAACACAAATTCTATTCCTAAGACTCAGGAATATCAAGGGGGAGGGTGGATTCTAAGATCCAAAGGACCAGGACATCCGTGGTGAGATAGTCTCTGCTGTGTGTGACAGGGAGCTGCACCTTGAAACCTTAACAAAATGATCATGTGATTGGACCTGTACAATGACAATGCCTACAGATCTCAATAGGACAGGGAAAACCTCACAAGACCCTACTGTTGTGTCTTCTGTACAATGGCAGCACCTTAATCTACTGCTATTTCAGCCAGCAATTGTGACTCCACAATTACCAGCCTGCTTCTCTGGCAGCGGCACAGCTGCTCAGGCCACAGCCTGACAGGAATTCTGTTCCCTCAAGCAGAGGCTCTGCTGTTGCTGCTAAAGGTAACTTTAACTCAATCTATCATTCTAATTATAAATAATAGTAAATAAGACTTGAAATTCAAAGGCTGGAGTGGAAACCTGCTAGCTCAGACAGGTTGAGTAGCAACTAGCTAACCTTTCCTTGCTGGCATCTCCCAAAGAAAGTGAGCCCTTCTGCTCTGCCAAGAAAAAAAAAAGAAAAAGAAAAAAGCCAAAGCCAAAGCCATGCCACTCCAAATCCCTCCCCACTACTTCTGGTGCATCTCTCTCTCTCTTCCCAATACCCTCTGATGCTCTATGATTATTTTCTGACAACTAGTTCCTAACTCAGCCTCCTGACCCAAGATTAATTTTATTTAATTAACACAAATGCAAACTCAGGGTTCACAGTGTGATTTAATATCCCCCAACACCCTACCCACAGATAAATAGCTATAGGCAATTAATAGACACCAAGAGAGGGAGAATAAGTTTTCTCCAGGAAAGATACATTTTCTAATCCCAAGTGATTAACCGTAAACACATATACACACAAGCAACATTGAAAGTACTCAGCAAGTTGTATGTATCTGTGTGTGTGTGTGTGTGTGTGTGTGTGTGTGTGTGTGTGTGTGTGTGTGTGTAATAACAATAATTGAAAAAGAAGTCATGAATTTGAGATGAAGGGGGCATAAGAACTGTTGAAGGGGGAACAAAGTTATAGTTATTGGTTTAGTGGTTTTTGTTTTTCAAACAGAATATCATGCATCCAAGGATGGCCTTGGGCTCACAGTGTAGCTGAGGATGACCATGAATTTCTGATCTTCCTGCCTGAACCCAAGTGTTGGAATTATAGGTATAGACCACCACTCCCAATTTATGTGGTCTGGGGTGAAATACATGACATGTGTTTGTGCATGCGAAGCAAGCACTCAACTGAGCTACATTTCAAGCCTTATTCTCTTATGTTGACTGAAGGCGTTATGTGAGTTCATATATAAGACACATTGTTATTCCTTGCCTGTAACTGAAGGATGAATAGTGAACTTAATCTTCTGTAAACATCATTTAAATAGGATCCTTCCATACTAGCAACTGAATGTCTGATTTTACTAAATGTGTTCACTCTTCACTTGGAACTGCGGGTGTTTGTTGGATAGTTAAAACAGAACAAAAGTTTGGAATTTTTGTCTTTATTTTGAATCTGTCTCCTTTGCAATCTCATACTTTGAATGAGAGTACTGTTCAACTACCTGTGCAGATATGTTAACTATTTAAAGAGTTGTATTAGTCACCTTTTTGTTGTTGTGATAAAATACCATAACCAAAGCAACTCAGAAGATATAGTTGATTTGGGCTCACAGCTCCAGAGGGATAGGGGGGCCATCATGACAGTAAGAAGTAGGCATGGTGGCAGTATCAGGGGGCTGAGAGCTCACATCTTCAAATGCAAGCATGAAACATAGAAATCAAACTGGAAGTAGGTGAGGTTTTTTAATATCAAACACACTCTTAGTGATGTACTTCCTCCAGCAAGGTTATACTGCTTAAACCTCCCATCAAAAGCACCACTGGAGACCAAGTATTTAATTGACAGAAACTATGGGGGGCATGTCTCATTCAAATCACTAAAGAAGTGTCCTTATAAAACTGACAAACCACCCCCTTTAAGGCCAAAGATACTAATAATTAAGTAAGTAAGTAAGATTTTTCAAAATTTACACAGAGATCATAGTCAACAAATTATCAACTGCTAACTTTTACAACATTATGTTCCAGTCCCCATGAGTGGCACATAGATGTCTCCAGTCATTTCCTTCAACCTGACGGAAGACCCAGATATTGACCTAATTATCTCATCACAAATCCTTCTTTCCCTGAGTCATTTTATCGTGTGGTCACCTTGGATTCCCTGAGTAGTAGACCTGACCAGCAAACATTCTGGGACAAGAACAGAAATTAATCCTAGAAAGTGGCAATTTTCCCACATTTTTTTATAAATTATTTATTAAATTTGTCTATATGTGCGAGCATATTTGTGAATGTGTGCACACATTGTGCTACTGCCTGTGCCTATTCATGCATATAGAGACCACAGAGGGTGACAGGTGTCTTCCTCTCCAACTATTTATTCCCTTGAGGCAGAATGTTTCCCTGAACCTGGAACTAGAGTTTCTTCAGCTGAGCTGGAAACCAGTGAGCTCTAGAAATCTTGTCTCTATTTTTCCTAGAAACAAGTTACAAGTATATGCTGGACACCTGGCTTTTTACATGAGCCCTGGAATCCAACTCCCAGTAATCAAGATTGTGTAACACATCCTTTTAGTTGCTAAGGCATCTCTCCAGACCCTCAAGAAGGTTTTGCAAAATGTGTTATAAGATTTGCAAAAATCATTATGAGGTAATGATGAGCCAGACCACATGAGCAGCAGGGTCTGTTATACAAGTCTAGGCCCTGGCTTTCCTTTCTATCTGGTATAACCTGGAACTACTAGGAGTGTCAGGAGCCATACAACCTAGTCTTGGTTCAGCATATGAATGCCTGTCCAACAGGTCTCTGTTACCCAAAAAACGTGGAGATGGTCTCTCACTTGGCAAGGACCAGTGGACCACTGGGCAGTGCAGGACTTTCCTGAATTCATGCAGTTTACAGGCTCTTTTCTCTCTCATTTTATTGTTGATTTCTTTGGTGGTTTTTAGTTTCACTTTGTCAATCACTCATGCAACAGCTGTAATTTTACCTGGAAATTCTGTTCTTTCTCGAATATTTTCCCCTTAGAATCAGCAGGGGGCTAACACTTCTCAAATTTCTTATCTGGAATTACTAACTAAAACTACTAATTCTTGGAACTTTTCTGACTCACTAGAGGCTGTTAAAATTAATGAGTCTTGCTTTCATAATTGTCCTAAGGAAAAGGTAGATAGAACTACCTTGTAGAGAAAGAGACTCATAGAATGGTAGTGGCACAACGTAATAGGTACATATGAGAAAACAACACTTGGAGCATTAACCATGTTCTAGAAAGGAAAGTAAGAAATGCATAGACAGAATAGGCAAAAAGCCTCAGGAATATACATAGTGCTGACTGTTGAGATTAAGTTCCCTGAGTACCACACACATAGAATCAATGGTAAGATCTCGTATGATCCAATGAGAAAAAAATGCAATGTAAAATATGGGATGGGTAGATCTACCTTTACCATACCCAGGAGCTTATATTGGTGGAAGAATTATGGTATGGTGGGATGGAAGAAGAGTGCCTTATCAAAATCTGCCTTTTATACAGAGATTAAGATATGGGACCCTCTTGTAGAAAAGGGAACTGTATAAAAGCATATCTTGCAGACATGAAAGAGTTGTTTGGGTTTGAATATTCTTATCCTTAAAACAATCTACCCATGTCTATTACTTTTAAACTTTGAAACCACAAGTAGCTGCCAACTGACATAAGTGCTGCAAGATCAGGATGTACCTAACTCAATATTAAGTTAAGCCTGCAGAAATGTTGAACTTTATGTCTAGAATAAGGTTATGTAGAGGGTGGGAAAGAGTATTTGGGGAAGCAAATGACAGGGGCTTTTATAATGACTACAATGCATTTCTTAAAATATGATGTACTTCTTAAAAATTAAAAATAGGAACCAATAATAAAGGAGCCCAGTGGTGGTGGCACATGCCTTTAATCCCAGTACTCGGGAGGCTGAGCCACTTGGATCCTTGTGAGTTCAAGGCCAGCCTGCTCTACAGAGCGAGATCCAGGATAGGCACCAAAATCACACAAGGAAACCCTGTGTCGAAAAACAAAAACAAAACAAAAAAAGTGCAAGCAAAGATGCAGCATGAATTCTAACTGGTCTTAAAAATAAAAACCCAGAGTCAGATATCAGGGTAAAAGCTGAAAGATCATAGAAGCAGAGCAGCCAGTCACTAGAAGGACTTCTTACCTCTAGGAATCCTCAGCGTGAAAGGGCCAAGCTCCTGTCTCCACCCCGCCTTATCACTTTTCCCTGCTCAGCCATGCCACTTCCTGTTTCCTCCTCCCAAGTGCTGGGATTAAAGGTGTGTGCCACCACTGCTTGGCCTCTAGTTGTTATCTAGTGGCTAGCTCCTCCCTCTGATCTCCAGGCAAGCTTTATTTGTTAGAGCATAAACAAAATATCACCACATAAAGATGACTCAAGCTATTCAGGGCTGCTTGAGTGAAATCTACCTGGGTGCACCTGGAAGACAAGGCTGAGGATGGTGGTTCTTTGCTTCTTTCCCAATAGAGGCATACTTTCACACTTTACCACAGCCTTTATTGTTTGGTCTTTTGGAAAATAGCTGACTGCTGTGGTCTATTGGAACCCAGAGTCCAGCCTCTGTCTTACAACTCCAGGAAAACCTAATAGTAAACTTAAGTTCAGTCTCTAATCTTTGTATATGTTTTTTTAAAAGGCCATACATTTGAAAAATCTCATAAATCAAGTCTCATAAAATCTGGATTCATCCTTTTATTAATTATAGGCTAGACACTTATTTGAAAGAACAACAGTATGTAGAATTAGAAATTGCTTGGTTTTTTAGGAAGGTCTTTTACAAACACACAGATTTTTAACAAGTCACTGATATCGCTGACTGTTTCCTCAACCAGAAAATAGAAATAATTACTTATGGGATAATTTGGGGAATCACCTTTCACAAACATGATCCAACATCAAGATGAAAAGAGATCAGTCCTCTATAGAACTAAGTTGAGTTACTCTTCTATAACCTGCTCCTGCCAAAGGCCTTAGCTCCATTAAAAAGAATATTTGGGAGAGGGACACTCCAGGAGATGAAAAGTATAGGAATCATGCCCACTTGGTGTCTCTTCCTGTTGTTGTGATAAAATAACCTGTAAAAGCAACTTAATGGAGAAAAAAAATTATCTCAGCTCACAGTTCATGGATGCAGTCCATATGACATAGAATCACAGCACTAGGAGCTTGAGGGAGCTGATCACTTCACATCCACAATCAGCAGGATAGTGTGCTACTGGATGGAATTCTATCTTTTGTACTCTCCAGGATCCTTTGCCCAGAGGATGGTCCCCAGCTACAATTAACATGGATAATGTCACATCAACTAATGTAATCAAGATAATCCCTCACAGGCCTGTCTCTTACATTCTAGATTCTATGAAATTAACAGTTATCATTAACACACACCATTACCACCACCTTTATCACCATCAGTTCCTGGCTACCATCTTTCTGTTGTTGTCAGAATCAAACTCTCTATATATGCCTTACCAGTCTATACTAAAACCTGTTATATAGATGTTAGTGGGGGAAATGGGTTCATTTAAAGCCTCCAGAGAAGCTAGAAGAGACTCTTTTTCCTTAGTCTTTATTCCAAGAACATCCTCAGGACATGTGGAACTCCTATTAAAAAAAATGGGGATGGAATAGTATAGAGAACCATGTAGGATGTCCAGGTTCTGGGTGAGGTCTTCTTCCTCCAGAGGTATGCCTTTGTCCTTCTTAACTGGTGGTGTTCTGTATGCACGATCCAGAGAATGGTCTAGGATAGCCATAATTTCAGTTTCCAATGAGTGGGTTTATTAACTATATCAGAAGTAAAAGAACAAAGAAAGTAGCAGATAGATTCAATCAACAGATAATAATCAACCATCAAATCAGGAGTTTAAAACATGCAGCAGAGACAAATGGAGCAGCCTTATTGAAAGCTTGCAAAGGCATCTTCAAATCTGTATCTTACAAACATCCAGCAGGAATTGACTGGGAGGTTGAAGCAGTCAACTGGAGTTCCTCATTAAGGTTTCCCTCACTGGATGAGCTCTTGAATTCCTGTTCTCTGGCAGGCATTTTTTTTTAATATCACATACTAAGCAATAACAACATCTGCTCTAAACAGTTTACAGTCTAGAACTTCTCAAGGACACCCAAACTGCTTGGTCATTTTTTTGCTGTTTTCCTTTCTCCCTGGAAGAGTTAGGGAGGCATCTTATCCCAGAAAAAGGAGTTTTGGAGAACATTCAAAATAAGCATTCAGGTTTGGGGGACTGAGAGGAGAGGAGAGGGAAAACTGTAGTCAGGATGTAATATGTGAGAGAAGAATAGATTTAAAAAAATTAAATATATATATATATATATATATATATATATATATATATATATATATATATATGCATTCTGGAACCTGGAACAAGAGTGGCCTCCTAGCCCCTAAAGTCCACTTTTAATAAAATTAAACAACACACAACACTTTATCAATTTGTATATTACAGGTAGGAACTGTGCAATGGACTCCCATCTCCTTCAGCTGGTTAACTAGAACTGTAACTAGAGTTTCAGGACTTAAAGTCCCAGCTCAGCTGTCCCCAATATTCTGGGTTACTGTTCCAATATGCCTGTTAAAGAGACAAGTCCTGGCAAAAAGCAGAGAAAGGATTCAATCAATGTGAATTAGGAAGAGGAGCAGATAAATGGGCTCAGTGACCCTAGTTCATCTCTAAGGAACTAATATAAGATTTAACTTTAAGTTGAGGAGGGATCAAAGCCAGAGGCATGAGGTATGGTAATTAAACAGTTCTGGTGAAGAATGATCAGATTGAAACTTATCTCCATTATAGTTCTACAAGGTGGCCCAGAGAATTTGTTACTGACATTGTAATTCATGAGATAACTGATAAATACAAAATAAGTACTCACAAAAGCTGAGAAGATGGCTCAGTTTGTAAAGTAAGCATGGAGACCTGAGTTTGGATCCCTAGACTCATGTATGAAGCTGGGCATAATGCTCTAATCTGAATTGGGGGAGACAGAGACAAGAGGATAACCAGGGCATCTTGTAAGCCAGTATAGTCAAGCTGGTGAGATCCACAATGTTCTACATGAGACAAGTCTCAATAGTAAGGTAGGCAGTGTTAGGTGGAAGATGTCTAAAGTCAGCCTATGGCCTCCATGTTCAAAAGTATGCACACACATGAACAGTAACACAGCACACACATGGAGTTATAGTCACTGCAGGTACAGGACAGTGACTTATCATTGTGCTTCCAGATTTGAGCAAGGATGAACTAAATGCGTGTCACAGAAGCTAGGGAAGGGTATCCCTTTAACAAAAATCATCAGGGAGGACAGAAAGGAAAAGGAAGTAGGGGTGGGGAAGAGATATTTTCAGATGAACCCTAGTTTTCTGATTCACAGTTACGTAGAAGCATTGTGAAGCTGGAGACTTAAGATAATCTGTTGTCTGAATGATGCAGCAACGCACCATTGAATAAAGTCCCTAAACTGAAATAATCTACGATACCATCATCAGTGGGTTCTTGCCACCATGAGGTCAAAATGACTGAGGTTATTCTGGTCAGCCATGCCTTTGTTTTTGCTCTCAAGCTGACCATCAACCTCAAAGTATTTCCTTTATATCAAAAGAAAAAATCTTGAAAAATGTTATATCAAGAGCCTCTAGCTGCTCTTCTCTGTCTTTCAGACATGCCCCCACCAACACACACCTGCCATCCCTCCCTGGACAGAGGATTGATAAAGCAGTCCAGAGCCCTGAGACTTCCCCTGCCCCCATAGCTGTGAGCAACTAAAAACAACCTTGAATTACAACTTTAATCTTATGCAGGCCTTAGAACTTCTAACACAGGATGGAGCTTGCCCACCCCTGAAAATCTATATAAATCAGAAACTCCCTTTGTTCTGTGGAACCCAAAGTTCCCCCTCCCTTCAAGACCCTACTGTACTGTCTACAGTTTGATGTGCTAACTCTTCAAATCCTTATCATGGTTGCCTATGGCCCGAGTCTGCTGAACCCTAATATTCTCCCTTTTCGGGGATTCATCATGGTTGCCTGTGGCCATGAACCTTTAACTGTCCTAAATAATACTCTTCTGAAGGGCATTTTTATCAGCTTTTTCCTCTGTGAATCTGCCATTATGTTTTCATAGCTAAGAAAAAAACCATTGCTATTGGTATATGCATAGTTGGTATCTGTGTCCTATGATAATACAAAACCAGTGGAAAATGGGCATTACTGTGGTAGATTCTGAGAATCAAGCTTTGTTCTCTCTTATAGTTCCAAACTTACTTCAAAATGCATGTAATGCTATCAGCTAATTAAGGTAGGTTAAAGATACATTACAACTGGTGAAAGGCTGCTTAAGGTTTACAATGTGCTCATCAATTGCTGTCCTTGGCAGACATCTTCCCTAAAGGATACTCCATAAATTTCCCAAGACATGAAATCAAGAGCAAAGGGTTCCTGGACCACCTTCCAGACTTCCAGCTTCAAAGAGCTTGTCCCATCTCTTGCCATAGATCAGGGACTTTGCATAACAAAAGAATAATTGAATCAGTAATGCAACAGTACATGACATAGATCCCCATTTTGTAACAAGAGCATTTAAGTCTTGAATAATGAATGGATTTCCTCTGGGGTAATTTATGGTCCTGGCACTCAGCAAGGCAAGCTCAGTAGGTAAGCCAATGCACCCTACCTCCAACCCAGGAGAGCTCAGCAGAGAGCCCTCAGCTCATTTAAATCTGTTTCATTGTGACTTCCAATTAGGGTGGATAGCAAGGTGGCAGGTGTGAAGAAGGGGGATGTTTTTGTTTCATTATGTTTTATTTTTTCCCCATGCTTTGTGGTATCTGGCCACAAGAGTAAGAGAGGTTTACAATAGCAACTTGATATTGAGTGAGCAACTGCCAAAGAACCATAGCTTCTCATAACTTGTGACCTCTATTGAATTTGAGTCATTACCTCTGGTCACATTACAGAACACAAACCATCTAATAGCAAGTGTTCCCAATACTTAGCTAGTTGTCCAGAAGCCGATATGTAGAAAAATAGACTCCACTCACTTTCAGATATTGAAAAACCCTGTCCTTACTCATCTATAAAATGTGTGTTTCTAAACAGTGTATAAAAAAGATCCCCTTTGCATATTGTAAGAAAAATATCCTGAAGAATTGCTATTGACCTCACATCCATAGCAGCATCATGGAAGAGTAAAACAACAAAGGGGCGGGGGGGTGATGGTACAGTTGAGAAAGAAAGGAGGGTGAATGGACACAAGCAAGAAAGTCGAGGAGAAAATCTGAAACTCCAGCAAATCTGTGTTTGTATCAATGACTACAGAAAAGTATACTAAACAGAAGAATCATGGGTGTGGCTGACTGGAGAGATGGCTCAGCGGTTAGGAGCACATCCTGCTCTCTCAAAGGACCTGAGTTCTGTTCTCAACACCTACCTCTGGCACCTCACAACCACCTGGAACTCTAGCTCCAATGACATTTTCTGGCCCCCAACCAGCACTGCATTCAAGTGTACTGACCCACACACAGACAAACATTAAAAACTAATAAAATTATTTTTTAAAAAATAATCTTTAGCATGACTCACAAGAGCAATAATGGCTACTATGGATCCATTTTTAGGTTCTGCACTTAGCACTCTCTATAATGCTCTTATTCACCCTCACCATCACTCCAGGGGTTGGTACTGTGCTTGTCTCTCTTTTCTAATAAAGAGATAGAGAAGCAGAAAAGTAAACTAACTGGAGGAAAGCTGACAAGTAAATTCATTATTTTTCTTATTGCTGTGAAAATTACCTGACAAGGAAAAAATTAAAGCAGAAAGGGGTTATCTATTGTGGCCCACAGTGTCAGGGAATACATCCCATTGTGGGGGGGAAAGCATTGCAGTATGAGCATGCAGCAGCTGCTCACATTATATCCACATCCAGGACACACACATTACACACACACACACACACACACACACACACACACACACACACACACATCACTTCTACAGAAAAACTCTACCTCCAAAAGATTCCACAGCCTTCCTAACCAGCACCACAAGCTGGCGGCCAAGAATTCAAATATATGAACTCTTAGGGGACAATTCACACTCAAACCAAAAAAAATGTCTACCTTGAAAAGTAAGCCCATTTTGATTTTATTCAAAGGATCAAAGATTTATTTATATTTAGCCAAATGAAACAATGTCAGGCAAAATATAATTTAAGGCAGGCCTAAACTGAGGCCCTTTCTATACGATTACTATGCTTGTCAACAGCAATTCAAAGCAAAGGAAACACAGGAGTTCCAGATCCTCACTGTCAAGCAAGAGAAATAAAATTAGACACCAATAATCAAACTCAAACTTTGACTTTGGTGCCACATGGATGATGTATTAAAATAGGTCGTTCAAGTACTGATCCTGGGTAATCAAAACAGGAAATGACTTAACTGGAAAAATAGGCATTGTATTGATCAGAGTGATTAACATTTAAGTCTTATGGGGCTGGAGAGATGGCTCAGTGGTTAAGAGCACTGGCTGCTCTTCCAGAGGACCCAGGTTCAATTCTCAGCTCACACATGGCAGCTCACAACTGTCTGTAACTTCAGTTCCAGAGATCTGACACCCTCAAACAGACATACATGCAAAAAAACACCATAAAAAGAAATAAAAATTAAAACATTCATAAAATAAGTACTACAATCGTATTAAGTCATAGTGGTTAAATTTGAAATTGGCTGAGGCCTGGATATAGCTAAATAAAAAATTCTTAAATAACAAGTACTTGTTTAAATTTTTTTACGATTTTGTTTGATTTTTAGACATGATCTCATGTAACCAATACTGAGCTTGAACCCCCTTGGAAGCAGAGGATGACCTTGATTTCCTGATCCTTCTGCCTCCACTTCCCTTGTGATAGAAGCACAGGTGCCCCCCCCCAAAAAAAACCTGGTTAATTTGCTGTTAGAGATGGAACCCTGCCTTTATACATTTTAACTGAGTACATCCAGAGCCCAACAAAGCTCTTACATTTTTTTTTCAGGAAAAATCTCTAAACATTCTGCTAATGATTCTTGTGTTTTAGAACCAGAGTTTAAAGATGGACCTGAGCAGAAGCTGTTTCCTTCAGTCATTGGCATCTGGAGCATGAAACTGTACATAACTTAGTTCCCACTGAACCAAAGCAGCCTGTAAAGAGGTATGGATCCCAACAAGAAACCCTCCTTCTTACTGCCCACCTACTTCCCAGTTGCCACGCCCCCAGCTGCCAAAGAACTACAGAGCACTATGTAAAGAGGTATGGATCCCAACAAGAAACCCTCCTTCTTACTGCCCACCTACTTCCCAGTTGCCACGCTACCCAGCTGCCAAAGAACTACAGAGCACTATGTCCATAAACACACTGTCTTGATTTCCTTGTATTCCAAAAGACATTGGGAAACAGAAATTGGTGAATGAAAATGAATTTATTTACACTTGGATCAATCCCTATCTGTGGGCATCTTAGACTTTATAGAAAGTTAGATAAGAAAAAAGGCTAGAATACCTTCAAGCTTTAATAGTGAAACAGGTTAACTGTTTTATATATATATATATATATATATATATGTGTGTGTGTGTGTGTGTGTGTGTGTGTATAACATATATATATAACTGTGTTTGTGTGTATACACACATATATAAATATGTGTATATATTATTATTATTGAAAATTTCATGTTTGTATATAGTGAAATAAATAAATGCAGTCAAAGTTACTCCCCATTCCTCCCTCCAGTTCTCCAAGATTCTCCAACATCTTTCTAAGTCACTCTGCCAAATTTATGTATTATCTTTTCTATATACGTAGCCTAGGTTCTTTGATCCTAGAACAAAGAATTGGCCCCGGGCCACATGGAGAGTGATAAAATATTAGAGAGTGTGTTAACGGGGAAAGGAACTCTGAAGTGTAGAAGTGGCCAGAGAGCTGGGAAAGGTCAGAAGCTATAACACCATTCAACTGGGAGAATGGTGATGACCTCTGCGGGTCATTTACACACTCATCTTCTCCCCATCTGGAGATCAAGGGATTTTCTCATTCAAGTTCTGTCCTTTACATGTAGTTCAGGCTGGGAGGAGTCTCCAAGCCTCAGTCAAATTGTTTCTTTCACATGATAATCAGGTTTTTCTGTCTCCTGGCACTACTCTTCTGACCTAGTTTGGGTTGAGAAGTTAGGGAGTTCCCCCTCTGCCTCCCAGCCACACTGCTTACTAACTAGTGAAGATGAGATAGCAGCGGTAATCGATATTATGACTCCAGTGGATCAGTAATAGTTCACTGAAATCAGAAAAAATCAATTTGCCAGCACTTAGAGTTTGAAATGAAATCTCAAGGTGCCATAATGGCCTTCACTAATGGCAAAGGCACAGTTCATTCAGAATAGTTTCACCCAGACATCATGATGAGGAAGAGATAAAGGTAAATCAGCATATTTAGCTCAAGGAACATAATACAAAGTATCTATTAAATAGTTAGCATTGAGTAAACGATAGATCTCAAGCAAATGTAGATTTGCATGACTTAGAAAAGCTACTAAGGAGGACAAAACTGGAAATATTGCTAATCAGAACTAAGAACTAAGAAGACAACACAAAATGAGGAACCTGCAGGATGGTTTGGAAGTACAGTTTCTTGTCCTGAAAGCCTGTTGGCCTGAAATGGGGCCGAAGCAGACTAGTGTAGGCTATAGCCTCAGATTTGAACCTTGAAGTTTGGTTGATTTTGGAACTCAGAACTTGGTGTGTGTGTGTGTGTGTGTGTGTGTGTGTGTGTGTGTGTGTGAGAGAGAGAGAGAGAGAGAGAGAGAGAGAGAGAGAGAGAGAGAGAGAGAGAAGGACAGAGACAGAAACAGAGAGACAGAGACAGAGAGGGGCAGAGCGAGACAGAAAGATTCCACATGCAAGTGCACATGCACATGTATGCATATGTTTTAGATGTCTTCAATTGTTCTCAATATTATGTCAATGTAAATGTGTGAGTATGCATTGTACATCTGTGTATACGTGGTACTTGTGTGTGTGTGCGTGTGTGTGTGTGTGTGTGTGTGTGTGTGTGTGTGTGTGCATGTGTGTGTGTGTGTGTGTGTGTGAGGTCTATGACCAAGCCTGTGTGCTGAGGGTAGAGGAGGACATTGGTTGTCCTGTCCAACTATTTTTGGTTTCCTGTCCTTCAGGCAGGGTCTCTCACTGAACCTGGAACTAGCCTGGCAGCCAACAAGCCTCAGTGATCTTCCTGGCTCTACTCCCCCTAGTTCTGTGGTACAGTTAGGTATGCAGCCACTTCTATTTTTAAGTGGGTACTAGGAATTTTACCTCAGGTCCTCATGTCCACTCAGCAGGAACACTTATCCACTGGGCCATCTGCTCACCCCCCCTTATTTTTTGAAATAAGGTTTCTCACTGTCTTGAGAGCACCAATTTGTCTAGATTGGCTGTCTAGGGAGTTCCAAAGCTGTGCCTACCTCTCCTTCCCAATGCTGGCCTTGCGTCACACCCCACTCTTTACAGTGTGTCTCATCTTAGCTCCTTGTGTTTGTTCAGCAAGCACTTTACCAACTCATCCATCTTCTCAGCCCAGGACTTTCCAGTTGTAAGAAAAGGTAATGAGTGTATGAAGCATCAAGTCCTTAGTGTAAGACTGCATCAAAAACTCAAACACAGCCGGGCGGTGGTGGCGCACGCCTTTAATCCCAGCACTTGGGAGGCAGAGCCAGGTGGATCTTTGTGAGTTCGAGGCCAGCCTGGACTACCAAGTGAGTCCCAGGAAAGGCGCAAAGCTGCACAGAGAAACCCTGTCTCGAAAAACCAAAAAAAAAAAAAAAAAAAAAAAAAAAAAAAAAAAAAACTCAAACACAATGATGTTTCTTCAGGGAGTATATGAATATTCACAATGACTGTGTTGGAGTCAATAAATAGCTTCACATCTGTTCAGATCATATTTGCTTCCGAATCAGTTCACTTGGGCTCAGACCTCACTAACAAATCAGTTAAGAGATTTTGGATATTTTTGGATAGAAGGGAAAAAAAAGAATTAGCAAGTACAGTGGGAGGGACTGGTTAATCCTGTCTAGGAATATAAAAGATTTCACCTTCTGCAAACTCCCTCTTGCATCTATATCTGCATCTGTTCTTTTGAATTGTAAATTGAATCCTTGTTCTTCACTTCTACCTTTCTCAGCATGTGGAATGGTTTGGAACAGATTAGGTGTGTTGGTTTGAATGACAAATGGTCCCCTACAGGCTAGCACATTTTTAACACGTGGTCTCCAACTGGTGGTGATGTTTGTGAGATTATGAAACCTTTAAGAGGTGGAGCCTTGTTAGAGGAAGTATAGGACTGGAGCAGGCTTGGAAAGTTTATAGCCTCGCTTCACTTCCATTTTACCTCTTGTGGTTTTTGAGTGTTCAGAAATGTGATCTCTTAGCATCCTGCTCTAGCCACTTGCTGCCATGCCTCCTCCACCATTATGGACACACCCTCTGGAAACATAAATTAAAATGAACTTTCCCATAAGTTGCTTTTGGTCATGTGGTTTTATTACAGTACCAAAAAAATAACTAAGATATTGGGTATGATAGATGATAGATGGACAGAGAGATAGATGATAGATACATAAATAGATGCAAGATAGATAAATTGATAGATGATAGATAGATAAGTGACAGATACATAAATAGATAGGTGATAGATAGATAGATAGATAGATAGATAGATAGATAGATGTGACAGATAATGAGTAGACACATGTAAGAATGGGTAGATGGATGAATAGACAGATAATAGTGGATACATGGATGACAAATGACAAATATTCATTAGTCCTCCAAGATTATACATGTCCCAGTGGAAATCACAGGCCTCCAGAAATTTGGATATAGCATGCTGGGAGGTGGCCAACTGCTACTCAGTTGTTCTTTTGAAAACGTTATTTTTCATGTCTAAAGTTTTGAAACTATTTCTTAGAGCAACTTCTTCGCCAGTTTGTAAATGCCTCATTTATGTTTCTTTTATTTATTTATTTATTTGGTTTTTTCGAGACAGGGTTTCTCTGTGTAGCTTTACGCCTTACCTGGAACTCGCTTTGTAGACCAGGCTGGCCACGAACTCACAGAGATCCACCTTGCCTCTGCCTCCCAAGTGCTGGGATTAAAGGAGAGCACCACCACTGCCCGGCGCTTTTCTATATTTATTAATATAAACACGAGTATTTTCATGTGAACAGTGGAACTATGAATTTTTTTTTTACTTTCTATTCTTTGAAACATTTTTTCCTGTTTGTTTGTTTTTTTTTTTTTTTTTTTTTTTTTGGTTTTTCGAGACACGGTTTCCCTGTGTAGCTTTGTGCCTTTCCTGGAACTCACTTGGTAGCCCAGGCTGGCCTCGAACTCACAGAGATCCGCCTGGCTCTGCCTCCCGAGTGCTGGGATTAAAGGCGTGCGCCACCACCGCCCGGCTGTTTTGTTTTTAATGAACATAAATTTATAAATACATGTGAAAAGTATGTGGAACCTTCCTGAGCATTGAAATTGCTTAAGTTATGTATTTTTTCCACCCCTGTTTTCTTAGGATTTATTGGTGCTCTAACTTTTTTTAGGTATTTCATATTCTCAATAAAATGACTGATAGTTTATAAATCTCTCACAAGATGCTTAGCTTAAACCTTAACATAGTTTCTAACACAGTTACTCATCCAAGCTAGAATGCATCTGGCTATAGTAAGCTAGTTTAATGGAATTACTCAAACCCCTGCCTATAGGTCCAAATTTCAAAGCTACACATACCACTCCAATGATTTTGTTGGTTTCATCCTTTTGTTTCACCCACTTTACTTATTTTGAGACAAGATTCATAGCCCAGGCTGGTCTCAAGCTCACTATGTAGCCCAGGATGACTTTGAACTTCTGACCCCGCTGTCTCCATCTCCTGAGCACAATACAGCAGTCTGAGGGCAAATTTAAAGCAAGCGTTATTGACTGGGCCTGTTTGGTGCATGTTTTCAACCACAGCACTCAGGACGCAGAGGAAGACAGATTTCTGTGAATTTGAGGCCAGCCTGATCTACATTACAAGTTCTAGGTGGTCAGAACTGCACATTCTGAGCTGTTATTATACTTCAGAAGCTTCAGTATTGGCTATAGCTCAGGAGCTACATTTGTGGGGTCTGTGCAAAGTCCTGGGTTATCCCCATAGTAATCAAGAAAGAAACATAACGGAAGTGCACATAAGGGGCTGTGAGATTTCTCAGTGTGTAAAGGAGCTTGCACAAAAGCCTATTACCTAAACTCAGACCCCAGAACCCACACTGCAGCTTCCAAAAGCTGTCCTCTGACGTTCCCGTTCATGTCACATCGTATGTATTTCTACATGCATGTGCACATGCCCACACACACTAATTAGTAAATAAATAATGGTAAGAAATACAAATAAAACACCGGTAAACATAGAGAAACAACTGTTCTGATTAAAAAGCAGTGGGGAAATTTTAGACATGAAAAATAATATTTTCAAAAGAACATTTGAGTACTGACTGGCCACATCCTAACATACCATTTCCAAATCCCCAGTTCTTGTGATTTCTATTGAAACTTGCATTATTCACACATTGCCCTTGAGAGCCAATGAATATGTGTCTATCCCTGGCCACACTGATTGATCTATGTAGGCATGAAACCTACAATGCTCAGCATAAAGCTGGAAACATTGTGTAGGCATAGAACCTACAATGCTAAGATTTCTTTGAGTATTTGTGGAACACAAATATTTCCAAATCACTCCAGATGATGAAGTGTGAAGCTTAAAACCACTATTCTACTACAATGTCTGAACATAAGTTTGTCAATGAAGAATGAAATCAGGCCATGTGTGTGCTCTAACTAAAGCTTGCTTACAGATACTGTTAACTTCCTTTTCATCTTTATGATGAAACTGAGTTTTCTTATGTTTTCAAAATACACTATTAATACTGGTAATAATAAGTTGAGATGTTGTTGTGTGACACTATTCCTGGGGAGATGTAAACAAATGTCTACTCACCCCAGATAGGAAACTTACAACATAACAAAGTGCAACTCAGTGAACCAGAGTTTTGTTGGGGTTATTGACAGGTATAGGTGAGCTTTTACTTTCAGGAGCAGGAAAGGGTGAAAGCCACCACAGGCCACCCCAGCATGGGTGACAGCTAACACAAAAAAACACTGCACAGCCTCCTGACAGGACAAGAGGTCAGAGGGTACCTTCCTCTGGGGGCTCTGTTGTCTAAGCCTCTTGTATGCAGTCAGGATTGACTGTGAGCTTTCTCGGCAGTTTGGCTGGTCTCTGCTTCTGCCAGGCAGCTGGACATGTCTGAGAGTTTTCTTTGCAATTTGTTCTTGCAGAAGAATTGGTTCCCAGCACCCACATGGTGCAACTCACAACCATTTGTAACTCCATTTGTGGGTATCTGATGTCTATAACTTCTGCAGGCACCAAACACTCAAATGGCACATCAACATGCACACACAAAAAATACTCACAACCATAAAAATTAAATAAATCAATCTAAAATGTTTTTAAAATGATGAGCCCCCACCACATTATTATTCAGATGAACAGTAATTTCATGAATAGAAATGTTTTAGAAAAATGTCTTATAACCAATGAAATGTAATTTAAAACATGGTTTTGATAGTAAAAAGCAACTTATCATGAATTCCCATAACAGTAGGAGCTCAATTCATCCTAATGGATAAGATATGTAAAAGATGGAGGACAGAGGCCAACCTTTTTTGTCCACTTGACTCTTCTGGGAAGAAGGAACCTCGAGGAACTGCCTCCATAAGATGAGCCTACAGGTTGCCTAGTGGGCATTTTCTCTCTCTTCCTCCCCCCCTTTCTATAAAATCCAACTGCTATTATTATATCCAACTTCATACATTTTCTTGATTTCATCTTTAACTCTGGTTAAGTGGCAGGATGCTTTCACATTTTATAAACTTGAGAATATTTTAAGCCACCTTGAATTATTTTAATTATTTTAAATTAGGGATACTATAAATTATTTTCAAATTGTATCAACTTGGGAATATTTGTATTTCTACTATATGTTAATTTTAAATTTTATTAGCTTGTGGCCAGAGATAAGACTTACCCTGCTAAAAGTATATTAAAACAACCTCTGTGGTGTAGTCCACTGTTTCATATACTTTGGACAATGATTTTTTTAATTGAAAATAGATTCTTTTTCACATAATATTCTGATTACAGTTTCTCCTCCTCAACTCCTTCCAGATTCTCCCCAGCTTCCCACCCACCCAGATCTACACTCTTTCTTGCTTAAGGCCAGATTTTACAATGTCAGAATGCATACTGAGAGGGGAAGCAGCAGGGCTAAATATGTTTGTCAGAAAGCATGGGAACGAATAGGTGAAGAGGTGTTTGTGTCAAGGAACTTGATAAACCTCAAGCAAAAACTTAAAGAAATTAGAAAATAAATTAAGAAAGCTATCACAAATCCTTAAATTAGAGAATAAAATAGCATGACTACAATACCTCTGAGAGACAGGGTTAAATCCACAGCTCAAAAGACGCCAGCAACTGTAAAAGCAGAAAAAGAGGGAGGGACAGGGAGAGAGGGGGAAGAGACAGAAAGGGGGGGAGGAAGAGAGAGAGGGAGAGAGATATTACCAACCCAGAAGACACTAAAAGAGAAAGAGAGAAAGACAGACATGAAGACATGCAGACACACACAGAGAAAATGATAATAAAAAACCTACAGATCATATTTCTATGATTAAAAATATTTGTAAAGTATTTTAGAAATAGACTGCATACCAAGAAGCTTTTAAACATTAGTCAACATATAAGATCAAGAAATACTAGCTACTAAAATTGACATGCAGAAAGGAATCCAGAGCTGGAGAGACAGCTCCACAATTTAGAACAAGTACTGCTCTTGCAGAGGACCCGGGTTCATTCTCCCACACCTTAGGCAGCTCACAACCTCCTGCAACTCCTGTTCCAGGGGAGTGGATGCCCTCTTCTTGACCCTTCAGGCACCACACTCTTATGCACTTACCCTAATACACATGCATATGTGTAACTAAAAATAAAATAGATCTTTAAAAAGAAACACTAGCTTACAAACGGAAGTGAAGAAAGTGATACAGGGTAGATAGAAAAAGTGTTATTAAAAACACAAGAGCACTTCCGGGTAAGAAGACAAGCTAGACCTTGCCTCTGTGTTAGCTGGTAAAGGATCTATTCGTTACTCTTTATTATTATTATTTTGTGATAAAACACCACGACCAAAGTAATTTACAGAAACTTGATTTGGGCTTACTGTTCCAGAGGACTCAGAGTCCATCACGGCAGAGACACAGCCGCAAACAGCCAGCACAGTGGCTGGAACAGGCAGCTGAAAGATCGCAACTTCAACTGCAAACACAAAGCAGAGAGCAAAGTGCAAGCAAGGAGAGACTAAAAGCTCTCAAACCCTGCCATTAATTTCTAACTTCCTCCCGCAGGAGGGCTCTACCTCCTAAAGATTCCACAACCTCCCAAGTGCTACCAACCAGGGACCAAGTGATCAAATACCCGAGCCTAGGGGAAACACTTCTCATTCAAGTTACCAAGAATAATCAGGTTGATTCCAAAGAGAGGAAGAGCTTGGAAGAGCACCAAGGGAATGAAAGGATACCGAAAACTGCACGGAGGAAAAGGACAGGAAGGAAGAAGGACTGGGTCTCAGCATTGAGGGTCACTGTCAGAGAGAATCGTCACACTTCACTGTCTGTTGCTGTGATAAAACACCAACCAAAACAACCAGGGAAAGAGAACTTTGTTTGGTTTGTACGTTCCAATAAGAACCCAGCATTGAAGGAAGATAGGGCAAGAATTCAAGAAAGAACAGAGGCAGGACCGTGGAGAAAAGCTGTTTACTGGCTCACTCCTCAGCTTGCTTGCTTCCCTTCCTTTATTTCTTCTTTCCTTCCTTCCTTCCTTCCTTCCTTCCTTCCTTCCTTCCTTCCTTCCCTCCTTCCTTCCCTCCTTCCTTCTTTTTCTTCTTTCCTGTAATTTAAAATTTTTAAATTATATCTTTAAAATTGCATTGCTGTACAGAAGACTTAGCAGTGTACTTTGACCCAGTTCTTTGCCCTTTGCCTTTTTGAGGTTGTCAATGCAAGCCTAAGACTTTTGACCCAGGACATTGCCTCTCCAGTGACGACAGAACTCATCGTATCTGTCATTGTAGTTGGTCCTGATAGCTTCCACTGAAAGACCCTAACCTTACATTCCCCCCAAGCCCCAGGAGAATGAGGAACTAAAAAAAAAGCTAGTTCCAAGGGCAACCTGATTCAGCCATTATTCAACTACCCCCCTGCCACAACGTAACAATATAAAGAGATTTCTATTAAGAGATGCACTCAACTGTGAATGGGATAATTGCAAATGTTCCAGGAAGGACCACTGTAACCTTTGTGTAAACTTCACTTCCACCCTGATACCCCCCTTGAGGTTTCAGGAATTATGTCCATGTGGACGTGACGGTACCCACTCTGTGATCACTCTGTGATCAGACCATGATCTTATGAAATTAGCCTCTAGACATAAATCAATCGAAACGAAATTTTATGAGAATTGTAATCTTGTGGCTTTCATGGGTTTTTCCTTTAAAAGTACCTATGTTGCTGCAGTGCGGGGCAACTCTTGCTCTCAGGACAAGGGTAGCCCTACTGTACAGCCACATCAATAAACCTCTTGCTATTTGCATCAACTGGATCTGAGTCTGGGTTCTTGGGGCGCCCACCCGAGAAAGGTAGCACCCTGAGTCTGGGGTCTATCACCATTAGCTTAGCCAAAGCACAAGAGTGGTGCATGTCTTTCTGTGGACCAGCCTGGCCTTCCCTTGATGATGCAGGGGGGCAATCCCAGCTTGAGACACACAGCAGGCAGCAAGACCACTTGCTCAATAGGGTCTTCAGCGTGGGTGATTTCCACTGGCTGAGCCTTCTTGTTCTCCACCAGAGTAGTGACCATATTGACTCCTGCTCCAAGGTTAGGTGATCTCTTACTGAGGACGCCCCCTTTGCCACCAGCTCTCTTCTCAGCATGGGCCGGCAGCCTTGGCTTCTTATCCTCATCTCTGGCCCATACTCGTGGCCAAGTTTAGGCATCTAGGTAGCTGTTTGTTATTCCAGGGCCTGGGGGAATTGGTTAATGGCAGCAGGTACTTGGAGCCACTTATAGAGGATGACCCTTTGCCACTGCAGCCTTATAGGGTGGGATCATTTGACAAAGCACGTGAGATTCCTGTTGGGCTGATGTCCTATCCAATGCTAAAGTTGTGAGGTCTTTTTACAAACAGATAATTCACCACCACGTTTTTGGCCTCCTGTTTCTTCATGATGGGGGAGTTAAGGGTCATCTTCTTCCCCTTGGCCTTCTTTCCTTCGGACATCTTGCCATGCTGTAGAAGAGGGAAAGAAAAAGGAATTGTGGATAATATATAAGAGCCAGGGAGTTCTTGAGAATCTGAGCCTGCTTTCTTATACAACCCAGGACCATCTGCCCAGGGTGGGCACTGCCCACAATAGGCTGAGTCTTGCCACCTAAATCGTTAATCAAGAAAGTGTCCCGTAGACAAGCCCACATGTCAGTCTGATGGAGGCAGTTCTTCAACTGAGATTTCCTCTTCCCACATGATCCTAATTTGTATCAAGTTGACAAAACCTAACCAGCACCATTGACCCCCTGTCAGTTTGACACATGGACACATTATGATTAAATCCTAACTGTCCTTTCTGGTTTATCCCCAAGATCTCATGTTAAAAGTATAAGACAAAACAGACTGTAATTTTTAAAGTACTACAAGCTTTCTTTCAAAAGTAGTTAAAATTTTAATCTCTTTAAAATATCCAAAAGTATTTTAAATGTGGGCTCCTGAAAATCCAAAATAAATTACACACTCTCTTGTTCCAAAAGGGAAAAACCATGGTACAGTTATAGTTAGATCAAAGCAAAACAAAATTCTAATGGTGAATCAAATCCTGTAGTACAATATCCAGGACTCACTCATGATCTACTGGGCTAAAAAGGGTCTGGGCAACTCCATTTCTCTGGCTCCCCCATTCACAGCACACACCTTGTCTCAGTCTCAGGCCAGCCCACTCCACATCTGTTACTCTTTTTGATCATCACCTGACAGTCCTATCATCTTCCAATGTTTTTCCCTCATTGGTCAGGTCTTTCATCCATCTTAGCTTCCCTGAATGCACACAACAGCTCCTTTTCACATCCTATCACAGCAACTTCTACCTGGACAAAGGTCTTTTCATACACCATATATTTGTCTTGGTCTTGCTTGGCAAGGTACTACTCTCACATATTAAAATAACTTTCCTTTGTGCAGTCCTAGTTGCACAGTTCAAAGAAAGAACAAGCCTGTGATTATTTCATGCCTGACCCATCTATTCCAAGCAAGTTGTCTGATCTCAGAGGTTCATTTATCATGTTGCGGGTGAATGCAAAGGTGTGGCCAGTGTGCTGACACTTTGATAGACCTTAGCAACCAGACTTCTTCCTGGAGGCTATGTTTTAACTGAAGCATATGACTGAATTAATCCACAGGTTATACCAGTTTTCCTTTGACCAGGGTATAAACACAGCAAGACAGACTTAAGAACAACCTTCCCCTGAGACTAGGTACTCTGACAGTGGCTCCACTCTGCATTTTCTGGTATCCAGAAGGAAAGAGACTTCAGAGAAGGTTCTGCTCATGATTATGAGCTGAGTACATGCCCCACACTGACTGGGTGCCTATCCTGAATAGGGTCTTAACAGAATAAATTCTTCATTACCTTTCGACTAAGCTTCAAGTTCATTAATAATCTACTAGTTTATCTAGTCACTTAATTCTCTAAGCCTTTATCTTTTTGAAAATGCAAATTGAATACCTTAAATATAATAATGTCTGTGAAAGTAAATCATTCAAAAATATGAGAAAGAGATAGTCAGTCCTCCCTGGAAATGCTCCCACAGCCCCACATTGCTTAGTTGATTCCGTACTAAATCAAGCTGACATTGAGGAATAGCTATCCAAACACCACGCCAGTTCATCAGATGGAAACTTTCTCCATGGCAGAAGTTTAATTTCATTTTTAACCTAAGTGAAAATTTGTCAGTCTACTTTCCTTCCTTAAACTTCTCACACCTAAGTTTGAGTTTCAGACATGCGATCTCTCTTCCAGGGCCAGTCCTTATATGGGCTGCTTGCAGGAACAAAGGCTTTCTCTTCTTGAATGGAGCTGTCCTTGTGTTAAATCCCGGAGGTTTTCATGCATAAAGTCAGAATACTTTAGTGAGTGCTAGGCCACTAAAGGAGATGCTTCCTATTGTGCCAGATTTCCTGTAAAGAAGAAGAAACAATGAAGAGTGTAATAGAGAACGGGTCAGACAGGGCTTTTCCTGGGGCTGGTTCTTGATGTTTCTCATCTGTTCCAGCAGAACGTTCTTTTTAAAAGTTGTTTTTATTACATTTATTTATTTGTGTGAGTGAGTGAGTGTGTGTGTGTGTGTGTGTGTGTGTGTGTGTGTGTGTGTGTCTGTGTGTCTGTGTGTGTATGTGTGTGTGGTGTATGCAGGTGTGTGTGTGGTATATGGAAGTTGTGGGGGGGTGTATTCAGGTGTGTGTGTATATGGATAGTGTATGCAGGTGTGTGTGTGTGTGTGTGTGTGTGTGTGTGTGTGTGTGTGTGTGTGTTATGTGCAGATACTTAAAATCAAAGCCAGAGGTCAGAGTTGAGCATCTTCCTCTCTATCACCCTCCACTCTCTCTCACTGAAGCTTCAGCTCACTCCTTTGGCTAGAGTGGCCAGCAGCAAGTTCCAGGGATCCACCTGGCTCTGTCCCACCCAGCCCTGAGTTAAAGAATTGTGTTGTGTCTCCCGGTGTCTACATGGGTACTTGGGGATCTGAAATCAGATCCTTATGCTTAAGTATCAAGCACTTTACCCTTTGAGCCATCCTCCCAGCTCCCTTTTTTACAAGTACATGTAGGACATAGTAAATTCAAGTGTCCTTCATTGTAATCAGAAACATTGAATTGACCGTTACCATCTAGTCTTTTACTCAGTTTGATACTTTCATAAATAAATAAGGCCTATCAATGTATTTTATTCACACACACACACACACACACACACACACACACACACACACACACACACAAAACCCCCAGTTGGCTCAAATAATCACATTAACCCAGATGGAAGAGTGTGTGTCTGTAGACTGTTCAACAGCCTTGTTCGAATCCCACTTTCATGATACCCTCCTGCCACAGCCATCTTCTCTCTGGGATGATGATGAGAAATGAAACACCCAGTGAGGAGTTGCTGCTACTTCATTAGCAGCTTCAATTTTTGGCAAAGACACCCCATGCTCTAATCACAACTGCAGTTGTCCTGCTTTCAGAGCAAGGTTTGACTTGTACCTTGTCCTGCCTCTGCTTTGGGTACCAGTTGAGCCTGATGAGTAGGAGTGGGTTTCCTAAACACAGAAGAAGGAATAAATAAACCTGTCAGGGAGAAAAAAATATAATCTATTAGTGGGTTTGATTGTCCTATTTGTCACAGAGAATAACAGATGCATTGTTGTGCACAGCACTTAGAATTCAGAGGCCATCATTACACAATGACAAATGATGTTCTTATAATTTACCATTTGTCTTTTTTCGCATAGTTAAAAAACCATCATTACGAAAAATCATGACAACTTGCCAATTAAACAGATCTACTCATCCACAGATGAAACATGCATTTTTTCATTTTGCAAATTAACTTGGGATGGGAGGGAAGGTTGGGAATGAAATGTATGGTGATGTATTGGGAAATTTGAATAGGTCCATATTAAACAACCCCCCCGCCACCGCCCCTGACCTAGTGCACCTGATCCAGGTAGAAGCCAACTTCGCTTACAAAACATCAGAATCTTTCTGTTTTCTTCTTCATAACAAACTCACTTGTAAAGCTAATTAATTTCCTCTTTCTTTACTTTTATTGTATTAGAGGACAACTGCTCTAATACACATAAAAGGGGCATATTAATCTTATACTGTATGCAGAGGTAGTTGGATTGTAAATGTGAATAAAACCAGTAATTATATGATGGTGAAATTGGGAGGGAGAGAAAGAGAAGTGTTTTCTTGTGGGAGGGTGCCATAGAGAGAGATGAGCCTGGGGAGGTGGCTCAGTGGGTAAAGCGCAGCTGCACAGCATGAGAACCTGAGTTCAAGTAACCAGAAATGATTTAAAAAGCCTATGTGGAGGCAGTGTAGTGGGGATGAAGGGTTGAAATAGGCAGATCCTGGAGCTGATTGCCTGGCTGGCCTAGCCCAGTCCAGGAGAGCTAGGTTCAGTGAGATGCCTATCTCAAAACAAATGGTGAAGAATGATGGAGGAAGGTTTAGATATCAACCTCTGGCCTCCATACGCACACACATGTGATACATCTTCTTGAACACTAGCCTATACCATATATACGTGCACATGCAAAAGAAGAAAGGGAGGGAGGGAGGGAGAGAGGGAGGAAGGATGGAAGGAAGGAAGAAAGGGAAGAAAGAAGGAGAGAGCTTTCTACAATATGACAACAGATGGCAAATTTGTAGTGCACAAAGACCTGAGAGAAGGCCTGGTCAGAGGCCAGATGACAACCAGCCCTGTGGAGAAGAAGATGACAAGTTCAGTGGTGACTTCAGGAACCAAGAGGTTGAAGGTGCAGCTCATCTTTGTTCATGTGTTTACAAGGAGTTGTGAAGAAACCAGTACACCAGTCTTTCTTGTGGAAGTTGTCGGGTCTAAATGAAACTCCATTTCCCCAAGTTATGGCAGTTAGAAAAAAGCCAGAAATCCTCTGGAATTTGTGAAGCTAGTTCCCCTCTACCAAAAGAGCCATTTCCCTTATCACTGTCAGAAAGGACAAATGGTTGTCTTTGGTGCCTGTTAGCTTAGCAGAGCACATGATGGCCTCCGGCTCCCTCAGTATCACAGGTGCCTGTTACATATTTCAGAGTCCATGCTGCCTCTCCTCAGCTCTTCTCCCCTCCCCTCTAGTCTAAACTTCCTCCAGCTCAGGAGCTTCCCTTCCCCCAGCTTCACATTCTCCTTATAACCCTGCTATTTCAGCTCTGCTCTCTCTCAGTCTTCTCTTTCTTGCCTGACCTCTATTTCTCTTTGTCTTCATCTCTCACTCTTCCTCTCCATCTCTCTTCTCATGACCCAGTTAGTCAGCTGGCCATGTTTAGTCGACTTCTTTCTCTTTCTGCTCTGGATTTTTCCAGATGCCTCTGGCTGTTATCTCCCCCATATCTACAATAAAAAAATCCTCTTAAGCAATCATGGAGTGAGTGCTCATGTCATCAGTTTGTTCAGAGACTTCCATCCTTTTCTTGGCATACAGCTGTTAATTTGAAAGGAACCATCCTTTGTATCATATAAAATAAAGCAAAGACCATTTGCTAAAATTCTCTGGTTAGAGCTTGAGAAGGATTTCAGGGGAGAATTCCTTTTTGGTAAGTGAGCTAATGGAATAATTATTAATACTATAGAAAAACAACATTACCAGGGGGACTCTGAGAAGAATTCAGGCCCCAGAACTAGAGACAGACAGCATGGTTAGATCTCCAAGAAAGAGCTCATGAGGCAGAATAGTGGGTACCTTCTTATAGGTCTCAGGGAAAGGTGGAGTTTCACACTACCTGCTTGAAGTTTATAGTGCCTGTTGGTGGTCAGGATATCCCTAAGTCCCGGTCCTGGATAGAGGATTGGAATATTTGCATTTTGAAGAAGAGAGTAAATAATTTTGTTTTATGTGAGTTAGAAGATGGGAGAAAGTGGGTAAAGGGGCACATTTGGTATTGTATGCATAGGGACTGTGCCACCAAAAGGCTGGGCTTGTAAACTTCCTTAGGAAACTGGAACTATGGTGCTTTTCATTCTCCTGGAATTCCGACACCTGAATGAATCTGTTAGAGAGTTTCAGTAAGAGCAAAAGAGTCACAGTCAGGCTTTTGGTGGGAGGCCTGGTATCTCCTTTATAGCAACAATGACAGTAGAGGCTACCGCAGGTGAACAAGGCCTCAACTGCTCCTAGCCCCAAACCTAGCAATTTGTTTGTCCATTTCCACCTCTTCCTCCTCCTCCTTCTTCTTTTTATGGGTATGTGTATAAAGTCTTACATATATAGCCTGGCTGGCCTGGAACTCAGAGAGATCCATCTATAAGGTCTAATTCATAGAGCTATTGTGGGGCATTATGAAGTAAATCCTACCTCCAAGGTGGATTCTCAGCTTCCAATTTTTGTTGTGAGCTGAGGTGGGAGGAAGATTTATTTTCTTCCTTTATGTGTTTGTATGGCAGAATGTCCAAACTGGTGCCCAGCCTCTTGGAAAAGGATGTGATCTGCAGATACCATCCCAACGTGGGTGTTAGCAGAAATGTGTCCTTGCCGTCTGTTAGAATACAAGATGTGCCAGCTATGGTTATCATAAAGGGCTAATTAATTTGAGAATGGACAAAGTCCAGAAAAGCAGAATCTTTGTTTGCAAACAATTGTATTACAGCCAATGCTTTAACAACAATAAAATCCAGCTTTCCCTAACTAATTTTTATATTTTGCAGCAATGGAATTGTCATGTGAGGCAAAATGTCTTCAACATGGATGAACCTGGAAACTGACACTTAAGCAAACACAGTACTGTAGAGTTCCCACTAGTCACATGACACCTTTCACAGAACTGTTTGAACCTCCCCTGGGAAACTTACACAATGCAGATTAGATTTGAAACTTGGCAAACTTGGCCCAAACACACACATTTGTTTCCTTTTAATTTGTTCGAATGCATCATCAACACAATCAGAATCTCTGTGCAGTTGCTACTGGTCTAGTTAATTAGCAAGCACAGATAAATATGAAAAGAGAAAATAAATTTGCTGTTTAGAATAATTTTGTCAGTTTGAGGCAAATATTTAGTAAAATAAATTTTTCCATTTCTAAGTAAGGAGGGGGTGATATGTGATTTGAATGATGTATAATCCATATATATATATATATATATATATATATATATATATATATATATATATATCCAAGTGTGAAGGTGATAAAAGGGTACTATCAACTTCACACTTAGTCGGTGTACTATTTAGTTTTAATTGTTAACTTTACACAACCTAGAATCACCAGGGCAAAATGTAGGTATATCTGTGGGGGAGATTGTCTTGGTTGGTAACTGATGCAGGAAGACATAGCCCACGTTGGGCAGCACTATTGCATGAGCAGCTGGTCCTGGGATGAGGAAGAGTGAAGAAAATTCTCTGCAAGCAAGCAAGTGGTGGCACGGATGCATTCCCTTCTCTCTGCTCTTCGATGTAGACATGATGTGAGTAGCTGCCTGAGTTACTGCCCTAACTTTGCTGTGTTGATGGGCAGTAACACAGAAGAGGAAGCCACAACATCTTTCCTCTTCTGTGCGATTTGTCCTAACAACAGAAACCAGACAGGAGTATGACACAGATAGAAAATGGAGAGAATATGTACACAAAGTTGGAGTAGAGACCCTAGGGGTTCCTTCTTGTTATGACCAAACCCCTGATCAGAAGAAACTCAGTGGAGGAAGGGTTTATTCTAGCTCAGAGTTTAATAGGGGTTACAGCTCAGCATGGCAGAAAGAACCCAGCAGCAGCTGTTCACATTATGTCTGCAGTCAGGAAGCTGTATATTAACAAGGATGGGACTGGTCTGTATAACCTAACCAAATGCTCTGCTCCCAGTGACTCATCTTCTCCAGCGAGGTGCCACCTCTTAAAGGTTCACCAGTTTTCTGAAACCGTACCACCAGCTGGGTCCCAAGTACTCAACAACATGAGCTGATGAGGAAAATTTTGCAATCCAACTTTACCACCACAGGCCTGCATAGTGGTTTACATAAATTCCCTAAACAGCAAGAGTGTCATTTACTAGGGTACATCTCTCTCTTTCTGAAATTCCTGGGACAAATAGTGAAGTTGGATGGATGTAGATAGTCTTCATCCTCCATCAGGAAAAGGAAGTCTGTGGGCACAGGTGGGCATCTTCATTCTCACCTGACACCGAGTCAAGCTCTTTTTTCTTTGTACCACACTCTGACTTCTCTTTACCCAGGTCTTGAGCTGTGCTTTAACCTTGAATGCCCATATCCTTTGTGTCCTCTCTTTTTTTCTCATTTTATGTCTTGCAACTGCAGGAGTGAAGCCTCAGACTCTTGAAGATTTGATGTGGGCTCTTTCTAGTCTGTCTGTGTGGAGTTCCCTAGGGTGATTTATTCCCTATTTGAATGCTACATGTCTAACTTCTCTTCCCAGGACACTTGCATGGCTAAGTTTGCAAATATCCAAATCAGGGAACAGAAATAAGACTAATCCCAAATGTCGCACACTTAAATCAAATCACAGGGAGCCTAAATACACCCCTGTTCTTCCTGTGACACCATGAGGATGATCAGATGTAAATAGTTGTGTTTAAAATAATTACATAGTCTGGGCAGATGACCCAGGGGATAAGGTGTTTGCTGATCAAGCAATGGCACCTGAATGAAAATTCCCGGTATGGACATAAAAGCTCAACATGGCAGTATGTTCTTGCAGCATGATATGCAGCAAAGACAGGAGAGTTTCTGTCACAGGAAGCCCGAAGGCCAGCTAACCTGGTACATGCAAAAGCAAACACCAAGAAGGCCCTTTCAAACAAGGTGGAAGTGAGGGCCACATCCAAGGTTGCCTTCTGAACTCCACATTCATGCCATGGCATGAATACACCTGCACTGACACACAAGAACACACACACATACATACATATCATTGTAGCTGAAGTTTTCTCTGGTCCTACCCAGTCCCGCAGACCCCACAGCCACTTATAAAATAATCACTGAGAAGCTTATATTAATTAAAACTGCTCAGCCATTAGCTCAGGCCTACTACTGACTAGTTCTTACAATTAAACTCAGCCTATTTCTGTTAATCTATATGTTGCCACATGTTCCATGGCTTTACCCGTGTGAGGTTACATGCTGCTCCCTGGATGGCAGGCTGGAATCTCCTGACTCAGCCTTCCTTTCCCCAGAATTCTCCTTGCCTGCCAATCCTGCCTGTACTTCCTGCCTGGCTAATGGCCAATCAGCATTTTATTAAACCAATGTAAAAAAGCATTATTCCACAGCACATCATACACATGATAAGACTATAAAATAATTATATATGGAATTTGTCATTTTATCAATAATAATCAAAAACAGGTGAAAATTTTAAATATGATTCATGAAGGAAAATTTCAATTGCTCCCATCCACATCTTCACATTGAGAGCTGAGGGTGGAGAAAGGTTGAGTCACATTGTCTATGACTATAGGAGAAAGTCACTGGACTAGAAAGACACTCAGATCAAAAGTACAGCCGGTAAGGCTACCTAATGAGCACCTGGAGAAGATCAATTTGCAATCTGACAGTGTGTGATTTTACAGATATACACAAGGGGAAATTACAGTCTTTGTGAATGTGGATTCTGAGACTCTCTCAAACACAGTGGTAAGTATCCATTCATTTTGTCCCTCATTACACTGGTCCTTATCATACCTGATATTTGTATTACATTTCCAAATTCAGGCAGAGTGGGTCAGTTTATGCTTCTGTGACAAGCATCCCTTAAGATTCAATAAGTTCCTCCATGAAACACACGTTTCTCCCTCACACAAATGCCAGCACAAATCAGCCAGGAGCAGTCCTTTAGGCTAATGGAGCTTAGCTTGTGGAATAGAAGGAATCATAGGGAATTAAACACTGGATTTCAAGTTTCCATCCAGAGGTCGCACAATAAACTTCTAATAAAATGCCATTTGTCAATGTTAGACACATAGTAAGCTGTCATGTCAAATGGAGAATAAATAACACCACAATTCCAAACAGTAACACATTTGGAAAACAGACTTTTTATACTCAAATTGGAGTGTTAGACATTCTGAAAAGTAGTGAACCAAAAAGTGGGTTCCAAGAGCCGCAGGACACAGCAAGAGGCTTGTGATTGTGGACTGTGAACATAAAGTAGTTAATTTAGAAAAGGCCTTAGTTTTTGCAACCTGCCCTCATCTGGGAAATGTCACCCAACTATATCTGGTGATCAGACTATTCTACTTACAGATCAATGTTAAGAACATATTTACTCTGGTGTGACTTTTCCTGCTGAAATATGAACAAATGCTTGTCAATTCTATTAATATACATACTCTATATAAATTCGATTTAATTCTATAATTCTATTCTATTAATATAGACATAGACTATTTAGCGAACCAATGAGTTTATTGGAGTTACTAACAAGAGCACAGGTAGAAAGGCACAGCATCTGCAGAAAGCCCACCTCAGCATGAGAGGCAACTGACTGAAGTTGCATCCCTGGAATTCCTTAATAACCCGTAGGCGACTCCACCCAGTGAGTCCCAAATGTGGCAGGGAATCTTGTGACTCCTGTAACTCTCTGAACTCCCTCAACTTCCTAAGTTCCTTTGGCTTCCAGAGTTTTCCCAGGTGGCTCCCTCCTGTTTTAACTAGAAGAAATAGCTATTCAACACACTCTTTAGTAACTATGTGTTAAATGATGTTGTTAAACCTGTGAACCCAATTAAGCAGTTCTTCTCCTCTATGGTGGGCCAGAAAGTGGCCAGACCAAGGCAGGGCACACAGCACACAGTCTGTAAGTCTTTGACAGCTGAGCACTAGTTTAAAATTGATAGACAGATAGATGTTAGGCAGGTAGATGACAGATGGTAGATTGATAAATGAAATATAGGTGATTTATTGATAGACTAATAAAAGATGATTGATAGACAATACATAAAAAGATAGATAGATAGATAGATAGATAGATAGATAGATAGATAGATAGATAGATGATACAAAAATATGTTGATAGATACATAACCTATCATGTAGATTGATAGAAGCATATATATGGATAGATGACAGATGGATAAATGATAAATAAATATATGATAAATAGATATATGGATAGATTTCAACCACAATGGATGTGAGCTGAGCCCCTCATGTATCATCACAGCATGTACATTTATCTATCAAGAGCACATCACTCACTTGTCCCACTCAGCCTGGCCACACAGAGTGAGTAGGAAGACCTCTGAATAAAAATGACATTTGGCTGAGCCCATTTGAGGACAGTCATTAATATTGCTAACGGGCCCATGTGTTAAATTTGGCCCAACAATGCCACCAGATGCATCCTCCCAGGCAACCTGGAGGCTTTCTAATGATGCTTCTAGGCCAAGAACAGTGCATCTGCTTCTATTCAAACAGCCTGGCCACTTGGCTAGAAACAGAGCAGCATGGCAAGTACTATGTACTAGGGAGGCTTCATTTCATGAAAAATGAATGTAGCTGAGGGCTGAGTCCTGTAGTCAGATCTGGACTACAGATGGTGTACTTCTTCTAATGATAGGGGAAGCTATTTGAAGGGTAATCTAGACCAGCTTCTGAATTAACTAAATTCAACAAGGTTTTGTACATAGTCATATGTCCACCTTGTTTCTAGCATTGTGTGGTGGCTGATCTTGATTATTAACTCGATGAGATTTAGATTCACCAGGAAAACAAACATCCAGTTTCTGGACTGTGCTCCCTAAAGTGGGAATTCCCACGCTGAGAATGGTTTCATCCCATTGACTGAGGACCCAGACTAAATAAAAAGAAGAAAATGAACTGCTCTGCATCATTTGCCTCTCTGCTTCTTGACTGTGGATACTATGTGATCAGACATTTCACTCAGCTGCTGCCACAACTTCTCCACCAAGAAGGACTGTTCCCTCAGACTGTGGGCCAAAATTAAGCTCTTTCATTCTTTAAGTTTATTTTGTTGGGTATTTTGTCTTGGCAACTAAAGAAATAACTCATATATCTTGAGATAAGGAAAATGAGCCATCAGAGATTCAGAACAATGATGAAACAAGGTTTCCTTTGGCAAGAGTGTGATAATAGAATCAGACTGCATGAAATGAAAGAAGGAAGTAGACCCTACACAGTCGCTCAAGATTAAGACCTTCTAAGAATTTACTCAGGAATTCAAAGGCATTGTTCCTTATAACATCTGCAATCCATCATCCTGTTCCTCAGATGAGGACACCAAAGCTGAAAGGTTATATGACTTCCTTCATGGTCCAGCAGTTGACAGAGTCAAGATTGGAACCTCTGATTCTGATGACCTTGTTGCTTGATTCTCCATAAAACGAAGAGCTGAGTTCTGAAGGCAGGTTTAGAATATGACTAATGAATATGAAGCATTACTACAGAGCATGTCTGACAGCTGACAACTTTCTTAGCCCCTCCAGATGATAACTCATTTAGCCCTTCATAGCAACTAATAGTTGCTAATACAGCATTTATTTGCAAATAAGGACACAGGCATAAAAAATATGAGTAAGCAATTAGCCAAGAGTTACACAAGTAAACAAAGGAGGTGTGAAAATCTGAAGTCTGTGAAGGCCTTCCTTCCTTGCCTGCTATATTGCTTTAAATAGTATGAGATGATATTGGGTCACAGGTTTTTTTCCCCACAGAATGGACAGGCCTTTGTTTGAAGATGTCACTGATTTTTACGTTCTGGCTCAAGTCTGAAATTTTTCAACTCAGTCATCTCTGCTCTTTGCTCCCAAATTCTAGAGAAGGAAATCTTAAAAGCTTAGTTGTGGAAAAAGTTACATAGATAAATGGAGATGAGAGAGATGTGAAAGACAGAAATAAAAATGATAAATGGAGGGAGAGATAGATGATAGATAGATAGATGATAGATAGATAATAGATGGATAGACAGATTTAGATAGATGGATGATATATAATAGATAGATGATAGAATGATAGGTATATATATATATATATAGATAGATAGATAGATGATAAACAGACAGATAGGTAAATAATAGATACATAGATAGAAGGCAGATGATTGATAGATACATAGACAGATATAGATAGAGAGTAGGTAGATGATAGACAGCTAGATACATACATATAGAGATAGATAGATAGATAGGTGATATATATATATATATATATATATATATATATAGAGAGAGAGAGAGAGAGAGAGAGAGATTTAAATAACTGTGTAGACTGATGAACATATAGACATATAAATACCTGGATATACATATATATAAAACCATGTATAATATATACACATAGAAATACATAGATCAATACATAGATATGGATCATTGATATCAAGACTTTAATAACTTTTCAAAGGATCAGGGGACCCCACAGGTGAGATGGTCAATTGTTCTACTCCCAATTCTACACCTCAGAGAAGTGGAAAGCATTCATATAGCAAGGACACGGAGCCTGCATGTCTCCCAACTTTACTGATAACTGCACTGTGCGAGTTTGATACAGACATAACAGTGTTGTTCACCTCTAGAAACGTCTAATTTAGACAGATCTCCTCCTGCCGACCACTGTGGGCAGAAGATGAGAACACCTGAGCTGGAAGTTGCACATATGGTACCCTTTAGGAATCCTGACGTGATTCTTAAGAGGGTGAGACTTCTCCAACACGGAAGGAATTAGTTTCTCTTTAACTTCGACAAATAGCTTGGAGTCAGATTTAATTTAACTTGGAATAAAGAAAGTAACAAAAAATATTTTAAGATATAGAATAAAACTTTTGTGCAAATTGAAGTATTTGGTGGTTTTAGTCAGGGTATCTGAATAATAATCCCCTTCCTTTTCTAATGTGCTGTCTCAGACTCCTCAGTAGAAAAGAGAAAGGAAGAAAACAACAAAGCCACAGAGATTCAGTGTTGGATGAAAAAAAAAAGAGGAATATCAACTGTTTCCCAAGCAACGGGATCAGATGTTTTGCTTCTGAGGAGAGTGTTGTATGTCTAATTTTTCCATTAAGACTTTTGCAGCAGAGACCAAATCATCACTTCAGCATTGAGAGCTGATGAGGTGCACTTGCTTGGTTGAAGGAGAGGAAAATGAATATGTGGACTTAACACTTTTATGATTATACTTTCCGGCGATGAGACGAGGGTAACTATGGCTTCACAACGGCTTTAAGGCAATTGGTTCCACTGAGAGAAGACGACATGTTGAAATGCAAAGGGCAGGAAAGCAGGGGATGCTTCCCCAGTAATTGGAATCCAGGCAACAATAACAGGGCATTACTGAACGCTTGCCGCTTCTTAAGAAAAAGGTCTCCTTTCTTTCTGGAAAATAAAACCTCACTTACTGTGAAGCATCATGACCTTACCCAAGAGGAAAGGGAGACATTAAAAATCATCTCACCTGAGTGCATTTGCCTTTGAATCAGCATGTGCTGAAGTCTGTGCAACTCCTGGCTGCAGTGTCTCTCCCCATTCCCTCCTCTTCTAAAATCACAAGATTATCCAGTTGAGGGCTGTGTTTTAGGGGTAACACTGCATCCAGTTTTCATTTTGTGGATGTGGAAATAAAAATATAATAAAGTAAAACAGTGGCTGGCAAGATGGCTGAGCATATAAAGGTGCTTGCCAACAAGTCTGACAGCCTGAATTCAACCTCCAGGAACCGTATGGAGGATGGAGGGACAGACTACAGCAAATTGTCCTTTCATGTGCCATGGCTTGCATGAATCCACACATGGATGCAAGTGCATGCAAATATACACATGCTTGACCCCCCAGATTCAGATACACACACACACACACACACACACACACACACACACACACACACACACACACATATACATACATACACATGCACACACAAATTATATATGAAGTAAGGGGACTTGCCTGTGAATGTATAGTCAACTTATGGTTGTTCTTATCCTCGTATGGCCAGAAAGGAGAGAGTAGAGGGATACTAACACACATCAAGTCAGAGCGGACTTCAAGAACTACGGATCAACTTTTCTAGGGGAGTGTCAAGTAGAACTGGGCAAAATGACCATTGATAAAAAGTTATTGGCAGGAGTAAGAATATCTACTAGGGCTGGGTGAGGGCTCAGTTAGTAAAGTACCTTCTGCTCAAGCAAAAGGGCCTGAGTGTACCCCCAGAACCTGTATTAAATAAACAACAACAACACAACAAAGCCACGTGTGCTAGCATGCACTTGCAACCTCAGTGCTGGAGAGGCAGACAGGAGGGTTCTTAGACTTTACTGACCAGCTGATGTAGCCAAATTGTTGAGCTCTAGATTCAGTGAGAGACCCTGTATCAAACAATAAGTGGTGAATAATTGAGAAAGACACCTGACATCAACTTCTGGTCTCCGTATACATGCATACACACACACAGACACACACACACACACACACACACACACACACACACACACACACTCACACACATGCATATGGGTGCACACATACACATGCACACACATGAACAAACAAAGATCTATTGATGATCTTTTCAGTTCCTTTATTAATTTAAAAACATACACAAACAGTTGAAAGCTAGCTTGAACTAACTGTTCATGGGACAAAAAGGCCTGGACTTAGGAGTGATTTCAAGTGGAATGTAACTGCTGTCCAAATGGCAGCCAGTGCCTTTGCTCTAGCTCTAACTTTAGCTCTCTGTGCTAGTCTCCCCTTCGTGGCATGTAGTACCATCCATGACACAAGTAGGAAGTCCAACCATATTCCTACATTCATGTCATCCCGGTTCAGCTTTGCCAACTTCAGTAAAAATAGTGCCTGCCATCCAGAGCTCAAACAATAATTACAGGAAAGAGCATTGAATTGTTGTTTAGAACACAAACTGTTCCAGTCTCCTTTGTGTTGTGATAAAAACACTCTGACCAAAAGCAAGTTCGAAGAGGGAAGGGATTATTTGGAAAAGACTTCCAGGTTACAGTCTATCACTGAGGGAAGTCAGGGCAGGAACTCTGAGGCTGGCACAATGGAGGAACACTGCCTATCAGTTTGCTCTCAGATTAATGCTTAGTTAGGCTTCTCACAGAGCCCAGAACCACCTGCCCAAGGGATGGTGCTACCTACAGCAGGCTGAGCCTTCCACAGCAATTACAGATCAAGACAATCCTTCACAGATATGCCTTCAGGCCAGTCTGACCTGGTCAATCCTTCAACTTAGACTCCCTTCTCAGATGGCTCTAGGCTACAGCCAGGTGACAGTTAATGCTAACTGTGATATTAACCTTGACACAAGAAGCCAGTTAGCATGATTGTCTAGATTTGGCTTATAATTGAATCCTATATCTGAAAAGCTACAAACGGGTTTGGAGAACTCACTGACTATGGGGTACAAAAGCAGAGCTTCTTGGAGGGAAGAGAATATATAATAGGAAGAAAGACTAAGAAAAATACATAAGACAGTGTAAAATCCACACACAATTGTTATGCTTAATCTGCCTTGTCAGTCTGACGGGATTTAGAATCACCACAGAAATAAATCTCAGGCCATATTTCTTAGCAATTATCTAGATTAGGTTTGCTGAGGTACAAAGACTCATCTTAAATATGCACAGCATTATCCCAATAGCTGGAGTTCTGGACTGAATAAAAATGAGAAAGTCTAACCGAGTACCAGCTCTCGCCTCTCCCTGCTTATTCACGGTGGATACAATTTGCCCAGATGCTCTGAACGCAGACCATGATGGAGTGCACCCTTAAACCTGAGCTAAAATAAATCCCTCCTTAAGTGACCTTTGCCTAGTACTTTTTCATGCAGTGAGGCACATAAGCAGTGTATACCTCTTCTTGAGTGTTGGATTTCATATCACAAGTTACAAGTATTTATACATAATTACAATTATGCTCAACACTCCCTTGGGGGCCATAGCCCAAAGTCAGTAGCAGAAGCTATATGCTGATTTCATATCATGAGTACTTTTCATCCTCAAGACAAATGGACTTGAACCTCTGTGCCTGTTGAAAAACTACTTCAGTCTGTGAATAGAGTAAATGATCAATTTCACCATCTAAAAAATGCAGGTTGTAAAATGGAAAATAATACAAGAATGCCAAATTCTTGAATTTAGGAAGAGAAACATATAGGATATTCTTGACATATAGCATGTGCATAGAATCCTGCCAAGAATGACAGGCTCTCTCTACTTTACAGGGTAACAGTGTCTTGGTCAGTTGATATACCCAAATATCTACCACATTGGGAGCTCATTTTCTAGAGACACAATCATGGTGATATTTGAATTTCTTTAGAAAACATATTTCTATGAGGAAAGGTTATGTTTCTTTGTCACTATCACTACTTTAGAACACCAGTCAGCTTCAAGTTCAAGGGTATTATATTCTTATGAACTGTGTGTGTACTCTTGTGCACATGTATGTGTAAGCATGTGTGCTATATAATGTCCCATAGGTTCATGTGTTTGAACACTTTGTTCCAACTGGTGCCAGTGTTTAAGAAGGTTTTGGAACCTGTAAAAGGAAAAAAATCTCACTAGAGATTTCCTTGCTTTCCTCCCCCTTCATTCTCTGCTTCCTGCATGTAGATGCATGTTGACAGGCAGCCTCCTATTCCAGCCACCATGCCTGCCCTACATGCTGCCATCTTGTCTGCCATGATGGATTGTCTCCCTCTGCAACTTCAAGACAAATAAACTCTTCCCCTTGAGTTGCTTTAATCAGATATTTTAATCACAGTAACAAGAAAGGAACTAAACAGTGTGTGTGTGTGTGTGTGTGTGTGTGTGTGTGTGTGTGTGTGTGTGGTGTTCATGCATGTGGAGGCCAGAGGTCCATGTTAGTTTTCTTTTTAGTTGCTCTCTATATTATTTTTTGAGACAGATTCTCTCACTAAATCTGGAATATGGGGATATTGTGTTCCCCAATATATTGTTCACCCTAATAAATTTATCTGGGGTCAAAGAACAGAACAGCCACTAGATATAGAGGCCAAAAAATGGTGGAACACGCAACTTTGATCCTATCATTCTGGAGGCAGAGATCCATCTGGATCTCTGTGAATTCAAAGCCACACTGGAAACAGCCAGGCATGTTGACTCACGCCATTAATCCCAGGAAGTAATGGCAGGAAGCAGAAAGGTATATAGGGTTTGAGGCCCAGGAACTAGGCCTCAGTTAAGCTTTTAGGATTTTGAGCAACAGTTCAGCTGAGATCCATTAGGATGAGGACTCAGAGGTTTCCAGTCTGAGGGAACAGGATCAGCTGAGGAAATGGCAAGGTGAGGTGGCTGTGGCTTGTTCTGCTTCTCTGATCTTCCAGCATTCACCCCAATACCTGGCTCCAAGTTTGTTTTTATTAATAAGACCCTTTAAGATTTGTGCAACACTGGAGCTCTTCAAGTAAGCTTGACTACTGAGTCAGTGATCTCCATCCAGAACCCCCCGTCCCTGTGTTGGAAGATGGTCCAAGAATGGAGCTGTGTGACAAGATTTCTGAGTTCTTGTGAGAAAACTCTAAGAAACCAAAACAAGTGTCTTGTTATCTGAATTTCTTCAAGAACATGGAATTGTTCTTGGATTATGCTTCCATGTCCCTTCCAGGTGTGGTGGATAGGAGTGAGTTTACTTTTGATTATTCATTATAACTGGCTATTGTTATTTACTCATATACCACTATGGAAAAACATGTTTTTGCTGCATGCACCCTGCCCTTCTGATGGTACACTTTACTTCTTACCCTTGTGATGGTACACTTTGCTTATTACCCTTGTGATGGTACACTTTGCTTCTTCCCCTTGTGATGGTACACTTTACTTATTACCCTTGTGATGGTACACTTTACTTGTTACCCTTGTGATGGTACACTTTACTTCTTCCCCTTGTGATGGTACACTTTACTTATTACCCTTGTGATGGTACACTTTACTTATTACCCTTGTGATGGTACACTTTACTTATTACCCTTGTGATGGTACACTTTACTTGTTACCCTTGTGATGGTATACTTTACTTGTTACGCTTGTGATGGTAAACTGACTCTAACCTTAAGAAATCACTTCCATAGCAATAAGCTTTGATGCTAGTCTGGAGTGAATATACTGATACACTTTCAAGGAGACTTACAGCAGATGGTAGTGTTAACAGCCAGGGTTTCTCTCTGAAACTAAACTTCATCAGAATAAGGCTTCCTATCCTATGCTTTTGTCCATCCCTTGGATTTACAGGTACAGCAATGGGCTGGGCCCATTTTCTTCATCTCCAATAATTCTCAAGGGCTAACCCTGTTTCACATTCCACATGGGACCAACTGAGGCACTTAATGTTGCTGCATCTCTGGCCACCCACTGAGTGTCTTTAACCACAGCTGCAGATGCTGAAAGCTATCTCACACTGATCTACCTCACTGTCTGCTTCTCAGGGAGCCCGCCCTATGTCAGGTAATAGCAGAAGAAAATATTCCAAAAGTAGTTCAGAGCTGAATTTGGTATGCATCCTGCAGGATGGTAGACAATAAGAACCCGGCACATGAACAGGAGAAGAGCGTGTACAGCCACTGGCACATAGTGACAGGATAATTGTTACAACACACCCCAGTAGTTGACTGGGGTAGCACAGAGAAAGAGAAAACACTGATCCATGTAACACATCAGATGACACTTAGTATGTGACTATCAGCAGGTATGAGAACTTCAGCACTAGATGGATCCTGTTATGAAGTGGGTGCATGTTGTAGATGCATGAGAAAATGTTGAAGGTGATTAATATCAAAGATAAAAGCTGGTGAATCTTCTTTAGGACATGTAAAGAGATTCTTGGCCAGATATGGTGGTATACATGTATGATGCCAACATTGTGGAGGCTAAGGCAGATATAATATAAATTTGAGAACAATCTGGTACAGAGAGAGACAGAGACACAGAGAGACAGAGACAGAGACAGAGAGACAGATACAGAGAAAAAATTTCAGTTGCTATAATACAGGAGTAAAGCTGAGTCTGTGGCTCAAGCTTTAACAATGATGGTAAAAGAACTCAATAGGAGATTGAATTTCCTACCTTATTAGATCTTCTCAGACAAGGCCAGAGGATGAAACAATTAAAAGCTACTAAATTCCAACAAGGTCCACTATGGTCAAGAAAAGCAGACCAATAAGATATTCATATATTCACCATTGTGTTTATGTGCGTTTCCAAATAGGATACACTCACATTCATATAGGTGAATGTATTTGTGTATGTGTTAATAGGGGCAGGGTTTATTACCATGGACTTACTTACACAACTGTGGAAGATGCAGTGCAAGTCTGGAATCCTGAGGCAGCCTGCTAGAAGCAAATTCTTTGGAGACTCAAAGCTGTACTTCTCAGTTGGAAATATTTGTTGTTCCTCTCTTTCTCCTTCAGAAAAAAAAACAAACAAACTCAGACCTGTTCTTAACACCCTGATCTGATTTCAATCAGACCACATTATGATTTAGCACTATTCCCCTAAAGTTACCTGAATATAGGCCTTAGTCATGTTCCTGAAATACCTGCACAGCATATCTTATATGATATAAATGGCTGCATGACTGTGGGCATAGCCATGGGCATAGTCAACTCGTAAAATGAATCCTCTCAGGTGTGCTGAAAGCAAGGACTTCACAAAGTCTAGACTACTAGCCATTGTATTTCTTTTCCTATAATTTGAGTGGAAGAGTCAGGCTCAAATTAGTTGAGTCCCTGCTTAGGGTCCCACAATATTATAATCAATGAGTTGTCTATGACAAGACCACAGAGGTGGGATTTGTGGAGACAGCTAAAAAAAAAAGAGTCATGGTATGGATATGGATGGAACCAAGGAGTGGAAAAGGGATTCCACACTGTCACTCTGAGCTCCCTTTGTGAACCTAGGCCTCCTGTTATGACATCTCTGGGTTCCAGACCATAGGTTTGAAGACTCTGAGCCCCTTAATGACCCTACAGATCTGGTACCTGCACATGTTGGCTCCAGATTTGAAGATTCTGATGCCCATCTACTAGGGAATATAAATCTACCAGGTTGCCACACAGAATCCCACAAATCCATGTAGCAGCTGTTGCTTGTCCACTTCGCAGTCGTCTTGCCAAGAGGACTGCAGACAAGGATGGGAGCCAATATCTCAGCCTTGCCACCAGAAGGTTGTTCTTACACAACAAGGGCAAAAATGAACATGCTAACGGTGGTTAATATTACCAGTTTGACAAGATCTAGAATCACTATGGGAACAAACTCTGGGCATGGCTGTGAGGACATTTCTACATTTGATTCACTGAGGTGAGAAGGCCTATCATAAATACGAATGGTGCCACTCAATAGGCTGAGGTCCTGGTCTTAACTAAAAAGGTGAAAATTACCTAAATACTGGCATTGATTTATCTGTGTTTCCTGACTGCAGATGAAATGTGACCAGTTGTCTCATAGTCCCAACACCCTGACTTCCCTGCCACAATGGACGGATACTCATGAAATATCAGCTGAAATAAACTCTTCCTTTATTAAGTTGCTTGCTTTTGACTGATATTTTACCTGAGCATCAGGACAAGTAGCTAATACAATGTGCTTTCCAAAAGGGGTAACAATGGTATCTCTACATATAATTTCCCCTGTATTGATTTACATAAAAACAATCATAGAAGCAGTGCTCCAAGAGAGTCATGGAGGACAGGGATCAAGGGTAAAGATCCCACTGTTCCACCAGGAAAATCAGTGAGGTCTGCACAGTCATCACCAACACTGAGGGGAAACTGGAAGGCACAAAGTGGGAGAGAAACATGCTATTTCTATTTCTTCCATGTAGACGCCTGAACAGCATTTGTATTTGCTTCTTATCAACCATTGGTCCTGAGCCTAACTTACTGTGCCTATGACCCCTCCTTCTAGCTTTAGGAGCACAGTTCTTCATTCCTGAACAATCATATTATAATTTCTTTTCCATACTGTAATTCATTTGGATAGTGTATGATCCAAGCACAATTGATCAATAACTAACCCCCATGGATTCAAATGTGTGTCAGTCAGTTTCCCATCACTGTAATAAATAAGAAGTACTCAATTTATAATGAGAAAAGGTTTGGTTTTTCTCCTGCCTTTAGAACTTCCAGTAAGTGATCTAGTAGATTCATTGCTTTCAGTCCTTTATGTGTGCACATGTGGATCAGGAGTGACAGCAACAGCAGGGGAATGAAGACTACCAAAAATGCGCACCTCAGACTCAAGAAGCAAATGGCCAGAAAATAGCAACATTTCTATTATCCCCTTAAACAGAAAGCCCATAGTGATATAAAGATCTCCTACTATACTAAAGCTCTATAAGGTTACAATAACACTGATTTTTGGGTGCTTTACAGCACAGACATATGTAAACACTGAAAAAGAATCCCTCTTTTTCCTGACAGTGTTCAACCTGCATGCCAGTTGCTATTATTTATATATAGCATTTGCATACATAGTCATCTTCTCAATGAGTGGTACAGGACTGATAGATAGGTGATACAAAGAAAGATAATAAGATAATGGTAGAGATATATGCTAGAGATAGAAACTATATATAGTTGGTTGGATAAATAGAGAGATAGGCAGATTGTAGAGAGAGATAATAAACAGTAGAAGATAGATGCTAGATAGACAATAGACAGTAGATTGATGTAAGTGAAATATATATATATATATAATTAGATAGATATCAGATATAAATAATATATGATAAATAGGTAGACAGAAAATAAAGAGATAGATAGATACCATAGAAAATCTGTCTTCCAATTCATCTCTATCATCTTTTTATACAACTCTCCAAGTTTTAACACCAGCACTTACATTCCTACCTCTACAAAGAGATTCCTCTTTATCTTATGTTTGAAAGGATGATGGCTTGCAGGTAATGAGAAAAAAAAGATGACTCATGAATAACTTCTAGGTGAAACAGCCACATGAAAAATGCTGAGACATGACAGTGTTATACCAACTGCCCATCTCATACCAATTCTTCTTCACACCTCATCTGTTGTACAATAATTCCCAACACCAAAAGAGTCACGAGGGATCAAAGAAAAATTGGAATTGTCTATCATGTGTAACTGCTTCTCTCAAAATATCTTTTGTCAGAAGGCATGAAGAGAAATTTAAGCAGAATGCTGAGCCTCTAGGTCTATGTCATAGGTTGAGTTTCCTAGGTACCAGCCTCAAGAGGAGTGATTTCTGTGTGGAAAATGAGCTGAAGACAGCTTTCAAGTTCAAAGATCAATGTACATAGACCTGAGCAGAATGGGAAACCAAAATACAATCACCATAGCAAAGATCTTAAAAAGTCAACCCTTTGGACTCTATTGAGACAGAGAATTTTTCAGAATTGTCTCATTCTGGACAAAGGAGACAAATGAATTTACTCTGCATCAACCTGCCATTAGATGTACCTTTTGAGAAGGGGACATGACTTTGACCAAGGTGGCTTTGGCAGTGAAGGCCATTGTTCAAAAAGAAAGAGCACAAGAAACTGCAAGAGCAAGTGAAATATCTGAAGTTATATTTGAGGATTTAAATTTATTGTCTTTATTGTCATATTCTGTCATCCTTTATTCTCATCTCTGTCACAAACCCTCTCTCTATAACCATCCAGGAACCAGTGAAGATATTCTAAAGAGGCATGCCTGTCCCTTCTTTTGGCTGTAAGACTATTGAAACAACCAATCCACCCAAAAATGAAATTTCCCCTGGAGTCTCGTGCTTCAAGAAGGCAAAGGCTGTGGCCCCGGTGCCAGCTAGAAGGAGTTTGTCTCCCAGGAAGAGATTTCACATAGTGTTGACAACCTGTCAGACCACCTTGTAGAAGAGCTGGAAACAAGACAATGATCAGTCGGTGATGGGCAGGACCGCATCTTCACCAGGACTACTAAACTATACACATCTCTTGATCTCATTTAAACTTAAAACCACATTTTTGGACACAAACATGGATTTGGGGAATCACTGGACCCATCTGTCTCCCTTTCCAATGTGGCTCCATTGAATCTCCTTTCTCTATTCACTATTCCTTGTTTCTTTAATTGGCCTGTTGAGATGGTGGCAGTACCTGGCTTGTGAGGATCTGTCTGGGCCCAGGTTCTAAAGCACTAGCTCCAGTAAAAGCTGTAGACTCACTATGTCACTTTATTTTATCAAAGCTGCTAGTGGCCAATCAGTTTGCTAATTTTTTTTAAGGAAATCTTCAGATTTGTTGATTTGCCCTGTGTTCCTTTCATGTTTATAATATCTTTCCCTTTACTTTCACTGAATCCATTTACTTTCTTCTTTCCAAATTCTCCAAAGGGACTTGTGTCTAACAAATTATGGTTTTCTTTTATAAGACAATATTCTCTAATTTGAATATTTATTTGTTAGCACCACTCTTTGAACCTATATGGTACTGATGATGACAAAAAACATTCACAAAGTAGTTCAAGGTTTGACAGTTTTCATTATTGGATCTGGTTTGGTTGATTTTTGTCTTTGTTTCTGTTTTTTCAAATTTGATATAGGCTAGGATCATCTGGGAAGAGAGAACCTCAACTGAGAAAATGCCTCCATTGGATTGTCCTGTAGGCAACACTGTGGGGAACTTTCTTCATTAATGATTGGTGTAGACAGGCCTCACTTCCACTCTGGGTGGTACTGACCCTGGGCAGGTGGACCTAGGTGGTGTAAGAAAACAGGCTGAGGAAACAATAGGGGAGAAGATCAGCAAACACTGCCCTCCACCGTCTCTCCTTCAGTCTCTGTCTCCAGGTCCTTGCCTTGGCTTCCCACAATGACCAAATGTGATCCAGACATGTAAACCAAATGCGGCGTTTCCTCCCCAAATTGGATATGGCCAGTGTATTGTCATAGCAACAGACAGCAAGCAAAGACTTATGGCAATTTAAAGCGTGATCCTGAGGTTGGAGAGACAGCTCAGAGCTTAGGAGCACTTGCTCTTGCAGTGGACTGGCATGTGGTATCCTGCTCCATATCAGACAGTTCACAACCACCTGTAACCCCAGTTCCAGGGTCTCTAAGGTTATTATCTAGACTCCTTTCCACATGTGATGAACATATATTCACACAGGCACACTCACATACACGTTAATAAATAAAAGCAAATAAATTTGAATAATAAAAGTCAAACATGTCCTTCAATTACTTGATAAGCCCAAGACACTGAAGCTGCTTTGCTTCTTAAAATCTTAGTGGCTTCTGACTTCTTTAAGACAAAGAACAGGGGAGGAACAATGGAACAATACTGTGTCTTCTATAGGGAAGTTGGCAAATGATCATACAGCCTCTTCCTGATTAACTTGGACAGCCACCACAGGTAAAGTCAACTACTTTGTAAGTACTGTTACATTGAGATAGCTGGTAAAGAAGTCACCCTGGGCAGATCAAATGACATGATAGCTAGGATACTAACTGTCATCTGGCCATGTATATATCACTTCTTAAATACATTGGCATCTGGTCGTGTATATACCACTTCTTAAATATATAGCTAATTAAGGCTTTCAGTAACCGCCTTCCTGCTGAGGTCTGACTGCAACCTCCTAATAGAAACAAGTAAGGACTTTTCTGCTAGGGCCTCCTCACACCCCAGACATACAACCTCATAAGGCAAAGAAAAGTATCTATTATACACAATGACATGTGTGGCCATTAGTTATCTGGGAGTAGAAGAGAATGATACCAGAAAAGGACTGCTATTGTAATTAGAACCCACATATGTAGTACATGCTTTATACTTAGGAGTTAGTGTGAAGAAGCTGGGGGGATACTCTGAGGACTCAGTGCAATTGTGATGACATTTAAGGAGGTTCTTGCTGAAGGGTTAAGAGAATGTGGTATGGAAACCTGAGTGATGTCTCAGTCATTGAACTGCTCTATTGGAGTTAGTATGGGCAGGTGCTTAGGTAGGTAGGCTCTACTTGACTGTTAGACAACAGGAAGAGGCTATTCTAAATGTCTGTGCAAATCCTCACAAACACCCAGGAGTCCTACCTGGCACAACTTCTCCATAAGGAATTTGAACTGAACTTTCACTTTACAAAAAAGTGGGTTTTCTTTTTAGATTTCATATCTTTAGGTTTTATATTAGACAGAAAACACCTAAGAAAAATAATTTTTTAACTTATGTTTATTAATTTTGTATTGACTAGAGGAACTTAAAAGTATGTACAAAAGTGCAGATAATAGATACTTTTGGTTTGTCTGACTCTTGGGGTGATTTGAACTCTTTGAAGCATCACATCAACTATCACTGATTACTATTGTAAGACACATGGATAAGAGCGGCATATTATAATGCCTAATGGCAAAGATCTAGAGGACAGTTTGTTGGGTTTTATTTCCCTCTCAGTGCTTCTTGTAGACACTGAGAAAGTCATTTTAGCTGTCTGAACTCAGTTTCCTCATTTATGAAATGAAAATAACAATTTATCATTGAATTTTTGTGAAGAGTAAGTGATTTTGAAAGTCTACAATCGCTTATGTCATGTCTAAAGGTCAGTGTCTAACACTTAAGAAGTGCTCTGTATATGGCTATTGTTATTAAACTTTATCAAGTATCTATGTCCTGTTTCCAAACAAGAAGCTTTAATTCAGTGCCACTGTGGAGTTACAACATTTTTCTGAGATATATATTATTTTCACTGTATCTTAGACTACAAATCCAAAGGATTATGAAATGTGCTACATTGATTAACTGTAAATGACATACCAAGGTTTTGAACTATGGACAGATTTTCACATTGATGCATTTTGTGATCTGTTATGTTTCTCATTTAATGCCATGATCTCGGCAAAAACGTAGAGAAATATTATGCACAGCTCCTGCCCTTCTGAGTCTTGGAAGTCCAGAAGTCATTCACAACTTCCAGTAGAGTACTCATCTCACAGGACCACCAGGGAAGGTGAGAGAGGAGCAGCTGCAGAGAGTGTGGCTCAGCCAGAAGAGCCGAACTGCGAATGTTAAGGAAGTAGCTGCCCTGGGTTTCCCCGAAGAGCAGTGAGCTTTCAGGTACAGATTGTACCAGACAAATGGCCCAGGTTAGTTCCCTTTAGGGGTCTGATATCTGACCTGAGTTCAGTTCCATTCATGCAAAAAAAGACTGCAAGGATTGCCCTGGAACGTTGCTTCCCCGAAATAACCTGCAGTGGTTAGGGAGCAGACATATTCGGAACTTCTAAAGTAATGTTTACATTTTAATAATACTTCATTGGAAACAAACTATCTCATGAACTTTGACCTCCGCTAGGATATTCAATACTGTATTCTGAATGGTTTCCTGGATGGCCCAATAGGTAACAAATCTATCTTTGGAAACTAAAGGAATACTGAAGCTCTCTTCCAAGCTTACCCCCTTTACAGACCTATTGTCTCCCTGTTGTCAGTGGCCTTCTGCATGCTGAACTTCCAAGTCTCCTTTTTTCCAGAAAATTGATAGGTGCTCCTGAGATTGCCTAACTCTACCTCTCTTGTTTTTCTCTTTTCCTCTACGTTCCTCTTTTCTTCTCTCCCTTCCTCCCACTTTCAACTTATTCTGTCTCTCACATACAGCTCTTTTACTGCATCACACTTCAGATTATGACCATTTTTATGTGTGTGACAGATAGGTCGCTGAAATGGTATACAAGAGGGCACACTGATTGATGGCACAACAGAACAAAGTGTGGCATATTGTGGAACTATGAGGGCACAGTAGAACACCAGGATGACTAATTAGGGCATTAGGATACTAAAAAATGAACACAGTGATGGCACCATAGGCTACAGTAATGGCACCATAGGGAACTGTGAGGGCACAATAGAACATAGTGGTGACATAATAGGAAACTGAGATTTCGAAAGAGAGCACAGCAATGACATGGCAGGCCATAGTGATGGTGTGATGGGGCAACATTATGACTCAACAGCATACAACAATGACTCAATAAGGCACAGTAGTTGAAAATGCCAAGTTTATGACAAAGTGAGGCACTGTGATGACTCAATAGGGTAGTGTGATGACTCATGAGTATACTGTAATCATATAATAGGACATAGTGATGGCACAACAGAGCAGACTGATGGCACAATAAGGGAGAGTAATGGCACCACACAACACTGTCATGACATTATAGAACATTGTGATGGCTCAACACAGCACACGAATGACATAATAGATTGTTGTGGTGGCAAATCAGGGCACTGTGAAGATTAATAGGACACAGATATAGCAAAATATGACAAAACCATGTCATAAGAGAACATTGTGACGACACAATAGGGCACAGTGATGGCACAAGAAGGCAGTGTGGTGGCTTAATAGGGGACAAGGATGGCACAATATGCTACAGGGATGGCACAATAGGACACACTGACAGCCCAAGAAGGAAGTGCAATAGCACAGTAGGTCACTGTAATTACACAATAGGGACATGTAGTGACTCAATAGGACATAGTGATTGAACAATAGGCCACAGTGATGGTACAATAACTGATGTGGGATGGTCTGTATGTCAAATTGCTCTGATTGGTCAATAAATAAAACACTGATTGGCCAGTGGCCAGGCAGGAAGTATAGGCAGGACTAACAGAGAGGAGAACAGAGAAAATAGGAAGGCGAAGAGAGTCACTGCCAGCTGCTGCCATGACAAGTAGCATGTGAAGACGCCGGTAAGCCACGAGCCATGTGGCAAGGTATAGATTTATGGAAATGGATTAATTTAAGCTATAAGAACAGTTAGCAAGAAGCCTGTCATAGCCATACAGTTTGTAAGCAATATAAGTCTCTGTGTTTACTTGGTTGGGTCTGAGCAGCTGTGGGACTGGCAGGTGAGAGAGATTTGTCCTGACTGTGGGCAAGGCAGAAAAACTCTAGCTACAAATAACACATAGTAATAGCTCAATAAACTATGTGATAGCACAACAGGACACTGTGATCCCACAATAGTGCATAGTGATGACACGAGGATACCATAATTGTATAAGAAACCACTGCTACGGAAATAGTAAAATCAGGGATCACTCAATAGGCCAAAGTCATAACACAATAGAACACATTGATGGTACAATTGTTCACAGTGGTGGCCAAATAGGCCCAAGGAATGGCAAGATAAAACACTATATAATGAAACAATAGGGTGCTGGAATGAGTCACTATGACACAATAATGACACAATAGGACACAGTAAGGACCCATTAGGGCACATAATTAGGACAGTGGGCCACAGTGGTGGAACTATGTGGATTTGTGGTGGCATAGTAGGTCACTCAGCATTGGGATGACTCATTATGGCAAAGTGATAGCACAATAAGACACTGTGAAATGACGATGGAGAACTGGGCTGACACAATAAGGCAAAGTGGTGTCACAAAGATATGTGATAGCACACTAGGCCAAATGATGGCACAATAAGACACTGTGGAATGACGATGGAGAACTGGGCTGACACAATATGGCAAAGTGGTGTCACAAAGGATATGTGATGGCACAATAGGACTCACTGATGATACAACAGGGCATTGTGTTGTTACAATAGTTCACAGTAATGGTATAATAAGTCACTGTGATGACACAATAGGGTACTGGATGACTCAGTGGCAGATAGTAGTGGGCCAAGCACAATGGGCACTGTGATGAATTAATAGGTCACAGTGATGTCAGAAAAGGAAATAGTGACAGCACAACAGTAAGCAGTGTAAATGGCCAGGTGACACAAACTAGGATACCATGATATCACAAATGGCCACAGTGCTAGAATAGCATTAGTACAATATAACATTGTGGTGGCACAATAGGCCACTTTGATGGCCCAAGAGGTCATATTGAAAATGTGTGCACAATGATAGGGTAGCAGAGTGAGCAGACTGATTCTACAGCATCCATAGGATACTATGATAAGATGGCACTGTGATATTTCATAGAACACAGTGATGACCCAATAGACTAAGGTAAACGCACAATAATAGGGCACTGTGGTGATACAGCAAGACAAAATGGTGGCACAATATGACACACTGAAGGAATAAAATGTTTTGTGATAACATAATAGGTCACTGTGATGGCACAATATGAGAAAATCACAGTACAGTGTGGCACAGTAAGGGCACAATAGGAAACTCTGATAACTCAATGGAGAAAAGCGATGGCACAATATGGCACAGTGATGGCACAATATTGCAAAGTAATGGCAAAGTATGACACTGTGGTGAGACAGCAGAGCACTGTGATGACTGGATAAGGCTCAATAGGGAACTGCAATAACAAAATAAGACACAATGGTGACACAGTAGGACACACTGATGGAGTAGGATGTCACTTTGATGATTCAGTATGAGAAAAATCACAAGACAATATGACACAGTGATGGCACAATAGGATATTGAAGGTGCAAGATGAGTTTGTGATGGAACAATAGGCCACAGTGATTGCACAGGGGGAACTGTTTCGAACCACCAGAGCACAGTGATGGCAAAGTAGGACACTGTGATAAACAGGATAGGACATAATGCTGGCAAAATATGGCACAGTGGTGGCACAATATTCCTCAGTGATGACAAAATAGGATAATGTGATGCCATGATAGGTGTGCTAGATAGTTTCATGTTAATTTGACATAAGCTAATGTCATCTGAGAAGAGAGAACCTCAATTAAGAAAATGTCTCCATAAGATCCAGCTTTAGGCAATCTTCTAGGGCGTTTTCTTAATGAGTGATTGATGGGAGAGGCTCCAACCCATTGTGGATGGTGCCATCCCTAAACTGGTGGTCTTGGGTTCTACAAGAAAGCAGACTGAGCAAGCCAGAATGAGCAACCAAGTAAACAGCACCTCTCCTTGACCTCTGTGTCAGCTCCTGTCTCCAGTTTCCTACCCTGTTTGAGTTCTTGTCCTGACTTTCTTCAGTGATAGACTCTGATATGAAAGTGTAAACCAGATAAACCTCTCCCTTCTCAACGTGCCTTTGGTCATGATGTTTCATCATAGCAAAGATGAACCTAACTAAGAAAAGAGGGCACTGTGTTTATTCAATAAGTCAACTTATTGCCACCATAGAACACACTGCTGGTAAAAGAGGCCATTGTGATGGCACAATAGGATTCTGTAATAACTCAATAGACAGTAATACTACATTAGGACCCAGTAATGGCACAATAGTGCAGTGATGGTATAAGAGGACACTGTAATAGTGCAATAAGATGTGTGATTGTAAAATAGGCCACTGTTAGAGTTATAGTGGAAAAATGATCATTTAATAGACCATAATGATGGCACAATGGGACAGAATGAAGACACTGTGATGGACCAGTAGGCTCATGGATACCACAATAGAACAGTACAATGAAAAAATAGGAAGTCTGAATGATTCATTAGGGCACAGTGATAGAACATAGTAAGGGCCCAAATAGGTCACATAAGTAGCACAATAGGCCACAATGATAGCACAATATGAAACTGTCTTGCCCAACTAGGAAACTATGTTGGCACAATTGGGCAGAGAGATAGCACAATAGGGAACACAGATGGCACTATATGCCAAAAGGATAGTGTAAGATGGCAATAATGTATGCCACTGTGGTGACTCATTAGGACACAGTAACATAACATTAGGCCACAGTGATGGAACAGTAGCCACAGTGAAGACTCAGTAGGGTACAGTGAAGGTGTAATAGGTCACAGTGATGGCAGAGTAGGCCCACAGGGATATCAGCATAAAATTTATAATAAAAAAATTGGCACTGGAATTACTTTATTAGGAACTATGACAACATAATAGGCCAGATTGGTTGCACAATGGGAAACTGTAATGCTGCATGAGGACACTCTATTGGCACAATTGGACACAGAGATGGCACAATAAAGACTAGAGATGTCACAATATGCCACTCTAATGGCACAGTAGGGCACTGTGATAACTCACTCAATAGAGTACAGATAAGTACAATACACCATGGTGATGGCAAAATAGAGACGTGTTATGAGTCAATAAGACACAATGATGGCACAATAGGATACAGATTTGGCACAAAAAGCCTAACAGTGGCACAATAGGACAATAGTGATAGCACAGTTGGCACAACAATGACTTAATAGTGCATGGTGATGGCACAATAGGCCAACTTCATGACATAATAGGGCTCAGCGATGGCTTAGTAGGGCAGGATAAAGTTATGGCACAAGAATGAACTTGATGACACCATAGGACACTATGATGACTTAAATATGAGTGATGAGTTAATAGTGCATAGTGATGGCAAAACAGGCCACTGGGTTACCACAATAGGACACTGTGACAGCATAATAGAGCATATAAAGATGGCTGAGGCACAATTATAATGGTGCAATGAGCCAAAGTTATTGCACAATGGGCCAATGTCATGACTCAATAGGGCAAAGTGATGACTTAATTGGACACAGTGATGGTGCAACCATCCATAGCTATGGCATAGCAGTGAATCTGATGAGACCGTAGGATACTGTGAGGACAAAATAGAACACAATGATTGCACAATAAGATAGTGACTTACAATAAAGCACTGTAATATTACAATATGGCAGTGGTTGCACATTAGCGAGCTGAGAGGTCTCAGTAGGACACAACAAAGCCACAGTAGGAAGGACAGAATATGGTACAATATGGGACAATGATGACTCATTAGTGTACTGTGGTAACTCAACAGTACACAGTGATTGCACAATAGGGTATAGTGTTTACTTTATAGGACAAAAATGATGACACACTAGGACACAGTGATAGCACAGCAGAACAATGTGATGGCAAAAATGATACTTTGAAGCACAATAGGCAACTGTGATGACTCAATATGACACTGGGATTGTGTAATAGGACTCAGTAATGGGATAATAGGGCACAATGAATGCAACAGGCCAATGGGAACAAACCATAGAACACTTTAAAGACAGAGTGGGTCACTGTGATGTCTCAATAGGATACAGTGATAGCATAATATTATGGACTGACAGGAGAACAGAAAACAGTGATAGAATAATAGATCAGAATGATGAAAAAATATAAAACTGGTGGAAGAATAAGAACCTGTGAGAGCAAATAGGACACAGTGATGACACAATAGGACATGGTAATTTAACAATAGGGCATGTGATAGCACATTGGAACACTGTAATATCATAATAGGACACTGTGGTGGCATATTAGGACACAGTGCTGGTAAAATAGCCAATGATAATGACACAATAAAACATTATAACACTATAATTATTCAATAAGGCATAAGATGTCACATTAGCCTAATGTAATGGCACAATAGGGCTCTCTGTGATGACACAGAGATGGCACAATAAAACACAACATTGGCTCAAGATTACACTATGATGACATGGGGGTAACTGTGATGTGATGACACAGTAGGACAGTCATGTCAGGTACAATAATGGCATAAAAGGGCACAGTGATTGTTCAGTAGGTCACTATGATAATTTTATGAGGAACATGAATGGCAAGTAGAGCACAGTGATGACACAGTAGGACATTGTCTTGTTATAATAGTGTCTAGTAACTGCAAAGTGACACAATGTTATGACATAATTTGGGACTGCAATGGCACAATATGCTAAGTGATGGCACAACAAAGCATAGTGATAGCACAGTTGGACAAAGAGATAACAATAACAAAATAGGATAATGTGATGGTAAGCTATGTCACTATAAAGTCACAATACATAACTGTAATGGCTCAATAGAGCATGATGGTGGTATAAAGGACACTGTGATGGCACAATAGACACATGATAGCAAAACAAGGCACAATTTTCATGGCACAATTAGACATGGTGATGACATTGTATGTGAGAACACAATAGGACACACTAATGATACAAGAAGGACTGCAATTGCACAGTAGTTTACTGTTATTACTCAGTGGAGCTCATGGACAGCATATAGGGCAACACATAAGGAACAATATGGCCAAATTATAGCACAATGTGTCGTAGTGATATCACAGAAGCCATGGTGATGGCATGATAGGACATAGCCCTAGCACAATAGGAAAATATTATGGTACATTAGGGCACATAGTTAGAACAACGGGGCCTATATGCAACACAATAGGCCACAGAGATAGCACAATATGAACTATAACACAAAAGGCAACTGTCAAGACTCAATAGAGAGTAGTGATGGCACAAGAGGCTTTAGTGATAGAAAACTAGTGAACAGTGTTGACCCAAAAGGACACAGAGATAGTATAACAGGTCATAGTGATGGCACATTAGAGCATAGTGGTGACACACACTAGGCCACAGTGATGGCACAAAGGGCAAAGTAGTAGCATACTAATAGGGCATAGTGTTGGCTCAATAGATAAGCAATGACACAATAGGGAGTTTGGTGAAAAAAGAGAGCACAATATTGGTACTAAATGGCAAAATTATAACACAGCACATCACTAAAATGGCACTATAGAACATTGTGATGGAATAGAAGGGCAATGTTATAACTCAATACAGTACATTACAGTTACGGTAAAATGATGATTCAATATGGCATAGTGATGACTCATTAGGGCACATTAATGGTAAAACAGACCACCTATAGCACAAAAGTGAACTGTGATGACATGATAGGACACAGTGATGACACAATAGGGCACATTAATGGAAAATAGACCACCTATAGCACAAAAGTGAACTGTGATGGTGTGATGGGACATAGTGATGACTCAATAGAGCACATTAATGGCAAAATAGACCACCTATAGCACAACAGTGAACTGTGATGACGTGATGGGATATAGTGATGACTCAATAGAGCACATTAATGACAAAATAGACCACCTATAGCAAAAAAGTGAACTGTGATAGTGTGATGGGACATAGTGATGACTCAATAGGGCACATATGCCTTAATAGTCTAACATGACAAAATAGTGATGACTCGATGTGACAGAATAGTGGCACAATAGGACAGAGAGATGGAAAAATCAGACATAGTGAAAGCACATTCCAGTACAAGGATGCACAAAGGAATACCATGATGACTAAAGAAGACACATGATGGAAAAATAGGGCACAGTGATAACACTATAGGGTACATGTGACCAACAGCTGCCACAGGAGTGGCACAGCAGGGCAAAGTGACAGCACCATAGGCAACTGGAATGGCAAAATAAGACATTGACAATGATTGATTTGAACAGTCATGGCAAAATAGTGGACAGTGATGACCTACTAGAGCAGTAGTGATGGCACAGTAGGACACAGTGATGGCAATAGGCCACTTACAATAAATAATATGACACTGTATTGACACAATAGGTCACCATGATATTCTCAACAGGGCAAAGTGATGTCATAATATTTCTGAATGGTAGCAGAGAAGTATGTAGTCATAGAATTATGGGCCACAGTGCAGGCATAGAAGGAAACTGTGGTGACAGAAGAGGATTCTGTGATGCCCAAAGAGGGTACAGTGATGGCACAAAAGGCCCCAGGGAAGTCAGAAAAAGACCCTATAATGACATAGTAGGGCTCCGTGATGACTCAGTGGGGCACAATGATGGCACAGTAGGTCACAGTTATGGTAAAATAGGAAAGTGTTTTGACTCAGTGCGTCACAATGATGACATAGTAGGTGTTAGTGATAACACCTTAGAACATAGTGAAGGCACAATAGGAGACACATTTGTCACAAACAGCACAATGGTAACATGATAGGACATAATCATGGCACCACAGGCATGGTGATGACTTAATAGGACAAAATGATGGCATAATATTACTGTGTGATGGCACAATAGTATGCATTCATAGGAATTTGGGCCACAGTAATGGCAAAAATGGAAACTGATGGCAAACAAGGACTCTGTAGTGCCAAAATAGGTCATAGTGATAGTACAAAAAGTCATTTAATAACATAGCAGGGTGTTAGGATAACTCAATGTGGCCCAATGATGACACATAGGCCACAGTGATGCCATAATAGAACACTGATGATTCAATGGGGCGTTATGCTTACTCATTATAACAGAGTGATAGCACAATAGAGAGATGGCAAAATTCTGCATAGTTAAAGCACATTATGATACAAGGATGCACAAAAGGATACTGTGATGACTTAAGATGGCATAGGGATGACACAATAGGGCATAGTGGTGGCACAAGAGGGCACAGTATGAGCAAAAGATACCATAAGAATGTAGGACAAAGTGACAACACCAGTGTCAAACTGAATGGTACAGTATAGCATTGATGGTGACTTGCAGCATGGTGATGGCATAATAATGTACTGCAGTGACTCTTTGATGGCACATCTTTGACAGTGATGGCACAAAATGCACAATGTTGCCTTAATAGAGCACAATGTTGGTACAATATGCCAAAATTATGGCATAATGGTGAATGTGATGACAACAAATAGTGTGGTGATATTTTATTTATGCTCTAACAAAACTTGCCTAGGGGTCAGAGGACAAATCCAGCCACTATATTAAACATAAAGGACAGGCAGTTGTAGCACACACCTTTAATCCTAGCATTCGGGAGGTAGAGATTCATCTGGATCTCTGTGAGTTCAAGACCACACTGAAAACAGAGCCAGGGGTGGTGGCACATACTTTTAATAGCAGCGCTAGTTAACCATAGAGGTCTGGAGGTCTATACAGACAGACAGGATGTGATAGAGCTGGGCAGAAAGAGGAAGTCAGAGGGTAGGGCACAGAAAGGTATACAAGACATGAGTATACAGGAAGTAGCTCCCTTAGGCTGAGGATTTCCTAGCAGTAAGAACTTGAGGCTGCCAGGCGGTGGTGGCACATGCCTTTAATCCCAGCACTCGGGAGGCAGAGCCAGGTGGATCTCTGTGAGTTCGAGGCCAGTCTGGGCTACCAAGTGAGTTCTAGGAAAGGTACAAAGCTACACAGAGAAACGCTGTCTCGAAAAACCAAAAAAAAAAAAAAAAAAAAAAAAAAGAACTTGTTGTATTCCTCTGATCTTTCAGCTTTCAAGCTTTCACCCCAATATCTGACTCTGTTTTTTTTTAATTAATAAGACCTTTAAAGATTTGTGTTACAAATGGACACTATAATAAAAAAAAAAATGAAGGCACAATAGGATTCAGTGATGGGATAATAGGATTCAGTGATGACACAATAGGATTCAGTGATGGGACACTTGGACACAGTGATGGCAGTAGACCATTGGGTAAGAACCATAGAACACTGTTATGACACAAAAGGTCACTGTGATGTCTTAATAGGACACAGTAATTGCACACTATTACCAAGTGATGGCACAACAGAGCAGACTGATAACATAATTAGCCATAGTGATAGCAGAGTCTGAAACTGTGATAAGCAAATAAGACTGTGAAGGGAAACTAGGCCACTATGATGGTACAATTAGGCAAAGCATTAGCCAAATTGGGCAAATGTATGGCACAATAGGCCACAGTGATGGAAAAATGGGAAGTGTTATGACTCAATAGGGTGCAGTTATGGCACAGTAGGCAATAGTGATGGCACAAAAATACAAAGTTAAGACACAATGGTAAATTCTATGACTGTAATGACTAAATAAGGTGACACAATAGAAGAAAGTGATAGCAAATTAGGACATAATGAAAGTATAACAGGGTATAATAATGACACAAAAAAGCATGGGGATGACATAAGAGTATGATGATGTTATGAAAAGGCAAAATAGTGGCACAAAAAGACACTATGATGGTATACTAGTACACTGTGATGGCACAGTAAGATAAACAGATGAATCCATAGGGCACAATAATGACTCTGTGTATGATGGCAAAGTAGGACCAATTCATGCCACAATAGGGCATTGAGAGGGAAAAATTAGAAATGGTGATGGCACAAAAGGGTGCCATGATAGCACAATAGGAGACTGTGATAGCACATTAGGCCATAGTAATGACATAATAGGATATAGTAAAGGTATAATAGGACAAAATCATAGTACAATAGAGCACTGTGATTACACAAGAGGGCACTGTGATGATTCAGTAAGAACAGTGAAGACTCATAGGGCACAAAGAATGAACAATGGGCCAAAGTTATTGCACAATAGGGCCATATGATCACTTAATAGTTACAGTGATATCACCATAGGCCACTGTAAGGTCACCATAGGACTCATGGGTCATTAGGGTACAATGATGGCACAATAGCGCACAGGGAAAAAACATAGAAGAGTGTAATGACAAAATAGAACACTATGATGTCTCAATAGAACACAGTGATGGAATAATATTACTGACTTTGCAATAGTACATAGTCATAGCATTATTAACAGCAAAGATATAGAAACTGAGGGCAGAAAAGAACTCCATGATGGCAAAATAGGATAGAGTTATGATTTAATAGAGCACAGTGATGACTTAATAGGTCATTGTGATGTTATAATAGAACACAGTGATGGTACATTAGCTCAATGTGATGACTCAATAGAGAACAGTGATGACTTAATGGTTACAGTGATGTTACAGTAAGTCAAAATTATGACCTAATGGTGAACTTGGTGATTCCAAAGGACACTGTGATTACTAAATAGGGCGCAATGATGGCAAAATAGGACATAATGATGGTACAGTAAAGCACTGTGATTTTGTATTATAGCAGAGGTTTTGCATTAGATAGTCTGTTAGTCTGATAGGATACAGCAATGCCACAACATCACAAAGTGATAGCACAACAGGGAATTTTGATGATTTGTTAGGATACTGTGATGGCAAAATAGAGCACAATGATTGCACACATAGTTGGAAACTGTCGATGTAATTCTGAACGGTTTTATTAAATAAGAAACACAGAGCCAAATGCAGAGTTAAAAGCCCCAGAAGTCAGAGAGCAGCAGCTAAGAGCTGAGACCAAGACAGCCTTCTTACCCCTTGCTGCTGCTGCCATCCTTCCCCTGAGAAAGAGACCTACTTCCTGTGTGTTTGCCTTTTTATTGACTTTCTGTTCTGTCTTCTCATTGGTGGTAAAACTAATCACATGACCTCGTCACTGTCTGTCTATACAGACCTCCAGGTCTCTATGATTGGTTTTGAGATTAAAGGCATGTGTCTCCAAGCTGGCTATGTCCTTGAACACACAGACTCTGCCTGACATGTGATCGGATTAAGGGTTTGTGCTACCACTGCCAGACTTCTGCTATGGCTTGCCATTATCTCTGACCCCCAGGCAACTTTATTTATTAACATACAAATAAAATCCCATTTTAGTACAAATAAAATATCACCATAGGAAACTATGATGACAGAATAAAGTCTGTGAAGGCAAATAGAGCACTTTCTTGTCAAAAAATGACATAGTGATGGCATAATAGGGCATTGTGATGGCACACTAGAAAACATTGATGGTACAAGCTGGCATTATAATGAAACACGTTGCTAGGTTGATGGCTCAGTAGGACATACTGATTGCATAAAGGGCATGGTGATGTCAAAATAGGTCAGAGGACATGATGACACAGTAGGACACTGTGATGACAAGATAAAATCAATGTGATGACTCAGTAGGGAATAGTGATGACATATTAAGCCAATGCAATGACACACTAGAATACTGTCATGACACAACAGGACACAGTCAAGGCACAAAGCAAAACCCTTTGGCAGAAGACATAATTGTGGTTGTACAACAGGATGTTATCATGGTAAATAGAACACTGTGATGACACAGTTGGACACTGTGATTACACAAGCTGGAGCTATGATGACTCAAAGTACAGTGCAATGGCCAATAGGGCACTATGCTGGCAAAATAGGACATTATGATGTCAAAATAGAGAACTGTGATGATTCCATAGAGCACAGTGAAGGCATCATAGGACACAGTGATTGCACAATAGTTAGGGAGTTTGCACAATAGAGCATAGAAATGACTCAGTATGCCAAAAAAAAAATGACAGTGATGTCACAATAGGGCACTGTGATGGCACTCTATATACCACTGATAGCACAAGTTGGTGTTTTGATGGGACATGAGAGAATGTGATGGCTCAGTAGGATATAATGATGTCACAATTGGAACTGTAGTTGCACAATATGGCACCATGATGGCAAAATAGCCCAGAGTTATAACACAATAAGGTGGTAGCACAACTGGAACATCACAACAGCACTGTAATGTATAATGATGGTACAATAGTTAACACAAAGGAACATTAGGAAACTGTGATTCCACTACAGGACACAGAGCAGGCAGAAGGGAAAAAGTTTTCCCATACAAGGAAATTCTGATCATACAATAGGATGTTGTGATGGCCCAATAGGATGCTGTGATTGCAAAATAGGGAACCGTGATGACTCAATCGGGTACAGTGATGTCACCATAGGACACAGTAACGGCATGTTAGGATATAATGAGATAATAATAGGGCGTGGTGATGGCACAATAGGGCACAGTGAATGCACAATAGGGCTCTATGATATCTTAATAGGGCACAGCAATAGCACAATAGAACAATGTGACTGCACAATAAAACACTGTGATGGCAATATAGGACACCTTGAGGGCATAATAGAAAAATGTGATGGTTCAGTAAGACACAGTTATGGCACAAAAGGAAATGGTGAAAGGACACAGTAATGGCACAATTTTGGACTCTGATGATTCATTAAGGCACATTGATGGCATAATAGAGCACAGTGAGAGCAATACCCACAGGGAACATACAAAAGAACACTCTTGTGATACAATAGGACTTAGTGATAGAATAATTGGGTACTGTGATGGCATTATAAGATAATGGTTTGTCACAGTAATGGACTCAGATGACTCATTAGGTACAGTGATTGCACAATATGGTAGAATGATTGCACAGCAGGTCACTGGGATGGAGCAATAGGACACTGTAATGATAAAATAGGGTACTGTGATGACTCAGTAGTACACAGGGATCACGTAATATTGAAGCATCATGGCAGAGTAGAGCACAGTGAACTCACAATAGGTCACAGTGACAGCCCTCCAGAATGTCTGATTGCTTCCTTCCCCCACTGTATAGTTACCCTTGTAAAAGGCCTTAGGTTTCTCTGGGGAAGAAGTAGAGGAAGGCTAACAGTAAAACTCTTAAATACTTTTTCAGGGTTCTTCCTCAGGGGAACATGGCCATCCCTTCACTCAAGGTATCCTAGGTCTTCAAACTGGCTCAACTATGGAAATTAGGTCATGGGCCAAGATTCTCTTTTGTCATGATTCAATGTAGCCCTTCTCTCATTTGTTTGAGAATTTTCCTGCTTATAGAGATCAGACAAAAATGCAGTGGGCTTCTTATCTATTTCATGCCTAGAAACACCATGATATATTAATCAGTACCAAAGGTCCATACGAGTGATTCCACCATAAAGTTCAATTTGCCTCTGCTGACCATTACGTGTTAGCACATTATGGACACTGCTTTGTCTATACTACCCATTATGATACATACTATCACCTTGCCTTTGGAGATTCAGTGCTGCCACCTGGCCCCTGCTACTTTGAGGCTCAATTAAAACCATTGCATTTAATTCACCCAACTGAGCAACAGCATCTCCACCACTAAGGTATGTAACAAGAAAAAGGATAAAAAAGTTCTTCAAATGTAGTGGTGTTCCCTCACCATTTTGTATCTTATGTGATTAGTAAATGGCATATCTTCTGGGCCTTCTCTAAAGGATTAGGTTTTGCACAGCACACTCACTGTAGCACTGCAATTTCCCTGAGCACTGAAATCCCTTTGTCAGCACCTAATCACGGAATACTAGTCATTGCCAATTCCCTTTCATTAGGCAGTCTTTTGACAAATGTATGAAACAATCATTTAAATGAAGTTTTGACAACTTTTTCTGTCTGTGGAAGCTTCCATTTTAGGCCTTATTTCCAGGCAGAGGGCCCATATTAATATATTTAGCCAGATCCAGTTTTATGTTCCTTCCACTGTTACTCCACACCCACAAAATCCATTCCCATAATATTCCCCACACTTTTGCCTGTGTGAATATTATTGCCTGAGTGAATTAGCAAACTCATTAAGCTCTTTAATAGTGTAGAACACCTTCTCATGGACTACACTTTCTGTTTCCCCTCTAGGAGTCTGGTTATAGGTCTAGAGATGACTATTTGTGGGCCCTGGGGGATATCAGTATTGTCTTGCCTAGCATCTCCTTCAGATAAAATCACTGCTGGTTTAGCAGACAATGAGGGATTAATTTCCTCAGTCAAGGCAGAAAAGGCAATGTTTCAGGGGGAAAAGGGTAGAATACATTTTCTGCTGAGCATGGAGAGACTATTTCCTCAGGTGACATAAGCCCTTAAGAGTCTAAAGGTTCAAAGTTCTCAACTTCAATAGGGTTCTCCCACATATCTCCATCCCATGTTACAGGATTGCTCTCTTTCCTAATTAATGCCCTTACCTTTGCTGCTGACACTCTCTGTGTTGGTTTATTTTCTGTCAACATCTGACAAATTGGAGTCATTGAAGATGAGGGGATCTCAATTGAGAAAATACCACCATAAGGTCAAGTTGTGAGCAGGCCTGTAAGCCATTTTATTAGGGGCCCAGCCCATGTGGGTGATGCCATCCCTGGGCTGGTGGTCTTGGGTCATATAAGATAGCAGGATAAGCTAGTTATGATGCACAAGCCAATCCAAAAACAGCATCCCTTCACAGCCTCTGTATCAGCTTCTGCTTCCAGGTTTCGGCTTTGTTTGAGTTCCTGCCCCAGCGTCCCTCAGTGATAGACTACAATGTGGACATGTCCCTGCTTTGTCTCTAGAATCATTTTACACATTAGTTTCTGTCTTTTTACCCCACATACACTGAGCTTCCAGTTCCTGGCAATTTCAGGGTCCCTCACATTACTCATTCCCCAAGCTATGCATATGCTCTGCCCTTCCCCACAGAGAGCCTGTTTAGCCTTAAGTCTCCTTATAGGTCCAGGGCTAACTATTGGTGTTTGCTGAGGGATATTATTGTCTTGTCAGGCATCATCTTCAAATAAAGTCACTGCTGGTTTAGCAGACAATGAAAGATTCATTTCCTCGGTTAGAAATAGAAAAGGCATTATTTCAGGAGTGGGCATGAAGTACATCTGCTGAGGGTGGAGTGACTACTTTTTCAGGTGAGATAAATACTTGAGAATCTGAGGGTTCAAAGTTCTCAGCTTGGGTCTCAGAATAGAGTCATCCCACACATCTCTACCCATAGATCCAGGATCCCAGTTTTTAATCCACCAATGCCTGTACTTTAACTGTCAATATCCTCCAGAGCTGGAATTTGACTTTTCATTATAATTCAGCCAGAATTATAATGAGGGCTTCAGTTTAATTTTCCACACCATGAACTCCATGGCTGCTGGAGAAAAGAGTCGCTTCCAGTGCACATTTAGAATCCTTTAGGCTGTTTATGTAAATCTGGAGCTGGTCAATTTTATTACTGAGTACACTGTTGTTCTTCACAATATTCTGATCCTAGAAGTTGGTTAATTTTCTCATGGTGCTCACTCCTACCCTTTCCTATCTCTCCAGAGCTTCTAGGAGTAACCAACCAGCATCATCATTTTCCTTATTTTTCCACAAATAGTCAAAAATTTTATATACAAGTCACCAAATCAATTGCTCCTCAAAATCAATGAATCAAAATAATCAAATGCATTCTCTCAAGCTTGTAAAATAGTTCCCACAGGCTTTTCTTACTCTCCTATCTTCTAGTAAAGGTTTTGGCAACTGGAGAAGCTTCAGTATCTGTAGTTGTTGGCAAATTGGAAAGTCTATTCTAGATACTTAAAAACTTTATACTAATAGTAGTTCTCTTTCCCTAAAAACTCTTCTGGCCCCAAATCTATGTTAGTCAAGATTCTCTTGAGGAACAGAACTGATTGTGTGTGTGTGTGTGTGTGTGTGTGTGTGTGTGTGTGTGTGTGTGTATTTAATACACACACAAATATACATTCTATTTCCTTAGTGATGACAAAGCAGCATGCTGTGTTGGCATAATACGGAATAGTGGTGAGTCATTGGGGCACATGATGATACAATAGGACATAGAGATGGCCAAATATGGCACAGAGATTGCACAAAAAATCATGGGGAATGAACAATAAGTCATACACTAGGGTGACACAACAGTGAACTATAGTAACTCAATAGCACAGAATTATCTCACAATAGGCCACAAAGATGGAAAAACGAGGAATGGTGGATGTTTCAACAAGGTACAGTGACAGTACAATCAGATACTGATGGAACAAGAGGAAATTGGGATGATACAATAGGGCACTGGGAAGGCACACTAGGACACTGTAATGACACAATTGTCTTGTATGATGACTCAATTGGACATCATGATGGCACAACTGTTAGGTGTTATGACTAAATAGGGCTCACTGATAACATAATAGATCACAGTGATGACACAATACATAACAGGATTGGTGCATTTGGATAACGTGGTGATATGATTGGGCACCGTGATTACTACATAGGGCATACTATGGCACAATAGGCTAATGCAATGGCACAACAGGGATATATAGTGGCACAGTAGGACCATGTGACAGCAGAAGGGGCCAATACAATGACTCAATAAGGAAGAGTAATTGCTAAGTGTTCCAAGTTTATGTCATAACAGTTAATAACACAATAAGGCACTATAACAACAGTAATGTTGTGAGTTATCCACCAGAGAAGACCATTTGAACATGGGTTCAAGCCAATAGAAAGTCTTTTTAAGACAACCAGAGACTACACTGACTGTTCTGTACCTGAGTTCAGTCATGAGCCTTTCTCAGGATAAGTACAAAAAACACACCCTGGATCAACACCCCATCATGAACAGTTAGCCAGAAACAGAACTACAGAAACTAATAAAACAAGGTTAGTACATTTAGGGACTTTCCAGAAATATTTGATAAATTATGTCTTTGTTCTCATTTTGGCAGGTTTGCTGCCTATGTGCTAGATTCGAAGGCCTAAATGGTACTTCCATTGTGGCATCTGTTATGCTAAGGTCTAGGGACCTACTAAGGTCTGGGGGCCTGCTATAATAGGTTCCTGGGATGAATCAGCAGAAAACAGTGATGCCACAATAGGACAGATTGATAGCATTATGACACAGTAATGACATCGTAATTGCATAATAGGATGCTGTAATGGCAAATAGGACATCATGATGGCACGGTAGAACATCATGATGGAAACATAAGCCAGGAGTGATGATATACAAGGACACAGTGATAACATGATAGGCCACTGTAATGACTCAATAGGACACAGTGATGGCACAATAGGAAACACTCTTGCCAAAATATGAATTGTGACAGCATATGAAGAAACTATAATAGCAAAATAGAGAACTGTGATGACTCAATAGAGTACCATGATAGCACAACAGGATACAATGATGCCACCATAGGACACTGGAATAATAAAGTACAGTCATGATTCAAAGGAGTAAAGTGACTGCACAGAATTCTAATGTGATAATTCAATGGAGATCTGCAATGAAATAATAAAACAAAGTAAAGGCACAATGGGATATATTGATGGACAAGTGGTCATTGTGATGGCACAATAGGTCACTGTGATGAACCAACAGGGCACAGTGTTTGTATAATTGCACATTGTGGTGATTTAAGAGGGCATAGAAATGGTACAATAGGAAAGAGTGGTGGCACAATAGGGCACTGTGGTGACACGCTAGGGCACAGTAATGTTAAAAGATGATGACACACGAGTGCACAGTAGTAATGCAATTGGGCACTGTCATCACACAACAGACCACAGTGTTGGTGCAGTAGGATACAGTGATAGCACAATAGGACTGTATAATCATATACCAAAGTACTCGGGTGGTTCAACTGGACATGCTGATAGAATAATAAAGTACTGTGTTGGCACAATTGGCACTACGGTGTCACAACAAGGAATGTGATGACTCAGTAGGTCATAGTGATGACATGGTGAGACATTATGATGATACAGTAGGGCATTGTGATGACATAATAGAACACAGTGAAGGCACTATATGGCAGAGTGATAGCACAATCAAATACTGATGGCACAGTAGGGCAGAGTGACAGCACAGAAAATATACTTTAATGACCCAAGAGAATGCTGTCCTACCACAACAGGACACTGTCATGGCACAGCTGGAGACTTGAATGGCACAGGAGAAAACTGTAATGGCACAATAGGGCACTGTGATGATCTAGTATATCACTGAATTGACACAATCAAACATCATGGCAGGTCAGTTGGCACTGAAATGGTACAATATGGCATATACATAGCACAATGGGGCAAGAAAATGACACAATGGGGCATTGTGAAAGTCTGATTTACACTGCGTTGGCAGAGCAGGAAACCAAGATGATGCAGCATGTCACTGTGGTAGCACAATAGGACACCAATGGCAGAGTAGTGCACTGTTGTGGCAGAGTAGGACTGTGTGAAGACCAAAGCGAGCATTGCAATGGAATAAATCAGCACTTGGATGGAATAATAGGACACTACAATGGCAAATCATGGAACTATGATGGTACAATAGGCACCGCAATGTTACAACGGGGCACTTTGAAGGCAGACTATTCGGGGTGTTTACCCACCAACCCCACAGTTCCCCAGAGTTTTCCTGAGTGTGAGCAGCAGGAAATATTAGATAGAATGATTTAGATTGTGGAGATAAACAGATAGAAAATAAAAGGATAGCCTCAAGAGGGCCTGGAACCTATTTAACACGCCCTAACTGTCTCTGTCCCAGGGCATTTATAGAGACACCAAGGCGTGGAGTAAAAGACCTCCCCCTAGCACAGCCAAATACAGACCATCTCAGACACCTGCACTTAGGCCCATGGTCCTAATCATCCTCTCTGCGGAATGCTGGGTAAAGCCACGAGGAACCCGAGAACAGGCTCCCACAAGAGTAGGACAAAATGAAGGTACAATAGGACACTAGGATGATACAATGGGACAAAGTGATAGCACAAAAAGACACTGTGATGTTCAATAAGTGATTATAATGTCAAAATACAACATTGAGATGGTTAAAAAGGATACTTCAATGGCACAGTAGGACACTAAAATAACACAACTGACACTATAGTGGAAAACATGACACTGTGATATCACAATATGGCAATGTAGTGACAAAATAGAACACTGTGTTTGTATTATAGGACAATGAAGTCACACAGTAAGGTACTGTGATGGCACAAATGGGCATGGTGATGGCACAATACGACACTGTGATAACTCAATAGATGGCTCAATAGGACACTGTAATTACATAATAGGACACATTGATTGCACAGTAGATCCATGAGATGTCACCACAGAACACAATAATGAAACAATCTGGCTCTGGAATGACTTTCTTGGGTACAAGGATGGCTCAATAAGTCAGAGTGATTGCATAATAGGAAACTGTGACACCACATTAGGGCACTTGCACACAGGGATGATACAATTAGTCAAGAAATGACATAATATGTCACAGAAATGTCACTAGATGACACTGTAAAGACACAATAGGCTACTGTGTGACTCATTAGGGCACAGTGAAGGAAGAGTAGTCCGCAGTGGTGGAACAATGGGGCACAGTGATGACATAATATGGCACAGTAATAGTGAAGTAGGTTATAGTAAAGGCACATATAAAACACATCCATGGTACATTTGGACACAGTGGTGGTAAAAATGATATAGAGATGGCATAAGGGGGCACTAATATGACAAGTAATAGCACTATGATGGTACAAAAGATCACAGTAGTGTCACAACAGGACATTGTGATGTTACAATAGGCCAATATGATGATAGACTTAATAGAGCACAATGATGGCATAATAGGACACAGTGATGGCCCGGCAGAGTACCATAATAGCAAAATAGAAAATTATTATGGCAAATCAGGACAAAGTGGTGGAACAATCCTATAGTGAAGGCACCATAGGATGTAATAAAGAAATAACAGGACAAAATGATGGGGCAATCCTGTAGTGAAGGGACAATAGGGTGTAATAAAGAAATAACAGGACAAAATGATGGGACAATAGGCCACAGTTATGGAACACTAGAATATAGTGATGGCATAAAAGGGCACAGCTATGATAAAATAGCACTATAATGACATGAAAGAGAATTGTGATGACTGAGTATGACAGAGTGATATCATAAGAGAACATAGTGTGAGCAATAGAGACCACATGGATGGCACAATAGAGCCAAGTATAGAACAATTGGCAACTTGAATGGCACAATCAGCCACTATGATGACTTGTTGGGGAACAGTGATGGCATATAGGTGGACTGTGATGACCCATTGAGACATAGTGATGATAATAGCCCATTAGGAAGAAATAACAGAACATTGTAATGACACAATTAATCAATGCAATGTCTCCATTGGGCACAGGGATGGCATAATAATACTGACTGATGACACATAGTACACAGTCATAGTTCTATGGGCAGCAGTGAAGGTATAAAAAAAAAACCTGTGGTGGCAGAATATGACTCTATGATGCAAAAGGAGGGCACAGTGATGACATAATAAGATATTGTAATAATAAAGAAACTGCTGTCATGACTCAATAGGGAACATTTAATGCACAATAGGCCACAGTGATGGCAAAATATGGAAGTGCTATGATTCAATATGGCACAATGATGGTACAATAGGACACAGATTGGACACAAAGAGTACAATGCAGGCACAATAGGGCACAGTGACAGCACAGTAGAGCACTGTGATGCCACATTAGGACACAGTGACAGCATAGTAGTCCAACATGATCCTTCAGCATGGAACCAAGAAAATTTAATAGGGCACAGTGATGGCACAATAGGTCCACTTCATGACACAATAGCACTTAGTCAAGATTTAATAAGGCACTGTTATTGTACAATTGACCAAAGGTAGGACACAACAGCGAACTTGATAACACCATAGGACACTATGGTGAGACACTGCAATACTCCTCTTCACACATCAGTTCATAACTATAGAGAAACATGAACAGACCAACAGATGACATACTATAGCATCAGAGCAAACACCCACAGGCTGCTGAACACCAGTCAAGTGGTGAAACCACATTGATTTTACTTCTAGGAAGTTGAGAGATTTTACCAATGAGCATCATTACTGATTGTTAGACTGAAATCCTCCCATCTTCTTCCTCATTTGTGGCCTAACATTTACCCATAGGACAGTTTCTTTGACATCATCACTGTTACAGCTATAGTAATCTGTAGTTGAATCCAATCCCAATATGTTAGCCTGATTTAAAAGGGTTCAGTGATGGCACAATATGCCACAGTGATGGAAAAATAAGCCACAGTGATGACAAAATAAGGTGTGATAAATAAGAAGGGCAGAGTGAAAAGGCACAATGATGGTACAATGAGACAAACTTATTGAACAACAAGCCAGTGCCATGAATCAATAGGGAAAAATGATGACTTTAATTGGACATAGTGATGATACAATCATGTTACGAGATAATCTTTTTGTATGATGTAAAGATGTGTCTATGTCTATGGTGCCTTCTGATCAGTTTAATAAAAAGCTGAATAACCAATAGGTAGGCAGGGGAGGATAAGCAGTACTTCCAGGCAGAGAGAGCAACTGGGAGGGGGAATCTAGACATGTGAGTTTCACCAGCAGACTTGAAACAAGTTGGACATGCTGTACAGGAAAGGTAAAAAGCCATGTGGCAGTATGTAGATTTAAAATATTGGGTAAATTAAGTTATAAGAGTTAGTTGCAAATAAGCCTAAGCTAAAGGCCAAGATTTTATAATTAATAGTAAGTCTCCATGCAGTTATTTGTGAGTTGGTGGTCCTAAAAAAAAAATACTACTACACAGTCATCCATAGTTATGACACAGCAGTGAATTTGATGACACCACAGGACACTCTGAGAACAAAATAAGACACACTGATGACACAAGAGTGAATTGCAATAGCACAATAGGTTGCTGTTAATACTCAATAGAACACATTGATGGTATAATAGGCCACAGATAAGGCACAATGTGTCATAGTGTAGCACAACAGGCCATGATGATGGCACAGTAGGACACAGTCATAGCATAACTGAAGAATTTTATGGCACATTAGGGCACAGAGGTAGAACAAAGGGGCACAGGTTTGAAACCACAGCCGGGGGAGCACAAAATAACACTGTAATGACACATTAGGCAACTGTCTAGACTCAATAGGGATTAGTGATGGCACAATAGGCCTCAGTGATGGAAAATTAGAAAACAGTGAAGTTACAATATGGTGCAGTGCTACCCAAATATGACACTGTTATGATGACATAGGGCATTGTGAAGACTCACTATGACAGAGTGATGGCATGGTAGGTCAGAGATGGCAAAATCAAACACAGTGAAAGCACAACATGGTATAATGATGCACATGGCACAATAAGGCATAGTGGTGGCACAGTAGAACACTGTGATAAAAGCAGACCTGAGATGACTCAATAGAGCACATTGAAGACTCATATACCACAAATATGGTACAATAGGCCACAGTAGGACATTTAATGACTTAAAAGGGGACATTGATGGAAGAATAGGCCACAATGATGGCGAAATATGACATTGTGATATGTCTATAGGGTATAGTAAAGATTCATAGGGCACAATAATGGGGCAATAGCCCAAAGTTATTGCACAAGAGATCAATGTCATGACTCAACATGGCAGAGAAATGACCTAATTGGACACAGTGATGGTATAGTAGTCCATAGTTTTGGCACAAAGAGTAAACTAAATGACACCATAGATTACTGTGATAATGAAATAGGACATAATGATGCCCTACTAGGACATAGTGATTTACATAAGGCACTGTGACATCACAGTACAGCAGTGGTTACACATTAGGGCACTGTGAGGGCTCAATAGCACACAGTAAGGCACAATAGGATATCTTGTTTACTTTATGTGGCACAATGATGACACAACAGAGCAGTGTGATGGCAAAATAGGACACTTTACAGTTCAAGAGGCAACTGTGATGACAATATGGCAGAGTGATTGTCCTATAAGACACAGTTATGGCATAATAGGATGGAGTGATGACTACAGGCCATGGAAAAGAACTATAGAACACTGTAATGACATTCCAAGGCACTATGATGGTATAATATTACCACTTGATCACACAATAACACAGTGAAACCACAATAGACCAAAGTGATGTCACAGTCTGAAGGTAGTGGTAGAATAGTAATTGGTGAAGGCAAATAGGCCACAGTGATGACAGAGTAGGGCACAGTGAGCACACAACAGAACATGTAATGGCACAGTATGATACTTTAATGGCACAGCATAGAATATTATGATGGCACAATAAGACACAGTGATGTCAAAACAGGCAACAGTGGTTGCACAATGATGACACAGCCAGGTACTATGATGAGTCAATAGGGCACAGTGATGACACATTACGTGAATGTGATTTCACAATTGAATCTTGTGATGACACATTAGGACACACTGGTGACACAATAAAACACATTTGCTCAAGATATCATTGTGGTGGCATGTAAGTACTGGTGATGACTCAGTGGGACATATTGATGGCACAATATGATGTAGTGAGAATAAACAGGCCAGGCTTAGGCCTCAATGGGACACTGTGATGATATGACACATATTGTGATGACTCATTGGGGCACAGCATTGCTAAAATAGGGCACTGTGATGATACAATAGAACATAATTGTAGAATAATAGGCAAATGTGAAGACACAACAGTACAATGCAATGGTCCAATAGGACACAAGGATGCTAGGGTAGGGCACTATTCTGATGCAATCGGTCACAATGAGGATACAAGGATACAATGGGCCAAAGCAACGGCACAATAGGACACAATGTAACACAATAGACCACATGATGATGCAATAACTTTATGGCACAATTGGACACTGTGGTGGCACTGGGAGGACACATTTATGACACAATAGGACACACTGATAACACAAGAGGAACTGCAATGGCACAATAGGTTATTGCTCAATGAATCACATTAGTGGCATAATGGGCCACAAATATGGTAAAATAAAACCCAACCCAGTTATGGCCCAGTGTGCCATAGTGATAGCATAATAGGTCATGGGTATGATACAATAGGGCACAGTCATAGCATTGTAGGAAAATGTTATGGTGCAATGAGGCAAAGGTGTTGTATAACAGACCAGAGAGATAGCACAATATGACACCATAATGACACAATTGGCAACTGTCATTGTAGCAGGAATCTTAAAAGTTCTTAGTAATAAAATCAATCCTGAGCCAGGTATTGGAGTGAACACTGGACGATCAGAGAGACAGAAAAAGCCACAGCCACCTCACCTTGCCATTTCCTCAGCTGATTCTGCTTCCGCAGACTGGAAGTCTCTGAGTTCTCATCCAGAATGAATCTCAGCTGAACTGCTGCTAGAACCCTGAAAGCTTAACCAGCCAAATGCTTAACCAGACAAAATGCTTCTAGTTTCAGATCTTCATGCCTTATATATCTTTCTCTTTCTGCCATCACTCCCTGGGATTAAAGGCTTGATTTCTGGAATTACAGGAGTGAGTCACCATGCCTGGCTGTTTCCGATGTGGCCTTGAACTCACAGAGATCCAGAGGGATTTCTGTCTCTGGAATGCTAGGATTAAAGGTGTGAGTGCTCCCATTTTCTAGCCATTGTATCTAGTGGCTGTTCTGTTTCTGACTTCAGATAAGTATATTAGGGTGCACAATATTTTGGGGAACACAATACCACCACATGTCATGACTCAATAGGGAATAATGGTGGCTCAATAGACTTTAGTGATGGGAAACTAGTCCATAGTGTTGACTCAAAAAGGTACAAAGATAGCATACCAGGTCACAGTAATGGCACAAAAAGCAAAGTGTTAGCACAATATGGCATACCTTTTGGTTCAATATAGCAAAGCAATGGCACAGAAGATCACTTCAATGGCAAGAGAACACAATGATGGTACAAAAGAACAAAGATATAACACAACAGGACACTGAAATGACACTATAGAACATAGTGACAGCATACTAGGGCACAGTGCTGACACAATATAATACATTAATGGCAAAACAGACCAGTTACAACAGTACACATGATGGGACATGGTGATATTCAATAGAGCAGCTATGGCTCAATAGTGTATGGTGATGACAAAATAGGGCACTGTAATGATACAATAGGATACAGTGATGGCACAATAAGAGATACAAGTGGCACAAGAGGGCATTCTCATGACACATTATGTCACTGTAATGATTCAGTAGTTTGTAGAGATGGTATAATCAAATACAGTGATGGAAAAATAGGACACTGTGGTGGCTCAATGGAAAAAAATGATGGGATAATATTGTCATATTATCTGCTGTGATGGAACCCAAGAGCATAGTGATGGTCCAATAAGATGCTGTATTGATACAACAGGGTGCTGTGATGTCTCAGTAAGATAGTGATGGCATGGTAGGACACAGAGATGGCACAATTTGGCATAGTGAGAGCACATTTACAGTACAATGCACAAAGGGATACTGTGATCATTTAAGAGGGCATAGAGATGACACAATAGGAAATAGTGATGTCACAATAGAACACGGTGTAAGCAAAGGCCCTAGGGATGACACAATAGGGATGGCTAAGTGATATTACTATAGGTAAATGGGATGATATAATAAGCAATAGTGATGACACATTAGAGCACAGTAATGGAGTAATGGTGAACTCTGATGACTCACTGGGGCACAGTTATGGAAATAGGACATTGAGGAAAAATAGTGGAACATGGTAGTAACACAATAAGTCACTGTGATATCTCCATAAGTCATAGTGGTGGCATATTACTGTCTGGTGGCACAGTATTATACAGTCTTAGTATTATGGACCAAAGTGAAGGCATAGAAAGAAACTGTGGGGGCAGAAGAGGACTCTGTGATAACACAAAAGGCCCCAGGGGAGTCAGAAAAAGACACTTTAAGTAGGGCTTTGTGATGACTCAATTAGGCACAGTTATGGAAAAATGCAGAAGTATTTGACTCAATATGACTAATGGCATAGTAAGCCACAGTTGTGGCACATTAGTGCACAGTGAGGGCATAATAGGACACAGGTTTGGCACAAAGAGTACAATGGTGAGATAGTAGGACATTATCATGGCATAAGAGACACAGTGATGATTTAGTAGGGCACAGTGATGGGCAAAAATTATGGCATAATGGTGAATATGATGAAATCAAAGGAAACTAATAACAAAATAGGGTGTTAGCACAATAGGACATAGTGATAGAACAATAAGGCACTGTGATGGCACAATGTGATAGTGATTGCACATTAGGATAGTTCAAGGGCTCAAGAGGACACAGTGATGGCACAGTAGGATTCAGTGATGAAACAATAAGGCACAGTGATGGCAATAGAGCATTGAGGAAGAATCATAAAACACCATAATCACACAAGTGTAACTTTGATGTCTTCATAGGATGCTACAGGCTGCAGGAAAATGTGATGGAATCCAGCTACTATGACAAAGGCTACTACTTGAAAAGGTCAAGGACCTTTCCAAAGGTCAAGCCATGGCTTGAGAAGTCTTGGTGATATTTTAGCTTTTGTATGTATATTAGCTGGTTCCTACAATGATTTTCTTGTATGCTCTGTGTGCTTCCAAGAACTCCTAACAGTGTATTTATCTAAAATACCTATCAAGCACCCAAGGACAAATGATCTCCTGAACTAAGGTAACACCCTTATGGAAACTGCACCTGTCTCCTAGGTCAGATTGATAGCTTTATTTCTTGTGCAATTTTATCTGAGAACCTTCTTTCTTATACAGCCTTATTAAAAGTATAGACTCCCAACATTTTTACCTAAGCACTTCTAGAAATGTAGTTTAAGCACATAAATTCCCTTTTTCTGATATATTAACCAATTTTAGCTCTTAGTCAACCTCCTCCTTTACTACTCACTTTTTGGGTTGTAAAAGAAATCCTGATGATCACTGCATGAGGAAAACTCTTATCTGCCTTTATGACCCTGTAAGAATTCAAGCCTGGTGATCTTGCTGGGCCAGAAGATTGCTATTGCTTGGTTTTATAATTGAATACTTGAGAGATGTTGAAGCTGAGAGGTATAAGGAGACTTAAAAGAGAATTTTAAAGAGAGAACTTGAGCAGGAGATGAAGAAGAGAAAAGAGAACAGAAGAACTAGATGGGTAAGAACTGGAGAAAAACTAACTAGATTGGAGAAGAACTAAACTGAAGGGCTAGAAGAGAGAACTAGAGGAACAAGATGGAAGATGAGGAAGAGCCAGATGGGGAGAACAAAATGAGGAAGAACAAGGTAAGAAAGAAAGAGATGGGAGAAGAGATGAGATGGGAAGGAACTAGGATGGGAACATAGATGGAGTAGAACTAAGATGGAAGAATTAAGTTAGAGGGGACAGCAGGTAAATGTAGAGAGAAATCAGGCAAGAAAAGAGCTAGGCATGAGAGCAGAATAGAAGCTGTGTAGAGAGAGAACTGACTCAGAATAATAAAGTGTATGGACTAAGGAGATTTCTATACATGGATTCACTTTAGTTAGATTATGACCTGGTTTTAAATCTTCCCAGATCCTGGGGGAGGACTATTGAGGGGCAGGATCTCCATAGTCATCATTAATAGGATGCAGTGATTACACACTATTACCAAGTAATGGCACAACAGAGCATGGTAATACGACAATTGGCCACAATGATGGCAGAGTCTGAAACAGTGATGACTAAATAAGACTATGAAGGCAAACTAGGCCATAGTTGTGTCACAATACACAGCAGTGATGGCACAATATACCAAAATTATGGCAAAATGGTGAACTTGATAACACAAAAGGACACTCTAATGACTAAATAAGACTCAATGATGGCACAATAAAAGAAAGTAATGACAAATTAGGACATAGGGAATGCACAATGGTGAAACAAAGAGGGACTGAGATGACAAAAGAGTACAATGATGTTATGAAAGGGCAAAATTATCACACAAGAAGACTCTGTGATAGCACAATATGACACTGTAATGACATAATAAGACAAGACGAAGAAATAACAGGACACAATGATGACTCAATGTATGGTGATAGCCTACTAGTAATAATTTCTGGTACAATAGGGCATTGTGAGGGCAAAATTAAAAATAGAAGTAGCATAAAAGGGCACCACAGTAGCACAATAAGATATAGTGATCACAAAATAGGATACAGTGAGGTCACAATAGAAGATTGTGATGATACAGGAGCAGAATGTGCTCACAAAATAAGAGACAGTGATGAAACAATAGGAGACTGTATTGACACAGTAGGAGATTGTGATGACACAATGGGAGACAATGATGACACAGAAGGAGACGGGGAGGACACAGTAGGAGACTGTAAGGACACAATAGTAGACCGTGATGATAAAGGAGGAGACAGTGATGACACAATAGGAGATGGTGAGGACACAGTAGGAGACCATGATGACACAGAAGGAGACTGTGATGACACAGAAGTAGACTGTGATGACAAAATAAGAGAGAGTGATGACACAGTAGGAGACAGTGATGAAAAATAGGATACAGTGATGACAGAGTAGGTAACTGTGATGACACAAAAGGATATTGTGATGACACAGTAGGAGACAGTGATGTCATAATAGGAGATGGTGATGACACAATAGGATACTGTGACATCACAATAGGAAACTGATGACAGAGTAGGAGACAGCGATGACACAAAAGGACACTGGATGATATAATCGAAGACTGCAATGACACAGGAGGAGACTGTGATGACACAGCAGGAGACCATGATGACACAGTAGGAAACAGTGATGACATAATAGGAGAAAGTGATGACAATAGAGGAGAAAGTGATGACACAGTAGGAGACTGTGAGGACACAGTGGGAGACTGTGAGGACACAAAGGATACCATGACGAAAACATAGGAGACTGGACGACATAACAGGAGATTGTGATGACATAGTAGGAGACTGTGAAGACACAGTAGGAGATGGTGTGGACACAATAGGATACAATGATGACACAATAGGAGACAGCGATGACATAAGAGGACACTTTGATGACACAATAGAAGACTTTGATGACACAGAAGGATATTGTGAAAACACAGTAGGAGAATGTGATGACACAGTAGTAGACGGTGATGACATAATAAGAGAATGTGATGACACAAGAGGAGACCGTGATAACATAAGAGCAGACTGTGATGAAACAGCAGGAGACTGTGATGAAACAACATGAGATTGTGATGATAGTGTAGGAGACTGTAATGAAACAATAGTAGACTGTGACAACATAATAGGAGTCTGTGATGACAAAGGGGGAGACTATGATGACACAATAGGAGACTGGGATGACATAACAGGAGACAGTGATGACACAATAAGAGACTGTGATGACACAGTAGGAGACAGATATGACATAATAGGAGTGAGTGATGACACAATAGGAGACTGTGATGAAACAACAGGAGACTGTGATGACACAGAAAGAGACTGTGATGACACAGTAGGAGACTGTGAGAACACAATGGGAGACTGTCATGACACAGTAGGAGACTGTGATGACATAATAGACTGTGATGACACAGTAAGAGATGGTGATGATATAATAGGAGAATGTGATGACACAAAAGGAGACCGTGATGACACAATAGGAGATTGTAATGACAGAGTATGACACTGTGAAGACACAAGAGATTGTGATGACACATTAGAAGACACTGATGACACGCATAGGAGTTTGTGATGACACAGAAGGACACTATGATGACACAATAGGACACTGTGATGACATAATAGGATACAGTGATGATAATTAGGAAATAGTGATGATATAGAAAAAGATTATGATGACACAGTAGGAGACAGGGATGTGACCATTGGAGACAATGCTTACACAATAGGAAACAGTGATGACACAGTAGGAAACTGTAATGACACAGTAGGATAGAGTGATGACACCATAGGAGACCATGATGACGCAATAGTAGACTGTGATGACACAATAGGAGACTGTGATGACACAGTAGAAGACAGTGATGACACAACAGGAGACCGTGATGACACTATAGGAAACTGTGATGACACAATAGGAGACTGAAATGACACAATAGGAGACTGTGATGACACAATAGGAGAAGGTGAGGATACAATAAGAGACTGTGATGACACAAAGAGACAGTGATGACACAGTAGGAGACAGTGATGAGAAAATAGGAGACCGGGATGACAAAAAAAGAGACTGTGATGACACAGTAGGAGACGGTATTGACATAATAGGAGAATGTGATGACACAAAAAGAGACCATGATGACACAATAGGAGATTGTAATGACAGATAGGAGACTGTGAAGACACAATAGGAGATTTTGATGAAATATTAGAAGACTCTGATTACACACATAGGAGTTTGTGATGACACAGAAGGAGACTATGATGACACAATAGGAGACTGTAATGACATAATAGGATACTCTGAAGATAAATAGGAAATAGTGATGATATAGCAGGAGACTATGATGACACAGTAGGAGACTGGGATGACACAGTAGGAGACAGTGATGTCACAATTGGAGACTACGATTATGTAATAGGAAACAGTGATGACACAGTAGGAAACAGTAAAGACACAGTAGGAGACAGTGATGTCACAATTGGAGACTATGATTATGTAATAGGAAACAGTGATGACACAGTAGGAAAGAGTAAAGACACAGTAGGAGACAGTGATGACACAATAGGAAACCATGATGACAAAATAGGAGACAATGATGACACACTAGACTGTGATGACACAAAAAGTGTTTGTGATGACACAATAGGAGACTGTGATGATACAATAGGAGGCTTTGATGACACAGTAGGAGACAGTGATGACACACTAGGAGTTTGTGATGACACATTAGTAGACTATGATGACACAATAGAAGACTGTGATGACACAGTAGCAGACTGTCATGACACAGTAGGAGTCTTGGATGATATAGTGGAGACTGTGATGACACAATAGGAGACTGTGATGTCACTATAGGAGACTGTGATGATACAATAGGAGACTGAGATGACAAAATAGAAGACTGCGATGACACAATAGGAAACTGTGATTACACAATAAGAGACAGTGATGACACACAAGAAACACTTATGACACATTAGGAAACTGTGATGACACAGTAGGAGACAGTGATAACACAATTGGAGACCTGGATGACACAATAGGAGACTGTGATAACAAAACAGGAGACTGTGGTGATACAATAGGAGACTTTGATGACACAGTAGGAGACTCTGATGACAGAATAGAGGAATGTGATGACACAATAGGAGACTGGGATAACAGAGTAGGAGACTGTTTTGACACAATGGGAGACATTAATGACACAGGAGGAGATGGTGAGGACACAGGAGCAGACTGTAAGGACAAAATAGGAGACCATGTTGAAACAATATGAGACTGTGATGACATAATAAGAGACCATGTTGACACAATAGGAGGTTGTGATAACACAGTAGGAGACTATGATTGCACAATAGGAGACCGTGATAACATAATAGGAGATTGTGATGATACAATAGGACACTGTGATGACACAGTAGGAATCTGTGATGATATAATAGGAGACTGTGATGACACAAGAAGAGACAGTATTGATAATAGGAGAAAGTGATGACACAAGAAGAGACCGTGATGACACAATAGGAGACTGTAATGACGCAGTAGGAGACTGTGATGACACAGTAGGAGACAGTGATGACATAATAGGAGAATGTGATAACGCAAAAGGAGACCATGATAACACAATAGGAGATTGTAATGACAGAGTAGGAGACTGTGAAGACACAATAGGAGATTTTGATGACACATTTGAAGACTCTGATGACACACATAGGAGTTTGTGATGACACAGTAGGAAACTATGATGACACAATAGGAGACTGTAATGGCATAATAGGATACTCTGAAGATAAATAGGAAATAGTGATGATATAGGAGGAGACTATGATGACACAGAAGGAGACTGGGATGACACAGTAGGAGGCAGTGATGTCACAATTGAAGATTATGATTACACAATAGGAAACAGTGATGACATAGTAAGAAACTGTAATGACACAGTAGGAGACAGTGATGACACAATAGGAGACCATGATGACACAATAGGAGACTGATGACACAATAGACTGTGATGACACAAGAAGAGATTGTAATGTCACAATAGGAGACTGTGATGATACAATAGGAGCATTTGATGACACAGTAGGAGACTATGATGACAGTATAAGAGACTGTGATGACACAAGAGGAGAATGTAATAACAAAATAGGAGACTGTGATGACACAGTTGGAGATAGTGATGACACAATAGGAGATTGTGATGACACAAGAGAAGATTATGATGACACAATAGGAGACTAAGATGACACAATAGAATACTACAATGACACAATAGGAGAATGTGTTGACAAAGTAGGAGACAGTAATAACACATTGCAGACTGTCATGACACAGTGGGAAACTGGGATGATATAGTGGAGACTGTGATGTCACAGTTGGAGACTATGGTAACACAATAGAAAAGAGTAATGACACAATAGGAGACTGTGAAGACACATTAGCAGACAAGGATGACACAATTGGAGACTGTGATGAAACAATGTGTAACTGTGATGACACATTAGAAGAATCTGATGACACAATAGAAAACAGAGATGAAGCAATAGAAGATTGAGATGACACAATAGAAGATGGTGATGACACAATACGAGACTGTGAGGACACACAAGAAACAGTGATGTCACAGTAAGAACCTGTGATGACACAGTAGGAGACAGTAATAACACAATTGGAGACCAGGATGACACAGTAGGAGACTGTGATGACAAAATAGGAGACCGCGATGACACAATAGGAGACTGTGATGACAAAACAGGAGACTGTGGTGATACAATAGAACTTGGATGACAATGTAGGAAAGAGTGAAGACACAATAGGAGACTGGGATGACACAGTGGTAAACCATGTTGACACAGTAGAGGACTGTGATAACACAGTAGGAGACTATGATGACACAATAGGGGACTGTGGTAACATGAAAGGAGAATGCGATGATACAATAGAAGACTGTGATGACACAGTAGGAATCTGTGATGATATAAATGTTAGGAGACTGTGATGACAGAGTTGGAGAATGTGATGACACAATAGGAGATTGTGATGACATATTAGAAGACTGTGATAACACAGTAGGAAACTGTGATGACACAGTAGGAAACTATGATGACACACTAGGAGAACGTGATGACATAATAGGATACTGTAATGAAAAAATAGGAAATATTGAAGACACAACAGGAGACTATGATGACACAGTAGGAGATGGGGATGACACAATAGGAGACTGTGATGACAGAAGAGGAGACTGTGGATATACAATGGGAGACTGTGATGACACAGTAAGAGACTGGGATGACAGAGTAGGAGACAGTGATTTCACAATTGGAGACTATGATTACACAATAGGAAACAGTGATGACACAGGAGGAAACTGTAATGACACAGTAGGAGACATTGATGGCATAATAGGAGACTGTGATGACACAATTGGAGACTTTGATGACACAATAGGAGACTGGGATGACAATGGGAGGCCATGTTGATACAGTAGGAGATTGTGATATCACAGTAGTAGACTATAAAGACACAATAGAAGACTGGGATGACACACTAGGAAACTGTGATGACACAGTAGGATATAGTGATGACACACCAGAGACAGTGATGACACAGTAGGAGACTGTCATGACACAGTAGGAGACCGTGATGAATAAGAAGGAGACAGTGATGACACAATATTTAGAATGATGACACAATAGGAGAGTGTGATGACATAATAGGTGACTGTGATGACACAGTAGGAGACTGTGATGACACAATAGCAGACTGTGATGAAACAATAGAAGACTGTGATGACACAATAGGAGATTGTGATGTCACAAGAGTAGACTGTGATGATACAATAGGAAACTTTGATGACACAGTAGGAGACAATGATGACACAATAGAAGAGTGGGATGACACACTAGGAGACTCTGATGACACAGTAACAGTTTGTGTTGACAAAAGTGGAAACATTTTTGACACAGTAGGAGACCATGATAACACATAGGGAGACAGTGAAGACACAGTAGAAGACTGTCATGACAAAGTAGGAGATTGTGATATCACAGTTGGAGACTATTATCACACAAAAGAAAACAGTAATGACACAATTGGAGACTATGATAACACAGTAGGATATGGTGATAGCACAATAGATGACTGTGATGATATAATAGGAGAATTGATGACACAGTGGAGAATGTGATGACACAATAGATTACTGAGATGACATATTTGGAGACAATGATGACATAATTGGAGACTGTGATAAAAGAAGAGTTTACTGTGATGACACAGTAGGAGACAGCAATGACACAATAGGAGACTGTGATGACTCAATACGAGACTGTGATGACTCAATAGGAGACTGTGAGGACACAAAAGGAGACTATGATGACACAATAGAAGAGTGTGATGATACAATAAGAGACTGTGATAACACACTAGGAGACCAATGACACAAGAGGAAACTGTGATGACAAAATAGGAGACTGTGATGAAAGAATAGGACTGTGAAGACACAATAGGAGATTGATATCATAACAGGAGACTAGGATGACACAGAAGGAAATTGTGATGACAAATAGGAGACTGTGATGACACAGTAGGAGACTATGATGACACAAGAGGAGATTGTGATTATGCAGTGGGATACAGTGATGTCGTAATAGGAGATGGTGCTGACAAATAGGAGACTGTGATGACACATTAGGAGACTGCGATGGCACTGTAGAATTTGATGACACAGTAGTATACCATGAGGACACAAGAGGATATGATGATGACACAATAGGATACTGGATGACATAATAGAAGACTGCAATGACACAGTAGGAGACTGTGAGGACACAGAAGGAGACCATGAGGACACAGTAGAATACTGGGATGACACAAGAGAAGATTGTGATGACACAGTAGGAGACAGTGGTCACATAATTGGAGACTGTGGTGAAACAAGAGGAGACTGTGATGTCACAATAGGAGACTGTGATGACACAGTAGGAGACTGTGATGACACAGTATGAGATTGTTTGTACATAGTGGGAGAATGTGAGGACACAATAGGATAACATGATGTCAAAAAACGAAACTGAATGACATAACATGAGACTGGGATGACACTGTTGGAGACTGTGATGACAAAGTAGGATACCATATGACACAGTAGGAGATGGTGAGGACACAATAGGATACAATAATGACACAATAGAAGACCATGATGACATAAACAGACAATTTGATGACACAATAGGAGATTATGATGATGCAATAGGAGACTGTGATGTCATAATAGGAGATTTTGATGACACAGTAGGAGCATGGGATGACACAGTAGGAGATGGTGATTACATAATAGGAGAATGTGATGACACAATAGGAGACTGTGATGATAAAAGAGTTGACTGTGATGACACAGAATGAGACCATCATGACATGAAAAGAGATAGGGATGACACAGGAGGAGACTATAGTAACAAAGTAGGAGACAGAGACAACATAATAGGAGTCTGTGTTGACACAGTAGGAGACTCTGATGACATTATCAGAGACTGTAAAGATACAATAAGAGACTGTATGGACACAGTAGGATACTGTGATGACATAATAGGAAAAAGTGATGACACAGTAAAGAGACAGTGATGACAGCATAGGAGAAACTGATGACACAATTGGAGAAAGTGATGACACAATAGGAGGCTCTGATGACATTATCGGAGACTGTAAAGATACAATAAGAGACTGTGATGAAACAGTAGGAGACGGTGATAACACAATAGGAGATTGTGAGACACATTAGAAGAATATGATGACACAATCAAAGACTGTGATGACACTTTAGGAGATTATGATGACACATTAGGAGACTGTGATGACATATTAGGATACTGTGATGATGCAATAGGAAATAGTGTTGACAGAGTAGGAGACTATGATGACACAGAAGGAGACTGGGATGACAAAATAGGAGACTGTGATGAAACAATAGGAGACTGTGATGATACAGTACGAGACTGGGATGACAGAGTAGGAGACTGTGATGACACAGTAGCATATTGTGCTGACGAAAGTGAAAGCAGTGATGACACAGTAGGAGAAGGTGATGATAATAGGAGAAAGTGATGATACAATAGGAGACCGTGATGCAAGAGAAGAAGGTGATGACATAATACGAGAGAATGATGACATAGAAGGAGACTGTGATGACATAATAGGTAACTGTGATGACACAATAGAAGACTCAGATGACACAGTAGGAGATTGTGATGACAGAGAAGGAGAATGTGATAACCCAGTAGGAGACCATGATGACACAGAATAAGACCTTGATGAGACAGTTGGAGACTGTGATGACACAAAAGCAGACTGTGATGACACAATAACAGACAGTGATGACACCTTAGGAGACGATGATGACACAATAGGAGACTGAGATGTCACAATAGGAGACTTGAATGACACAGTAGGATATTGTGATGACACAATGAGTGACCATGATTACACAGTAGGAGACTGTGAGGACACAGTAGGAGATTATAAAGACACAATAGGAGACTATTAAGACACATTAGGAGACTATGATGACAAAATAACAGACTGTGATGACACAATAGGAGACTGTGATGACACAGAAGCAGACTGTGATGACACAATAATAGACAGTGTTGACACAGTAGGATAAAGTGATGAAAAATAGGAGACTGTGATGACACAAGAGGAGATTGTGATGACACAGCAATGTCATAATGGTGGATGGTGATGAAAAATTAGGAGAATTTGACATCACAATAGGAGACTGTGATGACACAGTAGGAGACAGCAGTGACACTGCAGAATTTGATGACACAGTAGGAGACTGTGAGGACACAATAGGATATGATGATGACATGATAGAAGATTGGATGACATAATAGTAGACTGTGATGACACAATAGAGACTGTGATGACACTGTAGGAGACTGTGAGAACAGAGTGTGAGACTCTGAGGACATAATAGAATACCATAGTTACACAATAGGAGACTGGATGACATAAGAGGAGACCATGATGACAAAGTAGGAGATTATTATGAAACAGTAGGAAACCATGATAACACAGTAGGAGATGGTGAGGACACAATAGTATACAATAATGACACAATAGGAGACTGTCATGACACAATAGAGGACCATGATGACACAATAGTAGATTGTGATGACACAATAGAAGACTGTGATGACACAAGAGGAAGCAGTGATGGCTCAGTAGCAGATTGTGTTGAAAAAAGAGGAAAAAGTGATGACAAAATGAAAGACAGTGATGAAACAGTAGGAGACTGCAATGATACAATAGGAAACCATGATGAAAAAGGAGACAGTGATGACACAATAGTAGAGAATGATGACACAATAGGAGAATGTTATTACATAATAGGTGACTGTGAAGACAAAATAGAAGACTGTAATATCACAATAGGAGACTGGGATGACTCAGTAGGAGATCGTGATGACACAATGGGAGACCATATGACACAGAAGAGACTATGAGGACACAGGAGCAGACTGTAAGGACTCAATAGGAGACCATGATGACACATAGGAAACTGTGATGACACAATAAGAGACTGTGTTGTCACAGTAGGAGATTGTGATAACACAGTTGGAGACCATGTTGACACAGTAGGAGATTGTGATGACACAGTAGGAGACTATGATGACATAATAGGAGAATGTGATGATACAATGGGAGACTATGATGACACAGTAGAAGACAGTGATGACACAATAAGAGGCCATGATGACACTATAGGAAACTGTGTTGACACAGTAGGAAACTGTGATGACACAGCAGGAGTCATTAATGACACAATAGGAGAACTGGATGACAAAAAAGGAGACTGTGATGACACAGTGGGAGACGGTGATGACATAATAGGAGAATGTGATGACACAATAGGAGACCATGATGACACAATAGGAGATTGTAATGACAGAGTAGGAGACTGTGAAGACATAATAGGAGATTTTGATGACATATTAGAAGACTATGATGACACACATAGGAGAATGTGATGACAGAGAAGGAAAGTATGATGACACAATAGGAGACTGTAAAGACATAATAGGATACTCTGAAGATAAACAGGAAATAGTGATGATATAGCAGGAGTCTATGATGACACAGTAGGAGACTGGGATGACACAGTAGGAGACAGTGATGTCAAAATTGGAGACTATGATTATACAACAGGAAACAGTGATGACACAGTAGAAAACTGTTATGACACACTGGGAGACAGTGATGACACAATAGGAAAACATGATGACACAATAGGAGACAATGATGGGACACTAGACTGTGATGACACAAGAATTGATTGTGATGACACAATAGGAGACTGTGATGATACACTAGGAGGCTTTTATGACACAGTAGAAGACTATGATGACAGAATAAAAGATTGTGATAACACAAAAGGAGACTGTGATGACACAGAGGAGACTGTATGGATAATAGGAGAAAGTGATGACACAATAAGAGACCTTTTTAATACTATAGGAGACTGTGATGACCCATTAGAAGACTGTGATGAAACAGTAGGAGACTGTGATGACAAAAAAGACTGTGATGACAAAGTAGGAGACAATGATGACATATTAGGAGAACCTGATGACACAGAGGAGACGGTATTGATAAGAGGAGGAAGTGATGACACAGTAGGAGACATTAATGACACAATAGGAGAACAGGATGACAAAAAAGTAGACTGAGATGACACAGTAGGAGACGGTAATGACATAATAGGAGAATGTGATGAAACAAGAGGAGACCATGCTGACACAATAGGAGATTGTCATGACAGAGTAGGAGACTGTGAAGACACAATAGGAGATTTGATGACACATTAGAAGACTCTGATGACACACAGAGGATTTTGTGATGACACAGTAGGACAATATGATGACACAATAGGAGACTGTGATAACATAATAGAACACTCTGTGATAATTAGGAAAGAGTGGTGATATAGAAGATTATGATGACACAGTAGGAGACAGTGATGTCACAATTGGAGAAAATGATCACACAATAGGAAACAGTAATGACACAGAAGGGAACTGTAATGACACAGTAGGATAGAGTGATGACACAATAGGAGACCATGATGACACAATAGTAGACTGTGCTGGTAAAAGAAGAGACTGGGATGACACACTAGGAGACTGTGATGACGCAGTAGCAGATTATGTTGAAAAAAGAGGAAACAGTGATGACACAGTAGGAGATAGTGATGACACAACCAGAGACAGTGATGACACAGTAGGAGACCACGATGAAAAAGGAGACAGTGATGAAACAAGAGTAGAGAATGATGACACAATAGGAGAATGTGATGACATAATAGGTGACTGTGATGAAACAATAGGAGACTGTAATGTCACAATAGGAGATTAGGATGACACAGTAGGAGATTGTGATGGCACAATTGGAGACCATAATGACACAGCAAGAGACTGTGAGGATACAGGAGCAGAATGTAAGGAGTCAATAGGAGACCATGATGACACATAGGAGACTGTGATGACACAATAAGAGACTGTGTTGACCCAGTAGGAGACTGTGAAGACACAGTAGGAGACCATGATGACACAGAAGGAAATGGAGATGACACAGGCGGAGACTATGATGACACAAAAGGAGACTGTGATAACATAATAGGAGAATGTGATGACACACTAGGAGACCATGATGACATAATAGGATACTGTGTTGATAAAATAGGAAATAGTGATGACACAGTAGGAGACTATAATGACACAGTAGGAGATGGGAATGACACAAAAGGGGACAGTGATGACAAAATAGGAGATTATGATGACATAAGATTAAACTTGATGACACACTGGGAAACTGTAATGACACAATAGGAGACTGTGATGACACAGTAAGAGACTGTGAGGACACATTGGGAGACTGTGAGGACACAATGGGAGACTAGGGGAATAATACAATACTATGATGACACAATAGGAGACTGGATAACATAACAGGACACTGTAATGACAGAGTAGGAGACGGTGATAATACAACAAGAGAGTATGGTGACTCATTTGGAGACAATGATGACAAAATTGGAGACTGTGATGACACAAGAGGTGACTGTGATGACACAGTAGGTGACAGTGATGACACAAACATAGACGATGATGACACAATAGGAGACTATGATGATACAGTAGTAGACCTTGAAGACACAATAGGAGATTGAGATGAAACATTAGAAGACTCTGATGACACACTTGGAGTTTGTGATGAAACAGTAGGAGACAACTATGACACAATAGGAGACTGTGATGACAAAATAAGAAACTGTGATTACAAAGTAGGAGACAATGATGACACAGTAGCAGATTGTGATGACACAGTAGGAGATTGGGATGACATAGTAGGAGACTGTGATGTCACATTTGGAGACTATGATTACACAATAGGAAAGAGTGATGACACAAAAGGAAATGTGAACATACATTTGCAGACAATGATGACACAATTGGAGACTGTGATGAAACAACATGTGACTGTGATGACACTATAGGAAACTGTGATGACACAAGAGGAGACTGATGACACAATAGGAGACTGAGATGACACAATAGAAGACTCTGATGACAAAATAGGAGACTGTGAAGACATTAGAGGAGACTTGATGACACAATAGGAAAATGTGATGACAGAATAGGAGACTCTGATGATACAATAGGAAAGTGTGATGACTCAGTAAGAGAATGGGTTGACACAGTAGGAGAAAGTGATGTCACAATTGGAGATTATGATTACCCAATAGGAAACAGTGATGACACAGGGGGAAACTGCAATGACACAGTAGGAGATAGTGATGACACAATAGGAGACTGTGATGACACAATTGGAGTCTGTGATGAAACAATAGGAGCCTGGGATGACACAGTAGAGACTGTGATGAAAAACAGGAGACTGTGATGACACAGTAGGAGACTGTGATGACAAAAGTGGAGATTGTGATTATGCAGTAGGAGACAGTGATGTCATAATAGGAGATGGTGCTGACTTATAGAAGACTGTGACTCACAATAGCAGACTGTGATGACAGAGTAGGAGACGACGATGACATTGTAGAATTTGATGACACAGTAGAATACTGTTAGGACACAATAGGATATGATGATGACACAATAGGAAACTGGATGACATAATAGAAGACTCCAATGACATAGTAGGAGACTGTGATGACACATTCAGAGACTGTTTTATACATAGTGGGAGAATGTGAGGACACAATAGGATACCATGATGACACAAAATGAAACTGAATGACATAACAGGAATCTGTGTTGACACTGTTGGAGACTGTGATGACAATGTAGGATACCATATGACACAGTAGGAGATGGTGAGGACACAATAGTATACAATAATGACACAAAGGAACTGTAATGACACAATAGGAGACTGTGATGATACAATAGGAGATTGTAATGACACAGTAGGAGAATATGATGACACAGTAGAATACAGTGATGACATACTAGGAGTAGGAAATGACACAATATGAGATGGTGATGACAAAAGGAGAGACTCTGATGACAAACTAGGAGACAATGATGACACAATAGGAGACTGTGTTGACACAATAGGAAACTGTGAGGACACAAGAGGAGACTGTGATAACACAGGAGGAGACCATGATGACAAAGAATTAGACTGTGATGACACAGAAGAAGACTGTGTTGACACAATAGGAGACAATGATGACACAGAAGGAGACAGTGATGAAAAATAGAATACTGTGATGACACAGTAGGTGACTGTGATGACATAAGAGGAGATTGTGATGACACAGTAGGAGACAGTGATGTCATAATAGGAGATGGTAATAACACAATAGGAGACTGTGACATCACAATAGGAAACTGTGATGAAACAGTAGGAGATAGAATTGACACAATAGGAGACTGGATGATATAATAGAAGATTGAAATGACACAATAGGAGACAGTGATGACACAGTAGGAGACCATGATGACATAATAGGAGAAAGTGATGACACAATAGGAGAAAGTGAAGATACAATAGGAGACTGTGATGACACAGTAGGAGACTGTGAGTACACAGTGGGAAACTGTGAGGACACAATAGAATACCATGATGACAACATAGGAGACTGGATGACAGAACAGGAGATTGTAATGACATAGTAGGAGACAGAGATGATACAGTAGGAGACAGTGAGGACACGATAGGATAGAATGATGACAAAATAGGAGACAGTGATGACATAAGAGGACACTTTGATGACAGAATAGGAGACAGCGATGATACAGAAGGAGATTATGATATCACAGTAGGAGAATGTGATGACATAGTAGTAGACGGTGATGACATAATAGGAGAATGTGATGACACAAGAGGAGACCGTTATGACATAAGAGGAGACTATGATGAAACAGTAGGAGACTGTGATGACACAATATGAGATTGTGATGACAAAGTAGGAGACTGTGATGACACAATAGGAGACTGGGATGACATAACAGGAGACAACAATGACACAATAAGAGACTTTGATGACATAGTAGGAGACAGTGATGACATAATAGGAGAAAGTGATGACACAACAGGAAACTGTGATGACACAGTAGAAGACTATGAGAACCCAGTGGGAGACTGTGAGGACACAATAGAAGAATGTGATGAAACAGGAGGAGACTGTGATGACATAATAGGAGACTGTGATGACACAATAGGAGACTGTAATGACATAGTAGACTGTGATGACACAGTAGGAGATGGTGATGAAATAATAGGAGAATGTGATGACACAAAAGGAGACTGTGAAGACACAATAGGATATTGTGATGACACAATAGAAGACTCTGATGACACACATAGGAGTTTGTGATAACAAAGTAGGACACTATGATGACACAATAGGAGACTGTGATGACATAATAGGATACTGTGATGATAATTAGGAAATAGTGATGATATTGAAAGAGATTATGATGACACAGTAGAAGACAGTGATGTCACAATTGGACACAACGTTTACACAATAGGAAACAGTGATGACACAGTAGGAAACTGTAATGACACAGTAGGATAGAGTGATGACACAATAGAAGGCAATGATAACACAAGAGTAGATTGTGATGGCACAATAGGAGACTGTGATGACTCAGTAGGAGATTGTGTTGAAAAAAGAGGAAAAAGTAATGACACAATTAGAGACAGTGATGAAAGAGTAGGAGACTGAAATGACACAGTAGGAGACCATGATGAAAAAAGAGACAGTGATGACACAAGAGTAGAGAATGATGACACAATAGGAGAATGTTATTACATAATAGGTGACTGTGATGACAAAATAGAAGACTGTAATATCACAATAGGAGACTGTGATGACTCAGTAGGAGATCGTGATGACACATTGGGAGACCATATGACACAGGAGGAGACTATGAGGACACAGGACCAGATTGTAAGGACTCAATAGGAGACCATGATGACACATAGGAGACTGTGATGACAGAAAAAGAGACTGTGTTGACACAGTAGGAGATTGTGATAACACAGTAGGAGACCATGTTGATATAGTAGGAGATTGTGATGACACAGTAGGAGACTATGATGACATAATAGGAGAATGTGATGATACAATGGGAGACCATGATGACACAGTAGAAGACAGTGATGACACAATAGGAGACCATGATGAAACTATAGGAAAATGTGATGACACAGTAGGAAACTGTGATGACAGAGTAGGAGACATTAATGACACAATAGGAGAACAGGATGACAAAAATGTAGACTGAGATGGCACAGTAGGAGACGGTAATGACATAATAGGAGAATGTGATAAAACAAGAGGAGATCATGCTGACACAATAGGAGATTGTCATGACAGAGTAGGAGACTGTGAAGACACAATAGGAGATTTGATGACACATTAGAAGACTATGATGACACACATAGGAGATTGTGATGACAGAGAAGGAAAGTATGATGACACAATAGGAGACTCTAAAGACATAATAAGATACTCTGAAGATAAATAGGAAAAAGTGATGATATTGCAGGAGATTATGATGACACAGTAGGAGACAGCGATGTCACAATTGGAGACTATGATTATACAATAGGAAACAGTGATGACACAGTAGGAAACTGTAATGACACAGTAGGAGACAGTGATGACACACTAGGAGTTTGTGATAACACATTAGGAGACTATGATGACACAATAGGAGACTGGGATGACAAAGTAGGAAACAGTGATGACACAGTAGCAGACTGTCATGACCCAGAACGAGACTGGGATGACATAGTGGAGACTGTGATGACACAATAGGAGACCGTGATGACACTATAAGAGACTGTGATGACACAATAGGAGACTGAGATGACACAATAGAAGATTCGATGACACAATAGGAGACTGTGATTACACAATAAGAGACTGTAATGACACATAAGAAACAGTCATGACACAGTAGGAAACTTTGATGGCACAGAAGGAGACAGTGATAACAAAACAGGAGACTGTGGTGATACAATAGGAGACTTTGATGACACACTAGGAGACTTTGATGACAGAATAGGAGAATATGATGACACAATATGAGACTGGAATGACAGAGTAGGAGACTGTTTTGACACAAAGGGAGACCATAATGACACAGGAGGAAACAGAGAGGACACAGGAGCAGACTGTAAGGACACAATAGGCAACCATGTTGAAACAATATGAGACTGTGATGACACAATAAGAAACCATGTTGACAAAGTAGGAGATTGTGATAACACAGTAGGAGACTATGATGACACAATAGGAGATGGGATAACAAAATTGGAGAATGTAATAATAAAATAGGAGACTGTCATGATACAGTAGGAATCTGTGATGACATAATAGGAGACTGTGATGACACAGAGGAGACGGTATTGAGAATAGGAGAAAGTGATGACACAATAAGAGACCATGATAACACTATAGGAGATTGTAATGACACATTAGAAGACTGTGATGACACAGTAGGAGACTGTGATGACAAAATAGGAGACTGTGGTGATACAAAAGGGAACTGTGATGACAGTGTAGGAGACAGTGATGACACAATAGGAGACTGGGATGACATAATAGACTGTGATGACACAGTAGGAGACGATGACATGTTAGGAGAATGTGATGACAGAAAAGGAGAACCTGATGACACAATAGGAGATTGTGATGACAGAGTAGAAGACTGTGAAGACACAATAGGAAATTGTGAAGACACATTAGAGGACTCTGATGTCACACATAGGAGTTTGTGATGACAAAGTAGGACAATATGATGACACAATAGGAGTCTGTGATGACATAATAGCATACTCTGTGATAATAAGGAAACAGGGATGATATAGAAGATTATGATGACACAGTAGGACACAGTGATGTCACAATTGGAGACAATGATTACACAATTGGAAACAGTGATGACACAGTAGGAAACTGTAAAGACACAGTAGGATAGAGTGATGACACAATAGGAGACCATGATGACACAATAGTAGATTGTGATGACACAATAGGAGACTGTGACAACACAAGAGGAGACTGGGATGACACACTAGGAGACTGTAATGACACAGTAGCAGATTATGTTGAAAAAAGAGGAAACAGTGATGACACAGTAGGAGATAGTGATGACAAAACCAGAGACAGTGATGACACAATAGGAGACTGTCATGACACAGTAGGAGACCGTGATGAAAAAGAAGGAGACAGTGATGACACAAGAGTAGAGAATGATGACACAATAGGAGAATCTGATGACATCATAAGTGACTGTGATGACAAAATAGCAGACAGTAATGTCACAATAGGAGACTAGGATGACACAGTAGGAGATTGTGATGACACAATTGGAGACCATAAAGATACAGGAGGAGACTGTGTGGACACAGGAGCAGACTGTAAGGAGTCAATCTCCATGATGACACATAGGAGACTGTGATGACACAATAAGAGACTGTGTTGACACAGTAGGAGATTGTGATAACACAGTAGGAAACCATGATGACACAGAAGGAAACGGTGATGACACAGTCAGAGACTATGATGACACAATAGGAGACTGTGATAACATAATAGGAGAATGTGATGACAAAGTAGGAGACTGTGATGACACAGTAGGCAACTATGATGACACACTAGGAGACCGTGATGACATAATGGGATACTGTGTTGATAAAATAGGGAATAGTGATGACACAGTACAAGACTATGATGACACAGTAGGAGATGTAGATGACACAAAAGGGGACTGTGAAGACAAAATAGGAGACGATGATGACATAAGAGTAAACTTGATGACACAATGGGAAACTGTAATGACACAATAGGAGACTGTGATGACACAGTAAGAGACTGTGAGGACACATTTGGAGACTGTGAGGACACAGTGGGAGACTAGGGGAATAATATGATACTTTGATGACACAATAAGAGACTGGATAACATAACAGGACACTGTAATGACAGAGTAGGAGACCGTGATAATGCAATAGGAGACTGTGATGACGCATTTGGAGACAATGATGACAAAATTGGAGACTGGAATGACACAATAGGAGACTGTGATGACATAGTAGGTGACAGTGATGACACAAACATAGACGATGATGACACAATAGGAAACTATGATGACAAAGTAGTAGATTATGAAAACAAAATAGGAGATGGTGATGACACATTAGAAGACTCTGATGACACACTAGGAGTTTGTGATGACACAGTATGAGACAACAATGACATAATATGAGACTGTGATGACAAAATAAGATACTGTGATGACAAAGTAGGAGACAGTAATGACACAATTGCAGATCATGATGACACAGTAGGAGATTGGGATGACATAGTAGAAGACTGTGATGTCAAAGTTGGAGACTATGATCACACAATAGGAAAGAATGATGACACAATAGGAAATGTGAACATACATTTGCAGACAATGATGACACAATTGGAGACTGTGATGAAACAATAGGTGACTGTGATGACACTACAGGAAACTGTGATGACACAATTGGAAACTGTAATGGCACAATAGGAGACTGAGATGACACAATAGAAGACTGCGATGACATAATAGGAGACTGTGATGTGAAAGTAGGAGACAGTGATGACACATAGCAGACTGTATTGACACAGTATGAAACTAGAATGTCATAGTAGAGACTGTGATGTCACAGTTGGAGACAAAGGTTACACAACAGAAAGCAGTAATGACACAATAGGAGAATGTGAAGACACATTTGCAGACAAGGATGACACAATTGGAGACTTTGATGAAACAATATGAGACTGTGATGATGCAGTAGGAGACCGTGATGACACAATAGGAGACTGTGATGACACTATAGGAGACTGGGATGACACAGAGGGAGACCATGTTGACACAGAAGGAGACTGCAATGATGCAGAGGGGACTGTGATGACACAGTAGAGAATGTGATGAAAAATAGGAGACTGTGATGACACAAGAGGAGATTGTGATTATGCAGTAGGAGACAGTGATGTCCTAATAGGAGATGGTGCTGACTTATTGAAGACTATGACTCACAATAGCAGACTGTGATAACAAGGTAGGAGACGACAATGACATTGTAGAATTTGATGACACAGTAGAATACTGTTAGGACACAATGGGATATGATGATGACACAATAGGAAAATGGATGACATAATAGAAGACTGCAATGACACAGTAGAAGACCATGATGACACAGTAGATTACTGTGATTACACAAGAGAAGAATGTGATGGCACAGTAGGAGACATTGTTGACATAAGAGGAGACTGTGGTGAAACAATAGGAGACTGTGATGTCACAATAGGAGACAGTGATAACACAGTAGGTGACTGTGATGACATTGTAGGAGACTGATGACACAGTAGGAGACACTTTGGACATAGTGGGAGAATGTGAGGACATAATAGGATACCATGTTGACACAAAACGAAACTGAATGACATATCAGGAATCTGTGTTGACACTGTTGGAGACTTTGATGACAAAGTAGGATACCATATGACACAGTAGGAGATGGTGAGGACACAATATTATACAATAATGACACAATAGGAGACTGTAATGACACAATAGGAGACTGTGATGATACAATAGAAGATTGTAATGACACAGTAGGAGAATATGATGACACAGTGGAAGACAGTGATGACATACTAGGAGAATGAAATGACACAATATGAGACAGTGATGACAAAAGGAGAGACTCTGATGACAAACTAGATGACAATGATGACACAATAGGAGATTGTGGTGACAAAGTAGTAGACTGTACTAATATAGTAGCAGAATTTGACGACAATATAGGAGTATGTGAAGACAGAGTAGGAGACAATGATGACACAATAGGAGACAGTGTTGACGCAATAGGAAACTGTGAGGACACAAGAGGAGACTGTGATAACACAGTAGGAGACCATGATGACACAGAATTAGACTGTGAAGACACAGAAGAAGACTGTGTTGACACAATAGGAGACAAAGATGACACAGTAGGAGACAGTGATGAAAAATAGAATACTGTGATGACACAGTAGGTGACTGTGATGACACAAGAAGAGATTGTGATGACACAGTATGAAGCAGGGACATCATAATAGGAAAAGGCGATGACACAATAGGAGACTGGGATGACATAACAGGAGACAGTGATGACACAATAAGAGACTTTGATGACAGAGTAGTAGACAGTGATGACATAATAGGAGAAAGAGATGACACAATAGGAGACCATGATGAAACAACAGGAGACTGTAATGACACAGTAGGAGACTATGAGAACACAGTTGGAGACTGTGAGGACACAATAAAAGAATGTGATGACATAGTAGGAGACTATGACGACATAATAGGAGACTGTGATGACACAGTAGGAGACTGTGATGACAAATAGACTGTGATGACACAGTAGGAGATGGTGATGAAATAATAGGGGAATGTGATGTCACAAAAGGAGACCATGAAGACACAATAGGATATTGTGATGACACATTAGAAGACTCTGATGACACACATAGGAGTTTGTGATAACAAAGTAGGACACTATGATGACACAATAGGAGACTGTGATGACATAATAGGATACTGTGATGATAATTAGGAAATAGTGATGATATAGAAAGAGATTATGATGACACAGTAGGAAACAGTGATGTCACAATTGGAGACAATGTTTACACAATAGGAAACAGTGATGACACAGTAGGAAACTGTAATGACACAGAAGGATAGAGTGATGACACAATAGATGACCATGATGACACAATAGTAGATTGTGATGACACAATAGGAGACTGTGATGACACAAGAGGACACTGTGATGACTCAGTAGCAGATTGTGTTGAAAAAAGAGGAAAAAGTGATGACATAATCAAAGACAGTGATGAAAAAGTAGGAGACTGTAATGACCCAGTAGGAGACCACGGTGAAAAAGAAGGAGACAGTGATGACAAAATAGTAGAGAATGATGACACAATAGGAGAATGTTATTACATAATAGGTGACTGTGAAGACAAAATAGAAGACTGTAATATCACAATAGGAGACTGGGATGACTCAGTAGGAGATCGTGATGACACAATGGGAGACCATATGACACAGAAGAGACTATGAGGACACAGGAGCAGACTGTAAGGACTCAATAGGAGACCATGATGACACATAGGAGACTGTGATGACACAATAAGAGACTGTGTTGACATAGTAGGAGATTGTGATAAATCAGTAGGAGACCATGTTGACACAGTAGGAGATTGTGATGACACAGTAGGAGACTATGATGACATAATAAGAGAATGTGATGACACAATGGGAGACTATGATAACACAGTAGAAGACAGTGATGACACAACAGGAGACCATGATTACACTATAGGAAACTGTGATGACACAGAAGGAAACTGTGATGACAGTAGGAGACATTAATGACACAATAGGAGAACAGGATGACAAAAAAGTAGACTGTGATGACAAAGTAGGAGACAGTGATGACACACTAGGAGTTTGTGATGACACATTAGGACACTATGATGACACAATAGGAGACTGTGATGACAAAGTAGAAGACAGTGATGACACAGTAGGAGACTGTGATGACAGAGTTGGAGACGATTATGACATATTAGGAGAATGTGATGACACAGAGGAGACGGTATTGATAATAGGAGAAAGTGATGACACAATAAGAGACACTGATAACACTATAGGAGATTTTGATGACACATTAGAAAACTGTGAATACACAGTAGAAGACTGTGATGACGTATTAGACTGTGATGACACAGGAGGAGACGATGATGACATATTAGGGGAAAGTGATGACACAAAAGGAGACCATGATGACACAATAGGAGATTGTGATGACAGAGTAGAATACTGTGAAGACACAATAGGATATTGTGAAGACACATTAGAAGACTCTGATGACACACAGAGGATTTTGTGATGACACAGTAGGACAATATGATGACACAGTAGGAGACTGTGATGACATAATAGGATACTCTGTGATAATTAGGAAATAGTGATGATATAGAAGATTATGATGACACAGTAGGAGAGAGTGATGTCACAATTGGAGACAATGATTACACAATAGGAAACAGTGATGACACAGTAGGAAACTGAAATGACAAAGTAGGATAGAGTGATGACACAATAGTAGACTGTGATGACACAATAGGAGACTGTGATGACACAAGAGGAGACTGGGATGACACAGTAGCAGTTTATGTTGTAAAAAGAGGAAACAGTGATGACACAGTAGGAGATAGTGATGACACAACCACAGGCAGTGATGACACAGTAGGAGACTGTCATGACACAGTAGGAGACCATGATTTAAAAGGAGACAGTGATGACACAACAGTAGAGAATGATGACACAATAGGAGCATGTGATGACATCATAGGTGACTGTGATGACACAATAGAAGACTGTAATGTCACAATAGGAGACTAGGATGACACTGTAGGAGATTGTGATGACACAATTGGAGACCATGATGACACAGAGGGGACTGTGAGGACACAGGAACAGACTGTAAGGAGTCAATAGGAGACCATGATGACACATAGGAGACTGTGATGAAACAAGAAGAGACTGTGTTGACACTGAAGGGGATTGTGATAACACAGTAGGAAACCATGATGACACAGAATGAAATGGGGATGACACAGTAGGAGACTATGATGACATAAAAGGAGACTGTGATAACATAATAGGAGAATGTGATGACACAGTAGGAAACTGTGATGACACACTAGGAGACCGTGATGACATAATAGGATACTGTGTTGATAAAATAGGAAATAGTGATGACACAGTAGGAGACGGGGATGACACAAAAGGGGACTGTGATGACAAAATAGGAGACTATGATGACATAAAAGGAAACTTGATGACACAATGGGAAACTGTAATGACACAATAGGAGACTGTGATGACAAAGTAAGAGACTGTGAGGAGACATTGGGAGACTGTGAGGACACAGTGGAAGACTAGGGGAATAATATAATACTATGAGGACACAATAGGAGACTGGATAACATAACAGGACACTGTAAAGACTGAGTAGGAGACTGTGAGAATACAATAGGAGACTGTGATGGCACATTTTGAGACAATGATGACAAAATTGGAGAGTGTGATGACACAATAGATGACTGTGACGAAACAGTAGGTGACAGTGATGATACAAAACATATACGATGATGACACAATAGACTATGATGACACAGTAGTAGACCATGAGGACACAATAGGAGATTGTGATGACACATTAGAAGACTCTGATGACACACTAGGAGTTTGTGTTGACACAGTAGGAGAAAACGACATAATAGGAGACTGTGATGACAAAATAAGAGACTGTGATGACATAGTAGGAGACAATGAAGACACAGTAGCAGATTATGATGACACAGTAGGAGATTGGGATAACATAGTAGGGGACTGTGATGTCACATTGGAGACTATGATTACACAATAGGAAAGAGTGATGACATAATAGGAAATGTGAACACACATTTGCAGACAATGATGACACAATTGGAGACTGTGATGAAACAATAGGTGACTGTGGTGACACTATAGGAAACTGTGATGACACAATAGGAGACTGTGATGACAAAGCAGGAGACAGTGATGACACATAGCAGACATTATGGACACAGTAGGAAAATAGGATGACATAGTAGAGACTGTGATGTCACAGTTGGAGACTAAGGTTACACAACAGAAAACAGTAATGACAAAATAGGATATTGTGAAGACACATTTGCAGACAAGGATGACACAATTGGAAACTTTGATGAAACAATATGTGACTGTGATGACACAGTAGGAGACCGTGATGACACAATAGGAGACTGTGATGACACTATAGGAGACAGTGATGACACATTAGAAGACTCTGATGCCACAATAGGAGACTGATGACACAATAGAAGACTGAGATGTCACAATAAGAGACTGTGATGACACACATGAAACAGTGATGTCACAGTAGGAAATTCCGATGACACACTAGGAGACAATGATAACACAATTGGAGACCGGGATGACACAGTAGGAGACTGATGACAAAATAGGAGACTGTGATGACACAATAGGAGACTGGGATGACACAGTAGGAGACCATGTTGACACAGTAGGAGATTGTGATAACACAGGAGGAGACTATGATGACACAATAGGAGACTCTGATAACATAATTGGAGAATGCGATGATACAATAGGAGACTGTGATGACACAGGATGAATATGTGATGACATAATTGGAGACTGTGATGACACATGAGGAGACAGTATTGATAATAGGAGAGAGTGATGACACAATATGAGACAGTGATGACACAATAGAAGAATATGATGACACAGTAGGAGAAAGTGATGACACAATAGAAGATTGTGATGACAAATTAGAAGACTGTGATGACACAGTAAGAGAATGTGATGACACAGTAGGAAACTATGATGATATACTAGGAGACTGTGATGACATAATAGGACACTGTGATGAAAAAATAGAAAATAGTGATGACACAACAGGTGACTATGATGTCATAGTAGGAGAAGGGGATGATACAATAGGAGACTCTGATGACAAAATAGGAGACTGTGATGACATGAGAGGAGACTTGATGACACAATAGGAAACTGTAATGACAGAATAGGACACTCTGATGATACAATAGGAGACTGTGATGACACAGTGTGAGAGCCCGTTCTTGTGTTCCTCGTGGCTTTACCCAGCAGGTCCGCATAGAGGATGATTAGGACCACGGGCCTGAGTGCAGGTGTCTGAGATGGTCTGCACTTGGCTGTGCTGGGGGAGGAGGTCTTTTTCTCCACCCCCTGGCATCTCTATAAAAACCCTGGGGCAGAGACAGTCAGGGCCCGTTGGAATAGGTTCCAGGCCCTCTCAAGGCTATCCTTTATTTTCTATCTGTTTATCTCCGTGATATTCTCCGCAATAAATCCTTCTATCTAATATTTCCTGGTGCTCGCACTCAAGAAAACTCTGGGGAACTGTGGGGGTGGTTGGGTAAACGCCCCACAGAATGGCGCCATGAACAGGGACTAAACAAAAAAGAAAAAAAAGGGGGGCTAAAGAAAAAAAGGGGGGACTAAAAAAAGGGGGCACTAAAGACAAATGAACAGGGACTAAAGACAAAGTAATAGGGACTAAAGATAAAGGAAAATAATAGTTTTATTACAAAGTTTTTGGCGAAAGTGCTGAGTCAGCCCTGCCAGTGGATAAGGCATGCCGGTGTTATGGAAAATATATATTTTTTATATATATTGAGAGGCAGGGGTTTTATCCTCGAGAGAAAAGGAAAGCGGACTGGAAGGATGTCCGATGCTGCAGCGAAATTCTCTTCTGTCCAAATTTTCTATCTTGTATCCCTTTCTCAATTTCTATCTGAAAAATTAGGCATAGGGTAGTAAAATAGCATAGGAAAAACTTAGAAGTGTAAGATTGTGTAGGAAAAAATAAGTAAAGCAACTAGACAGAAAAACTCTACAATTTTCTAACTTTGGGGGCTATGAATGCAAACTGGGAAAAACTTTCCTTGGGCTTTACGAGTAGTAAAAAAGCTCTTCTTTGAGCTTATGGGGAAGAAAACGTTTCCTATGGAAGCTTTTGACCTGGGGACAGCAGAAATGCTAAGTCCAAGTGGCAGGAGAAACTGATTTCTCCCCAAGGCAAAAATGGGGGTGTAAGAAGTCAAAGTTTAAAGTTGAAGTTTTTGGAAAAGTTGGTCTTTCTCCTGGGGAAAAAAATCTTTCTCAAACTATAAAGCTTTTCTTGGAAAATTTGGGGGAAAAACTCTAAAAAGCCTTCATCTTAAAAGCTCTCAAACTTAAACCTAAAGCCTTTTAACTTTCTCAGAAGGACAAAAATTAGAATCACCTGAAGATATTAGTATGGGGACCACCTGTGATTAGCTCTAAGGGAAAACAACAAACCTCTAAGTTCTGTCTTTCAAGCTTTAAAAATCCTCCCTGCAATGCAGGAGGCAGGGACAAGTTCCTAAAAACCTCTCTTCTAAGCTCTGTGTCTTCAAACCAGTAAAAGACAGTGGGTCAGAGTACCCTGAGGGAAACGCTTGGGAGAGTGTGGGTAAAGAGCTACAGAGATCCCAAAAGGGCTGGAAACTTTACTGGGAAAAGCAAAAAAGCCAAGCTTTTCAGTTACAGCTGAGCTGAGGCATCAAGGGTTTTGTTTGAGCGTTCCAGAATGACAAGGTGCTCCTAATCGTCCTAATGCAAAGATCCCCTGAAGCAATGCAAACTGTTAGCACTGTATCCTCTCTTCTGACCAAAAACCCAGAGGCGACTGGCCAGCGTCTCTGAGTTGGAGTGCATTTCGGGGATACTAGGGTTCCTGCAGTTGTAAACTTCCTGAAACACAGAGCTGAGGCAGGAAGGTGCAGGACCCAGGGGAAAATTGCCAATGAACAAAACTAAAGCCAGTGGGAATGGCACAGTTGTCCACTTTCCTACAAGTCCCGGTTTGATAGGTCCACAGCTGAAAAAAAAAAACTGAGAAAAGCTTTCCTATCAGAGTAAGGACCTTTCTGGGAAAACAGTAAAGCTGAACTGTGTCTGAAGCAGTTGTGCTGCTGAGTCAGAACGCTGTCTGGGGAAAGAGCCCTGCCAGGGCAGAACAGCACTATCCAGGAGTAAAGTTTTCTTTTCTATCCGAGAAAGTATCTCTTTGAGAAAAGCTTTGTTTCAACTAACTCCTGGTGAAATGAGGGAGTGTAGCCCTGAGGGGTGATTGCCTCTGGCATAAGCTCTGTCCTTGAGCACCCAGACAAGCAAGTCCAACCCACTAGGGGACTGGGCCAGGTGAAGGCCTGATGAGGCAAAACACCTGTCCTAATGGGAGTTTAGAGATGGCAAAAAACCTCCCTTGTTAGATTTTCAGTCTGTACGCAAACCACACAGACCCCGAAAACAGAAACGGACAAAAAGCCTCTACCTTCAGTAGCAGGGAAAGCCATCACTGTAGTGTCAGAAACTGTTTCTGGGGTAGAGGGGATAAACTGAGACCAAACTGGGAACTGTCTGGGAAAAAGACTCCGAAGAAACAGAAGGGACATAATCCTCCCCAGAAATATATGACCTGAAAAAGCTGCTAGAATTTAAGGCAGATTTGGGAAGAGAAAAAAGCCCCTACCTCCAAAAGCAGCTAGCAGAGGAACAGAGCCTCAGACAAATACCTGAAGCTCTGCATCTGGGGAAGGAAGGAACAAGCAAAATGAGATCAGTGGGAGAAAATCTCTCTGAAGGAGCTATGGAAAAGCTGTTGTACGTGATCTTGTTTTTCACTGACTGGCTAAGGCAAGCACAAGCCCCAAGGAAAGATGCTATCAGAAATGCCAGCCTCAATGTGCGCTAATGAGGCAGGTTCAGTTCTGATTTAGGGCCAGTGTCAAATGAAGGAGAAACACCTGTTAAAGCCAGTTGAGGAGAGAATAGAAATCTCCCAATGTGCCATAGCTAAAAATGTAAAATGCTTGTTCAATCCTGTTGCAAAAGCAAAAAACTTTGTTCAAACTTCCCGGGCAAGAATTTGTAAGCAAGTCTGGTAAAACAACCAGTTGACTCTCAGACTCAAAAAGAACTATGGGAAATGACTGATAAAAGAGAAATGATAATAAAGGACTGATATAAGGGACTGATATTATTATGGACTGATATAAGCGAAATGCATTCTGGGAAAGGTAGTCTTTCCGCTAAAGATGGCGACATTGCCCTGAAACACTTGTCAGCTCGAAAATACGTTCATGGTAAACTTAAAATACAGCTTTTAAAAGAATAAGGAAAATCATCTAAGAGTTTAAGTGTCAGTTCCAATGAAAAATTGAAAGGATATGGAACTAGGTGCTTCGGGATTTGGGACTCCGTTGGTAAAATGCCTTATTTACCCTAATAGCTGTGCAAAGTTTTTATGATAGTTGGATGACAAAGGGCTACCTTTAAGAGCAAACAAGCCACTTTAAAATCCTTAAAGCAAGGGAAAGCAGTTTATACACTGAACGTTGTCTTAGATATGAAGAAACTTATGTGAAATTAAAAATTATTTACCTCTTGAACAAACAGCCTGCAATGAGTGATTCCTTTGCAAATCTAATTAAAGGGATAAGAAACAGGCATTCAAAATGAAATGACTGCTTTATAGATGGGAAACAAACTTCAGAAAAATCTAGCTGTCTTACAAAAGAGTTGCTTCATCTGAAAGTTCCTTATAAGAAATCAATGCTAAATATTACAGCTGCTAATAACATCAGGAGTTAAAGCTAAAGAGGTGAAAATACTAAATACAGTTCGGAGCTGTGCCACTTGTGGCTTTACTAGTTCCTTTAGAAAAATACTTTATATCACCTAATAGCTGTGCAGTATTTGGCGAAGAGCTTTACAGCAGCTAAATACGGTAATTTCACGCTCAGCGTGAAGTGAAGTTTTTCGGTAGAAGGAACCAAAAGTACTGCTGTAATAGAAATGTTTGTTTGAATTGAAGCACTTAGGGGACTACTATGAATTTGGGTGAAGGGACAGCCTCTAGTTAAAAACCGCTTACCGCTGACAGTGCATCTCTGTCGGTTCCGGGAAGGCTGAGAGAACTGGCAAGTTTGGAGTGTGGAGTCATCCTGGGAAGGTTACAGTCCCCTAGCAACAACTATCACAATTCTATAACAACAACACTCACTAAATCCCAGTGCTTTATAACAAAGCTGACTATAAACTCTAAACTTTAGAAATGATGTATGTACTTCCTGTCTAGTTAAGGGAATCTTTCTAATAGAGATAGTGATAATAAGAGTAAGAAATAGAAAAAGATGAAAATAAGATATGTAAGTTTGTAAAAATTCTGTCTTATTAGATCTGTGTTAAAGAAATCTTTAGGTGTTTGCTAAGTTAAATATATGCTAATGGTAGCCCTATATAAGTTTGTAAAATAGATCTATAGAGTTCCTTTAAGAATATAAGCTTGTAAGAAGTATCTAATGTAGTCTTAAGACATGTAGTAATAAGCTTGTAATAAGTAAAGATGCTAGTTTTAAATGTAAGTTTAAATAAGTACATAAGAAGTAATAAGAAATATATTTGCTAAAGTAGTTCTATAGTTTCCTTAAGGAGTATAAATATGTAGATGTTAATACGTTATATGTGAGTTTGTAAAATGTAAGTGTTGAATGTGAGTCTAAATGCTTTGCAAGGCAAAAAAATGTTATATGTGAGTTTAAAAAGTGTAAATGCTAAGTGTGAATCTATGCTTAATGTATATGGTGAAAAAACCTGAGATACAGAAGTTAGTGTCCTAGCAGACTGCAAAGCAGTCAAAAAGCTCCAGAAGCCTCTAAGAAGCTAAGAATGGCGGATGCCAGAACCAGCACAAGGCATCTACAGCTGAGATCCGTGGAAAATCGACGCAACACAGAAAAACCAGAGCTAACATAAAAAACGGTGCGGTTTAGAATACTACTGTACCTAAAAGTCTCTGGCTTAAGAATAAAAGTTGCAGAGATGCTTGTTTCAACTAAAATTGTTAACTGCAAAAAGTTTTGGTTGAAAAATGTCTCTTCATATTTGGAAGTGAAAGCCTAATACCAGAATTTATTTCTTGTTTGAACTTTTTGAACTTAAAATGAGATAAAATTACAAAGATTTTGGTTATGGATTTCTCATATTTGGAAGGCTAGTACCAGAATTTATTGTTTGAATTTTAAGACTTAAGAAATGAAATGAACAATAGAGATTTCATTGCAATGGGACAATTTTGAGTTTACTTATAGTAATGACCTAGGAACTGTTTGCTGGAAATGAGTTAAAAATGGAACTGTTTAAATGAAGAAATTTATTGTTTCTACCTTGACTCAAGACGCAGTTTTGTGTATGCATATATGCTTTATTAATTGGTGATTCATGAATTGTTTTGTGGAACTGTTTATGTAAAAATGAAATTACTTACAGAACTGGTTTTGTGTTATAAATGGAACGGTTTAAATGGAAAAGTTTGGGTTTTCTAACTAGGTTTGAGATTTTGCTTAAAAAATTATAAAGAAAAGGGGGAGAGTTAATATTCCTTAGTCTAATTTCAAAAGTTGAGTGGATTAATGTCATGTTTTTGTTAGTAAGAAATGCAAATGGTGTATATTAAGAGACTACTTTTAAAGTGTAAAGAGTTTTATTAAGAAACTGCTTTTGGATGTTTTGCTAAGTTTTCAAAGTGTTAATGGTTAGATTGAGAAGATTGCTTTTCAATATGGGTTTGTAGGAATTGTATGAGTTTGGGTTCTTCTAACTAAGTTTGAGATCTTGCTTAAAAAATGATAAAGAAAAGGAGGAGTTATGAGGTTGAATTATGTTTGCAGAAATTATATTTACCCTATTGATATTAATGCACCCTGGTTTTGTGGAGTTAAGGAAATATTTAAGTTTGATGTGAATACATTGAAGTTTTTCCTATGTTCTGTTAGCAAGAAAATTCAAATGATTGAGTTAAAGTTGTAAGACGGAGAAAATAGTTAACTATATTTAGCACCATATATGCTAATTCAAATGGTTCTGTTAAGAGTTTGCTTTGTGGTGTAAGATTGAGAGAATTGTGACTATGTATAGCAATATTTATGTTAACCTGTTAATGGTAATGATGAAGCTAAGGGGTTCTTTTTAAGTTTGTAGTCGCCTTAAGAGTTTTTGGCTTAGAAAGGGCTTGAGGCAGCTAAAACTGCCGTAGTCACCTTGGACCTAATTCAAAAGAGAAATGCCATCTTTATCATCCTCTACTCCCATACTGGGAGGTGTAACAGCTATGAAGATTGCTGTAAGCCATTAATAGTTATTTTTTATATATTAAGAAAGGGGGACCTGTGGGAGCCCGTTCTTGGGTTCCTCGTGGCTTTACCCAGCAGGTCCGCATAGAGGATGATTAGGACCACGGGCCTGAGTGCAGGTGTCTGAGATGGTCTGCACTTGGCTGTGCTGGGGGAGGAGGTCTTTTTCTCCACCCCCTGGCATCTCTATAAAAACCCTGGGGCAGAGACAGTCAGGGCCCGTTGGAATAGGTTCCAGGCCCTCTCGAGGCTATCCTTTATTTTCTATCTGTTTATCTCCGTGATATTCTCCACAATAAATCCTTCTATCTAATATTTCCTGGTGCTCGCACTCAAGAAAACTCTGGGGAACTGTGGGGGTGGTTGGGTAAACACCCCACAACACAGTAAGAGACTGGGATGACACAGTAGGAGAAAGTGATGTCACAATTGGAGACTATGATTACACAATAGGAAACAGTGATGACACAGGGGGAAACTCTAATGACACAGTAGGAGATAGTGATGACACAGTAGGAGACTGTGATGACACAAAAGGAGACTGGGATGACAGAGTGGGAGACCATGTTGACATAGAAGGAGACTGTAATGACACAGTAGGGGACTGTGATGACACAGTAGAGACTGTGATGATAAATAGGAGACTGTGATGACACAGTAGGAGACTGTGATGACACAAGAGGAGATTGTGATTATGCAGTAGGAGACACAGATGTCATAATAGGAGATGGTGCTGACTTATTGAAGACTGTGACTCACAATAGCAGACTGTGATGACACAGTAGGAGACGACATGGACATTGTAGAATTTGATGACACAGTAGAATACTGTTAGGACACAATAGGATGATGACACAATAGGAAACTGGATGACATAATAGAAGACTGCAACGACACAGTAGCAGACTGTGATGACACAGTAGGAGACAATGGTGACACAGTAGAATACTGTGATGACACAAGAGAAGATAGTGATGAAACAGTAGGAGACAGTGGTGACATAAGAGGAGACTGTGGTAAAACAATAGGAGACTGTGATGTCACAATAGGAGACTGGGATGACACAGTAGGAGACTGTGATGACATAGTAGGAGACTGTGATGACACAGTAGGAGACTGTTTGGACATAGTGGGAGACTGTGAGGACATAATAGGATACCATGATGACACAAAACGAAACTGAATGACATAACAGGAATCTGAGTTGACACTGTTGGAGAATGTGATGACAATGTAGGATACCATATGACACAGTAGGAGATGGTGAGGACACAATAGGATACAATAATGACACAATAGAAGACCATGATGACATAAGAGGACAATTTGATGACACAATAGATTATGATGATGCAATAGGAGACTGTGATGACGCAATAGGAGATGGTGATTACATAATAGGAGAATGTGATGACACAATAAGAGAATGTGATGACACAATAGGAGACCGTGATGATAAGAGAGGTGACTGTGATGACACAGAATGGAACCATGATAACATCAAATGAGATTGGGATGACACAGGAGGAGACTGTAGTAACAAAGTAGGAGAATGTGACAACATAATAGGAGTCTGTGGTGACACAGTAGGAGACAATTATGACACAATAGGAGACTCTGATGACATTATCAGAGACTGTAAAGAAACAATAAGAGAGTGTAATAACACAGTAGGATACTGGGATGACATAATAGGAGAAAGTGATGACACAGTAAAACACAGTGATGACAGCATAGGAAAAATTGATGACACAATAGGAGAAAGTGATGACAAAATAGGAGACTGTGATGACACAGTAGGAGTCAGTGAAAACACAATAGGAGATTTGATGACACATTAGAAGAATATGATGATAAAATAGGAGACTGTGATGACATAATAGGATACTGTGATGACACAGTAGGTAACTGTGATGACACATGAGGAGATTGTGATGACACAGAAGGCTTCAGTGTCCTCATAATAGGAGAATGAATAGACACAATATGATACAGTGATGACAAAAGGAGATACTGTGATGACACACTAGGAGATCATGATGACACAATAGGAGATTGGGGTGACACAGGAGGAGACTGTAATGACATAGTAGCAGACTGTGATGACATAAAGGAGACTGACGACACAGTAGGAGACTGTAATGATACAAATGGAGATAGAGATGACCCAGTAGAAGACGATGATGAAAGAGTAGGAGACTGTGATGTCACAGAAGGAGACTATGATGACACAAGTGGAGATTGTGTTGACGCAGTAGGCGAACTTGATGACATAATAGGATACTGTGATGATACAATACGAAATAGTGATGACAGAGTAGGAGACTATGATGACACAGAAGGAGACTGTGATGACACAATAGGAGACTGTGATGACAAAATAGGAGACTATGAGGACACAGTAGGAGATTGTGATAACAGTAGGAGACCATGATGACACAGAATTAGACTGTGATGACACAGAAGCAGACTGTGTTGAGACAATAGGAGACAGTGATACCACACTAGGAGACAGTGATGAAAAATAGAATACTGTGATGACACAGTAGGTGACTGTGATGACACAGGAGGAGATTGTGATGACACAGAAGGAGACAGTGTCCTCATAATAGGAGAATGAAAAGACACAATATAAGACAGTGATGACAAAAGGAGAGACTGTGATGACACACTAGGAGATCATGATGACACAATAGGAGATTGGGGTGACACAGGAAGAGACTGTAATGACATAGTAGCAGACTGTGATGACATAATAGGAGTCTGTGATGACAGAGAAGGAGACAATGATGACACAATAGGAGTCTGTGATGACATAATAGGGATACAGTGAAGATACAATAGGAGAGAGTAATGACAAAGTAGAATACTGTGATGACATAAAGGAGACTGTGACGACACAGTAGGAGACTGCAATGACACAAATAGAGATAGAGATGACCCAGTAGAAGACTGTGATGAAAAAGTAGGAGACTGTATTGTCACAGTAGGAGACTATGATGACACAAGTGGAGATTGTGTTGATGCAGTAGGAGAACCTGATGACATAATAGGATACTGTGATGATACAATAGGAAATGGTAATGACAGAGTAGGATACTATGATGACACAGAAGGAGACTGTGATGACACAATAGGAGACTGAGATGACACAAGAGGAGACTGTGATGACACATTAAGAGACTCTTAGGACACTGAAAAAAAACTGAGATTACACAGTAGGAGACAGTGATGAAACAATAGGAGACCGTTATGACACAAACGGAGACTGTGATGACACAATAGGAGATTGTGATGACACAGTAGAAGACTGGGATGATACACTAGGAGACTGTGATGACACAGTAGCAGATTGAGTTGACAAAAGTGGAAAAAGTGATGACACACTAGGAGACCAGGATGACACAATAGGAGACTGAGATGAAACATTTGGAGATAATGAGGACACAATTGTAGACTGTGATGAAACAATAGTTGACTGTTTTGACACAGTAGGATACAGTGATGACACAATAGGAGACTGCGATTACACAATAGGAGACTGTGATGACCCAATAGGAGACTGTGATGAAACAAGAGGAGGCTTTGATGCCACAGTAGGAGACTATGATGACATACTAGGAGACTGTGAAGACACAATAGGAGACTCATGTCATAAGGTGAGACTGGGATGACACAGGAGAATATTGTGACGAAACAATGGGAGACTTTGATGACACAGTAGGAGACTGTGAGGACAGAGTAGGAGACTGTAAAAACACAGTAGGAGACCGTGATGAAACATTAGGAGACAGTGATGACACAATAGTAGAAAATGATGACAAAATAGGAGACAGTGATGACATTATATGAGACTGTGATGACACAATATGAGACTGTGATGTCACAAAAGGAAAATGATTGATGACACATAGGAGACTGTGATAACAGAGTAGGAGAATATGAGGACACAGTAGTAGATTGTAAGGACACAGTGGGAGACTGGGATGACACAATAGAAGATTGTGAGGAGAAAATAGGAGACTGTGATGACATAAGAGGAGACTTTGATGACTAAATACGAAATTTTGATGACATAATAGAAGACTGTGATGACATAATAGGAGACTGGGTTGACACAATAGGAGACTGTGATGACACAATAGGAGATTGTGTTGACACAATAGGAGACTGTGATGAAATAATAGCAGATTGTGTTGACAAAAGTGGAAACAGTGATGACATAGGAAGGGACCGTGATGACACAATAGGAGACTGTCATGACAAAGTAGGACACAGTCATGACAAAATAGGAGATAGTGATGTCACACAAATAGACTGATTGATGACTTATTAGGAGACTGTGATAACACAGTAGGAGACTGTGAGGACACAGTAGGAGATTGCAAGGACAGAGTATGACACTGTGATGACAAAATAGGAGACTGTGAGGACAAAATAGGAGACTGTGATTACACAATAGGAGATTTGATGACTCAATATGAAAAAGTAATGACACAATAAGAGAGTGTGATGACATAGTAGGAGAATATGGTGACAGAGTAGGAGATAATGAATAAACAATAGGAGACAGTGATGACACAAGAGGAGAATGGGATGTCACAGTAGGAGACGGTGATGACACATCAGGACACTATGATGACACAATAGGAAACAGTGATGACACAATAAGAGAATTGATGACACAATAGGAAATTGTTATGACACAGTAATAGACCGTGATGATATAGTTGGAGACGGTGATGTCACAGTAGGAGACAATGAAGACAAAATAGAAGACTGTGATGACACAATAGCAGATTGTGTTGACAAAATAGGGAACAAATATGACACAGTAGAAGACAGTGATGACAAAATAGTATAGTGTGATGACAAAATAGGAGACTGTTATGACATAATAGTGACTGTGATAACACAGTAGAAGACTGTGATGTCACAATAGGAGACTGGGATGACACAGTAGGAGATTGTGATGACACAATGGAAGAACACAATGGCAGAGTAGGAGACTGTGAGGACACAGTAGGATACAGCAATGGCACAATAGAATATGATGACACTTTAGGAGACTGTAAGGACACAATAGCAAACTGTGCTGACACAATAAGAGACTGCGATGATACAGTAGGAGATTGTGATAACACAGTAGAAGACTATGATGATAATGAAGGAGACTGTAGTGATACAGTAGGAGATGGTGATGACAAAGTAGGAGAATGTAATGACACAATAGGAGACAGTGATGACACAGTAGGAGACTGTGATGAAAATAGAGACTGTGATGACACAAGAGGAGATTATAATGAGACAGTAGGAGACAATGATGTCATAATAGGAGATGGTGATGATACAATTGGAGACTGTGACATCACAAGAGGAGACGGTGATGACAGAGTAGAAGACAGTGGTGGCACAGTAGAATTTGATGACACAGTAGAAGACTGTGAGGACACAATAGGATACGATGATGACACAATAGGAGACTGGATGATATAATAGAAGACTGTGATGACAGAGTAGGAGACTGTGATGACACAATAAGACACTGTGATGACACACAAGAGACTGTGATGACACAGTAGGAAACTGTGATGGCACAGTAGGAGACAGTGATGACACAATAGGAGGCTGGGATGACACAATAGGAGACTATGATGACACAATAGGAGACTGTGAGGACACAGTGGGAGACCAGGGGAAAATATGATACCATGATGACATAATAGGAGACTTGATGAGACAATAGGAGACTGTGATGACACATTTGTAGACAATGATGACACAATTGGAGACTGATGACAAAATTGGTGACTGTGATGACACAGTAGGAGACAGTGATGACACAACCAGAGCCCGTGATGATACAATAGGAGACTGTGATGACACAGTAAGTGACCATAAAGACACAATAGGAGACTGTGATGACACATTGGAAGACTCTGATGACACAGAAGGAGACTGTGATGACACAGGAGGAGACTATGATGACACAATAGGAGACGGTGATGACATAATAAGAGACTGTGATGACAAAGTAGCAGACTGTGATGACACAGTAGGATACTGGGATGACATAGTAGGAGACTGTGATGTCAAAGTTGGAGACGATGATTACACAATAGGAAACAATGACAACACAATAAGAGACTGTGAAGACACATTAGAAGACTATGATGACACAGTAGGAGACCATGAGGACACACTAGAATACTGTGATGACACAGAAGTAGACACTAATGACACAATAGGAGACAGTGATGAAAAATAGGAGACTGTGATGACACAGTAGGAGACACAAGAGGAGATTGTGATGCTGCAGAAGGAGACAGTGATGTCATAAAAGGAGATGGTGCGAAAAAAATAGGAGACTGTGATATCACAATAGCAAACTGTGATGACACAGAGGGATACTGCAATGACATTGTAAAATTTGATGACACAGTAGGATTTTGTGAGGACACAATAGTATAAGATGATGACACAGTAGGAGACTGAATGACATAATAGAAGACTGCGAGGGCACAGCAGGAGACTGTGATGACACAGTAGGAGACCAAAATGACAGAGTAGGATACTGTGATGACACAAGAAAAGATTGTGATGACACAGTATGTGACAGAGATTTCATAATAGGAGACTGTGATGACAGAGTAGGAAACTGTGATGACACAAAAAGAAACTGTGATGATACAAGAGGAGACTGTGATGACGTAAAAGGAGACTGTGATTATACAACAGGAGACAGTAATGACACAGGAGGAGACCGTGATGACATACTAGGAGACTGTTTGGACACATTGGGAGACTGGGAGGACACAATAGGATACCATGATGACACAAAATGAAACAGGATGACATAACAGGAGACTGTGATGACACTGTATGAGACTGTGAAGAAAGGGTAGGGTACCATTATGACACAGTAGAAAGCAGTGAGGACACACAATATTGACAAAAAAGAAGACCGTGATGACATAAGAGGACAATTTGATGACACAAACGGAGACTGTGATGACACGAACGGAGACTGTGATGATAAAAGAGGTGACTGTGATGACACAGTAGGAGACTGTGATGACAAAAAAGGAGATAGTGATAATATAGTAGGAGACCATGATGACACAATAGGATACTCTGATGACATTATAGGAGACGGTGCTGATACAATAGGAGACTGTAATGACACAGTAGGATACTGTGATGTCATAATAGGAGATGGTAATGACACAGTAAGAGACGGTGGTGATATAATAGGAGAAAGTGATGATGCATTATAAGACTATGATGACACAGTAGGAAACTGTGATGATGTAATATGCTACTGTGATGATACAATAGGAGACTGTGATGACATAGCAAGATACTATGATGACACAATAGGAGATTGTGATGACATAGTAGGAGATGATGATGAAACAATAGGAGACAGTGATGACACCAGAGGAGACTGGAATGTCACAGTAGGAGACTGTGATGACACATCAGGACACTATGATGACAAAATAGGAAACAGTGATGACACAATAGGAGTATTGATGACACAAAAGGAGACTGTTATGACACAGAAGTTGACCGTGATGATATAGTTGGAGACAGTGATAACACAGTAGGAGACTATGAAGACACAATAGAGCACTGGGAAGATATTCTAAGAAACTGTGGTGACACAACAGCAGATTGTGTTGACAAAATAGAGAACAGAGATGACACAATAGGAGACTGTGATGACACAGTAGGAGATAGTGATAATGCAATGGGAGAACATGATGACACAATAGGATACTATGATGATATAATAGACTGTGATGACACAGTAGGAGATGGTGATGACATGAAATGAGAAAGTGATTACACAATAGGAGACTGTGAAGATACAATAGGAGATTATGATGACCCATTAGAAGATTCTGATGACACAGAAGGAGACTGTGATGACACAGTAGGAGACTATGATGACACAATAGGAGACTGTGATGACATAATAAGAGACTGTGATGACAATTTTGGAGACTATGATTACACAATAGGAAACAGTGATGACACAATAGGAGACTGTGAGGACACATTTGCAGACAGTGATGACAAAATTGGAGACTTTGATGAAACAATAGGAGACCATGATGACACAATAAGAGATTGTGATGACACACAAGAGACTGTGATTACACAGTAGGAAACTGTGATGGCACAGTAGGAGACAGTGATGACACAGTAGGAGACCTGGATGACACATTAGGAGGCTATGATGACACAGAAGGAGACTCTGATGAAAAAATAGGAGAATGTGCTGACATAATAGAAGACAGGGATGGCACAGTAGGACACGATGAAGAAACATTAGAAGACTGTGATGACACAGTAGCAGATTGTTTTGACAAAAGTGGAAACAGTGATGACACAGTAGAAGACCATGATGACAGAGAAGGAGACTGTGATGACACAATAGGAGACAGTGATGAAACAATAGTAGAGAATGATGACAGAATATGAGACTATGATGATATAATAGGAGACTGTGATGACACAGTAGGAACCTGTGAGGACACAGTGGGAGACAGTGAGGATATAATAGGATACCATGATGACACAATAGGAGACTAAATGCCATAAGAGGAGACTGTGATGATAAGGTAGGAGACTGTTATGAAACATAAGGAGACCATGATGACACAGTAGGAGATGGTGAGGACACAATATTATACAATATTGACAAAATAGGATACTGCAATGACAAAAGAGGAGATGTGATGACACAAAAGAAGATTGTGATGACAAAGTAAGACACTGTAGTAACACAGTAGGAGACTGTAAGGACAGAATAGGCATCTTGGTGACACAAATGGAGACAATGATGACACAATAGGAGACCCTGATGACATTATAGGAGATTGTGATGATAATAGGAGACTGTAATGACACAGTAGGATACTGTAGTAACATAATAGGAGACCGTGATGACACAGGAAGAGATGGTGATGACATAATAGGAAAAAGTGATGACACAAAAGGAGAAAATGATGACGCAATAGGAGACCCTGATGACATTATAGGAGAATGTGATGATAATAGGAGACTGTGATGAAACAGTAGGAGATTGTGATAACACAATAGGAGATTGTGATGACACATTAGAAGAATATGATGACACAATCAGAGACTGTGATGACACTTTAGGAATTTATGATGACACAGTAGGAGATTGTGATGACATATTAGGATACTGTGATGATGCAAAAGGAAATAGTGTTGACAGAGTAGGAGACTATGATGACAGAGAAGGAGACTGGGATGACACAATAGGAGACTGTGATGATACAGTACGAGACTGGAATGACAGAGTAGGAGACTGTGATGACACAGTAGCATATTGTGTTGACGAAAGTGGAAGCAGTGATGACATAGTAGGAGAAGGTGATGATAATAGGAGAAAGTGATGATACAATAGGAGACAGTGATGCAACAGAAGAAGAAGGTGATGACACAATACGAGTTAATGATGACATAGAAGGAGACTGTGATGACATAATAGGTGCCTGTGATGACACAATAGGAGACTCGGATGACACAGTAGAAAACACTGATGACAAAACAGGAGAAAGTGATGACACAAGAGGAGAAAATGAAGATACAATAGGAGACTGTGAGTACACAATGGGAGCCTGTGAGGACACAATAGGATACCATGATGACAACATAGGAGACTGGATGACATAACAGGAGATTGTGATGACATACTAGGAGATAGTGATGACACAGTAGGAGACGGTGAGGACACAATAGGATACAATGATGACACAATAGGAGACATTAATGACATAAAAGGACACTTTGATGGCACAATAGGAGACTGTGATGACACAGAAGGACATTATGATAACACAGTAGGAGAATGTGATGACACAGTAGTAGACGGTGATGACATAATAGGAGAATGTGATGACACAGTAGGAGACCATTATGACTTAAGAGGACACTGTGATGAAACAGTAGGAGACTATGATGACACAATATGAGATTGTGATGACAGAGTAGGAGACTATGATGACACACTAGGAGACTGGGATGACATAACAGGAGACAGTGATGACACAATAAGAGATTTTGATGACACAGTAGAAGACAGTGATGACATAATAGGAGAAATTGATGACACAATAGGAGACCGTGATGAAACAAAAGGAGACTGTGATGACATATTGGAGACTATGAGAACACAGTGGGAGACTGTGAGGACACAATAGAATAATATGATGACATAGTAGGAGACTGTGCTGACATAATAGGAGAATTGGTGACACAATAGGAGACTGTGATGACACAGTAGGAGATTATGAGAACACAGTAGGAGAATGTGATGACACAGTAGGAGATGGTGATGACATATTAGGAGAATGTGATGACACAAAAGGAGACTGTGATGACACAATAGGAGATTGTGATGACAGAGTAGAAGACTGTGAAGACACAATAGGAGATTAGAAGACTCTGATGACACACATAGGAGAGTGTTATGACACAGAAGGACAATATGATGACACAATAGGAGACTGTGATAACATAATAAGATACTCTGTGATAATTAGGATATAGTGATGAAATAGAAGATTATGATGACACAGTAGGAGACAGTGATGTCACAATTGGAGGCAATGATCACACAATAGGAAACAGAGACGACACAGTAGGAAAATGTAATGACACAGTAGGATAGAGTGATGACACAATAGGAGACCACAATGACACAATAGTAGACTGTGATGACACAATAGGAAACTGTGAGAACACAAGAGGAGACTGTGATAACACAGAAGGAGAACATGATGACACAGAATTAGACTGTGATGACACAGAAGAAGACTGTGTTGACACAATAGGAGACAATGATGACACAGTAGGAGACAGTGATGAAAAATAGAATACTGTGATGACACAGTAGGTGACTGTGATGACACAAGAGGAGATTGTGATGACACAGTAGAGGACAGGGATGTCATAATAGCAGATGGTGATGACACAATAAGAGAATGTGACATCACAATAGGAAACTGTGATGAGACCATAGGAGACAGAGATGACACAAAGGAGACTGGATGATATAATAGAAGACTGCAATGACACAGTAGGAGTCTGTGATGACACAGTAGGAGACCGTGATGACACAGTAGGAGACAGAAATGACACAATAGGAGACCATGATGACACTATAGGAAACTGTGATGACACAGTAGGAAACTGTAATGACACAGTAGGAGACCATGATGACACAGTAGGAAACAGTGATGACATAATAGGAGAAAGTGATGACACAACAGGAGAAAATGAAGATACAATAGGAGACTGTTACAACACAGTAGGAGACTGTGAGTACACAGTGGGAGACTGTGAGGACACAATAGGATACCATGATGACAGCATAGGAAACTGGATGACATAACAGGAGATTGTGATGACATAGTAGGAGACAGTGATGACAGAGTAGGAGACGGTGAGGACAGAATGGGTTACAATGATGGCACAATAGTAGACAGTAATGACATAAGAGGACATTTTGATGACACAATAGTAGATTGTGATGACACAATAGGAGACTGTGATGACACAAGAGGAAACTGTGATGACTCAGTAGCAGATTGTGTTGAAAAAAGAGGAAAAAGTGATGGCACAATCAGAGACAGTGATTAAACAGTAGGAGACTGTAATGACACAGTAGGAGACCATGATGAAAAGGAAGGAGACAGTGATGACACAATAGGAGAGAATAAGGACACAATAGAAGAATGTAATTACATAATAGGTGACTGTGATGACAAAATAGAAGACTGTAATATTACAATAGGACATTGGGATGACTCAGTAGGAGATTGTGATGACACAATGGGAGAACATATGACACAGGAGGAGACTATGAGGACACAGGAGCAGACTGTAAGGACTCAATAGGAGACCATGATGACACATAGGAGACTGTGATGACACAAAAAGAGACTGTGTTGACACAGTAGGATATTGTGATAACACAGTAGGAGACCATGTTGACACAGTAGGGGAATGTGATGACACAGTAGGAGACTATGATGACATAATAGGAGAATGTGATGATACAATGGGAGACCATGATGACACAGTAGAAGACAGTGATGACACAATAGGAGACCATGATTACACTATAGGAAACTGTGATAACACAGAAGGAAACTGTGATAACACAGTAGGAGACATTAATGACACAATAGTAGAACAGAATGACAAAAAAGGAGAATGTGATGACACAATAGGGGACCATGATGACACAATAGGAGATTGTCCTGACAGAGTAGGAGACTGTGAAGACACAAGAGGAGATTTTGATGACACGTTAGAAGACTCTGATGACACACATAAAAGATTGTGATGACACAGAAGGAGACTATGATGACACAATAGGAGACTGTAATGACATAATAGGATACTCTGAAAATAAATAGGAAATAGTGATGATATAGCAGGAGCCTATGATGACACAGTAGGAGACTGGGATGACACAGTTGGAGACAGTGATGTCACAATTGGAGACTATGATTATACAACAGGAAACAGTGATGACAGAGTAGGAAACTGTAATGACACAGTAGGAGACAGTGATGACACAATAGGAAACAATGATGACACAATAGGAGACAGTGATGGCACACTAGACTGTGATGACACAAGAAGTGATTATGATGACACAATAGGAGACTGTAATGATACACTAGGAGGCTTTTATGACACAGTAGAAGACTATGATGACAGAATATGAGATTGTGATGACACAAAAGGAGAATGTGATGACACAGTAGGAGACAGTGATGACACACTAGGAGTTTGTGATGACACATTAGGAGACTATGATGATACAATAAGAGACTGTGATGACAAAGTAAGAGACAGTGATGACTCAGTAGCAGATTGTGTTGAGAAAAAGAGGAAAAAGTGGTGACATAATCAGAGACAGTGATGAAATAGTAGGAGACTGTAATGACACAGTAGGAGACCATGATGAAAAAGAAGGAGACAGTGATGACACAATAGTAGAGAATGATGACACAATAGGAGAATGTTATTACATAATAGATGACTGTGATGACAAAATAGAAGACTGTAATATCACAATAGGAGACTGGGATGACTCAGTAGGAGATTGTGATGACACCTTGGGAGACCATATAACACAGGAGGAGACTATGAGGGCAAAGGACCAGACTGTAAGGACTCAATAGGAGACCATGATGACACACAGGAGACTGTGATGACACAATAAGAGACTGTGTTGACACAGTAGGAGATTGTGATAATGCAGTAGGAGACAATGTTGACACAATAGGAGAGAGTGATAACACAGTAGGAGACTATGATGATATAATAGGACAATGTGATGATACAATAGGAGACTATGATGACACAATAGGAGACCGTGATGACACTATAGGAAACTGTGTTGACACAGTTGGAATCTGTGACGACATAGTAGGAGTCATTAATGACACAATAGGAGAACAGGATGACAAAAAAAGGAGACTGTGATGACACAGTAGGAGACAGTGATGACATAATAGGATACTCTGAAGATAAATAGGACATAGTGATGATATAGCAGGAGTCTATGATGACAGAATAGGAGAATGTGATGACACAATGGGAGACTGGGATGACAGAGTAGGAGACTGTTTTGACACAATGGGAGACCATAATGACACAGGTGGAGAAGGAGAGAACACAGGAGCAGACTGTAAGGACACAATAAGAGACCATGTTGAAACAATATGAGACTGTGATGACACAATAAAAGACCATGTTAACACAGTAGGAGATTGTGATAACACAGTAGGAGACTATGATGCCACAATAGGAGATTTGATCACAAAATAGGAGAATGTGATAATAAAATAGGAGACTGTGATGATACAGTAGTAATCCATGATGACATAATAGGAGACTGTGATGACACAGAGGTGATGGTATTGATAATAGGAGAAAGTGATGACACAATAAGAGACCGTGAAAACACTATAGGAGATTGTGATGACACATTAGAAGACTGTGATTACACAGTAGGAGACCGTGATGACATAATAGACTGTGATGACACAGTAGGAGACTGTGATGACATATTAGGAGAATGTGATGACACAAAAGGAGACCATGATGACAAAATATGAGATTGTGATGACAGAGGAGAAGACAGTGAAGACACAAAGGATATTTTGAAGACACATGAGAAGACTCTGATGACACACATAGGAGTTTGTGATGGCACATTAGGACAATATGATGACAAAATAGGAGACTGTGATGACATAATAGGATACACTGGGATAATTAGGAAATAGTGATGATATAGAAGATTATGATGACACAGTAGAAGACTGTGATGACACAATAGGAAACTATGATGACACACTAGGGGACCGTGATGACATAATAGGATACTGTGTTGATAAAATAGGAAATAGTGATGACACAGTAGGAGAATATGATGACACAGTAGGAGACTGTGATGACACAGGAGGAGACCATGATGACAGAGTAGAATACTGTGATGACACAAGAGAAGATTGTGATGACACAGTAGGAGACAGGGGTGACATAAGAGGAGACTGTGGTGAAGCAATAGGAGACTGTGATGTCACAATAGGAGACTGTGAAGACACAGTAGGAGACTGTGATGACACAGTCGGAGACTCTTTGGACATAGTGGGAGAGAGTGAGAACACAATAGGATAGAATGATGACACAAAACGAAACAGGAATATGTGTTGAAACTGTTGGAGACGGTGATGACAAAGTATGATACCATATGACACAGTAGGAGATGGTAAGGACACAATAGTATATAATAATGACACAATAGGAGACTGTAATGACACAGTAGGAGACTGTTTTGATACAATAGAAGATTGTAATGACAGAGTAGGAGAATATGATGACACAGTAGAAGACAGTGATGACATACTAGGAGAAGGAAATGACACAATATGAGACAGTGATGACAAAAGGAGAGACTGTGATGGCAAACTAGGAGACAATGATGACACAATAGGAGATTGTGGTGACAAAGTAGTAGACTGTAATGACATAGAAGCAGACTGTGACGCCATAATAGGAGTCTGTGATGACAGAGTAGGAGACAATGATGACACAATAGGAGACTGTGTTGACACAATAGGAAACTGTGAGGACAAAAGAGGAGACCTTGAGAACACAGAAGAAGACCATGATGACACAGAATTAGACTGTGATGACACAGAAGAAGACTGTGATGACACAATAGAAGACAATGATGACACAGTAGGAGACAGTGATGAAAAATAGAATATTGTGATGACACAGTGGGTGACTGTGATGACACAAGAGGAGATTGTGATGACACAGTAGGAGACAAGGACATCATAATAGGAGATGGTGATGACACAATAGGAGACTGTGACATCACAATAGGAAACTGTGATGACATAGTAGGAGACACAGATGACACAATAGGAGACTGGATGATATAATAGAAGACTGCAATGACACAGTAGGAGACTGTGATGACTCAGTAGGAGACCATGATGACACAGTAGGAAAAAGTGATGACATAATAGGAGAAAGTGATGACACAATAGGAGAAAGGGAAGATAAAATAGGAGACTGTGATGACACAGTAGGAGACTGTGAGTACACAGTGGGAGACTGTGAGGACACAATAGGATACCATGATGACAACATAGGAGACAGGATGACATAACAGGAGATAGTGATGACACAGTAGGACACGGTGAGGACACAATAGGATACAATGATGACCCAATAGGAGACAGTGATGACATAAGAGGACACTTTGATGACAAAATAGGAGACTGTGATGACACAAGAGGAGATTATGATAGCACAGTAGAGAATGTGATGACACAGTAGTACACGATGATGACATAATTGGAGAATGTGATGACACAATAGGAGACTGTGATGACATAAGAGGAGAATGTGATAAAACAGTAGGAGACAGTGATGACACAATATGAGATTGTGATGACAGAGTAGGAGACTATGATGACACACTAGGGGACTGGGATGACATAACAGGAGACAGTGATGACACAATAAGAGACTTTGATGACACAGTAGGAGACGGTGATGACATAATAGTAGAAAGTGATGATAAAACAGGAGACCGTGATGACACAGTAGGAGACTATGAGAACCCAGTGGAGACTGTGAGGACACAATAGAAGAATATGATGACAGAGTAGGTGAATGTGATTACATAACAGAAGACTGTGATGACATAATAGGAGAATGTGATGACACAAAAGGAGACTGTGAAGACACAATACGATATTGTTATGACACATTAGAAGACTCTGATGTCACACATAGGAGACTGTGATAACAAAGTAGGACACTATGATGACACAATAGGAGACAGTGATGAAATAATAGGATACAGTGATAATAATTAGGAAATAGTGATGATATAGAAAGAGATTATGACGAAACAGTAGGAGACAGTGATGTCACAATTGGAGACAATGTTTACACAATAGGAAACAGTGATGACACAGTAGGAAACTGTAATGACACAGTAGGATAGAGTGATGACACAATAGAAGACCATGATGACACAATAGGATACTGTGATGACACAAGAGGAAACTGTGATGACTCAGTAGCAGATTGTGTTGAAAAAAGAGGAAAAAGTGATGTCACAATCAGAGACAGTGATGAAACAGTAGGAGACTGTAATGATACAACACAAGACCATGATGAAAAAGAAGGAGACAGTGATGACACAAGAGTAGAGAATGATGACACAATAGGAGAATGTTATTACTTAATATGGGACTATGATGACAAAATAGAAGACTGTAATATCACAATAGGAGATTGGGATGACTCAGTAGGAGATTGTGATGACACAGTGGAAGACCATATGACACAGGAGGAGACTATGAGGACACAGGAGCAGACTATATGGACTCAATTGAAAGCCATGATGACACATAGGAGACTGTGATGACACAATAAGAGACTGGGTTGACACAGTAGGAGATTGTGATGACACAGTAGGAGACCATGTTGACACAGTAGGAGATTTTGATGACACAGTAGGAGACTATGATGACATAATAGGAGAATGTGATGATACAATGGGAGACTATGATGACACAGTAGAAAATAGTGATGACACAATAGGACACCATTATGACACTATAGGAAACTGTGATGACACAGTAGGAGACATTAATAACACAATAGAGCAGGATGACAAAAAAGGAGACTGAGATTTTGATGACACATTAGAAGACTCTGATGACACACATAGGGGATTGTGATAACACAGAAAGAGACTATGATGACAGAATAGGAGACTTAATGACATAATAGGATACCCTGAAGATAAATAGGAAATAGTGATGATATAGCAGGAGACTATGATGACACAGTAGGAGACCGGGATGACACAGTAGGAGACAGTGATGTCATAATTGGAGACTATGATTATACAATAGGAAACAGTGATGACACAGTAGGAAACTGTAATGACACAGTAGGTAACAGTGATGACACAATAGGAAAGCATTATGACACAATAGGAGACAGGGATAGCACATTGGACTGTGATGAAACAAGAAGTGATTGTGATGACACAATAGGAGACTGTGATGATACACTAGCAGGCTTTTATGACAGAGTAGAAGACTATGATGACAGTATAAGAGATTGTTATGACACAAAAGGAGACTGTGATGACACAGTAGGAGACAGTGATGACACAATAGGAGTTTGTGATAACACATTAGGAGACTATGATGACACAAAAGGAGACTGTAATGACAAAGTAGGAGACAGAAATGACAGAGTAGCATGCTGTCATGACCCAGAAGGAAACTGGGATGACATAGAGGACACAGTGATGACACAATAGGAGACCATGATGACACTATAAGAGACTGTGATGACACAATAGGAGACTGAGATGACACAATAGAAGATTCGATGACACAATAGGGGACTGTGATTACACAGTAAGATACTGTGATGGCATATAAGAAACAGTGATGTCACAGTAGGAAACTGTGATGACACAGTAGGAGACTGTGATGACAAAAGAAGTGACTGTGATGACACAGTAGGAGACTGTGATAACAAAAAAGGAGATAGTGATAATATAGTAGGAGACCATGATGACACAATAGGATACTCTGATGACATTATAGGAGACTGTGCTGAAACAATAGGAGACTGTAATGACACAGTAGGATATTGTGATGTCATAAAAAGAGATTGTAATGACACAGTAAGAGACGGTGATGATATATTAGGAGAAAGTGATGACGCATTAGAAGACTATGATGACACAGTAGGAAACTGTGATGACATAATATGATACTGTGATGATACAATAGGAGACTGTGATGACACAGTAAGATACTGTGATGACACATTAGGAGACAGTGATGACACAGTAAGATACTGTGATGACACAATAGGAGAGTGTGATGACTTAGTAGGAGAATGTGGTGACCGAGAAGGAGATGATGATGAAAAAATAGAAGACAGTGATGACACAAGAGGAGACTGGAATGTCACAGTACGAGACTGTGATGACACATCAGGACACTATGATGACACAATAGGAAACAGTGATGACACAATAGGAGTACTGATGACTCAAAAGGAGACTGTTATGACACAGAATTAGACCATGATGATATAGTTGGAGACAGTGATAACACAGTAGGAGACTATGAAGACACAATAGAACACTGGGATGATATTCTAAGAAACTGTGATGACACAATAGCAGATTGTGTTGACAAAATAGAGAACAGAGATGACACAATAGGAGACTGTGATGACACAGTAGGAGATTGTGATGACACAGTAGGAGATTGTGATGACATAATAGACTGTAATGACACAGTAGGAGATGGTGATGATATGATATGAGAAATTGATTACACAATAGGAGATCATGAAGACACAATTGGAGAATGTGAAGACAAAAGAGGAGATTATGATGACACATTAGAAGACTCTGATGATACAGAAGAAGACTGTGAAGACACAGTAGGAAACTATGATGACACAATAGGAGACTGTGATGACATAATAAGAGACTGTGATGACATTTTTGGAGACTATGATTACACAATAGGAAACAGTGATGACAAAATAGGAGACTGTGAAGACACATTTGCAGACAGTGATGACAAAATTGGAGACTTTGATGAAACAATAGGAGACCATGATGACACAATAAGAGAATGTGATGACACACAAGAGATGGTGATTACACAGTAGGAAACTGTGATGGCACAGTAGGAGACAGTGGTGACACAGTAGGAGACCGGGATGGCACATTAGGAGGCTATGATGACACAGAAGGAGACTCTCATGACAGAACAGGAGACTGGAATGACACAGTAGTAGATTGTGAAGACACAATGAGAGACAATGATTACATAGTAGTAGATTGTGAGGACACAGTAGAGTTGGTAAGGAAACAAAAGGAGACTATAATGACACAATAGGAGACTGTGATGACAAAAAAAGTGAGTATGATGACAAAGTAGAAGACAATGATGACACAATAGGAGATTGTGATGACACAGTATGAGACTCTTATGAGATAGTAGCAGACAGTGATGACATTGTAGGTGTCTGTGATGACACAGTAGGAGACAATGATGAACAATAGGAGACAGTGATGACACAATAGCAGACCATGATAACACTATAGGAGACTGTGATGACACAGTAGGAGACTGAGATGACACAATAACAGACTGTGATGACACTCAAGAGACTGTGATGACACAGTAAGAGACTGTGATGACACAGTAGGAGACCTTGATGACACAGTAGGATACTGTGATGAAACAAGAGGAGAATGTGATAACTCAGTAGGAGACAGTGATTTCATAATAGGAGTCTCTGATGACACAAAGGAGATTGTGATATCACAATAGGAGACTGGGCTGACACAATAAAAGACTGTGATGACACAGTAGGAGACTGTGATGACACAGTAGGAACCTGTGAGGACACAATGGGAGACAGTGAGGATATAATAGGATACCATGATGACACAATAGGAGACTAAAGGACATAACAGAAGACTGTGATGATAAGGTAGGAGACTGTTATGAAACATAAGGAGAACATGATGACACAGTAGGAGATGGTGAGGACACATTATTATACAATAATGTCACAATAGGATACTGGGATGACAAAAGAGGAAACTGTGATGACACAAAAGGAGATTGTGATGACAAAGTAAGACACTGTAATAACACAGTAGGAGACTGTAACAACAGAATAGGCATCTGTGTGGCACAAATGAAGACAATGATGACACAATAGGAGACCTTGATGACATTATAGGAGAATGTGATGATACAATAGGAGACTGTAATGACACAGTAGGATACTGTGATAACATAATAGGAGACTGTGATGACACAGCAGGAGACTGTGATGACACAATAGGAGATTGTGATGACACATTAGAAGAATTTGATGCCACTATAGGAGACTGTGATAACACTGTAGGAGACTATGATGACACATTAGGAGACTATGATGACATAATAGGATACTGTGATGATAAAATAGGAAATATCAATAACAAAGAAGGAGACTATGATGACACAGAGGACACTGGAATGACAAAATAGAAGAGGGTGAAAACAAAATGGGAGACTGTGATAATACAAAAGGAGACTATGATGACACAGTAGCAGATTGTGAGGTCACAGTAAAAGACGGTGAGTACACAATAGGACACCAGGATGAAACAATAGGAGACTGGATGACATAGCAGGAGACATTGATTATACAACAGGAGACAGTGATGACACAGTAGGAGACCGTGATGACACAATCGGAGATGGTGATGACACAATCAGAGATTGTGATGACACAATAGGATCCTGTGATGACACAAGAGTAGACTGTGATGACACACAAGGAGACCGTGATGACACAATAGGAGAGTGCAAGGACTCAATAGGACACTGTGATGACACAATAGGAGATTGTGATGAAACAATAGGGGACTTTGATGATACAATAGGAGACACACAAGCAGATTGTGTTGACAAAAGTGGAAACAGTTGTGACATAGAAGGAGACCGTGAATACAAAATAGGAGAGTATGATGACACAGTAGGAGTTGGTGAAGATACAATAGGACACAATGATGACACAATAGAAGACTGTGATGACATAAGAGGACACTTTGAGGCCACAACAGGAGACTGTGATGCCACAATTGGAGACTGTGATGACACAGTAGGAGAATGTGATGACACAGTAGGAGACTATAATGACAGAGTAGGAAACTGTGATGACACAATAGGATACAGTGATGACACAGTAGGAGAATTTGATGACACAATAGGTGACTGTGATGACAAAGTAGCAGTTTGTGTTGACACAAGAGGGAACAGTGATGACAGAGTAGGGGACCGTGATGACATTATAGGAAACATTAATGACACAGTAGGAGACTTTCATGACACAGTAGGAGACCAAAAAGAAACAGTAGGAAACAGTGATGACACGATAGTAGAGAGTGATGACACAATAGGTGACAGTGATGACATAATAAAAGACTGTGATGACAAAATAAAAGACTGTGATGTCACAAAAAAGACTGATTGATGACATACTAGGATACTGTAATAACACTGTAGGAGTCTATGAGGACAGTAGGAGATTGTAAGGACACAGAGGGAGACTGTGAGGCAAAATAGGAGACTGTTATGACATAAGAGGAAACTTTGATGACTCAATACAAAACTGTAATGACACAATAGGAGACTGTGATGACACAGTAGGAGACTGTGATGACACAATAGGAGATTGTGATGACAAAATAGGAGACTGTGATGGCACATTGGGAGACAATGATGACTAAATTGGAGACTGTGATGACACAATAGGTGACTGTGATGACACAGTAGGTGACAGTGATGACACAAACATAGACAATGATGACACAATAGGAGACTATGATGACACAGTAGTAGACTGTAGAAGACACAATAGGAGATTGTGATTACACATTAGAAGACTCTGATGACACACTAGGAGCTTGTGTTGACACAGTAGGAGACAACGATGACACAATAGGAGACTCTGATGACAAAATAAGAGACTGTGATGACAAAGTAGGAGACAGTGATGACACAGTAGCAGATTATGATGACACAGTAAGAGATTTGGATGACATACTAGGAGAATGTGATGTCACAGTTGGAGACTATGATTACACAATAGGAAAGAATGATGACACAATAGGGAATGTGAACATACATTTACAGACAATGATGACACAATTGAAGACTGTGATGAAGCAATAGGTGACTGTGATGACACTATAGGAAACTGTGATGATACAATAGGAGACTGTGATGACACAATAGCAGACTGAGATGACAGAATAGAAGACTGCGATGACACAATAGGAGACTGTGATGACAAAGTAGGAGACAGTGGTGACACATAGCAGAATTTATTGACACAGTAGGAAACTAGGATGACATAGTAGAGACTGTGATGTCACAGTTGGAGACAAGTTTATACAACAGAAAGAAGTAATGACACAATAGGAGACTGTGAAGACACATTTGCAGACAAGGATGATAGAATTGGAGAATATGATGATTCAATATGTGACTGTGATGACGCAGTAGGAGACCGTGATGACACAAGAGGAGAACATGATGACACTATAGGAGACTGTGATGGCAAAACAGGAGACTGTGGTGATACAAAAGGGAACTTTGATGACACATTATGAGACTGTGATGACACATTAGAAGACCCTGATGCCACAATAGGAGACTGAGAAGACCCAAAAGAAGACTGAGATGACACAATAGAAGACTGACATGACACAATAAGAGACTGTGATGACACACATGAAACAGTGATGTCACAGTAGGAAAATGTGATGTCACACTAGGAGACAGTGATAACACAATTAGAGACCGGGATGACACAGTATGAGACTGTGATGACAAAATAGGAGACCGTGAGGACACAATAGGAGACTGTGATAACAAAATAGGAGACTGTGGTGATACAAAAGGGAACTTAGATGACAGTGGTGACTGTGATGACACAATAGGAGACTGGGATGACACAGTGGGAGACCATGTTGACACAGTAGGAGACTATGATGACACAATAGGAGACTCTGAAAACATAATAGGAGAATGCGATGATGCAATAGGAGCCTATGATGACACAGTAGGAATCTGTGATGACATAACAGGAGACTGTGATGACACATGAGGAGACAGTATTGATAATAGAGAAAGTGATGACACAATAAGAGACAGTGATGAAACAATAGGAGAATGTGATGACACAGTGGAGAAAGTGATGACACAATAGAAGATTTTGATGACAAATTAGAAGACTGTGATGACACAGTAGGAGACTGTTATGACACAGTAGGAAAGTGTAATGACACAGTAGGAGACAGTGATGACACAATAGGAAACCATGATGTCAAAATAAGAGAGAGTGATGGCACACTAGACTGTGATGACATAAGAAGTGATTGTGATGACACAATAGGAGACTGTGATGATACACTAGGAGGCTTATATGACACAGTAGAAGATGATGATGACAGAATAAGGGATTGTGATGACACAAAAGGAGACTGTGATGACACAGTAGGAGACAGTGATGACACACTAGGAGTTTGTGATTACACATTGGGAGACTATGATGACACAATTGGAGACTGTGATGACAAAGTAGGAGACAGTAATGACACAGTAGCAGACTGTCATTCCCAGAAGGAGACTGGGATGACATAGTGGAGACTGTGATGACACAGTAGGAGACTTTGATGACACAATAGGTGACTGTGATGACAAAGTAGCAGTTCGTGTTGACACAAGAGGGAACAGTGATGACAGAGTAGGGGACTGTGATGACATTATAGGAAATATTAATGACACAGTAGGAGACTTTCATGACACAGTAGGAGACCAAAAAGAAACAGTAGGAAACAGTGATGACACGATAGTAGAGAGTGATGACACAATAGGTGACAGTGATGACATAATAAAAGAATGTGATGACAAAATAAAAGACTGTGATGTCACAAAAAAAGACTGATGACATACTAGGATACTGTAATAACACTGTAGGAGTCTATGAGGACAGTAGGAGATTGTAAGGACACAGTGGGAGACTGTGAGGCAAAAAAGGAGACTGTTATGACATAAGAGGAAACTTTGATGACTCAATACAAAACTGTAATGACACAATAGGAGACTGTGATGACACAGTAGGAGACTGTGATGACACAATAGGAGATTGTGATGACAAAATAGGAGACTGTGATGGCACATTGGGAGACAATGATGACTAAATTGGAGACTGTGATGACACAATAGGTGACTGTGATGACACAGTAGGTGACAGTGATGACACAAACATAGACAATGATGACACAATAGGAGACTATGATGACACAGTAGTAGACGGTAGAAGACACAATAGGAGATTGTGATTACACATTAGAAGACTCTGATGACACACTAGGAGCTTGTGTTGACACAGTAGGAGACAACGATGACACAATAGGAGACTCTGATGACAAAATAAGAGACTGTGATGACAAAGTAGGAGACAGTGATGACACAGTAGCAGATTATGATGACACAGTAAGAGATTTGGATGACATACTAGGAGAATGTGATGTCACAGTTGGAGACTATGATTACACAATAGGAAAGAATGATGACACAATAGGGAATGTGAACATACATTTACAGACAATGATGACACAATTGAAGACTGTGATGAAGCAATAGGTGACTGTGATGACACTATAGGAAACTGTGATGATACAATAGGAGACTGTGATGACACAATAGCAGACTGAGATGACAGAATAGAAGACTGCGATGACACAATAGGAGACTGTGATGACAAAGTAGGAGACAGTGGTGACACATAGCAGACTTTATTGACACAGTAGGAAACTAGGATGACATAGTAGAGACTGTGATGTCACAGTTGGAGACAAGTTTATACAACAGAAAGAAGTAATGACACAATAGGAGACTGTGAAGACACATTTGCAGACAAGGATGATAGAATTGGAGAATATGATGATTCAATATGTGACTGTGATGACGCAGTAGGAGACCGTGATGACACAAGAGGAGAACATGATGACACTATAGGAGACTGTGATGGCAAAACAGGAGACTGTGGTGATACAAAAGGGAACTTTGATGACACATTATGAGACTGTGATGACACATTAGAAGACCCTGATGCCACAATAGGAGACTGAGAAGACCCAAAAGAAGACTGAGATGACACAATAGAAGACTGACATGACACAATAAGAGACTGTGATAACACACATGAAACAGTGATGTCACAGTAGGAAAATGTGATGTCACACTAGGAGACAGTGATAACACAATTAGAGACCGGGATGACACAGTATGAGACTGTGATGACAAAATAGGAGACCGTGAGGACACAATAGGAGACTGTGATAACAAAATAGGAGACTGTGGTGATACAAAAGGGAACTTAGATGACAGTGGTGACTGTGATGACACAATAGGAGACTGGGATGACACAGTGGGAGACCATGTTGACACAGTAGGAGACTATGATGACACAATAGGAGACTCTGAAAACATAATAGGAGAATGCGATGATGCAATAGGAGCCTATGATGACACAGTAGGAATCTGTGATGACATAACAGGAGACTGTGATGACACATGAGGAGACAGTATTGATAATAGAGAAAGTGATGACACAATAAGAGACAGTGATGAAACAATAGGAGAATGTGATGACACAGTGGAGAAAGTGATGACACAATAGAAGATTTTGATGACAAATTAGAAGACTGTGATGACACAGTAGGAGACTGTTATGACACAGTAGGAAAGTGTAATGACACAGTAGGAGACAGTGATGACACAATAGGAAACCATGATGTCAAAATAAGAGAGAGTGATGGCACACTAGACTGTGATGACATAAGAAGTGATTGTGATGACACAATAGGAGACTGTGATGATACACTAGGAGGCTTATATGACACAGTAGAAGATGATGATGACAGAATAAGGGATTGTGATGACACAAAAGGAGACTGTGATGACACAGTAGGAGACAGTGATGACACACTAGGAGTTTGTGATTACACATTGGGAGACTATGATGACACAATTGGAGACTGTGATGACAAAGTAGGAGACAGTAATGACACAGTAGCAGACTGTCATTCCCAGAAGGAGACTGGGATGACATAGTGGAGACTGTGATGACACAGTAGGAGACTTTGATGACACAATAGGTGACTGTGATGACAAAGTAGCAGTTCGTGTTGACACAAGAGGGAACAGTGATGACAGAGTAGGGGACTGTGATGACATTATAGGAAATATTAATGACACAGTAGGAGACTTTCATGACACAGTAGGAGACCAAAAAGAAACAGTAGGAAACAGTGATGACACGATAGTAGAGAGTGATGACACAATAGGTGACAGTGATGACATAATAAAAGACTGTGATGACAAAATAAAAGACTGTGATGTCACAAAAAAGACTGATGACATACTAGGATACTGTAATAACACTGTAGGAGTCTATGAGGACAGTAGGAGATTGTAAGGACACAGTGGGAGACTGTGAGGCAAAATAGGAGACTGTTATGACATAAGAGGAAACTTTGATGACTCAATACAAAACTGTAATGACACAATAGGAGACTGTGATGACACAGTAGGAGACTGTGATGACACAATAGGAGATTGTGATGACAAAATAGGAGACTGTGATGGCACATTGGGAGACAATGATGACTAAATTGGAGACTGTGATGACACAATAGGTGACTGTGATGACACAGTAGGTGACAGTGATGACACAAACATAGACAATGATGACACAATAGGAGACTATGATGACACAGTAGTAGACGGTAGAAGACACAATAGGAGATTGTGATTACACATTAGAAGAATCTGATGACACACTAGGAGCTTGTGTTGACACAGTAGGAGACAACGATGACACAATAGGAGACTGTGATGACAAAATAAGAGACTGTGATGACAAAGTAGGAGACAGTGATGACACAGTAGCAGATTATGATGACACAGTAAGAGATTTGGATGACATACTAGGAGAATGTGATGTCACAGTTGGAGACTATGATTACACAATAGGAAAGAATGATGACACAATAGGGAATGTGAACATACATTTACAGACAATGATGACACAATTGAAGACTGTGATGAAACAATAGGTGTCAGTGATGACACTATAGGAAACTGTGATGATACAATAGGAGACTGTGATGACACAATAGGAGACTGAGATGACAGAATAGAAGACTGCGATGACACAATAGGAGACTGTGATGACAAAGTAGGAGACAGTGGTGACACATAGCAGACTTTATTGACACAGTAGGAAACTAGGATGACATAGTAGAGACTGTGATGTCACAGTTGGAGACAAGTTTATACAACAGAAAGAAGTAATGACACAATAGGAGACTGTGAAGACACATTTGCAGACAAGGATGATAGAATTGGAGAATATGATGATTCAATATGTGACTGTGATGATGCAGTAGGAGACCGTGATGACACAAGAGGAGAACATGATGACACTATAGGAGACTGTGATGGCAAAACAGGAGACTGTGGTGATACAAAAGGGAACTTTGATGACACATTATGAGACTGTGATGACACATTAGAAGACCCTGATGCCACAATAGGAGACTGAGAAGACCCAAAAGAAGACTGAGATGACACAATAGAAGACTGACATGACACAATAAGAGACTGTGATGACACACATGAAACAGTGATGTCACAGTAGGAAAATGTGATGTCACACTAGGAGACAGTGATAACACAATTAGAGACCGGGATGACACAGTATGAGACTGTGATGACAAAATAGGAGACCGTGAGGACACAATAGGAGACTGTGATAACAAAATAGGAGACTGTGGTGATACAAAAGGGAACTTAGATGACAGTGGTGACTGTGATGACACAATAGGAGACTGGGATGACACAGTGGGAGACCATGTTGACACAGTAGGAGACTATGATGACACAATAGGAGACTCTGAAAACATAATAGGAGAATGCGATGATGCAATAGGAGCCTATGATGACACAGTAGGAATCTGTGATGACATAACAGGAGACTGTGATGACACATGAGGAGACAGTATTGATAATAGAGAAAGTGATGACACAATAAGAGACAGTGAAGAAACAATAGGAGAATGTGATGACACAGTGGAGAAAGTGATGACACAATAGAAGATTTTGATGACAAATTAGAAGACTGTGATGACACAGTAGGAGACTGTTATGACACAGTAGGAAAGTGTAATGACACAGTAGGAGACAGTGATGACACAATAGGAAACCATGATGTCAAAATAAGAGAGAGTGATGGCACACTAGACTGTGATGACATAAGAAGTGATTGTGATGACACAATAGGAGACTGTGATGATACACTAGGAGGCTTATATGACACAGTAGAAGATGATGATGACAGAATAAGGGATTGTGATGACACAAAAGGAGACTGTGATGACACAGTAGGAGACAGTGATGACACACTAGGAGTTTGTGATTACACAGTGGGAGACTATGATGACACAATAGGAGACTGTGATGACAAAGTAGGAGACATGATTGACACAGTAGCAGACTGTCATTCCCAGAAGGAGACTGGGATGACATAGTGGAGACTGTGATGACACAATAGGAGACTGAGATGACACAATAGAAGATTCGATGACACAATAGGAGACAGTGATTACACAATAAGAGACTGTGATGACACATAAGAAACAGTGATGACACAGAAGGAAATTGTGATGACACAGTAGGAGATAGTGATAACACAATTCGAGACCTGGATGACACAACAGGAGACTGTGACAACAAAACAGGAGACTGTGGTGATACAATAGTAGACTTTGATGACACAGTAGGAGAATCTGATGACAGAATAGGAGAATGTAATGACACAATAGGAGACTGGGATGACAGAGTAGGAGACTGTTTTGACACAATGGGAGACCATAATGACACAGGAGGAGACAGAGAGGACACAGGAGCAGACTGTAAGGACACAATAGGAGTCCATGTTGAAACAATATGAGACTGTGATGACACAATAAGAGGCCGTGTTGACACAGTAGGAGATTGTAATAACACAGTAGGAGACTATGATGACACAATAGGAGATTTGATAACAAAATAGGAGAATGTGATAGTAAAATAGGAGACTGTGATGATACAGTAGGAATCTCTGATGACATAATAGGAGACTGTTATGACACAGAGGAGACGGTATTGATAATAGGAGAAAGTGAGGACACAATAAGAGACCATGATAACACTATAGGAGATTGTGATGACACATTAGAAGACTGTGATGACATAATAGACTGTGATGACACAGTAGAACACGATGATGACATATTAGGAGAATGTGATGACACAAAAGGAGACCGTGATGACACAATAAGAGATTGTGGTGACAGAGTAAAAGACTGAGAAGACACAAAGGGAGATTGTGAAGACACATTAGAAGACTCTGATGACACACATAGGAGTTTGTGATGACACAGTAGGACAATATGATGACACAATAGTAGACTGTGATGACATAATAGGATACTCTGTGCTAATTAGGAAGTAGTGATGATATAGAAGATTATGATGACACAGAAGGGGACAGTGATGTCACAAGTGGAGAAAATGATCACACAAGAGGAAACAGTGATGACACAGTAGGAAACTGTAATGACACAGTAGGATAGAGTGATGACACAATAGGAGACCATGATGACACAATAGTAGACTGTGATGACACAATTGGAGACTGTGAAGAGACAAGAGGAGACTGGGATGACCCACTAGGAGACTGTGATGACACAGTAGCAGATTATGTTGAAAAAGAGGAAACAGTGATGACACAGTAGGAGATAGTGATGACACCACCAGAGACAGTGATGACACAGTAGGAGACTGTCATGACACAGAGGGAGACCGTGATGAAAAGAAGGAGAGAGTAATGACACAAGAGTAGAGAATGATGACACAATAGGAGAATGTGATGACATAATAGGTGACTGTGATGACACAATAGAAGACTGTAATGTCATAATAGGAGACTGGGATTACACAGTAGGAGATTGTGATGACACAATTGGAGACCATAATGACACAGGAGGAGACTGTGAGGACACAGGAGCAGACTGTAAGGACTAAATAGGAGACCATGATGACACATAGGAGACTGATGACACAATAAGAGACTGGATTGACACAGTAGGAGATTGTGATAACACAGTAGGAAACCATGATGACACAGAAGGAAACAGTGATGACACAGTCGAAGACTATGATGACACAATATGAGAGTGTGATGACACAATAGGAGAATGTGATGACACAGTAGGAGACCGTGATGACACAGTAGGAAACTACGATGACACACTAGGAGACCATGATGACATAATAGGATACTGTGTTGATAAATAGAAAATAGTGATGACACAGTAGGAGACTATGATGACACAGTTGGAGATGAGGATGACACAAAAGGGGACTGTGATGACAAAATAGGAGACTATGATGACACAATAGGAGACTGTGAGGACACAGTGGGAGACCAGAGGAAAAATATGATACCATGATGACATAATAGGAGACTTGATGAGACAATAGGAGACTGTGATGACACATTTGTAGACAATGATGACACAATTGGAGACTGATGACAAAATTGGTGACTGTGATGACACAGTAGGAGACAGTGATGACACAGTAAGAGACCGTAAAGACACAACAGGAAATTGTGATGACACATTGGAAGACTCTGATGACACAGAAGTAGACTGTAATGACACAGTATGAGACTATGATGACACAATAGGAGACGGTGATGACATAATAAGAGACTGTGATGACAAAGTAGCAGACTGTGATGACACAGTAGGACACTGGGATGACATAGTAAGAGACTGTGATGTCAAAGTTGGAGACGATGATTACACAATAGGAAACAGTGACAACACAATAGGAGACTGTGAAGACACATTTGCAGACAATGATGACAAAATTAGAGACTGTGATGACATAATAGGAAACTGTGTTAACACAGTAGGAGACTGTGAGCACACAGTAGGAGATTGTAAGGACACAAGGGTAGACTGGGATAACACAGTAGAAGTCTGTGAGGACAAAATAGGAGACTGTGATGAAACAATAAGAGACTGTGATGACACATTAGAAGACTGTGTGACACAGTAGGAGACCATGAGGACACACTAGGATACTGTGATGACACAGAAGTAGACACTAATGACAATATAGGAGACAGTGATGAAAAATAGGAGACTGTGATGACACAGTAGGAGACTTTGATAACATAAGAGGAGATTGTGATACTGCAGTAGGAGACAGTGAAGTCATAAAAGGAGATGCTGCTAAAAAAATAGGAGACTGTGACATCAAAATAACAAACTGTGATGACACATTGGGATACGGTAATGACATTGTAGAATTTGATGACACAGTAGGATTCTGTGAGGACACAATAGGATACAATGATGACACAGTAGGAGACTGAATGACATAATAGAAGACTGTGAGGGCACAGTAGGAGACTGTGATGACACAGTAGGATACTGTGATGACACAAGAGAACATTGTGATGACACAGTAGGTGACAATGATGTCATAATAGGAGACTGTGATGACATAGTAGGAGACTATGATGACACAAAAAGAAACTGTGATGACACAATAGGAGAGTGAGGACATAATAGGAGACTGTGATTATCCAACAGGAGACAATGGTGACACAGCAGGAGACCGTGATGACACAGTAGGAGACTGTTTGGACACATTGGGAGACTGGGAGGACACAATAGGATACCATGATGACACCAAATGAAACAGGATGACATAACAGGAGACTGTGATGACACTGTATGAGACTGTGAAGACAGGGTAGGATACCATTATGACTCGGTAGGAGGCGTTAAGGACACACAATATTGACAAAATAGAAGACCGTGAAGACATAAGAGGACAAATTGATGACACAAACAGAGACTGTGATGACACAATAGGAGACTGTAATGACTAAAAAGGAGATAGTTATAATATAGTAGGAGACCATGATGACACAAAAGGATACTCTGATGACATTATAGGAGACTGTGCTGTGCTGATACAATAGGAGACTGTAATGACAAAGTAGGATACTGTGATGTCATAATAGGAGATGGTAATGATACTGTAAGAGACGGTGATGATATAATAGGAGAAAGTAATGACACATTAGAAGACTATGATGACACAGTAGGAAACTGTGATGACACAATAGGATAATGTGATGACATAATATGATACTGTGATGATACAATAGGAAACGGTTATGACACAGTAACATATTGTGATGACACAATAGGAGACAGTGATGACGCAGTAAGATACTGTGATGACACAATAGGAGACTGTGATGACATAGTAGGAGAATATGGTGACATAATAGGAGAAGATGAAGAAACATTAGGAGACAGTGATGACACAAGAGTAGACAGGAATGTCACAGTAGGAGACTGTGATGACACTTCAGGATACTATGATGACAAAAGAGGAAACAGTGATGACACAATAGGAGTATTGATGACACAAAAGGAGACTGTTATGACACAATAGTAGACCGTGATATTATAGTTGGAAACAGTGAGAACACAGTAGGAGACTATGAAGACACAATAGAACACTGGGATGATATTCTAAGAAACTGACATGACACAATAGCAGATTGTGTTGACAAAATAGAGAACATGATAACACAATAGGAGACTGTGATGACATAATAGACTATGATGACACAGTAGGAGATGGTGATGACATAATATGAGAAAGTGATTACACAATAGGAGACTGTGAAGACACAATAGGAGACTGTGAAGACACAATAGGAGATTATGATGAGATATTAGAAGACTCTGATGACACAGAAGGAGACTGTGATGACACAGTAGGAGATTATGATGACACAATAGGAGACTGTGTTGACAGAATAACAGACTGTGATGACAATTTAGGAGACTATGATTACACAAGAGGAAACAGTGATAACATAATAGGAGACTGTGAAGACACATTTGCAGACAGTGATGAAAATATTGGAGAATGATGAAACAATAGGAGACCATGATGACACAATAAGAGATTGTGATGACACACAAGAGACTGTGATTACACATTAGGAAACTGTGAAGGCACAGAAGGTAACAGTGATGACACAGTAGGAAACCAAGATGACACATTAGGAGGATATGATGACACAGAAGGAGACTCTGATGACAGAAAAGGAGAATGTGATGACATAATAGAAGACTGGGATGGCACAGTAGGAGACTATGAAGACATATTAGAAGACTGTGATGACACAGTAGAAGACCATGATGACAGAGTAGGAGACTGTGATGACACAATAGGAGACGGTGATGAAACAACAGTAGAGAATGATGACAGATTATGAGACTACAATGATATAATAGGAGACTGTGATGACAAAGTAGCAGACTGTGATGACACAGTAGGACACTGGGATGACATAGTAAGAGACTGTGATGTCAAAGTTGGAGACGATGATTACACAATAGGAAACAGTGACAACACAATAGGAGACTGTGAAGACACATTTGCAGACAATGATGACAAAATTAGAGACTGTGATGACATAATAGGAAACTGTGTTAACACAGTAGGAGACTGTGAGCACACAGTAGGAGATTGTAAGGACACAAGGGTAGACTGGGATAACACAGTAGAAGTCTGTGAGGACAAAATAGGAGACTGTGATGAAACAATAAGAGACTGTGATGACACATTAGAAGACTGTGTGACACAGTAGGAGACCATGAGGACACACTAGGATACTGTGATGACACAGAAGTAGACACTAATGACAATATAGGAGACAGTGATGAAAAATAGGAGACTGTGATGACACAGTAGGAGACTTTGATAACATAAGAGGAGATTGTGATACTGCAGTAGGAGACAGTGAAGTCATAAAAGGAGATGCTGCTAAAAAAATAGGAGACTGTGACATCAAAATAACAAACTGTGATGACACATTGGGATACGGTAATGACATTGTAGAATTTGATGACACAGTAGGATTCTGTGAGGACACAATAGGATACAATGATGACACAGTAGGAGACTGAATGACATAATAGAAGACTGTGAGGGCACAGTAGGAGACTGTGATGACACAGTAGGATACTGTGATGACACAAGAGAACATTGTGATGACACAGTAGGTGACAATGATGTCATAATAGGAGACTGTGATGACATAGTAGGAGACTATGATGACACAAAAAGAAACTGTGATGACACAATAGGAGAGTGAGGACATAATAGGAGACTGTGATTATACAACAGGAGACAATGGTGACACAGCAGGAGACCGTGATGACACAGTAGGAGACTGTTTGGACACATTGGGAGACTGGGAGGACACAATAGGATACCATGATGACACCAAATGAAACAGGATGACATAACAGGAGACTGTGATGACACTGTATGAGACTGTGAAGACAGGGTAGGATACCATTATGACTCGGTAGGAGGCGTTAAGGACACACAATATTGACAAAATAGAAGACCGTGAAGACATAAGAGGACAAATTGATGACACAAACAGAGACTGTGATGACACAATAGGAGACTGTAATGACTAAAAAGGAGATAGTTATAATATAGTAGGAGACCATGATGACACAAAAGGATACTCTGATGACATTATAGGAGACTGTGCTGTGCTGATACAATAGGAGACTGTAATGACAAAGTAGGATACTGTGATGTCATAATAGGAGATGGTAATGATACTGTAAGAGACGGTGATGATATAATAGGAGAAAGTAATGACACATTAGAAGACTATGATGACACAGTAGGAAACTGTGATGACACAATAGGATAATGTGATGACATAATATGATACTGTGATGATACAATAGGAAACGGTTATGACACAGTAACATATTGTGATGACACAATAGGAGACAGTGATGACGCAGTAAGATACTGTGATGACACAATAGGAGACTGTGATGACATAGTAGGAGAATATGGTGACATAATAGGAGAAGATGAAGAAACATTAGGAGACAGTGATGACACAAGAGTAGACAGGAATGTCACAGTAGGAGACTGTGATGACACTTCAGGATACTATGATGACAAAAGAGGAAACAGTGATGACACAATAGGAGTATTGATGACACAAAAGGAGACTGTTATGACACAATAGTAGACCGTGATATTATAGTTGGAAACAGTGAGAACACAGTAGGAGACTATGAAGACACAATAGAACACTGGGATGATATTCTAAGAAACTGACATGACACAATAGCAGATTGTGTTGACAAAATAGAGAACATGATAACACAATAGGAGACTGTGATGACATAATAGACTATGATGACACAGTAGGAGATGGTGATGACATAATATGAGAAAGTGATTACACAATAGGAGACTGTGAAGACACAATAGGAGACTGTGAAGACACAATAGGAGATTATGATGAGATATTAGAAGACTCTGATGACACAGAAGGAGACTGTGATGACACAGTAGGAGATTATGATGACACAATAGGAGACTGTGTTGACAGAATAACAGACTGTGATGACAATTTAGGAGACTATGATTACACAAGAGGAAACAGTGATAACATAATAGGAGACTGTGAAGACACATTTGCAGACAGTGATGAAAATATTGGAGAATGATGAAACAATAGGAGACCATGATGACACAATAAGAGATTGTGATGACACACAAGAGACTGTGATTACACATTAGGAAACTGTGAAGGCACAGAAGGTAACAGTGATGACACAGTAGGAAACCAAGATGACACATTAGGAGGATATGATGACACAGAAGGAGACTCTGATGACAGAAAAGGAGAATGTGATGACATAATAGAAGACTGGGATGGCACAGTAGGAGACTATGAAGACATATTAGAAGACTGTGATGACACAGTAGAAGACCATGATGACAGAGTAGGAGACTGTGATGACACAATAGGAGACGGTGATGAAACAACAGTAGAGAATGATGACAGATTATGAGACTACAATGATATAATAGGAGACTGTGATGACAAAGTAGCAGACTGTGATGACACAGTAGGACACTGGGATGACATAGTAAGAGACTGTGATGTCAAAGTTGGAGACGATGATTACACAATAGGAAACAGTGACAACACAATAGGAGACTGTGAAGACACATTTGCAGACAATGATGACAAAATTAGAGACTGTGATGACATAATAGGAAACTGTGTTAACACAGTAGGAGACTGTGAGCACACAGTAGGAGATTGTAAGGAGATTGTAGACTGGGATAACACAGTAGAAGTCTGTGAGGACAAAATAGGAGACTGTGATGAAACAATAAGAGACTGTGATGACACATTAGAAGACTGTGTGACACAGTAGGAGACCATGAGGACACACTAGGATACTGTGATGACACAGAAGTAGACACTAATGACAATATAGGAGACAGTGATGAAAAATAGGAGACTGTGATGACACAGTAGGAGACTTTGATAACATAAGAGGAGATTGTGATACTGCAGTAGGAGACAGTGAAGTCATAAAAGGAGATGCTGCTAAAAAAATAGGAGACTGTGACATCAAAATAACAAACTGTGATGACACATTGGGATACGGTAATGATATTGTAGAATCTGATGACACAGTAGGATTCTGTGAGGACACAATAGGATACAATGATGACACAGTAGGAGACTGAATGACATAATAGAAGACTGTGAGGGCACAGTAGGAGACTGTGATGACACAGTAGGATACTGTGATGACACAAGAGAACATTGTGATGACACAGTAGGTGACAATGATGTCATAATAGGAGACTGTGATGACATAGTAGGAGACTATGATGACACAAAAAGAAACTGTGATGACACAATAGGAGAGTGAGGACATAATAGGAGACTGTGATTATACAACAGGAGACAATGGTGACACAGCAGGAGACCGTGATGACACAGTAGGAGACTGTTTGGACACATTGGGAGACTGGGAGGACACAATAGGATACCATGATGACACCAAATGAAACAGGATGACATAACAGGAGACTGTGATGACACTGTATGAGACTGTGAAGACAGGGTAGGATACCATTATGACTCGGTAGGAGGCGTTAAGGACACACAATATTGACAAAATAGAAGACTGTGAAGACATAAGAGGACAAATTGATGACACAAACAGAGACTGTGATGACACAATAGGAGACGGTGATGACATAATAAGAGACTGTGATGACAAAGTAGCAGACTGTGATGACACAGTAGGACACTGGGATGACATAGTAAGAGACTGTGATGTCAAAGTTGGAGACGATGATTACACAATAGGAAACAGTGACAACACAATAGGAGACTGTGAAGACACATTTGCAGACAATGATGACAAAATTAGAGACTGTGATGACATAATAGGAAACTGTGTTAACACAGTAGGAGACTGTGAGCACACAGTAGGAGATTGTAAGGACACAAGGGTAGACTGGGATAACACAGTAGAAGTCTGTGAGGACAAAATAGGAGACTGTGATGAAACAGTAAGAGACTGTGATGACACATTAGAAGACTGTGTGACACAGTAGGAGACCATGAGGACACACTAGGATACTGTGATGACACAGAAGTAGACACTAATGACAATATAGGAGACAGTGATGAAAAATAGGAGACTGTGATGACACAGTAGGAGACTTTGATAACATAAGAGGAGATTGTGATACTGCAGTAGGAGACAGTGAAGTCATAAAAGGAGATGCTGCTAAAAAATAGGAGACTGTGACATCAAAATAACAAACTGTGATGACACATTGGGATACGGTAATGACATTGTAGAATCTGATGACACAGTAGGATTCTGTGAGGACACAATAGGATACAATGATGACACAGTAGGAGACTGAATGACATAATAGAAGACTGTGAGGGCACAGTAGGAGACTGTGATGACACAGTAGGATACTGTGATGACACAAGAGAACATTGTGATGACACAGTAGGTGACAATGATGTCATAATAGGAGACTGTGATGACATAGTAGGAGACTATGATGACACAAAAAGAAACTGTGATGACACAATAGGAGAGTGAGGACATAATAGGAGACTGTGATTATCCAACAGGAGACAATGGTGACACAGCAGGAGACCGTGATGACACAGTAGGAGACTGTTTGGACACATTGGGAGACTGGGAGGACACAATAGGATACCATGATGACACCAAATGAAACAGGATGACATAACAGGAGACTGTGATGACACTGTATGAGACTGTGAAGACAGGGTAGGATACCATTATGACTCGGTAGGAGGCGTTAAGGACACACAATATTGACAAAATAGAAGACCGTGAAGACATAAGAGGACAAATTGATGACACAAACAGAGACTGTGATGACACAATAGGAGACTGTAATGACTAAAAAGGAGATAGTTATAATATAGTAGGAGACCATGATGACACAAAAGGATACTCTGATGACATTATAGGAGACTGTGCTGTGCTGATACAATAGGAGACTGTAATGACAAAGTAGGATACTGTGATGTCATAATAGGAGATGGTAATGATACTGTAAGAGACGGTGATGATATAATAGGAGAAAGTAATGACACATTAGAAGACTATGATGACACAGTAGGAAACTGTGATGACACAATAGGATAATGTGATGACATAATATGATACTGTGATGATACAATAGGAAACGGTTATGACACAGTAACATATTGTGATGACACAATAGGAGACAGTGATGACGCAGTAAGATACTGTGATGACACAATAGGAGACTGTGATGACATAGTAGGAGAATATGGTGACATAATAGGAGAAGATGAAGAAACATTAGGAGACAGTGATGACACAAGAGTAGACAGGAATGTCACAGTAGGAGACTGTGATGACACTTCAGGATACTATGATGACAAAAGAGGAAACAGTGATGGCACAATAGGAGTATTGATGACACAAAAGGAGACTGTTATGACACAATAGTAGACCGTGATATTATAGTTGGAAACAGTGAGAACACAGTAGGAGACTATGAAGACACAATAGAACACTGGGATGATATTCTAAGAAACTGACATGACACAATAGCAGATTGTGTTGACAAAATAGAGAACATGATAACACAATAGGAGACTGTGATGACATAATAGACTATGATGACACAGTAGGAGATGGTGATGACATAATATGAGAAAGTGATTACACAATAGGAGACTGTGAAGACACAAAAGGAGACTGTGAAGACACAATAGGAGATTATGATGAGATATTAGAAGACTCTGATGACACAGAAGGAGACTGTGATGACACAGTAGGAGATTATGATGACACAATAGGAGACTGTGTTGACAGAATAACAGACTGTGATGACAATTTAGGAGACTATGATTACACAAGAGGAAACAGTGATAACATAATAGGAGACTGTGAAGACACATTTGCAGACAGTGATGAAAATATTGGAGAATGATGAAACAATAGGAGACCATGATGACACAATAAGAGATTGTGATGACACACAAGAGACTGTGATTACACATTAGGAAACTGTGAAGGCACAGAAGGTAACAGTGATGACACAGTAGGAAACCAAGATGACACATTAGGAGGATATGATGACACAGAAGGAGACTCTGATGACAGAAAAGGAGAATGTGATGACATAATAGAAGACTGGGATGGCACAGTAGGAGACTATGAAGACATATTAGAAGACTGTGATGACACAGTAGAAGACCATGATGACAGAGTAGGAGACTGTGATGACACAATAGGAGACGGTGATGAAACAACAGTAGAGAATGATGACAGATTATGAGACTACAATGATATAATAGGAGACTGTGATGACAAAGTAGCAGACTGTGATGACACAGTAGGACACTGGGATGACATAGTAAGAGACTGTGATGTCAAAGTTGGAGACGATGATTACACAATAGGAAACAGTGACAACACAATAGGAGACTGTGAAGACACATTTGCAGACAATGATGACAAAATTAGAGACTGTGATGACATAATAGGAAACTGTGTTAACACAGTAGGAGACTGTGAGCACACAGTAGGAGATTGTAAGGAGATTGTAGACTGGGATAACACAGTAGAAGTCTGTGAGGACAAAATAGGAGACTGTGATGAAACAATAAGAGACTGTGATGACACATTAGAAGACTGTGTGACACAGTAGGAGACCATGAGGACACACTAGGATACTGTGATGACACAGAAGTAGACACTAATGACAATATAGGAGACAGTGATGAAAAATAGGAGACTGTGATGACACAGTAGGAGACTTTGATAACATAAGAGGAGATTGTGATACTGCAGTAGGAGACAGTGAAGTCATAAAAGGAGATGCTGCTAAAAAAATAGGAGACTGTGACATCAAAATAACAAACTGTGATGACACATTGGGATACGGTAATGATATTGTAGAATCTGATGACACAGTAGGATTCTGTGAGGACACAATAGGATACAATGATGACACAGTAGGAGACTGAATGACATAATAGAAGACTGTGAGGGCACAGTAGGAGACTGTGATGACACAGTAGGATACTGTGATGACACAAGAGAACATTGTGATGACACAGTAGGTGACAATGATGTCATAATAGGAGACTGTGATGACATAGTAGGAGACTATGATGACACAAAAAGAAACTGTGATGACACAATAGGAGAGTGAGGACATAATAGGAGACTGTGATTATACAACAGGAGACAATGGTGACACAGCAGGAGACCGTGATGACACAGTAGGAGACTGTTTGGACACATTGGGAGACTGGGAGGACACAATAGGATACCATGATGACACCAAATGAAACAGGATGACATAACAGGAGACTGTGATGACACTGTATGAGACTGTGAAGACAGGGTAGGATACCATTATGACTCGGTAGGAGGCGTTAAGGACACACAATATTGACAAAATAGAAGACTGTGAAGACATAAGAGGACAAATTGATGACACAAACAGAGACTGTGATGACACAATAGGAGACTGTAATGACTAAAAAGGAGATAGTTATAATATAGTAGGAGACCATGATGACACAAAAGGATACTCTGATGACATTATAGGAGACTGTGCTGTGCTGATACAATAGGAGACTGTAATGACAAAGTAGGATACTGTGATGTCATAATAGGAGATGGTAATGATACTGTAAGAGACGGTGATGATATAATAGGAGAAAGTAATGACACATTAGAAGACTATGATGACACAGTAGGAAACTGTGATGACACAATAGGATAATGTGATGACATAATATGATACTGTGATGATACAATAGGAAACGGTTATGACACAGTAACATATTGTGATGACACAATAGGAGACAGTGATGACGCAGTAAGATACTGTGATGACACAATAGGAGACTGTGATGACATAGTAGGAGAATATGGTGACATAATAGGAGAAGATGAAGAAACATTAGGAGACAGTGATGACACAAGAGTAGACAGGAATGTCACAGTAGGAGACTGTGATGACACTTCAGGATACTATGATGACAAAAGAGGAAACAGTGATGACATAATAGGAGTATTGATGACACAAAAGGAGACTGTTATGACACAATAGTAGACCGTGATATTATAGTTGGAAACAGTGAGAACACAGTAGGAGACTATGAAGACACAATAGAACACTGGGATGATATTCTAAGAAACTGACATGACACAATAGCAGATTGTGTTGACAAAATAGAGAACATGATAACACAATAGGAGACTGTGATGACATAATAGACTATGATGACACAGTAGGAGATGGTGATGACATAATATGAGAAAGTGATTACACAATAGGAGACTGTGAAGACACAATAGGAGACTGTGAAGACACAATAGGAGATTATGATGAGATATTAGAAGACTCTGATGACACAGAAGGAGACTGTGATGACACAGTAGGAGATTATGATGACACAATAGGAGACTGTGTTGACAGAATAACAGACTGTGATGACAATTTAGGAGACTATGATTACACAAGAGGAAACAGTGATAACATAATAGGAGACTGTGAAGACACATTTGCAGACAGTGATGAAAATATTGGAGAATGATGAAACAATAGGAGACCATGATGACACAATAAGAGATTGTGATGACACACAAGAGACTGTGATTACACATTAGGAAACTGTGAAGGCACAGAAGGTAACAGTGATGACACAGTAGGAAACCAAGATGACACATTAGGAGGATATGATGACACAGAAGGAGACTCTGATGACAGAAAAGGAGAATGTGATGACATAATAGAAGACTGGGATGGCACAGTAGGAGACTATGAAGACATATTAGAAGACTGTGATGACACAGTAGAAGACCATGATGACAGAGTAGGAGACTGTGATGACACAATAGGAGACGGTGATGAAACAACAGTAGAGAATGATGACAGATTATGAGACTACAATGATATAATAGGAGACTGGAATGACAGAGTATTAGATTGTGAGGACACAATGGGAGACAATGATGACACAGTAGTAGAGTGTGAGGACACAGTACGAGATTGTAAGGACACAATAGGAGACTATTATGACACAATAAGAGACTGTGATGACAAGATAAGAGACTGTGATGATACTGAAGGAGAACATGATAACACAGTAGGAGAGCATCAAGACACAGAGCCGGTGATGACACAGTAGGAGACTGTGATGACAAAGAAGCAGACTGTGATGACACAATAAGAGACAGTGATGACACAGTAGGATACTGTGATGAAAAATAGGAGACTATGTTGACACAGTAGGAGAATGTGATGACACAAGAGGAGATTGTGATGACAAAGTAGGACACAGTAATGTCATAATAGTAGATGGTGATAAAACAACAGGAGACTTTGACATCACAATAGGACACTGTGATGACACAGTAGGTGATGGCAATGACACAGTCGAATTTGATGACACAGTAGAAGATTGTAAGGACACATTAGGATATAATGATGACACAATAGGAGACTGGAAGACATAATATTAGACTGTGATGACACAATAGGAGACTGTGATGACACAGTAGGAGATCCTGATGACATAGTAGGATACTGAGATGACACAGTAGGAGATCCTGATGACACAGTAGGATACTGAGATGACACAGTAGGAGACTGTGATGACACAGTAGGAGACAGTGAGGACACAGTGGGAGACAGTGAGGACATAATAGGATACCATGATGACACAATAGGAGATGGTAAGGACACAATATTGTACAATAATGACACAATAGGAGACTGTGAAGACACAATAGGAGATTGTAATGACACAGTAGGAGACTGTTATGACATAGTAGCAGACTGTGATGACATAAGAGAAGTCTGTGATGACACAGTAGGAGACAATGTTGACAAAATAGGAGACAGTGATGACACAATAGGAGACCGTGATGACACTATACGAGACTGTGATGACACAATAGGAGACTGATATGACAGAATAACAGACTATGATGGCACTCAAGAGAATATGATGACACAGTAAGAGATGGTGATGACACAGTAGGAGACCTTGATGACACAGTAGGATACTTTGATGAAACAAGAGGAGAATGTAATAACTCAGTAGGAGACAGTGATGTCATAATAGGGTACTCTGATGACACAAAGGAGATTGTGATGTCACAATAGGAGACTGGGATGATACAAAAGGAGACGTTGATAACAAAGTAGGAGACAAAGATGACACAATTGGAGACTGTGATAACACAATAGGAGACTGTGATGACACAGTATGAGACTATGAAGACACCATAGAAGATTGGGATGACACAAAGGAGAATGTGATGACACAGTAGCAGATTGTGTTGACAAAAGTGGAAACAGTGGTGACATAGAAGGAGACGGTGAATACACAATAGGAGACTATGATGACACAGTAGGAGTAGGTGAAGATACAATAGGACACAATGATGACACAATAGGAGACCATGATAACATAAGAGGACACTTTGAGGCCACAATACGAGATTGTGATGCCACAATTGAAGACTGTGATGACACAGTAGGAGAATGTGATGACACAGGAGGAGACTATGATAACACAGTAGGAAACTGTGATGACACAATAGGATACAGTGATGACACAGTAGGAGACTTTGATGACACAATAGGTGACTGTGATAACAAAGTAGCAGTTTGTGTTGACACAAGAGGGAACAGTGATGACACAGTAGGGGACCATGATGACACTATAGCAGACAGTAATGACACAGTAGGAAACTGTCATGACACAGTAGGAGACAAAAAAGAAACAGTAGGAAACAGTGATGACACGATAGTAGAGAGTTATGACACAATAGGAGACAGTGATGACATAATAAGAGACTGTGATGACAAAATACAAGACTGTGGTGTCACAAAAAAGACTGATTGATGACATATTAGGAGACTGTTATAAGACTGTAGGAGTCTGTGAGGACAGAGTAGGAGATTGTAAGGACACAGTGGGAGACTGAGATGACACAATAGGAGACTGTGATGCAAGATAGGAGACGGTGATGACATAAGTGGCGACTTGATGACTCAATACAAAACTGTAAAGACACAATAGGAGACTGTGTTGACACAGTAGGAGACAGTGATGAAACAATAGGAGACTGTGATGGCACAATAGGAGACTTTGATGACACAGTAGGAGAAAATGATGACACAATAGATGAGTGGGATGACACACAAGGAGACTCTGACGACACAGTAACAGTTTGTGTTGACAAAAATGGTAACATTTTTGACACAGTAGAAGACCGTGATGACACATTAGGAGACAGTGATGACACACTAGGAGACTGTCATGAAAAGTAGGAGATTGTGATGTCACAGTTGGAGACTATTATCACACAATAGGAAACAGTGATGACACAATAGGAGACTAAGATAACACAGTAGGATATGGTGATAGCACAATAGGAGACTTTGATGACACAATAGGAGACTGAGATGACATATTTGGAGACAATGATGACATAATTGGAGACTGTGATGAAAGAATAGTTGATTGTGATGAAACAGTAGGAGACAGCGATGACACAATAGGAGACTGTGATGACACAAAAGGAGACTATGATGACACAATAGAGAAGTGTGATGACACAATAAGAGACTGATAACACACTAGGAGACCAATGACACAAGAGCAAACTGTGATGAGACAATAGGAGACTGTGATGACAAAATAGGCAACTGTGAAGACACAATAGGAGACTGATATCATAACAGGAGACTAGAATGACACAGAAGGATATTGTGATGAAAAATAGGAGACTGTGATGACACAGCAGGAGACTGCGGTGACACAAGAGGAGATTGTGATTATGCAGTAGGAGACAGTGATGTCATAATAGCAGATGGTGCTGAAAAATTGGAGACTGTGACATCACAATAGCAGACTGTGTTGACACAGTAGGAGACAGCGATGGCATTATAGAATTTGATGACACAGTAGAATACTGTAAGGACACAAGAGGATATGATGATGCCACAATAGGAGACTGGATGACATTAATAGAAGACTGCGATGACACAGAAGGAGACTGTGAGAACACAGTAGGAGACCATGGTGACATAGTAGAATACTGTGATGACACAAGAGAAGATTGTGATGACACAGTAGGAGACAGTGGTCACATAATAAGAGACTGTGGTGAAACAATAGGAGACTGTGATGTCACAAAATGAGACTGTAATGACACAGTATGAGATTGTTTGGACATAGTGGGAGTCTTTGAGGACACAATAGGGTACCATGATGACAAAAAAATGAAACTGAATGACATAACAGGAGACTGTGATGACACTGTTGGATACTGTGATGACAAAGTAGGATACCATATGACACAGTATGAGATGGTGAGGACACAATAGGAAACAATAATGATACAATAGAAGACCATGATGACATAAATGGACAATTCGATGACACAATAGGAGATTATGGTGATGCAATAGGAGACTGTGATGTCACAATAGGAGATTTTGGTGACACAGTAGGAGCATGTGATGACACAGTAGGAGATGGTGATTACATAATAGGAGAATTTGGACACAATAGGAGGACACAATAGGAGACCGTGATGATAAAAGAGGTGACTTTGATGACACAGAATGAGACGATCATGACATGAAATGAGATGGGGATGACACAGTAAGAGACAGTGATGACAGCATAGGAGAAAGTGATGACACAATAGGAGAAAGTGATGATACAATAGGAGACTCTGATGACATTATTGGAGACTGTAAAGATACATTAAGACACTGTGATGACACTTTAGGAGATTTTGAAGACACAGTAGGAGACTGTGATGACATATTAGGATACTGTGATGATGCAATAGGGAAAACTGTTGACAGAGTAGGAGACTATGATGACACAGAAGGAGACTGGGATGACACAATAGGAGACTGTGATGAAACAATAGGAGACTGTGATGATACAGTACGAGACTGGGATGACACAGTAGGAGACTATGATGACACAGTAGCATATTGTGTTGACGAAAGTGGAAGCGGTGATGACACTGTAGGAGAAGGTGATGATAATAGGAGAAAGTGATGATACAAAGGGAGACCATGATGCAACAGAAGGAGAAGGTGATGACACAGTACAAGAGAATGATGACATAGAAGGAGACTGTGATGACATAATAGGTGACTGTGATGACACAATAGGAGACTGTGATGACACAGTAGGAGATTGTGATAACATAGTAGGAGAATGTGATAACCCAGTAGGAGACCATGATGACACAGAATAGGACCATGATGAGGCAGTAGGAGACTGTGATGACACAGAAGCAGACTGTGATGACACAATAAGAGACAGTGATGACACAGTAGGAGACCGTGAGGACAAAATAGGAGACTGAGATGTCACAATAGGAGACCTGAATGACACAGTAGGAGATTATAAGGACACAATAGGAGACTATTATGACACAATAGGAGACTGTGATCACAAAATAACAGACTGTGATGACAAAATAGGGGACTGTGATGACACAGAAGCAAACTGTGATGACACAGTAAGAGAGAGTGATGACACAGTAAGATAATGTGATGAAAAATAGGAGACTGTGATGACACAAGAGGAAATTGTGATGACACAGTAATGTCATAATAGTAGATGGTGATGAAAAAATAGGAGAATTTGACATAATAATAGGAGACTGTGATGACCCAGTAGGAGACAATGACACAGTAGAATTTGATGACACAGTAGGAGACTGTGAGGACACAATAGAATATGATGATGACACAATAGAAGATTGGATGACATAATAGTAGACTGTGATGACACAATAGAGACTGTGATTATACTGTAGGAGACTGTGAAAAGAGAGTGTAAGACTCTGAGGACATAATAGAATATCATGGTGATATAGGAGATTGGATGACATAACAGGAGTCCGTGATGACAAAGTAGGAGTCTATTATGAAACAGAAGGAGACCATGATGACACAGTAGGAGATGGTGAGGACATAATAGTATACAATAATGACACAATAGGAGACTGTGATGATACAATAGAAGATTGTAATGACACAATAGGAGAATATAATGCCACAGTAGAAGACAGTGATGACATACTAGGAGAATGAAATGACACAATATGAGAAAGTGATGACAAAAGGAGAGACTGAGATGACAAACTAGGAGACAATGATGACACAATAGGAGATTGTGGTCACACAGAAGGAGACTGTAATGACATAGTAGCAGACTGTGACAACATAATTGGAGTCTGTGATGACAGAGTAGGAGAAAATGATGACACAATAGGAGACTGTGTTGACACAATAAGAAACTGTGAGGACACAAGAGGAGACTGTGATAACAGAGTAGGAGACCTTGATGACATAGAAGAATACTGTGATGACACAATAGGAGAAAATGATGACACAGTAGGAGACAGTGATGATAAATAGAATACTGGGATGACACAGTAGCTGACTGTGATGACACAAGAGGAGATTGTGATGACACAATAGGAGACAGGGATATCATAACAGGAGATGGTGATGACACAATAGGAATAGGTGTGACATCAAAATAGGAAACAGTGATGACACAGTAGGAGACTGAGATGACACGATAGGAGACGGGATGATATGATAGAAGACTGAAATGGCACAGTAGGAATTGTGATGACACAGTAGGAGAACATGATGACACAGTAGGAAACAGTGATGACATAATAGGAGAAAGTGATGACACAACAGGAAAATATGAAGATACAGTAGGAGACTGTGAGTACACAGTGGGAGACTGTGAGGACACAATAGGATACCATGATGACAATATAGGAGACTGGATGGCATAACAGGAGATTGTGATAACATAGTAGGAGACAGTAACGACACAGTAGGAGATGGAGAGGACACAATAGGATATAGGAGAGAGTGATGACATAAGAGGACACTTTGATGGCACAATAGGAGACTGTGAAGACACAGAAGGAGATTATGATAACACAGTAGGAGAATGTGATGACACAGTAGTACATGGTGATGACATAATAGGAGAATGTGATGACACAATAGGAGATGGTGATGTCATAAGAGGAGACTGTGATGAAACAGTAGGAGACTGTGATGACACAATAAAAGATTGTGATGACAGAGTAGATGTCTATGATGATACAATAGGAGACTGGGATGACATAACAGGAGACAGTGATGACACAATAAGAGACTTTGATGACACAGTAGGAGACGGTTATGACATAAGAGGAGAAAGTGATGACACAATAGGAGACCGTGAAGATACAACAGGAAACTGTGATGACACAGTAGGAGACTATGAGAACACAGTGGGAGACTGTGAGGACACAATAGAAGAATGTGATGACATAGTAGGAGACTGCGATGACATAATAGGAGAATGTGATGACACAAAAGGAAACTGTGAAGACACAATAGGATATTGTGATGACACATTAGAAGACTCTGATGATACACATAGGAGTTTGTGATAACAAAGTAGGACACTATGATGACATAATAGGAGACTGTGATGACATAATAGGATACTGTGATGATAATTAGGAAATAGTGATGATATAGAAAGAGATTATGATGACACAGTAGGAGACAGTGATGTCACAATTTGAGACAATGTTTACACAATAGGAAACAGTGATGACACAGTAGAAAACTGTAATGACACATTAGGAAACTGTAATGACACAGTACGATAGAGTGATGACACAATGGAAGACCATGAAGACACAATAGTAGATTGTGAAGACACAATAGGAGACTGTGATGACACAATAGGAGACTGTGATGACACAGTAGGATGATGTGATGATACAATAGGAGACAGTGATAACATAATAGGAGAATGTAATGACACAATAGGAAACAGTGATGACAAAAGAATAGATTATGATGACAAAGTAGGAGACCATGATGATACAATAGTAGATTGTCATGACACAGTAGGAGACTATTATGACTAAGCAGGAGACTGTGATGGCATAATAGGAGTCTGTGAGGTCACAGTAGGAGACAATGATGACACAATAGGAGACAGTGATGACACAATAACAGACCGTGATGACACTATAGGAGACTGAGATTATACAATAACAGACTGTGATGACACTCAAGAGACTGTGATGACACAGAAAGAGACTGTGATGAAATTGTAGGAGAACTTGATGACACAGTAGAATACTGTGATGAAACAAGAAGAGAATATGGTAACTCAGTAGGAGACAGTGATGTCATAATAGGAGACTCTGATGACACAAAGGAGATTGTAATGTCACAATATGAGACTGGGGTTACACAATAGGATACTGTGAAGACACAGTAGGACACTATGATGACGCAGTAGGAGACTGTGAGGACACAGTCGAAGACAATGAGGATATAATAGGATACCATGATGACACAATAGGAGACTAAATGACATAACAGGAGACTGTGATGAAACATAAGGAGACCATGATGACACAGTAGGAGATGGTGAGGACACAATATTATACAATAATGACACAATAGGATACTGCGATGACAAAATAGGAGATTATAATGACACAAAAGGAGATTGTGATGACAAAGTAAGAGACTGTAGGAACACAGTAGGAGACTGTAACCACAGAATATGAGTCTGGGTGACACAATTGGAGACAATGATGACAAAATAGGGGACCCTGATGACATTATCTGAGACTGTAATGACACAGTAGGATACTGTGATAACATAATAGGAGACTGTGATGACACATGAGGAGACAGTATTGATAATAGAGAAAGTGATGACACAATAAGAGACAGTGAAGAAACAATAGGAGAATGTGATGACACAGTGGAGAAAGTGATGACACAATAGAAGATTTTGATGACAAATTAGAAGACTGTGATGACACAGTAGGAGACTGTTATGACACAGTAGGAAAGTGTAATGACACAGTAGGAGACAGTGATGACACAATAGGAAACCATGATGTCAAAATAAGAGAGAGTGATGGCACACTAGACTGTGATGACATAAGAAGTGATTGTGATGACACAATAGGAGACTGTGATGATACACTAGGAGGCTTATATGACACAGTAGAAGATGATGATGACAGAATAAGGGATTGTGATGACACAAAAGGAGACTGTGATGACACAGTAGGAGACAGTGATGACACACTAGGAGTTTGTGATTACACATTGGGAGACTATGATGACACAATAGGAGACTGTGATGACAAAGTAGGAGACAGTAATGACACAGTAGCAGACTGTCATTCCCAGAAGGAGACTGGGATGACATAGTGGAGACTGTGATGACACAATAGGAGACTGAGATGAAACAATTGAAGATTTGATGACACAATAGGAGACTGTGATTACACAATAAGAGACTGTGATGACACATAAGAAACAGTGATGACACAGTAGGAAACTGTGATGACACAGTAGGAGACAGTGATAACACAATTCGAGACCTGGATGACACAATAAGAGACTGTGATAACAAAACAAGAGACTGTGGTTATACAATAGTAGACTTTGATGACATAGTAGGAGACTCTAATGACAGAATAGGAGAATGTGATGACACAATAGGAGACTGGGATGACAGAGTAGGAGACTGTGATGACATAATAGAAGTCTGTGATGGCACAGTAGGAGACAGTGATGACACAATAGGAGACAGTGATGACACAATAGCAGACCGTGATGACACTATAGGAGACTATGATGACACAATAGGAGACAGAAATTACACAATAACAGACTGTGATGACACTCAAGAGACTGTGATGACACAGTCCGAGACTGTGATGACATAGTAGGAAACCTTCATGACACAGTAGGATACTGTGATGAAACAAGAGGAGAATATGGTAACTCAGTAGGAGACAGTGATGTCATAATAGGAGACTCTGATTACACAAAGGAGATTGTGATATCACAATAGGAGATTGGAATGACACAATAGGAGACTGTGAAGACACAGTAAGAGACTGTGATGACACAGTAGGAGACTGTGAGGACACAGTGGGAGACAATGAGGATATAATAGGATACCATGATGACACAATAGGAGACTAAATGGCATAACAGGAGACTGTGATGATAAGGTAGGAGACTGTTATGAAACATAAGGAGACCATGATGACACAGTAGGAGATGGTGAGGACACAATATTGTACAATAATGACACAATAGGATACTGCGAAGACAAAATAGGAGACTGTGATGAAACAAAAGGAGATTGTGATGACAAATTAAGAGACTATAGTAACACAGTAGGAGACTGTAATGACGGAATAGGTGCTGGGTGACAAAATTGGAAACAATGATGACAAATAGGAGACCCTGATGACATTGTAGGAGAATGTGATGACACAGGAGGAGATGGTGATGACATAATAGGAAAAAGTGATGACACAAAAGGAGAAAAAGATGATGCAATAGGACACTGTGATGACTCAGTAGGAGACTGTGATTACACAATAGAAGATTGTAATGACACATTAGACGACTAAGATGACACATTAGGATACTGTGATGATACAATAGGAAATAGTGATGACAGAGTAGGAGATTATGATGACAGAGATGGAAATTGGGATGACACAATAGGAGACTGTGATGACACAATAAGAGATTGTGATGATACAGAAGGAGACTGTGATGTCACAATAGGAGACTGTGATGACACAGTAGGAGACTGTGATGACATAGTAGGAGACTGTGATGACACAGTAGGAGACTGTTAGGACATAGTGGCTTACTGTGAGGACACAATATCATACCATGATGACACAAAATGAAACTGAATGACATAACAGGAATCTGTTTGACACTGTTGGAGACTGTGATGAGAAAGTAGGATACCATATGACACAGTAGGAGATGGTGAGGACACAATAGTATACAATAATGACACAATAGGAGATTGTAATGACACAGTAGGAGAATATGATGACACAGTAGAAGACAGTGATGACATACTAGGAGAATGAAATGACACAATATGAGACAGTGATGACAAAAGAAGAGACTGTGATGACAAATTAGGAGACAATGATGACACAATAGGAGATTGTGGTGACACAGTAGGAGACTGTAATGACATAGTAGCAGACTGTGACGACATAATAGGAGTCTGTGATGACAGAGTAGGAGACAATGATGACACAATAGGAGACTGTGTTGACACAAGAGGAAACGGTGATGATTCAGTAGGAGATTGTGTTGAAAAAAGAGGAAAAAGTGATGACACAATCAGAGACAGTGATGAAATAGTAGGAGACTGTAATGACACTGTAGGAGACCATGATGAAAAAGAACGAGACAGTGATGACACAATAGTAGAGAATGATGACAAAATAGGAGAATGTTATTACATAATAGATGACTGTGATGACAAAATAGAAGACTGTAATATCACAATAGGAGACTGGGATGACTCAGTAGGAGATTGTGATGACACATTGGGAGACCATATGACACAGGAGGAGACTATGAGGACACAGGAGCAGACTGTAAGGACTCAAGAGGAGACCATGATGACACATAGGAGACTGTGATGACACAATAAGAGACTGTGTTGATACAGTAGGAGATTGTGATAATACAGTAGGAGACTATGATGACATAATAGGAGAATGTGATGATACAATGGGAGACTATGATGACACAGTAGAAGACAGTGATGACAAAATAGGAGACCACGATGACACTATAGAAAACTGTGATGACACAGTAGGAGACATTAATAACACAATAGGAGAACAGGATCACAAAAAAGGGGACTGTGATGGCACAGTAGGAGACGGTGATGACATAATAGGAGATTGTGATGACACAATAAGAAACCATGATGACACAATAGGAGAGTGTCATGACAGAGTAGGAGACTGTGAAGACACAATAGGAGATTTTGATGACACATTAGAAGACTCTGATGACACACATAGGAGATTGTGATGATATAGAAGGAGACTATGATGACACAATAGGAGACATAATGACATAATAGGATACCCTGAAGGTAAATAGGAAATAGTGATGATATAGCAGGAGACTATGATGACACAGTAGGAGACTGGGATGACACAGTAGGAGACAGTGATATCACAATTGGAGACTATGATTATACAATAGGAAACAGTGATGACACAGTAGGAAACTGTAATGACACATTAGGAGACAGTGTTGACAAAATAGGAAACCATGAAGACACAACAGGAGACATTGATGGCACATTAGACTGTGATGACACAAGAAGTGATTGTGATGACACAATAGGAGACTGTGATGATACACTAGGAGGCTTTTATGACACAGTAGAAGACTATGATGACAGTATAAGAGATTGTTATGACACAAAAGGAGATTGTGATGACACAGTAGGAGACAGTAATGACACACTAGGAGTTTGTGATAACACATTAGGAGACTATGATGTCACAATAGGAGACTGTGATGACAAAGTAGGAGACAGTGATGACACAGTAGCATGCTGTCATGACCCAGAAGGAGACTGGGATGACATAGTGGACACTGTGATGACACAATAGGAGACCGTGATGACACTATAAGAGACTGTGATGATACAAGAGGAGACTGAGATGACACAATAGAAGGTTCGATGACACAACAGGAATATGTGATGACACAGTAGGAGACAGTGATAACACAATTGGAGACCTGGATGACACAATGGAAGACTGTGATAACAAAACAGGAGACTGTGGTGATACAATAGGAGACTTTGATGACATAGTAGGAGACTCTGATGACATAATAGGAGAATGTGATGACACAAATAGACACCGTGATGACACAATAGGAGAGTGTGATGACAGAGTAAAAGACTGAGAAGACACAAAGGGAGATTGTGAAGACACATTAGAAGACTCTGATGACACATATAGGAGTTTGTGATGACACAGTAGTACAATATCATGACACAATAGGACACTGTGATGACATAATAGGATATTCTGTGATAATTAGGAAACAGTGATAATATGGAAGCTTATGATGACACAGTAGGAGACTATAATGACACAGTAGGAGACAGGGATGGCACAAAAGGGGACTGTGATGACAAAATAGGAGACTATGATGACATAAGAGGAAACTTGATGACACAATGGGAAACTGTAATGACACAATTGGAGACTGTGATGACACAATAAGAGACTGTGGGGACACATTGGGAGACTGTGAGGACACAGTGGGAGACTAGGGGAATTATACGATACTATGATGACACAATAGGAGACTGAAACATAACACGACACTGTAATGACAGAGTAGGAGATGGTGATAATACAATAGGAGACTGTGATGATGCTTTTGGAAACAATGATGACAAAATTGGAGACTGTGATGACACAATATGTGACTGTGATGATGCAGTAGGAGACCGTGATGACACAATAGGAGAACGTGATGACAATATAGGAGACTATGACACATTAGAAGATTCTGATGACACAAGAGGAGACTGAGATGACACAATAGAAGACAGAGATGACACAACAGAAGACTGATATGACACAATAAGAGACTGTGATGACACACATGAAACAGTGATGTCACAGTAAGAAACTGGGATGTCACACTACGAGACAGTGATAACACAAATGGAGACCGGGATGATACAGAAGGAGAATGTGATGACAAAATAGGAGACCGTGATGACACAATAGGAGACTGTGATGACAAAATAGGAGAGTGTGGTGATATAAAAGGGAACTTGGATGACACAGTAGGAGACTGTGATGACACAATAGGAGACTCTGATAACATAATTGGAGAATGCGATGATATAATAGGAGACTGTGATGACACAGTAGGAATCTGTATTGACATAATAGGAGACTGTGATGACACATGAGAAGACAGTATTGATAATAGGAGAATGTGATGACACAGTAAGAGAAAGTGATGGCACAATAGAAGACTGTGATGACAAATTAGAAGACTGTGATGACACAGTAGTAGAATGTGATGACACAGTAGGAATCTATGATGATAGACTAGGAGACCGTGTTGACATAATAGGATACTGTGAGGAAAAAATAGGAAATAGAGATGACACAACAGGAGACTATGTTGATATTGTAGAAGAAGGGGATGATACAATAGGAGATTCTGATGACAAAATAGGAGACTGTGATGACATTAGAGGACACTTATGACACAATATTAAACTGTGATGACAGAATAGGAGACTCTGATGATACAATAGGAGACTGTGATGATACAATAGGAGACTGTGATGATACAGTAAGAGACTGGGATGACACAGAAGGAGAAAGTGATGTCACAATTGGAGACGATGATTACACAATAGGAAACAATGATGACACAGTAGGAAACTGTAATGACACAGTAGGATAGAGTGATGACACAATAGGAGACTATGATGACACAATAGGAGACTGTGATGACTGTAGATGTATCCAACCTTCCCATCAAACAATAAACACAGAACCAATGCAAAGAAGAAAGCCAAGAGGTCAGAGCCAAGAGCCAAAACCTTACCCTTCCTCCTGCAGTGGTCCTACCTCTCCGAACCAGAGCTACCCCTGTGTTAAAGTCTTTATATAGAGTTCCTGTCCTGCCTTCTCATTGGTTGTAAACCCAACCACATGACCACCTCCTCACAGCCTGTCTGTATAGGCCTCCAGGTTTTCCATGATTGGTATTAAGATTAAAGGCATGTGTATCCAATAATGGCTGTATCCCTGAACACACAGAGACTTACCCAGCTCTGCCTACTAAGTGCTGGAATTACAAGCGTACGCTACCACTGCCCTGCTTTCCTATGGCTTGCTAATAGCTCTGACCCCTGGGCAACTTTATTTATTAACATGCAAATAGCATTTTAATACAAATAAAATATCACCATATTTCCCCTTTTTTATTTTAATAAAAAGGAAAAAAAAGAAAAAGCTTATAACTAATATAAGAAAAACTATATACAAAAGGACAATAACTATATACAATATATACAAGTAATAAATACCTAAACAATGTCTAGTCCATTTGTATTTGACAAATTCAGAGAAAATAATTTCATTATCTATCCTATTTTGGTAAGTCCAAAATGTATCCTAATTAATCTTCAACTATAACTAACTAACCTTCAACTATAACTAACTAATCTTCAGCTCCCTCAGAGACCCAAGAAGGAAATAATATTAGCTAACAAAAATAAAAACAGGAAGTGCACATAAGCAACCTCCAAAAAATTTGTGAGTTGACAGAAACAGACAGCTGTCTGGACAGTCACCTGAGGTTTCTCCGAAGTGCTGGGGCATCATCTTCAGCCTATAGGCCCAGCATATCCGACAGACTCATTTGTGAAGCAGGATGTACACAAGGTCAACAGTTCAACCTCACATTGAGTGAGAGTAGTCCATGTACCAGAAACACCTGAATTCCACCAGTGTCATGTCATGATTCAGGATTTCAAATTCTGGAAATTGCTGATGGTTTTCCAACTCAGCTGTCCATTCTTCCTGGCTGTGTATATATGGCTTCATCTCAGCATCCCATTCTTCTCCATATCCCTCCATCAAATGCCAGTCTACTATTGAGAGGCGTGAGCTTAGTTACTCTTCAAGAATAACTGTTTCAGCTGCTGTTCCATTGCACATCAGAGGCCATCGGCCCACTGCCTGTTCAGCTGCCTTCGAAGAAAAGGGCACTGTACCTTTTTCGAATTGCGAAGGCCACTTCAGGGATGGTGCCATATTGTCCTGGCCTCTGAAGATGCCTTTTGATAAAGCCATAACCACACTTGTTTTGGCAAGAATCAGTAATCCTTTGTTTTATGTCCTGTTTGTCCATTTTGTCCTGTTGATTCGAGGATACTTTGTTGTCCAGTAGCTAACTTTTGCCACAATGAAAGTTAACTCCATATGCAGTTTCTTCAATGCCCATATTTTCTCTGAAGTAGATTGGTACTGCCAGGAGCCGACATGTCTCATAGTCATAACAAAAAAGAAAAATTTTCTAAGTTATTAAAACATTTTAAATGCCATATTCTGTAGATCTCTGAAGGGTTTGAAGATAACCTGTCTATCTAAAATATATCTACTCAATCTTGAAAACATACCTAATATAACTACAAGTTCTATTATAATATCTAACTACTAACTTTCATTTCTTTATATCCTAATAGTTGGTAATAACATTCAAGGATCAGAAAATTGCATTACATTGTTAGATGAACGATACAATTAGAAAAATATATATAACATTTTCTAACAATATCAATTTCAATATATATAATTTGTATACAATATAAAACAATCCAATCCAATGTAAAGTATTTACATTTTTCTTTTCTTTCTTTCTTTTTTTTTAATAAGAACCTTAAATCTAATCTCCTTTGCTTAGCCTTTTTCCTAACCCTTGACAACAACTTGTAACCAACCCCCCTAATCAATGAAAATTATCCCAGACCCAAAACCCATTAAAAGACCAAAAAAACCAACCGCCCCACAGATGACACAATAGGAGACTGTGATGACACAGAGGAGATTGTGATTATGCAGTAGGAGACACTGATGTCCTAATAGGAGATGGTGCTGACTTACTGAAGACTGTGACTCACAATACCAGACTGTGATGACACAGTAGGAGACGATGATGACATTGTAGAATTTGATGACAGAGTAGAATACGGTTAGGACACAAAAGAATATGATGATGACATAATAGGAAATTGGATGACATAATAGAAGACTGCAATGACACAGTAGGAGACTGTGATAACACAGTAGGAGACCATGATGACACAGTAGACTACTGTGTTGACACAAGAGAAGATTGTGATCACACAGTAGGAGACAGTGGTGACATAAGAGGAGACTGTGGTGAAACAATAGGAGACTGTGGTGTCACAATAGGAGACTGTGATCACACAGTAGGAGACTGTGATGACATAGTAGGAGACTGTGATGACACAGTAGGAGACTGTTTGGACATAGTGGGAGAATGTGAGGACACAATAGGATACCATGATGACACAAAACGAAACTGAATGACATAACAGGAATCTGTGTTAACACTGTTTGGGACTGTGATGACAAAGTAGGATACCAAATGACACAGTAGGAGATGGTGAGGACACAATAGGATACAATAATGACACAATAGGAGACTGTAATGACACAATAGGCAACTGTGATTATACAATAAGAGATTGAAATGACACAGTAGGAAACCATGATGACACAGTAGGAAATAGTGATGACACAATACGAGAAAGTGAAGATACAATAGGAGACTGTGATGAAACAGTAGGAGACTGTGAGTACACAGTGGGAGGACTGTAAGGACATAAAAGGATACCATGATGACAACATAGGAGGACTGGATGACATAACAGTGGATTGTGATGACATAGTAGGAGACAGTGATGACACAGTAGGAGACTGTTTGGACACATTGGGAGACTGGGAGGACACAATAGGATACCATGATGACACCAAATGAAACAGGATGACATAACAGGAGACTGTGGTGACACTGTATGAGACTGTGAAGACATGGTAGGATACCATTATGACACGATAGGAGGTGGTAAGGACACAGAATATTGACAAAATAGAAGACCATGATGACATAAGAGGACAAATTGATGACACAAACAGAGACTGTGATGACACAGTAGGAGACTGTGATGACAAAAAAAGAGATAGTGGTAATATAGTAGGAGACCATGATGACACCATAGGATACTCTGCTGACATTATAGGAGACTGTGCTGATACAATAGGAGACTGTAATGACAAAGTAGGATACTGTGATGTCATAATAGGAGATTGTAATGATACAGTAAGAGACGGTGATGATATAACAGGAGACAGTGATGACACATTAGAAGACTATGATGACACAGTAGGGGATTATGATGACACAATAGAAAACGGTGATGACATAATATGATACTGTGATGATACAATAGGAAATGGTGATGACACAGTAAGATACAATAGGAGACAGTGATGACAAAGTAAGATACTGCGATGACACAATAGGAGACTGTGATGACATAGTAGGAGAATATGGTGACAGAGTAGGAAATGATGAGGAAACAATAGGAGACAGTGAAGACACAAGAGGAGAATGGAATGTCACAGTAGGAGACTGTGATGACACATCAGGACACTATGATGACACAAGAGAAAACAGTGATGACACAATAGGAGTATTGGTGACACAAAAGGAGACTGTTATGACACAGTAGTAGACCGTGATGATATAGATGGAGACAGAGATAACACAGTAGGAGACTATGAAGACACAATAGAACACTGGGATGATATTCTAAGAAACTATGATGACACAATAGCAGATTGTGTTGACAAAATAGAGATCAGATATGACACAATAGGAGAATGTGATGACACATTAGGAGACAGTGATGTCACAATTGGAGGACTATGATTTTACAATAGGAAACAGTGATGACAAAGTAGGAAATTGTAATGACACAGTAGGAGAGAGTGATGACAAATTGGAAACCATGATGACATAATAGGAGAAAGTGATGGCACACTAGACTGTGATGACACAAGAAGTGATTGTGATGACACAATAGGAGACTGTGATGATACACTAGGAGGCTTTTATGACACAGTAGAAGACTATGATGTCAGTATAAGAGATTGTTATGACGCAAAAGGAGAGTGCCATGACACAGTAGGAGACAGTGATGACAGACTAGGAGTTTGTGATGACACATTAGGAGACTATGATGACACAATAGGAGACTATGATGACAAAGTAGGAGGACAGTGATGACACAGTAGCAGCCTGGCATGACCCAGAAGGAGACTGGGATGACATAGTGGAGACTGTGATGTCACAATAGGAGACCGTGATGACAGTATAAGAGACTGTGATGACACAATAGGAGACTGAGATGAAACAATTGAAGATTTGATGACACAATAGGAGACTGTGATTACACAATAAGAGACTGTGATGACACATAAGAAACAGTGATGACACAGTAGGAAACTGTGATGACACAGTAGGAGACAGTGATAACACAATTCGAGACCTGGATGACACAAAAAGAGACTGTGATAACAAAACAAGAGGACTGTGGTTATACAATAGTAGACTTTGATGACACAGTAGGAGACTCTAATGACAGAATAGGAGAATGTGATGACACAATAGGAGACTGGGATGACAGAGTAGGAGACTGTGATGACATAATAGAAGTCTGTGATGGCACAGTAGGAGACAGTGATGACACAATAGGAGACAGTGATGACACAATAGCAGACCGTGATGACACTATAGGAGACTATGATGACACAATAGGAGACTGAAATTACACAATAACAGACTGTGATGACACTCAAGAGACTGTGATGACACAGTCCGAGACTGTGATGACATAGTAGGAAACCTTCATGACACAGTAGGATACTGTGATGAAACAAGAGGAGAATATGGTAACTCAGTAGGAGACAGTGATGTCATAATAGGAGACTCTGATTACACAAAGGAGATTGTGATATCACAATAGGAGATTGGGATGACACAATAGGAGACTGTGAAGACACAGTAAGAGACTGTGATGACACAGTAGGAGACTGTGAGGACACAGTGGGAGACAATGAGGATATAATAGGATACCATGATGACACAATAGGAGACTAAATGGCATAACAGGAGACTGTGATGATAAGGTAGGAGACTGTTATGAAACATAAGGAGACCATGATGACACAGTAGGAGATGGTGAGGACACAATATTGTACAATAATGACACAATAAGATACTGCGAAGACAAAATAGGAGACTGTGATGAAACAAAAGGAGATTGTGATGACAAATTAAGAGACTATAGTAACACAGTAGGAGACTGTAATGACGGAATAGGTGCTGGGTGACAAAATTGGAAACAATGATGACAAATAGGAGACCCTGATGACATTGTAGGAGAATGTGATGACACAGGAGGAGATGGTGATGACATAATAGGAAAAAGTGATGACACAAAAGGAGAAAAAGATGATGCAATAGGATACTGTGATGACTCAGTAGGAGACTGTGATTACACAATAGAAGATTGTAATGACACATTAGACGACTAAGATGACACATTAGGATACTGTGATGATACAATAGGAAATAGTGATGACAGAGTAGGAGATTATGATGACAGAGATGGAAATTGGGATGACACAATAGGAGACTGTGATGACACAATAAGAGATTGTGATGATACAGAAGGAGACTGTGATGTCACAATAGGAGACTGTGATGACACAGTAGGAGACTGTGATGACATAGTAGGAGACTGTGATGACACAGTAGGAGACTGTTAGGACATAGTGGCTTACTGTGAGGACACAATATCATACCATGATGACACAAAATGAAACTGAATGACATAACAGGAATCTGTTTGACACTGTTGGAGACTGTGATGAGAAAGTAGGATACCATATGACACAGTAGGAGATGGTGAGGACACAATAGTATACAATAATGACACAATAGGAGATTGTAATGACACAGTAGGGAGAATATGATGACACAGTAGAAGACAGTGATGACATACTAGGAGAATGAAATGACACAATATGAGACAGTGATGACAAAAGAAGAGACTGTGATGACAAATTAGGAGACAATGATGACACAATAGGAGATTGTGGTGACACAGTAGGAGACTGTAATGACATAGTAGCAGACTGTGACGACATAATAGGAGTCTGTGATGACAGAGTAGGAGACAATGATGACACAATAGGAGACTGTGTTGACACAAGAGGAAACGGTGATGATTCAGTAGGAGATTGTGTTGAAAAAAGAGGAAAAAGTGATGACACAATCAGAGGACAGTGATGAAATAGTAGGAGACTGTAATGACACTGTAGGAGACCATGATGAAAAAGAACGAGACAGTGATGACACAATAGTAGAGAATGATGACAAAATAGGAGAATGTTATTACATAATAGATGACTGTGATGACAAAATAGAAGACTGTAATATCACAATAGGAGACTGGGATGACTCAGTAGGAGATTGTGATGACACATTGGGAGACCATATGACACAGGAGGAGACTATGAGGACACAGGAGCAGACTGTAAGGACTCAAGAGGAGACCATGATGACACATAGGAGACTGTGATGACACAATAAGAGACTGTGTTGATACAGTAGGAGATTGTGATAATACAGTAGGAGACTATGATGACATAATAGGAGAATGTGATGATACAATGGGAGACTATGATGACACAGTAGAAGACAGTGATGACAAAATAGGAGACCACGATGACACTATAGAAAACTGTGATGACACAGTAGGAGACATTAATAACACAATAGGAGAACAGGATCACAAAAAAGGGGACTGTGATGGCACAGTAGGAGACGGTGATGACATAATAGGAGATTGTGATGACACAATAAGAAACCATGATGACACAATAGGAGAGTGTCATGACAGAGTAGGAGACTGTGAAGACACAATAGGAGATTTTGATGACACATTAGAAGACTCTGATGACACACATAGGAGATTGTGATGACATAGAAGGAGACTATGATGACACAATAGGAGACATAATGACATAATAGGATACCCTGAAGGTAAATAGGAAATAGTGATGATATAGCAGGAGACTATGATGACACAGTAGGAGACTGGGATGACACAGTAGGAGACAGTGATATCACAATTGGAGACTATGATTATACAATAGGAAACAGTGATGACACAGTAGGAAACTGTAATGACACATTAGGAGACAGTGTTGACAAAATAGGAAACCATGAAGACACAACAGGAGACATTGATGGCACATTAGACTGTGATGACACAAGAAGTGATTGTGATGACACAATAGGAGACTGTGATGATACACTAGGAGGCTTTTATGACACAGTAGAAGACTATGATGACAGTATAAGAGATTGTTATGACACAAAAGGAGATTGTGATGACACAGTAGGAGACAATAATGACACACTAGGAGTTTGTGATAACACATTAGGAGACTATGATGTCACAATAGGAGACTGTGATGACAAAGTAGGAGACAGTGATGACACAGTAGCATGCTGTCATGACCCAGAAGGAGACTGGGATGACATAGTGGACACTGTGATGACACAATAGGAGACCGTGATGACACTATAAGAGACTCTGATGATACAAGAGGAGACTGAGATGACACAATAGAAGATTCGATGACACAATAGGAATATGTGATGACACAGTAGGAGACAGTGATAACACAATTGGAGACCTGGATGACACAATGGAAGACTGTGATAACAAAACAGGAGACTGTGGTGATACAATAGGAGACTTTGATGACATAGTAGGAGACTCTGATGACAGAATAGGAGAATGTGATGACACAATAGGAGACTGTGATGACAAAAGAGGTGACTGTGTTGTCACAGTAGGAGACTGTGATGACAAAAAAGGAGATAGTGATAATATAGTAGAGACCATGATGACACAATAGGATACTCTGATGACATTATAGGAGACTGTACTGATACAATAGGAGACTGTAATGACACAGTAGGATACTGTGATGTCATAAAAAGAGATTGTAATGACACAGTAAGAGACGGTGATGATATATTAGGAGAAAGTGATTACGCATTAGAAGACTATGATGACACAGTAGGAAATTGTGATGACATAATATGCTATTGTGATGATACAATAGGAGACTGTGATGACACAATAAGATACTGTGATAAAATAGGAGACAGTGATGACACAGTAAGATATTATGATGACACAATAGGAGAGTGTGATGACATAGTAGGAGAATATGGTGACAGAGTAGGAGACGATGATGAAACAATAGGAGACAGTGATGACACAAGAGGAGAATGGAATGTCACAGTAGGAGACTGTGATGACACATCAGGACACTATGATGACACAATA